>NC_135724.1:74720465-75366424 GCF_964656455.1 Halichoerus grypus
GGTTTCAACTCAGGTCATGATCTCAGGGTGGTGAGATGGAGCCTGCCTCAGCCTCTGTGCTACTGAGCTTGGAGCCTCCTTGGGATTCTCTCCCTCTCCTTCTGCTCCTCTCCTGTGTTCGCGCTCTCTCAAAAAATAAAAAAAATAAAAGATGTTCGCATACAACAAAAATTATAGGTCTTTGAGCACAGTAGTATTAGTTGTCTCACTGGGATCTAGTTGCACAACCAGCCTCAACCAAATATTCACAAGATTTTGGAGGTAATTCAACCTAGCATAGTTCTGCAGAAAAAAATAAAACTTCGCAAGCTACAATTTTAAGTATCATTTGCCCCTGTTGTGAAGTACTACCTAAATCTCATAATACTACTAGTTATCTTAAGCCACATTAAGCAACATCCATTTCAATAATAATGAGTATTTCCTTCAATAAAATAGAGTGGTCTGAATCCTTTTTCATGTACACTAGATGCTGCTGGTACTTACTGACACAGGGCCTCAGTAAGTGTCTCCTGGGTGGAACAATAAAAAAGAAAATGAACATATGCATGTAAAACCTTATAACTGGTCTTCCCACCTTCATTCTAGCTCACTAAGATTTCCAGGTGATTTTTTTTTTTTTAAAGATTTTATTTATTTATTCATAAGAGACAGAGAGACAGAGAGAGAGAGAGAAGCAGAGGGAGGAGCAAGCTCCCCGCTGAGCAGGGAGCCCGATGCGGGACTCTATCACAGGACCCTGGGATCATGACCTGAGCCGAAAGCAGACTCTTAACTATCTGAGCCACCCAGGCGCCCCCAGTGGTACCACTCTTCTAAATTGGGAAAACCTGAAGCAGGTATTTCCGAGGCCCTTTAAAACTTTTAAAATTCAATCATTTTTAAAGTAGTATACCTCAAATATACACTTAAATAATATAGTAACAAAACTTCTGATTCCTTTAAAAATCATAAAAGTAATAAAACTGAAAACTAATAGAATTTGGTAGAAGAGAACTGTAAGCAGGATGGGAATGAAAAATATAAGTTCTTGGGGCGCCTGGGTGGCTCAGTCGTTAAGCGTCTGCCTTCGGCTCAGGTCATGATCCCAGAGTCCTGGGATCGAGTCCCACATCGGGCTCCCCGCTCAGCGGGAAGCCTGCTTCTCCCTCTCCCACTCCCCCTGCTTGTGTTCCTGCTCTTGCTCTCTCTCCCTCTGTCAAATAAATAAATAAAATCTTTAAAAAAAAAAAAAAAAAAGAAAAATATAAGTTCTTCAGTAGGAACCAGGATTTTCAGTATTGAGGAGATAAAGATATAAAAGAGGTTAAAGACTCTATAGTCCTGGATTTGAATTAGTATGAATTAGTATAAATTCATAATGTACTTTATCTTCAAAAAGCTATTTTTATATTTATATAACATAATTTGTGCTTGAAAATTTTATCACTTATACATAATACCTATTCATAACAAAATGTTAAATCATATTTAGAAGATGTACACATTTTATTTACATAATGATTATAATAAGTGTTCATGCTATATTTACATGATTTATATATTTACACATGATCTATGTATTTAAATGTACAAAGTCCTTCAGCTCTAGCTACCAAAAAGGCCAAAAAAACCACAATTACCAACCCATTAGCCATGACTTACCTAGCACAAGATTCTGCTCTAGAAATACTATTTGCCACTAAAAGAAATCAAAGTTTCTTGGTGAAATGGCACATTTCAGTCTGGGGCAGCAGAATATGTGCAAGATCAGTCTTTCTTTTTTTTTTTTTTTTTAAGATTTTATTTATTCATTTGAGAGAGCAAGAGAGACAGAGAGAGAGAGCGCGCGCCCAAGAGCAGAGGGGAGAGGCAGAGGGAGAAGCAGACTCCCCACTGAGCCTGGAGCCCCACTGGGGCTCGATCCCAGGACCCGGAGATCATGACCTGAGCTAAAGGCAGACACTTAACCATCTGAGCCACCCAGGCGCCCCAAGATCAGTCTTTTCATGCTAGATCCTGTCATACCAGATACAAAGGAAATTATCAGACTATCAGGAACACTCAAAAGGACTCAGACAACTTGAAGAGGCTTGACTGGCCACAGATAGGACAGTGTGGACAACAATACAAATAGTATAGAAAGCAGTACTTCAAATTTGTTTAAATCTACACTAAAAAATAGTAATTGATTACTTTTAGAGGATGACAGAAAACAAATTCTCATTTTGAAAACTGGTTTAAAAAATGGACAAAAATCAAAGGTTTATTCTGCCTTTCCTATATCAATTGTGCCACTGGATGGCCAGTTTCTCTTTATAGAAGCATTCCAGCCAAGGCATCAAGAAATGATTGAATAAAAAAAAAACAAAAACAAAAAACACATACCACTTGGCACTCCCTAATAAATTAATGGATCTAAGCATTTAGCAATAATGGTAATGGCTACTATCACTACAAAAAGATAAAATGATGAAAGATGAAAGAACATACTACCACCTATGAATTTAAGTTTGCCAAAAATATTGCAACTGAACCTGGTCAAGCCTATAGATCTGATAGCAACAAAATCCAGAGTGTGGGAAAGTCTACAGATCAAACCCAATTTCCTGAACAAATTGCATGGGGTTGGAGGGTAACAGGATAGGATTACATGTAGATTAAAAGAAGCAAATATTAACCAATAGAGTTTGGGGAATACTAAGGTGATCAAAACTATAAACAAAAGCAAAGAAGTAATTCCTAGAAAAGTCAAGAAGGAAGAGGGAGTTGTAGCTGTAATATGAAGAGACTGGCAATGTTCTCTTTCTTAATCTGGCAGAGAGAACAAGTGTTGTTTTCTCTATAATTAATTGGTAATTTGTTCTATGTAAAATTTTTGTATCTGTACTATATTTTACAATTAAAAGTTTTTTAAAAATGTTTGAAAATATGTTCAAATAGTTTGGGGAAATGGGTACTCTCCTATACATTGCTGGTGGGAGCATAAACTGGTACAGTCTTTATCGAGGACTTTGAGGCAAAATCTGTAAAAATTACAAATGCACATACCATTGACTTAATAATTCCAGTTTCCGGAATTTACCTTATGGTTACTACTCTATACATATGAAATGTAAAAGGCTATTTACTGCAGGACTCTTGTAATAGCAAACTACTGGATACAACCTAAGTGGCTACTGATAAGAGACCAGTTAGGAAATTATAGTGCATTATACAATGGAATCATGATATACCTACAAAAAAAAATGAAGCAGCCCAAGGTGATCTACACATTCAATACAATCTCTATGAAGATACCAATGCAGAAATAGAAAAACCTATCCTAAAATTCATACAGAGGGATCCCAAATAGCTGAAACTATCTCGAAAACAGAGCTGGAGGAGTCACACTTACTAATTTCAAAACTTACCACAAAGCTACAGTAATCAAAACAGCGTAGTACCGGCACAAAGGCAGACATAGAGATAAATAGAATAGAGAGCCCAGAAATAAACCCTTGTATATATAGTCAGATGATTTTTGACAAGGGTACACGACCATTCAATGGGAAAAGGACAGTCTTTACAACAAATGTTACTGGGAAAACTGGATGTCCACATGCAAGGAATGAAGTTGGACCCTACCTAACATCACCTACAACAATTAACTCAAAGTGGATCAAATACCTAAATGTAAGAGTTAAAACTTAAAAACTCTTAGAAGAAAACAGGGCAAAAGCCTCGTGACCTTGGATTTGGCAATGATTTCTTAGATATGACACCAAAGGCACAGGCAATAAAAGAAAAAACATTAAAGGGACATCGTGAAAATTAAAAAAATTTGTGCATCACAAGAGTTTCAATAAAGTAAAAACACAGCCCATAGATTAGGAGAAAATATTTGCAAATCTTCTATCTGATAAGGAATTAATATCCAGAATAAACAGAGAACTCCTAAAACTCAACAGTAACAACAACAAAAAAAAACCCAATTTGAAAATAAAGGACTTGAGTAGACATTTCTCAAAAGATATTCAAATGGCCAATAAGCACATGGGAAGATGCTCAACATCACTGATTAGGGCAATGTCAATCAGAATTACAATGAGATAGCACCTCATGCCCATTATGATGGCTACTATCAAAAAATCTGAAAATAAAAAGAGCTGGAGTGGATGTGAAGAAACTGGAATCCTTACGCACTATTGGTGGGAACATAGAATAGTACAGCAGCTATGAAAAACAGTATAGTGGCTCCTCAAAAAATTAAAAATAGAATTACCATATGATTTAGCAATTTCACTTCTAGATATATAACCCAAAAGAATTGAAAACAGGGTCTCTAAGAGGTATTTGTACACTTGTTTTTGTAGTAGCATTATTCACAATAGCCAAAAGGTGTAAGCAACCCAAGTGTCCATCAACAGGAAGATGAATAAGCAAAACATAGTCTATATATACATATAAGGAATATTATTCAGCCTTAGAAAGGAAATTCTGATGCATGCTACAATATGAACCTGGAGGACATTACGCTAAGTGAAATAAACCCATCACAAAAGGACAAATACTGAATGATTCCATTTATATAATATTTACAGTAGTCAAAATCATAGAGACAGAAAGTAGAATGATGGCTGCCAGGGGCTAGGGAGAGGGGAGAATGGAGTTACTGTTTAATGGGAATGTAAGTTCAGTTTTACAGGATGAAAAGAGCTATGGAGATGGATGCATGACATTATGAATGTATTTAACATTACCAAACTGTACACTTAAAAGTGGTTAAGATAATTTTATGTTATGTGTATTTTACAATAAAAAAATAAGTAAAGAAAAACTTATTTGAAATGGATTGTAGACCTAAACATAAAAGGTAAAACTTTTAAACTTCTAGAAAAAAACATAGTAAAGTCTTTGGGACTTTGGGGTAGGGTAGGCAAAGATGTCTTCAGCAGGACACAGAAAACATGAATCATAAAATAAAAAACTTGATAACCTAGACTTCCTCAGAATTTAAAATTTCTGTTGTTTAAAATATACCAACAAAAAAATGAAAAAGGCAAGCAGCTGACTGGGACAAAATATTTGCAACATCTACATCTGAGAAAGGACTCATATCTAGAATATATAAAGAACTGTCATGACTCAATAATAAAAAGATAAACCAATTTAAAAATAGGCAAAAGTTTTAAAAAATATTTATTTGAGAGAGAGGGAGAGAGAGCACGCACAAGTGGGGTGGGGAGAGGGAGAAGCAGGCTCCCCGCTGAGCAGGGAGCCCAACCTGAGGTCCTGGGATCAAGCCCCCGGGATCACAACCTGAGCTGAAGGCAGATGCTTGACCAATTGAACCACCCAGGCACCCCTAAAAATAGGCAAAAGATTTGAACAGATACTTCACAAAAGAAGATATACGAATGATCAATAAACACACGAAAAAGTGCTGTCATTAGTATTCAGGGGAACGCAAATTAAACTACAATGAGATACCACAACATATCCATCCACTAGAATGGCTAAAATGTGTTAGTGAGGATGTAGAGGAACTACACTCATACACTGCTGGTGGGAATGTAAAATAGCACAACCACTTTGCAAATCAATTTGGCAGTTTCTCCTAGAGGTAAACATATACTTCCCTTATTATCCAAGAAAATTTTCCCCACAGAAATGAAAACATATCTACAGAAATACTTTTTAAAAAAAGATTTATTTATTTGAGAAAGAGAGAGCAAGAGAGAGCACAAGTGGGGTGAAGGGCAGAAGGAGAAGTAGACTCCCTGCTGAGCAGGGAGCCTGATGTGGGACTCTGGGATCATGCCCTGAGCCGAAGGCAGACGCTTAACCAACTGAGCCACCCAGGCACCCTTACAGAAAGACTTCTGCACAAATATTCATAGCAACTTTATTTATAATGGCCAAACACAGGAAAGAACTCAAAAGTCCATCAACAAATAAATGGATAAACAAAATCTGATATATCAGGTCCTGGGACTGAGCCCCATGTCGGGCTCCCTGCTCAGTGGGGAGTCAGCTTCTCCCTTTCCCTGTGCCCCCCCCAGCCCCTAGCTTGTGCGGTCTCTTGTTCATAAATAAATAAAATCTTTAAAAAAATTTGATAGATCTGTACAGAGGAGTATCATTCAGCTGTGCAAAGGAGTTAACTGCATGCAACAATACTGATGAATCTCAGAAACATTATGCTGGATGAAGCAAGCCAGATACAAAAAAGTACACACTATATGATTCGATGATATGATACTCAAAAAAAACAAAAACAAAAAGAAGTCTAATTTATAGTTCCTGAAAGCAGTTCCAAGCATGCCTGGGCCTGGGAGTGTGGGTGACTGACAGGAAAGGGGCACATGGAACCTTTTATAGAAATGGAGATGTCTTGCACCTTGATTGCTGTATTATCAAAGTATCTATTTGACATAACTCTTAAAACTGTATATTTAAAATGATGCATTTTACTGTATGTAAATTATAGCTTAGTACAGTTGTTTAACATTTTCTGCACATTATGAGACATAAACAAGATTTCTCCTTTATAAAATAGGGATAATAATATTATCTATTTTACATGTGCTGTGATGAGTAAATAGGTTAGGGTTAAGTCATGTGAGACACACAGGGACTGGGATATAATATATATTCAAAAAAATATTAGTGGGATAAAATTTTCTTAAAGGTAAATAACTGCACAACAGAGTCATTATAAACCAATGGTTTTCAATCAGAGGCAATTTTGCCCCCCAGGGGACACTCGGCACTGTCTGGAGAAATTTTTGATTGTCCTGACTGGAGAGATGCTACTGGCATCTAGTGAATAGAGGCCAGGGATGCTGCTAAACATCCTACAAGACACAGAATAGTCTCCACAACAAAGTATAATCTGACCCAAAATGTCAGTACTGTAGAGACTGAGAAACCCTGCTACAAAGTGATATAACAATCCACAGATAGAAAATATGCATATAATCAAAACAGAATTAAAAATCCAAAATGGCTATGTATACATTCTTCTATAAATCAAAAAGAGGAAAACGAAACCAATAGGAAAATGAGCAAATAAGAACATGGACAGTAAGCATGGAGATCCTGACACTGCGGGGAAATGCCAAGTGAATATGTGAGATAGCATTCTAAAACCAATAAAAGCGGCAAAAATGAAAAATTCTGACAATACCCAATGTTGGTGATGATACAGAACAGAAATCTATATTATACTCTGCAGATGAAAGGGTAAGTTACTATAGTCATTTATGGATACATACAGGAATATATGCATTCATATATGCATTCTTATTCATACATTAGGATGAACAGTGATTACAGATAGTAGCTACCTCTAGGAATGAAGGGAGATGGATGGAAGGAACTTAGTTATATATTAATTTAGTGTTCTGTTCTCTGAAAGCTATATGCTTTCAAATGATTCCCATTATGTATCAGGTAGTAAGAGAGAGGTTCTTTTCACACTTCATACCTTTTATTCCTCACAACAAATCTGTTATAGATATTCCTTGTAGAGATAGTGTCTCTGAGAGATTAAATAATTTACTCAAGGTACATAGGCAGCAAGTGGCTGAGCCTGGATTCAGGCCAAGGGTTTTCTACTGCAAAGCCCAATCCTATGTCCCCAAAGGTGGCAAAATACTATGGCCGACCCCTAAGGTTTGACAAAATTAAAGCATTCGTGGGAATATTTCTAGTTTTCATAGAAATAGTCTCAACCAAGATAATTCTAGAATGGGAAGAAGGTAAAAATAGGATGGCAAAACGCAGAATAAGCAAGACAATGTAAGCTATAGACTTCTCCCCCCGGAAAGATGAACATAAAATTATGTAATTTCAGTGGTTCACAAATTCCCTAACACCCACCAAAAAGCCTTTGGTTAAGAACGTCTGCTTTAGGAAAAAAAGAAAAAGGGGGGAAACTGAATTATAATATTTGAAAGACCATCTGAATTTCTTTGACCAGAGTCGTACTTTATCAACTAGTGCATAAGTGTTCCAAACATCGCTCATGGTCAGAAATCTTTTGATCTGCCTCAATAAATCTACCATTATTCTTACTATAATGAGCTCTTTGCTCCAGAATGACAGAAATGAGATTGTTGATTATACAAGGCGTGCAGAATTAGTTAAATGCAATTGCACATCTTGTGTGTAAAGTTACCTTTGTTGAGGGCTGAAAGTTAGAACAAAGAACAAGAAACATTAGGCTTAAAAGATGTTGGATTTTTTTCTATACCCAGAAACAACTACTAATAAGTTATATCCCATATTATGCCCGTATTTGCAAAATGCACAAGATCTAACATCTTTAGTTTTCAAATAAGAACATGCCACACAATCCGTTAATTTTTTATTTGTAATGATCTTTTTCTTTGTATGTCCTCCTTTCTCATTTTGGGGTAATGGTTCATGTCTTTGCTGCTCTCTAGTCCTCTTCAGTATTCCCTCATTCTCCCACTTTTATGTCCTAGGCAGATAGAAAGCACAATAACTAGATTTCATGTTTTCTACCAACCTAGCTAATTTTGAATTAGTATTTTTTCCCCCTCAATAAATACGTCTAAACTGGTTACTTTCTTAATTTATCCTTGTAGTTTGTATTGAATGTTTTATACTTTTCTTTTTTTGAGAGAGCACAAGAGGGGAGAAGAGAGGGAGAGGGAGGGAGAGAATCCCAAGCAGACTCCATGCTCAGCTCACGACCCTGAGATCATGACCTGAGCAAAATCAAGAGTCTGACACTTAACCAACTGAGCCACCCAGGTGCCCCAGAAACTTGGGTGTTTTTTTAAGATTTTATTTCCTTTAAGTAATCTCTACACCCAACGTGGGGCTCGAACTCACAAACCTAAGATCGAGAGTCACATGCTGTACCAACTGAGCCAGCCAGGTGCTCCTGAATGTTTTAATACCAATCTTTGGATGGCAAAGGGAAACATTATCCACACTGTATAATGGTTCAGAGTTATGCTCCATCTAGCACAGTCCCTTTATTTTACAAACATTTGAGTACTAACGATGAGCAGCAACTGTGCTATGCAGACAGTGGAATTAACGAACACTTGTGGGAAAACTTCAAGAAAAGTTAAACAACATCCTAAATTTTTCTTAATGATTGATAAAGCACGTCAACCACGAATTCATCCACGAAGTTTTTAAAGCTGTATTTTCACCCTGCATAACATTTTGGGAGAAATTATGACATAAAATGACTACTTACAAGTTTGACAATTAATATTACCTCCTTCGACCTTAAAAAATATCACACACACACACACACACAGAGACATACTATTCAAATTTGTACTTTATTCTCACTAAGTAACTTGTAGATTTTGACCATAACCACCTTCTTCCCATAATTGAGAACAATTATTTGTCATAGATTGTCTGCATGCCCCAACTTCCTATTCATTTTTTTCTAAAAAAACCCCTCAGTGCAGTGGAAAGACCAGACTTTGAAGTTAAAACCCAGATTTGAAACCTGGTTCTGTAAACAAGCTGGCTGAATGACTTCTGCACAGGTCACTTTATTTGGCTCCCTGAACCTCATTTTCTTTCCTTTCTAAAACATGCTAAAATACCTGTCTCATTGCCTTGCTCTCAGGATGAAATGAGATAAAGCATCTCCATTACCTAGCACAGTACCTGGCATATGATAGGTGCCCAATAGATGGAAGCTACTCCCAACTTCTAACATCCGGAAAGGGCACGTTTCCTTGAATGGTCCTCATCATAACTAGCAAAGTGCTTCACGCATCACAGAAATGATCCCCAGATACTGCCTTAGGAGGAAATCTCTAGCTTTTTGGTAAGTATCTCGTTTATATTACTTTTGAGGTAGCCCTAATTCCACTGGCTGTCTTCTAGTACACGATACACCACACAGATTTATATCAAACATTTTTAATGTTCATTTTATTCTTCTGATAACCTTCTAACAGCTTCCCATGGTTCTTGGAATACAATTCAAGTTCTTTACTATGGCCTAGTGACCTATTTAGTCCCAACTTATCTTCCCCCCTCATTTAAAATGTTCTAGCCACACCTACCCTCCACCTGCCCCTCAAATACTCCAAACTTATTCCAGCCTCAGGGGCTATCTCCCTCCAACTGGAGTGTCTCCCCCACCACCTTCACAGGCTGGGCTGTTCATAACCATAGGCTCAATCATGGCCTCCTGAGAGCCTTCCCTTGACGCCTCTGCCTCCTCCATTACCCTGTTTCGTTCATTCATGGAATAGCGCTTACCGCTAAACCAAATCCTCTCTTACTGATTTGTTCCCAAGGGAGGTCAGGGACCGTGCGGATTTTGTTTCCAGATGTATCCCCAGTGCCTGGAACTGTGCCTGGCACAGAGTAAGCGAGTGACCCCCGGGGCCACCACTCATCCGAAGGTCCACCTTTTTGGCTTTCAGGCAGGTTGGAGCCTGGGTGAGGATGGTCGCGCGGGCTCTCACTGTGGCCGCGCGACCGCCCTCCCAGCCAGGTCCCCTTCCTGGGTCTTACGGGCGAGCACCCCTTGCCCCCACAGGGGACCTCGTCGCCAGTGGAGGGCGCTCCTCCCGTCGACTCACTGGATTCTGGGGTGGATTCGGGGGCTGGGGAGCTCGTGTGGCCACAGCTGCTGGCCCTAGCCAGGTGAGCAACGGTCACACGGCTGCACTCACGAGGCTGCCGGAATATGCACGTGAGCTGCGAGCCAGTTAAGTCTCGGTCCCCCGGAATCCGACGGAGCCCGCCACGGGAGCAGGACGCGGTGGCGTCGGCCTCCCCAACCCGACACAAGTCTTCCACGTGGACCTCGGAGTGAGAGTTCAAGGAGAGGACCTCTTCTCAAAAGCAGTGGGAAAAAGTTTAGCGCTGGTCACGAGGAAACGACTTCAGAGGACTGATTGGAAAACTCACCAAAGAGCGTAAGCTGCACACACGCCCCGACGGAACTTGACTGGAGGGAGGAGCCGCAAGAAGGGCACTCGCGAGCGCGCGCCTAGTGTGCGCAGCAGCAGTAGAAACTCTACGGCCCCCACTATGAGCCAGACGCGCAACCGCAGTGGAAGCTCCGCGAGCCCGGGGTGGGGCGCGAGACTAGGGCGGAGCTAGTCCTTAGCGCGCGCTGACGCGACGAGTAGCGGCGGAAGGGTGTGGACGCGCAGGCGCCGCGGTGGTTCGGGAAAGGGGGTAAGGAGGCGGGGCCGCGCAGGCGCCGTGAGGGGCGGTAGCGGCGGCGGTGGCGGCGGTAGCGGCGGCAGCTGTGAGGGGGTTCCGGGAAGATGGTGCTGATTAAGGAATTGTGAGTGGGTCGGTGGGCGCGAGCAAGGTTACCCAACGGCGGTGGTGGGAGGCTCACTGATTGAGAAGTGGCGGAAGCGGAATATTCCTAGAAAGGAGCGAGCCTCTGGCTGGCCGCTCCCTGCGCGCGCCCCCTCCCCCCGGCTCGCGCCCCCGGCCCACTGAAGGCCTCACCGTTGCGCGCCCCCAGACTCTCTCCCCTGGCGTTGCCGTGGTAATACCGCCGCCCTCTCCCCTGGGGCGGAGGCGCCTGGGTCCGGGTCGGAGCGCGTGGCTCGGGAAGGCGAGGCCGGGAGTTTCCGCTGGGACCCGCCTTCTCCCCACCCCCCACCTCCAGTCCCAGCCTGGGCCCACCCGCACGCCCGCCCGGGAGGACCGAGCCAGGGGCCGAGTCGGAGCCCGAGGGTGGGGAGGCGCGGTGGGTCTGACAGTGATTTGTCGTGTGGGGTGGAGCTTACCTGCAGCCCGCGGAAGATGGGTTTGCCAGGTGAAGACAGCCCCGGTGTCGGGACTCGAGGTGGGACGTAGGCCCCTGAAGTTCAAGCAGGAGCTGGGAGTTCGGAAAAACTGCGCTCCTCAGGGCGGCTCAGTTGACTTAATCAGGAGAGCCGTCTCTCTGCTTTGAGTCTCAGTTTTCACATCTTTAAGATGGGGTGACTGGGTTCCACCTACTTCACGGGGTTGACGTGAAGAATTGTTAACACGTGGCCTGTCAAATGGAAGGGTTTTCAGGTGCATTAGACCGGCGGAGTGATTTTACTGAAAAGTTATGGCATTTCCCACCGGCAAGCACTGTAACTATCACAGGAAATGTTTAGCCATGATTGTTGAGTTGTCACAGCTGGTTCGTATCGTCAGCATCCTGTGGGCAACTAGGGATTTCGAGTATGGCCTGTTCTTTGGTTTTTCAAATGCTCTTCTCACTTTAAATTCTTAAACGTAAATTTTGGCTTAATTTAGTTATCTTAAGACACCTTATCTTTAGTGTTCTCAAACTTCCTTTAGAAAGTCACTACTGTCACTTCTCTGCTTAAAACCCTCCAAAGCCTCCCTATCTCATTGTGAATTAAAAAAGTCCTTAAAATAGCCCACGAGGTCTTACACTATTTTCTCTTCTGCTCTGGTCACATTTACTACCCTGCACGTGCCCGGGTCCATTTCAAGCTCAAGCTTCCTTATAGTTATTTCATTACTTCAGGGAAAAAGCTCAGGTCAGGGCCTTTCTGCTTGCTGTTCCCTCTGCCTGAAGTGCCCATCCCTCATCTCACTAACCTACCTCCTTCAGGTCTTTGCTTAAGTATCAGCTTCTTAGGGAGTCCCTCTGAAGATCTAATTGCAACCCCCACTGTTTGGTATTTGCCTTTCCTGCATTATTGTTGTCTGTAGCAATTATCACCATCTAACATACAATACAGTCACTTTTTTTTTTCTATTTTACTACATGTATTCTCTTGCTACATGCGGGCTCCATGAATTTGTCTACTTTGTTCACTTCCATATTCCCAACTCTTAGAATAGTCCTTGGAGAATAGTAAGGGCCCAATAAGTACTTGTTAAGTTAATGAAAAATTAACAACTTTAGTCAGTGACAGGGATCCTCAGAAAAGACACATTTTTGGATAAAGTTTATAGTGTTGAATTCTGGATTTATATAAAGTTTTTCTTCCAAGTCGTTTATACAATGTATCATGAAAGTTTTATTTATTACTCTGACATCTTTGTAATGTAGGTAGGTGGCAGATATTAAGACAAATGGAGGAAACAAGACAGAAGGAAATTGACTTGGCCCAAGTCACATAGCAAGTGAGTTGCAGAACTGATCTACGTCGTAGATCTCGTCATTTTTATTAGAGTATTTCCTCCCTCCTAAAATGTGAATTAAGTGTTCAGTAGATCCCTTTGACAGTTATGTGAGGAGTATCAAGCTAACTCATGGAAAGAAGTTCCCATTGGGAATTTGCATGATATGCTTTTTGTGAAACTGTTACTTTCATTATAAAAATTTCAATGCGCCAAGGTAACACATGCTGAAATGTGCGTAATTTTTTTCCTAAGGAGTTATAAATTACATTTTTTGATGTTCACTCTTCATGTATGTCTCCCTAGACTTTTTTTTTTTTCCTCCTTTTAGACTTTTTGAAAGCAGAGGCTGTTTTTATCTTGTTTCTAGTACCCGGCATAGCATCTAGGCCACCATCCTGTAAGTGCTCAGTGTTGTCGAATGAAAAAAATGATTCTTCCTATTTTCAAGTCAACTTTCTAAAATCGTTTTTGGTTAGGAGCAATGAATAGGTCATTCCTATGTGAAGATGTTAAACTGTAAAATACTTTGGCAAATGTTTGTTGTTTTAAAAAATGCCATCTATTTTTGACATAAATTAAAAGGTTAGAAATGACTTTTCAGGGTGGGGGAGTTCCCTTTAATTTGTTATTTAAGCAATAGATGAAGTTGCCATTAGTATAAAGTCCTAGTTCTAAAGAACTAGTTGTTAGTTCCATTTGGAAGATTATTTTCCTGAGGATTTTCAGAGAATTTTGAAAATTTTCAAATTGTTGTAAAAGTTGAATGAGGCTTTGAGGAAAAAAAAAAATCAAAGTCTGTCTATTCCTTTTACTTTTCATTAAGCAAATCTTGAAGAATTTATTTGACTCATTATTCATCCAGAATGTCTTCTTCAGTCACTTTGATTTTGTGAAATAAGTTTTGCTTGAAGTGTTGTTATATAAAAATAGGTTCTTCCCACCAGTGAGTAGTTGTTAAAATTACTCAGCAGTGATTCTTTGGTTTTGTGAAAGTTCCGGGAAGTCTTTAACTCTTTCCTCTCTATTCCTTCCATTTCTTCTGCAGCCCGTCATCTTGGTTCAGGCCTTTGTAAACCCTTGCCCAGCCTCCTCAAAGATGGTTATTCCCCACACTCCTGCCTCTCAATGTTTTTTAACCAGCTACAGATGACTTCTTTAGATTGGCTGTAGTCATGTCACTTCCCTTTTGGAACAACCTTCCTGGATTCCTTGTTGCCTAATAAATGTAATAGATTTCTTACCATTGTATTCCAGGCCCTAAAAATATGCTCCCAACCTATATCTCTGTCTATATCTTTCTTTATCTTCCAGAATAAGCTCTCAGCCTCTATATCCTAGTCTGCCTCTCCCCCCCACCACACCCTCTTGGCCCCAGTTTATTTTCTCTTCCTGGGACAGTGAGCAAATCAGTGTGTACTCTGAGAAGACAGTTAAAAGGATTAGGTATGCAAGGATTTTTGTATAACAGGTTTATTTTTTATGAGAATAGGAATTAGTAATCATGGTGTTTGAGAATGTTCGTTGTCTTTAGGTGACCATTATCAGAAAGACAAAGAGTGATGAGTGACCCCTGATAGTGAAGGAGGGGAGAATAACAGGAGGCATGTTTTATACATGTTGGAGATCAAGGTGATGTGAGGGCTCAGGCATAGATGTTTGAGGAGAATAGGGAGAGAGGGGTGGGTGGACAGTGCAGCTGAAGAAAAGTTGGAATGAGGAAAAACTATTGGGAGTTGTCTGTAAAATGAAAATCAAGGTGACGGTTGTGGGGTTTTTTTCCCTCTCATTATAATAGAGAGTTAAAATGGAAGTTTATGTAACACTGCTTTGGTACCTTTAGCAGGGAAAAGTCTGAGAAAGAACAGGCCAAAAAAAGAAGTTGCTGTCTTGGACACCAGCTATTATTGTGAGATAATTGATATTCAGGGATTTTCAGAGTTTATGCTAGAGATAAGTGAAGGTACTTCCCTATAAAAATCTGGTGATAAAATACAATATTCTGATATAATTTACCATAATATTATTTTTTTTGAATTATATATTCTGGGGCATTATGCCTCCATCTCAGTCCTTTTGTTGGTCTAGTAACAAACTCTTGGACGAGATCAAACACCAATCAACCTTATATTGCGTCTGCCCTGGAAGGGGTTCTATTTCTAAGTTTCAAAGTATTTCCCTTGGTGAAGTTTTTTCTTGTTACATCTAAGGGACCTTTTACTTGTTTAATAAAACTGAGGAATAATCGGGTAGTGGGGAACAATTTTTGGAAGCATTCATTCATGAGATTCAAGACATATATTCTATGAGAAATATCATAAAAACAAAATATATAGCATATAGATGGAGAATGAAACCATACTAAAAATTTCATGAGGGCAACCTGACTAGACAGTCTAAAAATAATGTATTCAGTACCCTGTAATTTTCAGTGATGAGTTTTCTCTTGTTCCTTTTCTCCTCACAAGAATCTCTGCAACTGCGTTTTTGGGGTCCTGGTACAATGAGAACACTAAATGGGAGTGATCATTGAGGCCCGCAAATGGTAGTTTTATTTCCCCAATTTAAAAATTCTTATTTAGAGCTGTAGGCATTGTAAAGACAATGACATCCTTGTATTACGCCATCATTGGATTTAAGCAAAAGTTCTAAGTGTAGAGATCTGTGTTTTAAAGCCAAATATTTCATACGTGACATTTTTTTTTTCTTTTGTTGTTTTAGCCGTGTGGTTTTGCCATGTTCTGTTCAGGAGGTAAGTCTTGCTTTTTTCTGTATTATTTTGTTGATACAGCTTATTTCAATATGTTAAAGTCATATTTAAAGTCATACAATTTAAAGTTGTATTTACTTACCTTTACATTCCAGTTTGTGACAAAATGAATTGTGGTGTATTACAGATAATTCATTGTAAATGAATTCTGTTACACTGCCTTGTTTCAGAAGGCTCTAAAGAATGTAGTTTAATCTTCTTCCCAGTTCAGGATTTCTGGCTACAGTATCCCAGAGAAAGGAGGTTCCAGCCTCAACAAAGCACTTTAAGGCTAAGTAACTTGCTGCTTAGAGGAAGTCTGTTTTACTGTTGGATATTTTAAACATTTGTCTTTAAGCCAAAATTTGCTTTCCTATAATGTTTGTTGTTTACAGTTCCTTCCACTTGTGCAGTGGGAAATAAGCCTATTCTGTCTGGCATATGGTAGCCCTTCAGGTTTTCTTTTGGCCATTCTCTCTCCTGCCTTCAAGTTCTTTTGTTCCATCTTCTTTACATGAGGTCACAGGGTTACACATTCCCAGCATGTTCATTTGGCCTAGTATAACATGACCTGTAGACTTCCTCACCAGCTGGTCTAACTGCCGCTTGTGTTGTAGTTGTTGCTCTTAACTGAAAACAGTATTCCAGACGTGGTCCGACCAGCATGTAACTGTGAGAGATTATTGTCTCCCTTGATCTGCACATAATACAGAAATACACTACCTGTTCAGAACTTGCGTGTCCTTCGGTTGTAGCTATTTGTGGTAGAGCCAGGAAGGAAGATAAAAGCAGAGAAACTGAGGTATGTGGTATGTGTAGCAAACCCCACAAAGCCCTCTGGGTCGTTCTGTAACTTGCACACAGTTTGCACTTGCTCAGTTATCTGGTTTTCCTGGAGCTGACAGTAGATTAGAAGCAGTGAATTGGAAGTGGGACAAAACAAACTGATAACCTAAGAAGTGACAGCTGACAGAAGACAGAAAGGAGAAAAAAAAAACAAACCCAAAATGCAGGAACTACAAATGAGTAGCTGTCTGGCACAGCTTAAAGTAGACTTGAACTTAGCTGTATGTATCTCAGTAGTGCTTGAGGTTTCCCCATGTTAAAACACTCAAGACAAACCAGGCACCCCTGTGCTTTCCTTGTGCAATTGATTGTTTGAACTTGAATGTGGAAATTGACATTTGTTTTTGTTAAATTTTTTCTTTTGTTTCAGTTAGTTGGATCAACTTGTCGAAATCTTTCTGACTTGGTGTTGTCACTGAAAATAATCTCAGCTTTTTCTTCTATTCAGACTTACTAAACATGCCTTCTGTCTCTATTTAAATTAGTCTTAAAAATGAGAATGAAAGGCTAGTGGCATGCCACAAAATATCAGTTCATTAATAACATTTTTTTGGATACTGTTGTTTAGTTGTTTCTTTGTAAAGTTCTGTTACTCTGTTCCTGACCAATATTAAATTTACCTTTTGATTTAGAGACATTTTAATCGTCTTTTAAGAATATGACAGTGTTGAAAAGTACATTTTAAAGGACTTAAGGATTGTAGCATTATTGGACTAATCTGGTGTTGTATCACAAAAACCAGAGAAGAAATACACTCTCTCTGCAGTCTAAAATCCCTACAGAAATTATCTTTGTTGCTTTTAAGAAGTGTGTTTGGTTCTAGCTTCCTAAACCCAAATTGAGTGATTGAGTTAGTGTGTGTTTAAATTAAGCTTCAAGATAGTGTCATATTCCCATGGACTTTTAAAATATAAATATTTACTGAGCTTACAACTACTCCTATTTTTTGTCTCAAATAAAATGTTCATTTTCAGTAATTTCATTTTTAGAGATAGCTTTTCTTTGAAAATGTGCTTAAAAACAAAGAAAAGCATTTCTTCAGGCTGTCCTCACCTGGAGGAAGAGATTTAGCCAAATTTGAAGAGATTGGAAACCGTGCCATGGTTGAGTCACTAGAACAAATTAGAACATGAGAACTTTGCCTTTTATTATTTGTTGGAACTGTTAGCAGCTCCAGATTGGCACAGAACAGTACTGCCCACTCACAGGTATTGGTTCAGGCCATTGAGGATTCTGGTTCACTTTAAAATGAGAGAGAAGCCACTGTCAGCAATTTCTTGCCTTTTATAGTAATTCTTGTGTATTTGTAATACTTTAAAAACAGTTTCTGTTTATTGGAGAACTTTACAGTTAACAGTTTTGATCCTGGGTATCCAGTATTGATTCTCTTGAGGTGGACAAGGGCTAAATTGGGCATGTCAGGCATAAGTCGTTGGAAAAAAGACCCCAGAGGTCTACTAAAATTTGGACTGTAATGGTTCTTTGTATTTTCAGGCTTTTAAATTATGCTTTATATACCTCCTCATTATCATTGACAGTGGTATTCTGGTTGCTCATCTTTCTTAATTAGCAGAGTAACAATTCTATTCCTTCATGCCTTTTTTTTTTCTTCAGAATTTTGTGAAATTAAATGAGATAGAATAGACATGAAAGTGCTTTGGAAAATACAAATATATATTATACAAAAAGCTGGGCCAGGCATCAAGGTGTTTTCTTGATAAGTGGGTAGTACATATGAAGGCACCCCAGAGTATTTGTAACTAGCAGTTTTCTCAAATCATGGAAATCTTGTAAAATATTAGAGTTTGTTGAAACTGTATGATCACCTAGTGTTTAATCTTCCTAAACATTAATTTTTAACTTGAGTCATGTTTTCATATGGAACAGATGTGCTGAATGATTTGGACAAGCTTTTCTATATCATATATGGTAAGATGTTAGCATAGGAAATTTCCGCAGGTACTACTGGCTTAATGAAATTCTGTGCTCTGAAATTCCAGTATCAGGTTGGGCAGCTTTACTCTGTTGCAGAAGCTAGTAAGAATGAAACTGGTGGTGGAGAAGGAATTGAAGTCTTAAAAAATGAACCTTATGAGAAGGATGGAGAAAAGGGACAGTATACACACAAAATCTATCACCTAAAGAGGTAAGCTGATTGTTCACATCTGGTACTTAGTCATTCTATTGAAGATGATGCCTTAATTCTCCAGCTTACTTATTGAGCAGATAACTCCCTAACTTCCTGGGCCGTGTGCTGAGGTACTTTTTAAATTTTACTCTGACAATATGTTGCATTTTAATTTTTTGAGAGAACCCCCCCCTTATTGGTAATTTTTTAAATTATAAAAGTGATATAATTGTTCATAAAAAAATTCAAACGACAGGGAAAGTTATAAAATAAAAACTTAGTCCCCGTCTCTTGCCATCACATATTCATAACCCCAGGGAGAATCACTAGAAACAGTTTCTCCTTCCGGATCATTTTCTGTACATACTCAAATAAGTTTTTTTTTTTTTTTTTTAAGATTTTATTTATTTATTTGACAGAGAGAGAGAACAAGTAGGCAGAGAGGCAGGCAGAGGGAGAGGGAGAAGCAGGCTCCCCGCCAAGCAGGGAGCCCGATGCGGGGCTCAATCCCAGGACCCTGGGATCATGACCTGAGCTGAAGGCAGCCGCTTAACCAACTGAGCCACCCAGGCGCCCCTCAAATAAGTTTTTAAAATGAAAATAAACTATCACTTGTGTTATTTTTGTTTTCTACGGCAAACGGGATCCTACCATACATATGGTTCTGCAGTTGGCTTTGTTTTTCATGGAGTGACACATTGTGAACACCCTGCTGTGTTATTTAATGTCCATGTCCTCCTTTTGAAGGCTGAGTGACCTTTCCTAGTGTGAACAAAGCATAGGTGATGTAACTATTCTCTAAATGATAAGTCGATTTAGGTGTTTTAGATATTTTCCTTTTTGCAGGTTACAAATAATATTTCTGTGAACATGGTTGTACATGTCTTCATGCCTTAGGTTACTATTTCTCTAGGAGAAATATATAAAAGTGGGATTTTGCTGCAAGGACATGCTTATTTAAAATTTTCTATTACTGCCAGATTGCCCTCCGAGTGTTTGGTAGTGTTCATTTTCCATATTTTTCTCCATTTATTTTTTTGCCAATTTGATATGCAGAAATAGTCTCTTGTTTAAATTTGCATGCTTTAGGGGCGCCTGGGTGGCTCAGTCCTTAAGCGTCTGCCTTCAGCTCAGGTCATGATCCTGGGGTCCTGTGATCGAGCCCCGCATTGGGCTCCCTGCTCTGCGGGAAGCCTGCTTCTCTCCCACTCCCTCTGCTTGTGTTTCCTCTCTCGCTGTCTCTCTGTCAAATAAAAAAAAAAATCTTTAAAAAAAAATAAATTTGCAGGCCTTATTAGTGATGTTGAATGTATTTTCCTATTAGTAGACCATTTGAATTTCTTGTGTGACTTGACTGTTGAAATCTTTCATTCATTGTTTTTCTCTCTTTGGTTTATAGAAGTTCTCCTGAGTTTGGCTGTCTCATCTCTCTCTTTGGCATAAATATTTTTTAAAAAATACTTAAGAGAAAGCGAGTGAGTGGGGGGAGGGGCAGAGGAAGGGAGAGAGAGAATCTCAAGCAGACTCTGTGCTGAGCATGGAGCCTGATATGGGGCTCGATCCTACGACACATCTTGCCCTGAGCCACCCAGGCACCCCGGCATAAATATTTTAAAACAGAAAATGCATACCAGTATTTGTCTAAGGGCAAAAGATCAGTAATGGTTTTTAAGAGTCCATTTTGTCAGTAGTCCCTCAAATTTATTAAAAGTAGGAGGGATCGGGACGGCTGGGTGGCTCAGTTGGTTAAGTGTGTGCCTTCGGCTCAGGTCATGATCCCAGGGTCCTGGGATCGAGTCCTGCATCCGGCTCCCTGCTAAGAGGGGAGTCCGCTTCTCCCTCTCCCTTTGCCCCTCCCCCTCTGCTCATGCTCCCGTGCTCACTCTTTTTCTCTCAAACAAATAAAATCTTTAAAAAGGTAGGAAAGATCTTTGGTCTTTTCTTGCCTTTATTGTCTTCATATTGAAATGAGTAACACCCATGTTTTTGTAGAGCTCCTTAAAGTTGTAGGTGAGCTGTGACAATCAGTGTTTCCTGTTTTTTTCAGTTTAAGACCACTGCTTGGTTTATACTGATACATGAATATAAAGTAGATTATCACTTTACAGAATCTTAAATTTTATTGTGTTTTTTTTTTTCTCCTAGAACACAGTGTTTCTTTATTTCTGATGCAGATTTGAATGAAGGCAATAATTCTGATCAGTTACCCATAAGACTGTCTTATTCATGGTTCCTGTTAATTTGTTAGCACCCTAAGTATATCTAAAAAAATGTGTCAGTTGGAGAAAAATGTGGCATCTAGACGGTATGATCTACATAGTATTTATACTATTGAATTTGCTTATGTATACTTAGTTTTATTCTTTAGTATCTTACATTTACTCATTACTTGAATTTTACCAACACATAAAACTTTTTTTATTGTAAACATTTAACTTTCTCTGGGGATTGTAAAATTAACCAGAAAGTTCAATATATAAAACTTTCTGTTGGTGTATTATGTCCATGTGTGAATAATCATGAAATAGATTCAAAATACCCTTCATTTTGAAAACTGAGAGTTGGAAGTTTGGGGAAATGTTTGATATACCATTACATGGAAAAGATTAGTTGCCAAATATGTACATAAATATAAATATGCACTACATTACATGTATTTTTAAAAAACTAATCAGAAAAGGCCTAGAAAGAGATTCACTAAAATGTTAATTTTTTTTTCTCTTGGTGGTGGGATTATGGGTGATTTAAATTTTTTTTTAATCTGCATTTTTAATTAGAAAAATGATAAATATTTTGAGACATCTGATTCAGATGACATTCCAGCCATAAATAATAAATTTCTTAAATTGAAGAGGGCTATATAAATATGGTTAGTTCAAGAGATGTTATTGTTCTGCAGAGCTTATTTGGGGACAAGGTTCAGAATTTTTCTCAGGCTTTTAATAGATTAAATAAAGGAAAATCGTGGCTCTCTGGAGGCCAGCCTCCCAGTGCTCTCATGACTTCTTCATTCCTAGAAGGAGCTGAAATCATTCCCAGTAGCCTTTGGTTTTACCCTGTCACGCACTCATTTACTCCTTATTACGCCTGTTGAAAAATAGGTGATACGCCTCTTGTACCTAAGAGGATACTGAAGTGCATGTTTACCCAAAGTCACACAGCTAGTAAGTGGCAGAATGGTAACTGACCTGGATTCTCTGGGTTCTAATCCCATGCTTTTTAGTCACAAGTAGGCAGTCCCAAGTCCCTGACAACAAGCACTCAGGACCTGATGAGCACAGGTGTCCCATGAGAAGGGAGGGAAGGGGGTCTGATTGGATGGGAAGAGCTGTTTGATGCCCAGGGAAGGTTGGCTTTGTCACACAAAGATAGCAGCTGGGGACAGCATGGAGAGGCCTGATACAGGAAAGGAACAAAGGAAAGAGGATGGCACTAATGGATCTCAGGCAGTGTGGCGGGTGGTAGCCTCTCTGACAGTGAAGAACAACCAAAAACCCGTCAGCCAATAAAGACAAAACCAGGACCAACTGTTGCTGTAGTCTGGGGGGAGGGAACAGTCACAGGGCACGGCAGTCAGAAGTCCACATGCTCAAAGGCATCAGCGTTGTGCTGAAGGCCCAATAGCCACAGGATAACTAGATTATGGAAGGGCAAAGAATCATTTAGCAGTGAGTGCTGAGGCCTTCACTGTGCCGTAGGAAAGCTAGCAATCACGACACGGGGCTGGCCTCGCAGCTTGTCAGACAGCAGTGTCCTGCAGGGACAGCAAGCTCAGCATGCTGTAGACTTACCCACGTTCCTAGAGAGTTTTAGAGCTAACTCCCTGAGGAAGTTAAGTTTGTGTCCAGTAATGTATGTTCCCTTTTTCAGCTTGGGCTCCACTGGGTAACTTCTAGTGCTGTGTGCACTATCACTGTATAGCAGCAAGAGAATTGCAGACTCGGCAGGCTAAATTTGTTGCCTGAGACCACCGACACCTTGTTGTACATTTGAGATAACTTGAAATTCTGAGATTCACTTTACCCAGTGGAATCAACTTCTCTGGGTTCTCTGGCCAGTAAGCTTTCCCATTTCAGCAAAAACACTTCTGGGTGTAAGATACACTTCATCTTAACCAGAAGATTGAGAAACAATCTTGGCAAGGTATTAAAAAACCCCATAATTTAGTGACCATTGACTTTTTTGCCCTCTTGAATCTTAAGTAATAATCTTACAGGATATCTTTCCATATCCTTTGATAATTTACGGTAAGTAGTTGCCCATGGTAATTCTAACCAGAGGATCTAATCCTTACTGGTCACTGTACATGCTCTAGGTGGGAGCTCAGGGATTCCCCATAGCAACCTTTTTTAGTGAGGAAATGAAGGTCCAGAAAGGTATAAGTAACTAGCCCCTGTGTCACTGCTTTTGGTAGCAGAGATAGGCCGTGAACCCAGGCAGGCATTGTGACTCTTAATCACTTTGCTCTACTGCTGAGCCCTGTGGGAGGGTTAGAATATTTTCCATTTTCTGAAGTGAATGCCAAAGGAGTTTACAGAGAAATTCTCCCAAGACCATGGATTTCACCGTATCCCATGTTCTCATAGTCTTTAAAGTCTCAAGTCATCTTCCAGAATAAAGTTAAACTTAATAAGCCACTCAGGATTATCCATGTCTCTCCAATTGTTATTAACTGTTCAGAATAAAAACTATTGGCTCTAAGCAAGCCTGACTCTTCATTGTCCTCTAGAAGTGCCATGTTTAGCCCCTTAGGTCCTTTTCTTCTTGTGATGTGGGGTTGCCCATAAACCCAGTTTCCTGAGCATAGCTCAGCTCTGTCCTGTGCAGAGGCATTCCTTGACTACTTTTCTTCTTCCCTAGACTCCATCACTTTTTGTCATGTCTATTCATTTTGACACCTGATTATGTATTTCACGTGTACATATTTGTCTTATACCCCATTTACCATGGAAGTTTGAGTGTTTCCTTATGATGTTCAATATATACTTAAACACTTAATCGTGGATGGTGGGGAAGGAGGACAGACTTTATCGGGCAAAGAATTTTGAAGCAAGGCAAGGAAATGTGTTGCAGCCTTTGAGATGGTTATTTTAGAGAAAAACTTGCAGCTCTCCTGAGACTTCGTAGTACGGAACACACTGACCAATCCTTTTGTTGTTTTTTTTTCCGCTTCTTGGGGAAAATCAGCTTTACTCTTTTATTCTTCATCAGCATTATATCTTCACCATCTCCAGTCAGTCCTGAATGACGGAGAATTCATAAAGCTATGCCAACTCCTGAATGGTCTTGTTCCCCAAAGGTTGAAACAACAGAGGTTTAATTGAAAATCGTTTTAAAATTTCATGTGGTTCCAGTTAAGAGCTCATTTTTGTAAGCAAGAGAGTCATTTGCCAGGAACTAAAGTTACGTTCATGTTTAAAAATGAAAAGTTTAAATCACCTGAAAATGCAAAGATCGATCATACGTGATGATTCGCATCAGAGAGCATCTTTGAATAAGTATACATAAGAAATTGATAAATATCAGCTCAATATAGTAATTCATTCTTGAGTTGAAAATTAGTCATCAATGCAAAGTTTTATCTTTGTGTATAGTTCTAAGTCTTCAGTTTTGCACATTTCAGAGTTGTCTAAATAAAGAGTGATCCTATTCCAGAAGAGTATCAGAAATACTTCTGTAATGCGTTTCCCTTTTATGGTATATTTTGTTTCTCATTGCTAATCTGTTTTGTTATGTGGAAAGCACTTCTTTCCCTCTCTCTTTTTGTTATTTCTCTTAAAACTTTAAAGTCTTGTGTCTGGTTATTTTACTCTTTTCCCACAAATCAGGATTTGAAGTCATTTTGTAAATTTTTCCTGTTATTCTACCCATTTTTTCCATCTTCATACCCACCACATTAGTGCAAGTTACCATTATCTCTTTCTCTTGAACTTTTCCAGTTGCTTCCAGACTGATCTCTTGCCACCCATTCTTTTGACTTAATAAGTAATGCTGCTATGAACACTTGTGTACAAGTTTCTGTATGGACATATGTTTTTATTTCTCTTGGATGTGCGCACGCACGCACGCACACACACATACACACACTCTCCTAGTTGGAATTATTGGGTCATATGGTAACTCCTCACTTTTGAACTTCCAGACCCGTTTCCAAAGTGACCGCACCATTTTACATTCCCCCCAACCATGTAGGAAGGCTCCAGTGTCTCCATATCCTTGTCAACACTTGCTGTTATCAGGTTTTGTTTTGTTTTTGTAATAGCCATTTTAATGGGTGTGAGGTGGTATTTCAAGGTTTGGATGTTTTCATGTGTTTACTGTTAATTTGTAGATCTTCGGAGAAATATCTGTTCAAATCTTTTACCTGTTTTGTAATTGGGTTGTCTGTTTTAAGAGTTCTTTACATATTCTAGATACTAGCCTCTTATACATGATTTGCAGTTTTCCCCCCATTTTGAGTTTTCTGCTCACTTTCTTGATAGTGACCTTTGAGGCATTAAAAAGTTTATGATTTTTTTTTAATTTATTTATTTGACAGAGAGCGAGAGAGGGAGTGGGAGAGGGAGAAGCAGGCTTCCTGCCTAGCAGAGAGCCCGATGTGGGGCTCGATCCCAGGACCCTGGGATCATGACCTGAGCCAAAGGCAGACGCTTAACGACTGAGCCACCCAGGGACCCCTAAAAAGTTTATAATTTTGATTAAGCCCAATTTACTTGTTTTTCTTTTGTCATTTATGCTTCTGGTGTCCTATCAGAGAAACCATCATCCAGTCCAAGGTCCCAAAGATTTACATCCACATTTTCTTACAAGAATTTTATAGTTTTAGGGGCCACCTGGGTGGCTCAGTCGGTTAAGCATCCGACTCTTGATTTCAGCTCAGGTCATGATCTCAGGGTCATGAGATTGAGTCCCGTGTTGGGCTCCATGCTCAGCAGGGAGGTAGTCTGCTTAAGATTCTCTCTCTCCCTCTCCCCTTCCTCCCACCGGCGCTTGCTCGCTCTCTCAAAAAAAAAAAAAAAAATTTTTTTTTTTTTTTTTTTTTACAGTTTCGGCTCTTACATATAGATCTTTAATCCATTTTGAGTTAATTTTTGCCTCCATCCACTCTTGCCCACTCCAGTTAATTTTCATTTACTAACATGACTACTAAATTGAGTCAGAATGTTCTTAAAACTTAAATCTGGTTGTGTCATTCTCCTTCTTAAAGCCTTCAGTAGCTTCCCGTCATAGAAAGAATAAAACCCAAACCCTTCGGCTTATAAAATGGGTCTTATTGTGATCTCCCTGTCCCCTGCTCACCTCACCATCCTCATCTTGTGTCTGTCCCTCTGTTCCCCCTTCACTACAGTCTAGCCATGTTGGAAGCCTTGTAGTGACCCAAGCAGGCCAAGTCTTTAGCTATTTCAGGACTTCGGGGCCTGTGTCTTTATGTGGCTGGCCCTCCTCACCCTCAGATCGCCATTGTATTTTCACTTCCTCAGGGAGGCCTTCTTGGGCACCCTTAAACCAGGTACTCACTTGTGCAGTCCTCTGTTCCTTGACTGCTGCACTTTGGGAGAGGTAATTCACTGCCTCTTGGTATTTACTGCTCTGTTTCCTGCTTCTTTCCCTGGAAGGTGAGCTCAGAATAGGAATTGTTCATTTACACAGTTATTTACGTAGCCCCTGGTACAGTGGACACTCAGTAAATAAATACTTGAGTGAGTCAATGAGTGAGGTGCCCAGTGTATTTAAGGTATATTTCATTTGATTATAAAATGAAAGATTATTTATGGCAAATTAATCTCGTCTTCAGATTCTTCCATATGTTTTTCTACATTTTGATGTTTACAGTAGGTTGTAGGATGGAAAAATAGAACTCAGCAGTTTGCTCATTTTGTTTACAAGTGGATGTAAAACTTCCACAGGAAAAGTGCAGTTTGAAATGATTTCCCAAGGTGTTATGTATCTCAGGAACAGATTTTTAAAAAAAAGAATGCTCCTAGATCAGAAGTTCAGTGTACATTACGGTCATTTATTACATATCTTTTAAACCATATAAGCCCTTTGTTTTCCTCTACCACTGTTACAAAGTTGTCTTACCACTTAACAGGTTCACAGCCATTGTTATAGAAGTTAAATCTTAATATTTATTTCCTTTAATATTTATTTCCTGTCAACACAATTGATGGAACGTTTTGGTTGAATTTTACCCTGAAGTTAAATGTTCTTTATATGCATTCACAGTTGGGGTGGGAAAAGGACTATGTATGGCAAAGAACCTTTTGTGCTCTTGGACATTATTTTATATCTGACTCTTAGACAAATCTAGAAGTGTTTACCTTGAGTTAAGCACTGTCATGAGTGTTGGTTTGTCATGAGAGAACATTTCATGATCGTTGGGAGAACAAGAGGAGGAATGTCCTTGTTCATTTATTTTTGAAGACCTACCTCCATTTTGTTAATTCAGTTAATATTTATTCTTTTTCTGAGACACTAAGCTTCCAAAACAGAATTTACTTCCTAGGTAGGTGATACTGAAGTAGGAAACCAATGTATAGGCTGTTAATTATATAAGTGGTTCATTTGAACCACCTTGTTAGGAATATTTTAAAGTTGGCCACTGAAGAAAATTTCTCTCCTTTAAAGCAGAATTGAAATATAATTTTATTTACTCCATGTATGCATTTTCCCTGTGTTTAGTCCATAATTAGATTCACTGAGGAGAGATGTTTGTTAGTGTTCTCGTGTTAAATGTAAAAAGCGAGTCAATTTGAAATAACTGGCTCAGAGGTTTGGTCATTCTTAACTAAGTCAAAAAGTTGATTGTTGGGATTCACATAGTGGAAAAGTATCCTGGAAATAAGAAAACAGGCATTTGGGAGCAAAATGAAGACATGTTAAAACTTTCTTGTAGATTTGGTTCTTGCTGACCTTTAGTGACTGACTGCCAGTATTCTGTTTGGGTCAGCAAATTTTAGAGCTTTTGATGAATGTTTAAGGTTTTTAGACTATTGGGCACTATGGGAATAAATAGGATAATTAAAATATGTTTCTGAGCTAGTATGCAGCTGTTTTTTTCCCCTGCCTTTTTCTTTTCTTTTAAAAAAAAAATTTAAGATTTTATTTGTCAGAGAGAGAGAGAGCAAGTGTGCGCACAAGCAGGGGGGGCAGCAGGCAGTGGGAGAAGCAGGCTCCCTGCTGAGCAGAAAGCCAGATGTGGGACTCGATCCTAGGACCCTGGGATCATGACCTGAGCTGAAGGCAGATGCTTAACGGACTGAGGCACCCTGGCGTTCCCCCCCCCTTTTTTTAAAGAATTTATTTATTTATTTTAGAGCATGCATGGGCCTGTGGGGGAGGGACAGAGAGGGGAAAGAATCTTTCCTAGACTCCCCACTGAGTGCAGAGCCAGGATCCCAGGACCATGAGAGCACAACCTAAGCTGAAACCATGAGTCGAACCTTTAACCAATTGAGCCACACAGGCACCTCTTTCCTGCCTTTTTCTACTTTGACCACATGAACCAGTGATAGATCTGTTTGTCATACTCTAGATGGATAGGTAATCCTGTGGTATATTTTAAAAATCACCCATATGTATTACGTTATACCCTGATGAGACCTCTCCCAGTTAAAGGGATTTTGGTTTCAGTTCTTGAGCAATGAAAGAAATAATGTGGACTTCAGATAGTCTTTGACTTTTAATATGAAAGTATTTTCAGGTATCTTGGCTTTATTTTTGTGAGGTTATGCCCCTTTGCATGAATCTTCTAGATTTGCAAAGAATGGGTGCTCAAAGAATTCTCCTTTATTGTTATCTTTTCAGGGTGTAAAGGCACAGGTAAATCTGTGTGCCCTTGGAATCTCGATTATAATGTCACGTATAATAGTGCTTCAGCTTTTCTTTTCCAGTGGTTTAATTTGCCACAGTAGCGGAAGCTCCAAGACATACATATGTTCTTGTGTACTGAGGAGGCAACGAAGGGGCTATCCACACTACCTCTTTTATAGCTGCACGGCTCTCTGGCTGGTGGGGCTTCCTTACATTCATCTTGCTTAGCTTCCAAAATTCATAGGGATGCCTCTGGCTACCTGCTCCATCTTAGTATGGAGGCATAAGTCCTTTCTGGGACCCAAGTCTCCTCCTTAGTTTGTTCTTTCTCCTAGCTTAGGAAGTTAAGTTGTATTTGACAGTTCTCAGAGAAGCCGTTCTGATACAGAAAAAGTATGTAGGGCTTTACGTTGGAGGATATAGTTTTGACATGTAGTTATTTAGCCACTTAAATGCTGGTTACATGGAATAATAAATTAATGTGTAGCTTGCAGTGCTGTTGGAGGATGTAAGTGAAGAAAGGCACGTGAAAGTACTCAGCTTCATGTCAAATTATAATTAAAGAGCAGTACCTACTGTTTTTTGAGCTTTTACTGTATTATGCAATGTGCTAATAAATACATTATAGGTATTAATCTGAATCCTCCCAATAACCCTGCAGAGTAGGTCATAGGAACTGTGTTCAACTCGTGGGGAAGTTCAGAGAGCCAAGTGATGTGTCCAAGGTCACACAGCTTCTAAGTGCTAACATTGGGATTTGAATCTGATCTGTATGAAAAGCCTATGCATGTAAAACTGCTTTCTTTACAATCATTAGAAGTGGTCATTCTATTTGCATTTCTTTGAAGACTGAAAAGACTGATTTTTCCATTTGTTTGTTAACCAGTTGTGTTTTCTGTTTGTAACGTGTCTGGGGATGTCTTTTGCCTACTTACCTGTTGGCATCTTTGCTGATTACCTTATGAATTGGCACAGACTCCTCATGTATTATATACTTATCCCTTTTCCGACTATACTTGAGGCAGCAAATGACATTCATCGTCCAGACATACAAAATTTTATACTTGGATATGCTTTTTTTTTTTCTTTTTAAGATTTTATTTATTTATTTGACAGAGAGAGACATAGCGAGAGAGGGAACACAAGCAGGGGGAGTGGGAGAGGGAGAAGCAGGCCTCCCACGGAGCAGGGAGCCCGATGCGGGGCTCGATCCCAGGACCCCGGGACCATGACCTGAGCCGAAGGCAGACACTTAATGACTGAGCCACCCAGGCACCCCAATACTTGGATATGTTTTAAGATCTCATTTCCACCTGGGTTCCTCAGATTGTTACTTTTCTTTAAGTTTGTTCTGTAAAATGTATTTAAAGACTTTTATTCAGAGATACTCCTATATTCTAGGGATTCTTTTGTGTTAAACAGTGAATGTGGTCTAACCACATGAGAGAATTTCTGTGTTGTATTATGCGCAGCTTAAATAGCTTCAGTTAACTTTCAGATTTCACCTTAGGGGAATAGAGCAGAAGCCCGACACAAAATTGTTTCTTTTTTGCCCCTTAAATCCTGTATACAGCTAAATGTTCTTAATCATGTTGTAGTTTTACATTAATTTTCCACTTGATTACTTTGGGATTGAAAGTGAAACATGTTGCTAACAGTCAGCCTGAGTTGATGAAACTTAGAACGTAATCACCTTTGATGACAGTACTCTTTGAGGTTGCCCAATAGATGCCAACAAAGAAGTGATGGTACTACTGAAAATATATTCAATGTTTCTCACTTCACAGCAAAGTTCCTGCGTTCGTCAGGATGATTGCTCCGGAGGGCTCCTTGGTGTTTCACGAGAAAGCCTGGAACGCGTACCCCTACTGTAGAACAAGTAAGCCTGGTTCCTGGCATTCATTCCCCGCCTCTGCCCCACTGCTGAGGAGGAGAGGGACTCCTGGTGCCGATGCCTTTGAGAAGGGTGACACTCACGGAAGTCCTCTGTGGGTTCTTGGGTAGTCACTGCAGGTGCTGTGGCAGAGGAGAGATTTCTCTGGGTTCCTCCCCCTAGACCTTTGTGAGGGGCATTGGTTCATTCCCAGATGAGAGCACCTTGAGGTCCTCGCTGACCTCACTGGCTCCAGGGGTGAGACCTGAAAGGTCATCCACACTCAGAAGTGTCCTTTGGTGTAGTTTTAATAGTATTTTTCCTCATATTGCCACATATAGTAGGGTAGGAATATGGCAGACTTCTGAAACAGTTTCCTGTTGTTTGCTGATTTGGCCTTAAAGTGATATATTGCTTTTGTGACATTATTCTCCCATTGTTTTAAAATTAGATTATTGACTCTATAATCTAAGGTAGACTGTAGTGTCACTTGTATAGAAACTTTTGCAGACATAAACTACTAAATGCTCTGTGTTTTCAGGGAGTTTAATCATCGTGACAGTAAATAATATGACAGATTGTTTTGACTTCGATTAATATTCTGAAATTTTTCCCCTTTTATTGCCCACCTGTCAATTATGCCTCAGTTGTAACGGTGAGTAAAACTATTTTTGTGTCACATACTCTTCATCTTTAAATTTTGCTTTACATAATAATTATTTTCAGTCATTCATTGCTTTTTAAAATAAAACTGCCCACCGCTGCATGGCTCCTCCTCTGTGCTCTTTCCACCAGCCTACACTCCACCACATGTTCACAGTGTTAGTGGGTTTTTTCCAGCCTTGTCTCAAAACCTCCCTGTTGACTTTATTTTGCTTCTGCTACTTCCTTTGAATGCCATATTTGCTCACCAAACCTCCCAGCTTCTTTAATATTAGCCCTCTATGCTGCATGACAAGTAGGGTTGTTTAAATTATTTAAAAGCATGCAGCATTTGGTTTGCTTGACAAGTTTATAAAAACAGGTAGCTAATGATTCTTTGTCACTTGAGGATCGGTCTTATAGAGTCAAAGCACGGATGCTTATGCTGGGGAAGGCTCCTGCAGACAAAAGCCGCAAAGAACCAGTGAAAGATCACTGTCATTTTGCTGTTGTGTTTTCTGCAGAATGAATATATGAAAGATGATTTCTTCATTAAAATTGAAACATGGCACAAACCAGACTTGGGAACATTAGAAAATGTAAGTTTCAACTCTGGGCTTTCAGTGCAGAAGCCTCTGGAAATGGGAATACTGTTGTAGTCCATTCTGTCATCACCCGAGTGATATCACCTACGGGAGACCGGTACCTGGACACACCAGGGCATGTCCGATTACAGTGAGGCAGGCCAGCAACCAGCAACAAACGGGGCATTCCCTTTCAGCCCCCTTGCCTCGGTGCGGGAGCAGACTGTGGGGAGAGTTGCTGTTTTTATCAGCTCTCTCTCTCTGGGACAGGGAGAGCAGAGATAAAATTCACAAACCGATTTTAGCCGTTAACTTTAGATTTCTTTCATCTTTTCATCTCTGTATGTTTGTCAGAGCTACTCTACAAAGCAAAATTGACTGCTTTAATTTTCACCTCCACTCTGCTTTGCTGGGTTGATGTCAGAGAAATGGCCAAAAGGCGAGGAGGAGGAGCAACTGTGAATGTTTTACAAAAATGTTGACAAGCTTCTGATTTTTACAAGTTGGAGCACATTTATCCCTCAAATAAATTTCAAGAAAATCATTTAAGACTCAGTGTAATCATTAACTTTTGATAAGATGTGTTAGAGAACTTGGCAAACCATCTGGTATGGATCGATGCCCTTGGCCCAGTGGCTGTCAAAAGTGTGGTCTCTGGACCAGCAGCAGCATCTGGGAACTTGTTAGAAATGCACATTTTCAGCCCTCGCCCGATACGTATTGAATTAAAATCCCTGGGGGTGGGGCTCAGTATGCTGTGTGTTGTACACGATCCAGCTCAAGAGCTCCAGTTGGAGAACTGCCGCTCCAGCCTCACCATTACGCTGTTACAGGAGGTTAAGTTCATGTTGTATTTTTCGCTTTTATGTGATTGGTGCCAATTAATAGAACTTTTGAATTACAATTGGTAGTATTTGACTTGAGTTTTTCTTCCGGGTGATCATTTGACATTTCATGTTGGTTTTTTTTTCCACAGTAATTCTAAAATTTAGAATCTAAATGAGATCATTGGGTGTGCTTTAGTCTGTGTATGAGTTGATCTGCCTTTTCTAGCTTCCAAATGGACAAACTTTGGCATTTGTAAACAGTTCTTAATTGGTTCATAGAGGGAGTTGTAGAAATGATTAGTTAACATGAGGAGTGGAGGAATTGCTGTCCTTTCAAAACTGAAAATTCAGGAAAGGTTTTAAACCTCACGGTGTAGCTTCTTGAAATCTAATTATAATGTCACCTTATGTTCGTCTAGGACTTAAAGGTTACAAGGACTTGGTCGTGTATCATTGGGTTAAACATAGGTTAGGTACATTTTGTTATATAACTCATCTCTAAGGGTTACCAGAAAATAATGGTGACAGATTTCTGTTAATTTGGCAGCATCCTCACACCTCCTCCCCTCCCCACACTTATTTTTTAGGTATACAAGGGTAACAAAAGATTTCTAGATCCCTTAAGACTTCAGACCGTTAATTTAATGAAGTAACAATTTGGATTTATTTATTCCTCGTAATGTGGTCTAAAAGACTCAGATAAAGATTATATATGTAATAGTTTGCCTAATAAGAATAGTCTACAGTTTGCTGTGTTTCATTTCTCTTTGTCATTTATAGGTACACGGTTTAGATCCGAACACATGGAAAACTGTTGAAATTGTCCACATAGATATTGCAGATCGAAGTCAAGTTGAACCAGCAGTAAGTACTGCATACTCCTCAGTGGCATTTTAACTTGTTGCCTCTTACATCTAAACACGATCTTTCTCTCTTGTATGGCCTGCATTTCTACACTGCAGTGAGCCTGGAGTTTGGGTGTGGGTCTGTGCAGCAAAAAGACCAGAGAGTAGGAGAGAGGGTTATTTGTTTCCTTCTGTGGATTTCACCTTTTCACAAATGATCCCTTTGAGAAATCCCAATATACCTGAGATATATAGAGGTTTGTTTTCATTGCGGGGGGAAAAGACTAACAACATTATTTTACAAAAGAATTCTCCTTTGGGCTTCTGTAAATAATGTTGGTCCCTTATACTTTTAAAGTGTGATTAAGAAAGCTTAACAGTTGTGTAGCTTTCTTTTCTTTTCTTTTTTTAATTTTTATTTATTTGAGAGAGAGAATGAGAGAGAGAGAACACGAGAGGGGGTAGGGTCAGAGGGAGAAGCAAACTCCCCGCTGAGCAGGGAGCCTGATGCGGGGCTTGATCCTGGAACTCCAGGATCATGACCTGAGCCCAAGGCAGTCGCTTAACCAGCTGAGCCACCCACGCGCCCCCAGTTGTGTAGCTTTCTAATCTTGATTTTTACTAGATGTAAATATTCATACTCTAGGCTTTTGACTTAATAACCCACCCTCCCCCAGAAGTGAAGACCTGCATTCTCCCAAAGTAAGACCCTTGTATTACTTTGCTGCAGTTTGAAAATATTAACTCAGTTCTTATCTTAGAGTATGCTGGTGCTGCTTGTTTTTGCAGGGCACAGTTGTGGACTTTATGTTATGACAACCATTGGCCCTCTTTATGCTGGTGTAGAGAGCAAAAGCTTTGGAGCAAGAGTTCTTCTGTCATGGTAAAGCCCAGCGTGTTCAGTTAGCATTTTTATTTCATGACCTTTCCATTTCATTTTCAGTGCTTATTGTCTGAACATGAGCAGTGTTATAGGCTGAACAGAAATAACCCAAACAAAATGTCTGGTTTTGCTGTTGAAATTTAAAGGTAAACCTTCTAGGGGCGCCTGGGTGGCTTACTGGGTTAAGCGTCTGCCTTCGGCTTAGGTCATGATCCCAGGGTCCTGGGATTGAGCCCTGCATTGGGCTCCCTGCTCAGTGGAGAGCCTGCTTCTCCCTCTTCCTCTGCCTGCCGCTCTGCCTACTTTTGCTCTATCTCTCTGTCAAATAAAGAAATAAAATCTTTAAAAAAAAAAAGGTAAACCTTCTAAAACAAAGGTCCCCCATCTTTTCTCTGAAATCACTGGGTTTGAGACTGCCAGCTTTGACCCTCTGCTAGGCTAGGTCCTGTTCTGCTAGGACCCCGTCCCTGATTAGAAATGTGAACACTAATGAGGGATCCTTGTTGTAGAACTTCTTAAATTTTAGTTGTGCTGTGATTTGCCATTATTTCAATTTTAAGGATAATTCCACCTTTGAAATTATATAGGACTTTTTTTTAATCCTCAGAAGTAAATGTATATTCTGTTTTAAAAATAATATTCAGATTTCTCTTTTGCCTTTTATTTCTCTGTGTCTTTTCCAGCCATGTTTACTGCATGTGAAAGAATGATGGTAGGAGGAAAAATCCTTGGGAGTGAGCAATGAGTGAGTCGGTTAATGGGCTAGGTCAGGGTAGCCTACGTGCTTGGACCAGCAGGTCACAAGATAATGCCTAGTGACAGTATGGATGCCCCAGGGAAGGCATTCAGGTTATATTGTTGGTGTTTGAAAAAGTTGTGCCAGCCAGACAAAACAATCCGATCTTGTGGTTCATGGGTTTGCATTCCAGGTTGTTCTCCCGCAGAATACAAGGCACCTTTGGTTTTGCTGAGGTCATAAGAGTTCTTTGTTCTTGTTCTCAGGCTAAAATGGGAGTTCAGTCAATGTTTGCAGGCATGAATGCAAGTAGATGGAACAGTTAAGGCCGATTGTGTAAGAGCCCCGGAGGCCCCTGGTCTCATTCTTTCCACCCCAGCCTAGACCAGCAAGGAGAGAAGGCGCTGCTGGCCTTGAGGGGTGTGACAACGGCACTTGAGATCAGTGCTCCAGGTGAAGGGCACTGCACATGCAGAGGTCAAGCGGGTGCTTCCCTGTGGTGGAACGTTGTCTGGGCTGGATACATGGGGAAAGAGAAGGGATTGGGCCCGAATGAGAAGTGTCTGTATTCTGAGTCTGTGGAGCTATGACTAAAAACATACGTTCTGAAACTAGATTGGATTCAGGTTCTGAGGTTCTGCCACCTGCTGGCTATTCAGTCTTGGATGGGTTGCTTCCTCTCTCTGTGCCTGTTTTATCTTGTGTAAAGTGGGGCTAATTATCTCACAGTGTTAAGTGTGAGCACTTAGAGCTGCGCCTAGTTTACTAAATGTTCGCCATTATTGGCATTGTGATTGGCCACGGTTGTGCAGGAGCTTTGAGAACTCTCTTCACACCAAGCATTATTTGGGGAGTAAATCAGTAGGTATGTGTGGTTTTGTTTTTCAGTGTTCACAGCTCCTTTTTGCCAATTACATTGTTGAGATTAGTAAGATACAAACTTATTTTAAAGTTGACTGAATTCCTAGTACTTTATTTTATTGTGATGAAATACACATAGCATTTACTATTTTAACCACTTCAAAATGTACAGTTCAGTGGCATTTAGTACAGGTACCTTCACACCATCACCACTGTCCAGTTCAAGAACATTTCATCACTCCAAAAGGACACCCTGTACCCATTAACAGTCACTCTCTACTTCTCCCTCCCCCCAGCCTTTGGCTACCACTAAGCTGTTTTCATGGACTTATCTATGCAGGATAATTCATAGAAGTGGAATCATAGCAGTATGTGACTTACAGTGTTGGCTTCTTGTACGTTAGCCTGTTTTCATCCCCACTGTGGTGTGTGTCATTACTTCATTTCTCTTCATGGCTGATAACAGTCCAGTGTATGAATACACCACCCTTTGTGTATGCATCCATCTGGGGAGGGAGGTTTGGGTTGTTTCTACCTTTTGGCTATTGTAACTAGTGCTGCTGTGAAAAACTGTGTCACAGTAGTTATTTATGTATTTTCTCAGTTGTGAATACTGAAAGTAAACTGATACCATGTATGGATTCTTAGACCTTTGGACGTAAAAAAGGAACCTTGACATGCATACTGACTGGTGCAAAAGGGAACTCTGTGTGCTAGGAGGCGAGGGTACCCTGGGCAGTTTTGAAGCCTGGGGATGAGGAACAGAGCATTGAGCTGCCTGAGGATGTGTGAAGGCTGAGGGGGAGATTGGGGAGTGGGGTGTGGGGCCAGCACCCATTCCGGCAAGGAGGTGGGGAAGAGACATAGTGGGGCAGGGACTCTGGGTCTGCCCTTTTCTTCTGCTCATCCTCTTCTTTCCACACTTTGGGCACAGACATTCACCCTGACACTCTCCCTTTAGGTTCCACCCCATCTAGTTTTGGCCTTGAGTAGTTAATGTTTATCCTAGGAATTAACGTCTAATGCAAACACTTGGACCACCTGGCCATCCTTACTACTTACTAGATCCAATTTGGTTTTCTGTTGCATTAATTTGTTCATTTGATTCTGCTCTTTTTTTTTTTTTAAGTTTTTATTTATTTGAAAGATTGAGAGGAAGCACAGGAGCATGGGGAGGGGCAGGCTGAGAGGGAGAGAGAGAGAATCTCAAGCAGACTCCTCAGCTCAGAGCCCGAATGTGGGGCTCAGTTTCATGACCCTGAGATCATGACCTGAGCTGAAATCAAGAGTCGGACACTTAACCAACTGAGCCACCCAGGCACCCCTTGGTTCTGCTCTTTTAAGTTCTTTAAAAATTTTGGTCCGTGGTGTTGGGAAAAGGAAGTTAAGCACACATTTGTAATTCTCAGATGACAGTGTTTTTCATAGCCCTTAACAGGTATTGAGTGCGGGCTCTGTCGCTCTGTCTGTGCTGCTGGAATAGTCCTGCAGTAGCTATCCAAGATTGGGATAGAACCTTTGAGAGGCTTGCAATCTGGGTGAAACAAGCCCAGCACAGTGAAATAGTGAACAAATGGCAGAGGCTTAATGCATGGTCCAAAGTGCTGCAGGATTTTAGAGGAAAGAAAAAAATGATCTGTGAGGACAAAAATCTGTAAAGACTGAATTGAAGAGTCGTAACATGAGGGAGAGTAGGATTTAATGGATGGAACAGTCCACCCCCACCCTCGTTACACTTTTCCCTCTTACCCTCATTTCTTTGACATACTATAAATTTGTTTACTTCTTTATCTCTTCTCCCTGAGTAGAGATTGAACCTCAGAGGGAAGAATCTTTGTATTCTTAACTATTGTCTCCCCAGCTCCTAGAAGAGTGCCTGAGTTATATATATAGTAGGTACTCAGTGAATGAATGCGGTGTAGGCAAGCAGAGTTGCAGGTGCATTATCCAACACTGAAGGGAAAGTTGGAATCGTTTTTAGAGTTGAAGGGGACCTGAGCTATCCAGGTCTCATTGCTTTTGAACTGTACTTTGCATAATCCTAAGAATTTCTTGGAGTTTACCAGTTTCTCAGGCTGTCAGGATGGAGCCACTAGAAAGTGGGGCTGAGGAATTCCCTCCGTCCCCCTCTCCCAGCACGGTTCTGTCTGTCTGACATTAGTCTTCACTATAATTTTACTTTGAACACAGTTAGTTCTGCAGCTACAGAAAGTTTGATTCAGGGCTCACCACCCTGTTTTATAAGTGAGGAAACTGAAGCCCAGATAAACTAGTTTCTTTCAAGGTCGTTCAACCAGTGCCAGAAGTGGAAATTCTAACTCTTCAATCCAGTGTTCTTTCTACTGACTCTTGGTTCCTTCGGAGCTAAGGCCCTGCTTTGTTGCTCTTCAAGCTGCCATCTTCCTCTCCTCGCTGTTTGTTCTGGCGTGCCTTCTGGGCCTCCCTCTCTGTCCAAGGCCTGTGTGTCCTGTAGGTCAGATTCCATTTCCTCCAGGGAGATTTTGCCCATGTTGGAATCATCTACCCCTCTGCCCTTACTCGTTTCATTGATGTATCTTGTTCTCCATGTTCAGAAACCCATCCCCTTTTCAGAGTGAGTACTTCATCAGTATTTGTAGAGTGAACCTGATGAGCTTGAGGATAATGATGAAACTAACCTTTTTGAGTCAAGAATTTGTATAAAATCAATTTGATGTCAACTTGTAACACCTGGGTTGGCAAGGGGTGAGGAAACACTCATATACATTGCCCATGGGAGTGTAAATCAGTGCAGCCTGTTTTGCAGAATTAAAAATGTACATGCCCTTTGACCCAGCAGAATTCCATTTCTAAGAATTGATCTCGGTGTGAAGTGCGAAATGTATAAACATAAGACTGGAAACATTCTGGAGTCTAAATGTCTCCATCAACAAGGACTAAAAACGTTATGGGTCTTCTGTATGATGGAGTTAAGTTGAATTATTAAAAGGGAGTGAGCACAATGCCACATTCACAAGGTAATGTGGTTGGAGAAAGATAAAAAAGAGTATTACAGGATGCTTCCATTTGAATATTGTAAAAGGGGGAAAATATATCTGTATGCATGTACTTGATTGCTCATGTATAGCTGCTCGAGAAGAATGTGTAAGACAGTCGGAAGAGTGATTTCCTTCATGAACGGTGGTGAGGGAGCTAGATGTCTGGGGAACGGGGTGGAAGAGTTGAGGTCTGTCAGAAATGTGTGCAGTGAATTTTAAATGTCCTCTTCTCGCTTAGCGTATCGGTTTCCTATTGCTGCATGACAAATCACAAATTTAGTGGTCATGTAATGCAACCTAATCAAAGGAGTGACAGCCCTTCGCCATACATAGTCTCTTGGTGAGAAGCAAGTCACAGGTTCCATCTGTGCTCAGGGGAGGAGCTTATACAAGAGTGTGACTCATTATGGGAGTCATCTTAGGGGATGTCTGCCATGGCATTGGTCAATTTTTAGTACCTAAAACTTGCTCTTCAGGAATTAAAGGGACACTAGAATTGAGAACTTGGTAACTCTGACTGGACCAACAGGTGGATGTTTGGTAGGGAGACCTTGTGAAGATGTGGTGATCTATCAGAGTTCACACTGTGGCACCTTAATCCCCACAGGTTTTGGTCTCAGTCTGACTGAATCCATTGATTTTCATTTGGTTGTTAATGAACTCCGATTTTTCTTGAATAAGCTAATTTTTCCCAAAACTTCTTAAATGGTTGAATTTCTTTCCTGCCTATTACTTGCTTTAAAGGAAATAAAAGCCGTTAATTAGTAATTTTGAGAGGATAAATAGCCAAATCTTCTCAATCAGGAGAAATCTGAAATAGTTGGGAGTTCAGGAAACCCAAGAATTTGGAAGTGAAGCTTGCATCTTTTAACTCCACCTGGTGGGGGTTTTCTGTCACTGCAGGTGGATTTAATTCAAATACAGCCCTAAACATTTTAATTCAGAGTGACTGTTGATTACTTTTAGGATTTACTCTCTGCTGGGTTGCTTGTTTCAGACAGCTCGTATATCACTCTCCTTGTAGACTTGCTGGTTTTTGGCCGTGCTTACGAACTGTACTTCACCATGCATAGAACGGATGTGATTAGACCCACAGAGTAACTAAATATTTAAGTGGATGCTTTGACATATGTACATAATCGAAGGGTGACATTGTCACAGTAACTCTAGGAACAAGGATTTGTTGTAAAAATTTGTCAGTATGACCCAGGGTCACAGTAGTTTGCTTCAGAAATCATATATATTTAAATGTATGGGTTATTCATTTTTTTTGTTGTTGGTTACTTTGGAAAGTCTGTATAGAACTGTTACTGTAACCACCATTCTCTGTAATTTTCTAGAAGATGTGTGATTGCCTAATGAAACAAGCTGAGGAGTCTAAGATTTCTGCACAAATGTCCCCACTCAATTTCCTTTGGCCACTATACAAAGCAGGTTTCCTATTTTGGGGGAAAGCAGCGTTGTAGTGAAGGGTTAAGGTGTTATATCCCTTAAGAAGGAAGGCTCCTGCTTGGTGTGCCGTTCCAGCAGAACACATCCCTGAGCCCCTACGCCCTCCTGGCCCCTCCTCCATTTCAAATCTAACCCAGGAATTGCTCCTGAAAAGCCTTCTTCTATTCCTCAATAAATTGGGTACCCACTGGGGGCCCAGACTATACTGTACCTCATCATCTCTGTGTTTCCAGGACCTAGCAGGATGCTCAGTGCATGACATCAAGTGAACTTTTCAGTAAAGGTTTGGTGAATCAAAAAGCATTTGCAATTTTTTCCTTTGTTGTGTTTAAAAAAAGGTGGAGTGGGGAGAAGACCATTTGGAGGAATTGAAGTTTTTATCATTCTGATATTAAATGAACAAAATGCTACTCTAGTTCCTTCTTTACTTATACTAGGTGATGAAGCATATGTGATATGCCTTTAATTCTAAAAATTCATTTCTAAATGAGCAAGTAGCTTTGTCATATTAAAAGGTGTTTTAGTTAGACCAAATTGTAATGAGTCAAGGTTTTATCTAGCATACAAAAGATACCAGAATATAACTTCCTTAATTTCTAAAGTCGTTTTTGATACAGAATCACAATAAAAAAGTTGAGAATTCTTTAAATGTCCTGATGAAATGCACATGCATATCTTCAACTTATTTCCAAAATATACACAAATGAGTCAGTTGACATCTGCGTCTGCTTTTTTTTTAAGGTATAAATGCGAATCTGGCCTCTTTTAATCATCTCCAGCACTTTGTCTAAGTAGCTTTTCATGATTTGTATACAAAAGTCACTTCCCAGGAGAGGAAGACTCTTTAAAGTGTAAGCCGAAGTGTACACACAATTAACATGAGAGAGACCTTCGTTTTTGGAAGTAATTTGAAAGAAAATGAGCACGGTTTGAAAAAAAGAAAGAAATTGGAACCACATTTTTAGGTATTTATGTGTAACCAGAAAGGACTGTATCAGTCTTCCTCCATAGTGTATGCTTCCTCCGCAGTGTGTGCTGTGTGACTTTATCATTTCCAAGAATTTATTTTCATAGAAATAATGTTTAATTGAAGCTTTTAAGGCTCACAAGTCTAAAAGTGATATGGTTTCACATCCAACTGTTTTTTAAACATCAGTAATAAGGAAATACTAATGATATGAAACTGTAGTGGTGTTTCACTGAAGATGGTATTCTGCCGGTCATTTCTGGGTCACAGAAAGGATGTGCAGGGTGTGCTCTGACTGATAGGGTCCTTCCTGGGGACTTCCCCGAAGAGCATGAAGGGGCCGTTTGAATGTGAGTGACCCAGTAAGCTTGTGTTCTTAAGATAAACCTCAGATTCCTACCTCTTCCTTCTTTTTAACCTCTTGTTACCCTCTTGTTACTAAGTCATATTTAGTCCAAGTCTCCATCCTTTCTCCCAGCCCCTCTCCTTTGTAAATACCCCCCTGGGGAGCGTTGGGGGGTTGTGTCCTGCAGTGTGGTCGCTGAGTGCTACAGCCACGCTGCAGCCCCGATGCCTGCCCTGCGGAGCCAGACTTCCTGAGCTGTGGTCCTTGGGTCATCACACTGCTGAACTCTGGACCACTCTCTGTGCCACCTCTTGGCAGCACAGCCCTTCTCCTTGATACCTCACGGGACACAGGCACTCCCAGGTGAGGGGGTGGGCTGCTGATCAAGCTCACCCTTCCTCGAAGTACCTGGAATTGCTTTCCTTGGTCCAGCCCACTCGGCTTCACCCCCCCCCCCCCCGCCCTTGCTTATTTTCCTTTGGAGAACATCCCCACTGTGGCTAGAAGGCAGGTCTGTACATGTGGGAATCCCAGTTGTGGCTGAATCTGCCCACAGGTCCAGTTCTCTGAACATTGCTTGGAAGTAAAGAGGTTCTATTTAGGGTTCCTGAGGCCCTCTGGGGAGCGTTGTGACTAACTCTCAGCTTGCTTCTCAGAGCCTTAGCTAGGACTCTGGCCAAAACGCTTGGGGCCCTTTCCTTTCAAGCTAGGTTTGCCCAGGGACAGCTTGTTAGAAATGCAGATTTTTAGCTCCCACCCTGGTCAGTCTCTAGGCGGCACTCTGGGCTCCATCCAGCTCTCTGGGCGATTTCTGTGCATGGTCACTTGGGACATGCTTTAGTACACTATACGTGCTGAAGATTGCACAGTGGGCACTCTTCGAAGATTTTAAAAAGCGGAGGGAATCTCAGTTGGAGGCCAGTTTCCAAAACATTCACCTCAACCTGTATTTTTACTGTTAAGGAGTTTGAGCCCAGGGGAAGTGCTGTAACTTCTCTAAACCACATAAGCGCTGGAAAGGGAAGTTGGGGACTCAAAAGCAGGGCTGCTAATTTTTGTCTTTCTAGAGCATCTTCTCACCATATGATGTTCCTTCCTTTACAGTATATTAAGAGCATGCTTAATTTATTTAAAACAACCAACCACCTGCTCTTCTTTCCATCTCCCCTGGTTCCCCAGAAAAGCAGCAGTGGCCTTGGTCACCCTCTCCCATAACCACTAGACTCTGGGATATTTTGAAATTTGCATATATGCAATAGAATAATAAAAGGATTGGAGCCACTAAGGTGTCTTTTGGTCTGGGCACTGTTTAATGGAGAACACCCCTCATGTGTTTTCTCATATGTTCACTTAGAAAACATCTGTTGGAACTTGCTATTTGCTCTGTGTTGGTATGGTAAATATTTTTCCAGATAAAGGAATAATTGTATCTGTCTGAAGGGATTTCAAGATTCTTAATCAAGGAACACTTTAAAGTGTTTCTAAGTGAATTGGAGTTGGTTGCTTGTGTAGCGTGCAGTGCTAAGTTCCCCTGCACCAAAGGGCCTTTTCTTTTTTTTCTTTCTTTTCCATCACAACTGATACAAATCAGTGCTGGGCTCCAGGCTGTAGCCAAAGTTGGAGTTCGAGGGCTGACTAGAACCTGGAAGCTTGGAGTTTTGTACTTCACTAAAAGAAGAGCCCTGGCCCATTTTAATTGTACATAATAATGGAATTGTTGGGCTCTTCTAAACTGCTCACTTAAGCCATTTGTAGAAATCCCTTGGTAATTTTTTTAAGGATTGTGATGTCAAAGCAAATGAGTTGGTTTTTAAAGTTTGTGCTTTTTGCTTCTTTCTAGCATTGCCCATTTGTTCTTTGTTTATGAACCTTTTGTTTAGTATGTTTTGGTAGGCAAAACAATGCCGCAATTTAGTTGAGAGCCGAAATAATGCTAAGCAACACCTGATTATCTGAAATCCCATTTGCCTTTGTAAATGAATATATAAAGGCCTGCTTTTCCTTGCATTTAGCCATTTTTACTTTGAACACATCATTACCTTGTTTGAGTGTTGAACAGTCTGACACTTTTTAATTGTTTTAAACCACGAGTGTATATTATATTGTTTTTAGTTATTGCTCTTTTTAAAAGAGACTTCTTGAATGTCAGCCTTGGAAGGCTGATGAAACTTGGTTTAATTTATTTAGGCATGTAAGTTTTGGTCACACCTTCAGCAATGCTTGTTTCTGGTGCTCTAGGAAGGATTCGGGCATATCTTTTTCTTTGATCAGACATTCCGTGAGACGGTGCCCAGATGTTACACATTTGAGTATATAGTCTTGGCAACATATGCTTTACTGTACTGCCTTTAGAAAAAACTTCGTAATTTTAAAGAAATGCAAGAATCATAAAATATGCTTTCTAAACCTTTTTAAGATTAATTTTTTTTTAAATTAAAAACATAAAATCTGGCTGGAAAAAACTAAATATTAGGTCAGACTTTGTGAAATTGTTAATATTTGTCAGCTTTTGAGCCACATAAATGACATTTTGGGAGTCAACCTAACAGACCTTCCAAATTAATCTTTGATGGATGATAATGCTAGTGGTCAACACTGGTTCATCATCTTTCACAGCTTTCAAAAAGCTTCTGCAGTTCTAGATGTTACTTTCATTCCAACTATTGCCGCTTACTTCCTAAGAAGGGCTTTCTACTTCTTAGAGCTGTGCAGTGGCTACCTAATTCTTTAGCCCTGAAGAGAGCTTTTGTTTATTAAAAGTCCGTGGCTGAGATCCATTGAGTCTGAGGAGAGCCTGTGGTTGCCAACGCTGTTTCAGTTGTTCTCTTTGGCGTGAGCAGACTTGATCTAGTAGAATACCTCTTCCTTTTGCCATAAATGAAGCTAGGCATTCAATCTCTATCTTAAAAGTTTGTAACATATTTCTGATGTATGTGCGAGAGCGCCAAAAGCTCTTTATTAAAGTGTGTGTGTAATAAAGAGGTGAGACGTCTGACCCAGCTCCTAATTGTAATAGTAGCCCCCTTGAATTCAGAGAAAAGAAAAAACAAAACAAATACAGGTTTTCAGGTAGCAGTGATTTTGCATTTGCTTACAAAATTTCCGCTTGTCAAATGCTCGTCTCCTTTCACCTTTTCTATGCTGTGAAGCAAGCCACTGTCGAAATCCTTTTTGTAGTAATAGAGGTTCCCCCCCCCTCCTTAAAGGGGATATAAATAAACATAAGCATAGTTTTTATTAAAAAGAAATGTAAAAATGTTTCCGACTTTATTCTGCTACCTTACATGGTCAGCTTTTGGAACTCTTAAAAGATTTACATCCAGTCATGGATTTAGAGAATGTGCTAGTGTATTTGAAGGCATAGTTGGATGGCAGTGCCCTCTTGTGGGAGAATAACATATTGCTTATTTCATGCTCGGTTTAAATCTTAAGGGATTTTTAAATCTCTCTTAAAAATCTGAATGTATGAAGGATGGCTCAGTCGGTTAAGCGTCTGACTCTTGGTTTCGTTTCAGGTCATGATCTCAGGGTCAGGTGATCGAGCCCTTATCACTTGGAGTCGGCTTGAGAGTCTCTCTCTCCCTCTTCCCCGCCCCCCCCATGACCTTATTTCATGCTTGGTTAAATCTTAAGAGTGCTTGTGTGCCCTCTCTCTCTCAAATAAATCTTAAAAAATCTGCATGAACCAGTATGTTTTGCATAAAATATTTTTTCAACTAGAACCTATTAACTTAATGTTTATTTTTGATCTCTTCCATATTTTAAAAATAAAGTAGGGAGGGGTGGTGGAGGTGGTGAGGTGTGAAGTAGAATTGCTCCAGTTTCTGGAGGGGGGGAAAATGCATTTTTGAACAGCTGAAAGAAATTAGCGTAAGTGGCTCCAAATCGAGTTTTTTTAAAGTGTATTCCTTATAAAAGCCCCCCCCACCCGTCTTTTTTTTTTTCTTTTCTTTTTTAAAGCAGTGTTACTCTTTCTTAGGGAAAGTTCTCCAGGCAGAGAGGGAGCAAAAATCCTTTCAGGTACTTGAGTCTTATCAAATGATAAAAATGTAAATCACATCATATTTGCAGTGAAAGTATGGTGTTTGACCTGGGTGTTGACAGAGCAGCATCTGAGTCTTGGTTCTTCTGCTCCACAAGGGCAAGGGATTTCATTTTCCCACCCCCAGAAGTGGTGGTATTACCTTTGTTCCAACATTGTGAGGGTTAACTGAGAGAATGTGTGTGCCTGGCACATAAGTAAGTTCTCCAAAAATAGTAGCAAGAATGATGCTGTTTATTGGATTTTGCTCTTGCTGTTAAAAAAAAAAAGTATTTTTTTCTGCAATTATTTCCTACTTAATGTTTGTTAAATTAGTGATTATGGGTTAACTGGAGTCCTGGGTCTTAGGAGCAGTTGTGTCTGAAGGTTAGCTCATAGACCAACATGGACATTTTGCTGGAAAGGGCTCACCTGAATATTCATTAGGACTTTCCCCCTTGTTTTAGTTTAAGGAATTTAATATGATAGGTTTATCATCTATTGTGATTTAAGGAAATACATACATTTTGTGTTAAGACTTTCTTGAACATACTACATATCGGGCATTTGCAATTTAATCTTAAAATAATGTTTAACAAGCACCTTTAACAAAATTGACTTGTTAACATGTTAAAACTTGTTGGTGTGAAGAGTTTAAAATATCTTCATTTTAAAATGCTTTAATAAGTATATAAACATAATAATAAAATATGTTGTAGTAACAAACGTATATTTGTGCATGAAATGCAAGCTTACCCAAACCAGTAGTAGCCCACCTACTCTGAGGGCAGGGCTGAGGAGTAGCCTACCAGCCTTGGGCTATCCAGAAACCCCCTTTCCCACTTGCCCACATTTCATTTAGAGCACAACTATTTGGTTTCCCTGTTGGGTTGTGGGAGATGGATTTGTCATATCAGGCTTTTTTTTTTTTTTAAACTTTCATTTTTATTTTTTTAAGTAGGCTTCACACCCAGGGTGGGGCTCGAACTCACAACCCCTAGATCAAGAGTCACATGCTCTAGCATCTGAGCCAGCCAGGTGCCCCTGTCACATTAGGCTTTTGGTTGTAACTTCTTTTCAGGCCTGGAATTCTGATTTCTTTCTCTTTTAACTTGTAACCTTCCAGAGGCTTTGGAGGTCTGCCTTCATAAGCATGACAGTGTCGGCCATCTCAGACTAAGATACAGATAAGATGAGAAAGAATGCAAGAGGCGCTTAGCCTGACTGTGCTCTAACCTCGCTGTGCTCTAGCCAGACTGTGTTCTGGGCTGTGGCCACCTTTTAACATAGAGCTCTGTTGACAGCCTCTGCCTGCTTCCCATGCTCAACGCCATCCTCACCCCCCACCCCAGATCTCTATGCAGGGTCTCTATGAGATTAAAAAGATCACAAAAAAAAGTGTTTTCTTCGGCCCTGTAGGTTTGACTGCATTTCTGTTCTCAGTGCAGTTATTTAAAAATTCTCCTTTTAGGATTCATTGGTGGGAAGCCGGTAAGGATTAATGAGAGGACTGAATTAGAGAATATTTTTTAATGCAGTTTTGTTCCTCTGAGGTACATTCAGTAACAGAAACTAGGCCAACAAGTTATTGACAATTAGTGGTCCTTTGGGAATCTGCTTTAATGAATAGATAAGAATGATTTGTAATTAGCATAATAATTATATGCAAATGAATGCTTCTGAATTGCTCTAAAACACTTCTGAACTGTTTAAACAGCCCTCCTGAGATCTTGTTACTCTATTAATTTGTGTAGCAAATCTTTTTTTCATAGATCACGCAAAGATAAACTTCAGTCCAGCCCCTGTCCGAATTATGAATTCCAAGGTGGTAGGACCTGAATTAATGAGATTTACTTATACTATATTAATGGTGCTCTGTGGGAACCTGAAAGGGTGAGGAGTCCTTGGGGAGATGTAATTAAAAATAGGAAAGAAAGCTGCTTATTTGAAAATAACTGTTGAAATGAGTTTCTTAAACAAGTTCGTAAATGTTATTTGTCTTTACACCTTTGTTACTTGCTGTTGCAAAATTTAATGCAAACATTTTTCTTAATGGGCTTCTCCTCTGGAGTCTGGCTTGAATTTTGTCAGCTCCAATTAGTTATGTACTAGGGTCAACAGTGATAGGATCCAGGAACTCCTTGTGTTCCAAGTGCCACAGTATGTACTGAAAAATGAAGGGCAGTGCTAATAGACGATGTTTGTTACTTATCTTCATATTTAATTTGGTCTTTTCACCCTCATCCTGGTCTTTACTTTTAGGATGTGATTAGAGGAAATACACTTTGCTAGGTTGAGCAGCAATACCCGTGCATTCTAAACTTCGTGATTATCTTTGAGCTATTTTGAATAGACACCTAATTAATCATCTTGTGCTAAAGGAAAGCATTTTACAGCATGCTGCAGGATCCTAATATCTCTCTCAAGTTTTTATTTTTACCCTGTAGAATTGTTTCTTTTTGCAGGGGTGCGGGGGGGGTGTGTGTGTGTGTGTGTGTGTGTGTGTGTGTGTGTCCTTTTTTAAGCAGGTGTGGAGGGGTTGCTAATGTTTGTGGTTTGGACACTCTTTTCCTCAGCTTACATTTAGCTTCACCTGTGGTAACCCATGTATGGTTCTTTAAGCAGTTTCTGGTGTCTGGAGCTCTTCTCGATTTTTCCACAAGCTGTCAAGAAACTCCTACCAAGTCCCCCACCTCCTACTCACTTCCCCATTCATAATCATGAGTTAAATCTGGGCTCAAGGACATTTAGGTTGGCTCAGCACAGATTTTGTACTTGCATTTTGGGGGACAGCCACTATGCTAAAAGATTCATAAAACTAATATTCTTTGTCTTCAGAATGAATCTGGTTTCTGTTGAGAGTTTCTATTGAGAGCTGTAGTGAGTAACAGATGTACACCCAAGAGGTAGCACAACTTTTGTATTCGAGTGACAGAAAACAGCTATTTATGAGAATTTAATGAATGTATTCTGTGGCTCCAGCATGGAGACTCAGTAAGCCATTTATTTACCATATTATATTTTATTTGTTCTCCATAGGGTGTCTTGACTTTCACTTGCCTCCTTTTTTTACTTAAATAAGAGTTTTCAATTAAATAGAGTTGTATTAACACTAATCCGAATCTACCTTATGCTGATACCATTGTGTTTTTTTGTTGTTCGGCCACTAAAGTATTGGTGGAACGAGCAGCGTCTAGGGACATTACACCTAACTTGATAATGATGGTTTTACTAAGCCCTTATCCTGGCAGGCCTCTGGGCATTATACAGATAATTAAAATTTGATCATAAAAAATTTTAAACACAGTGCACCTTAGCAATAAGATTTTTCTACTTTTAAAAGTGATTTTAAAAATACATTTCCTTGGCCTAGTGAATTTGCTTTCTTTTTTTCCCAAGGATTACAGAAAGTGCATAGCAAATTCAGCCTTCAGAATACCCAGGAGCTGAAGACTCAAGTAGGCTACAGCTGTCTTCACCCACAGTATTCTAAAAGAACTAATGAGATGAGAAGTCTGCAGCTGGTGGCAAGCACAATAAACCATGAGCCAAGGGCTTCTCTTCATCAGAGCCTCCCCATTCCCCATGGGATCCCAAAGGAGACAGAATACTAACAAAGCCAGCAGGCTGTCTCATTCCACACTATTGCTCATTTGCAGCTATAATTGGTAGCTGAGGTTGCATTCTGTATGCTGAAACTGTCATACATGAAGGAATATATTTGTTCTTTGTGATACGGATATAAATCGGCCAGTTTTCAAATGGAAAGACCAAACTAGATACCCAGCAATAAAATTGTAGCAAAGACGATTCTGTTCCAAAAAATTAAATGTTTGTTATAAAGGTACAAAACTGAGGTGGTTAAAACTACACCTGCTTCCCGCTTTTTAATACCTTGCTACTTAATTCAACTGATTAAACATTTACGTATTCAAACCAACATAAAAAAACACAAAAATTCCTAGGTTTTGACAAGATGCATTATCCTCATCTGTCAGGGTTAAGGTGCTATTGTTAATAATTGGGTTCTGTTACGTTTTCAGTATAATACCTTTAATGTTTGCTGCTTTTTAGTCAAGAAAAAAAAAGCCAGGAAGATTTACCTTGGGAGCTCTGTGTATGTGTGTATAGTATTTTATATGCACACACTCCTGCCTTACAGGCAGATCTACTTTGATACCTCTGCTGCTGCTGCTTCTTGGTGTTTTTGAAATGTGTTTTGCTTATCTGGCAGTTGTGGACGCTCTTCTGCCACCTGCTCTGTGGTGTACTAGAGTGAGCCAAGGACGGAGGCTAAGAAGGATTGAGTTGAAGCCCTAGGGCAAGAGAGATTTTCAACTCACCACTTCTTTGTCGGGACTTTGGCTTCCTCATCTGCAGAAAGAGGCAGCTCGGATGGTCTTCAAGGTTGGGTTTTCCTGTATAATTCTGTGAGCTCTTAGTTCAGAAAAGTATCGCAGTGAATAACTGGCACTAATGATGGAGGCTGGCAAGTAGACTGCAACAGTGTGTTGGGTAGAGAGTGGAGAAGTTTGGAAGCATTATTCCATGTTCTTCAGTTAATTAATTTATCAAATAGGCATGGAGAAGCCCTGAGTTGTCACCCTGGGATGGAGCTGGGTTGGGAAGGGCCTGAAGGAGTGTCGTCAATGAAGCCTGCCTGATCCATCTGTTCGTTTTCACCCTCACTGGTGCCATAATCGTGCAGTAGTTCTGTAGGCTCCATTTCATCAGTTCTAAGGTTCCCCTGCCCTCTTTTCCTCACATTTTAATACATTCAAAATTAGGGTTTGTCTTCCAGTTGTGGCATGCTTTATTGGCTGAGTGTGTTCTTTCTTAATGGCACATAAAATGGTGGAGCATCCTCTGACAGCCTCTCAGATTTGGGAAATTGATATTTACTGTTCAGCACAGGCCAGTCTCCATAATATCTCAGATTTTGCATTAAAAAGAACATTTTGAATGGCATACCCACAGTGAGGTCACACCTGAGACGGTTTAAAAAAAAAAAAGTATTTTCCCTTTAAACAGGATGAAATATAGAACACTCGCCAGGCCTCTGGGCATTGTAGAGATAATTACAATTTAATCATAAAAATTTTTTTTTTAAGGATTTTATTTATTTATTTGACAGAGAGATTGACAGCGAGAGAGGGAACACAAGCAGGGGGAGTGGGAGAGGGAGAAGCAGGCTTTCCGCCGAGCAGGGAGCCCGATGTGGGGCTCGATCCCAGGACCCTGGGACCATGACCTGAGCCGAAGGCAGACGCCTAACGACTGAGCCGCCCAGGCACCCCTAATCTTAAAAATTTTTAACATATACTTTAGCAGTTAAGGTTTTTCTACCTTTAAACATACTGTTAAAACTCCTTTTAAGAATACGTTTCCTTGGCTTATGTCGGTTGATTTCGATTCTGAGTACAGTTCTCTCCATTCCTGTTGGCAGTTAACCTGTGCTCTCTGGGGTTTCCATTATCTTTTCTTTGTTTGCCTGTCTTTTTTTCTCCCAGCCCGACTGTGACTTTCTAGGAGCTAGCTAGCACCAAGTAGGTGTGTTGGTTCTCCTTACACCCTCAGAGCCCTTGGACTACCTCATAGCATCTTGTGTGCTGCTTTCTATGTGTGGTGGCTATGGAATAAGTAGACCTTGATGGAGGGAGATGGTGTCAAAAGTGATTATTTGATAGAATGCTAAATATTTTCAATTTTGGGGAAAAGTGAGCTTGTCTCTAGGTTTCAGTTCCAAGCCTCCGAGCTAGAGAAAATGTTTGATGGCGCTACGTGATTATTTACGTTAGCAGGAGGGCTGATTTTGCACTGTGAACCCAGGTCTTGAGACCACCTGCCCACTTGGTTCTTTGCTCAGCAGTGAAGTTGTTAATTTTGAAGTTGTAGCTCTAAATCGGAATTTAAAAATTTGTGTTAGTTGACAGTAATTGAACTTTCTGCTGATGTGCCCAGACACATGAGTAACTCCAGTTCTCCAACTCCTTGCAGGCGGCTCGTCCAGGTTTGTCGTTCCCGGATAATGCTGACTGACGTAATGCCTGTGGCTACACCACACTGTGTATTTTAAAGCACTAAGACCCAGTGTAGCCAGCTAAGTGTGCTTGTTTAATAATTATGGTGTGCTGTTGGGGGCCTTTCTGAAGTTTTGTTTTCTAATTGAACCTCACATTTTTCCTTCTTCACACAATTTACCTATAACTTTGTCAGTAATTATTGACATGTCATGTGCATTCCCTAAGTAAGTGTTGAATCCTGAGTGGCTGCTTCTCACCATGTTTTCTTTGATTTATGAAAGTTTGTCTTCTACTTTAGAGTATGTTCAGTGCTTGCTGTTTTCTCTAGAACAATGATTTTTCATACTTGACTTGTCTGGGCGTTTCCCCCAAAGTCTCTGGTCCTTCCATGAATGCCATGAGGGACCCTTGGCTCAGAAATTCTACTCGAGAAGGCAAGGGCTTCCCTTTGTAGGATTTTCAACTCTCCAACTGACCTCTGCTCACTGGTACCATTAAAATTCATTTGTTTTTCTAAATCTGGACTTCAGCTCTTCAAAGGGAGTTTTTTCCTATTGCTGGATTGTGTGTAGATACGTGTGCAATGACAAAAGAACTTTGGTAAAGCAGACAGGTTTAAAAAGATTTACTTCTTTCATTTTCTCCATTCTGTACAGAAGAGGATGTTAGGGAAATAGAATTGACACACACTATAGAACTTTGCTTAAAACCTAAGTCTTAGGGCCATTCCCCTGTGACAAGATATAACTGAGGTAGTCCCATCACGGAGTCGTAAACCCTTCCCTCGCCTTCTGTGACAACGAGGAGCTGCCATGAGTGCAGTCCCTCTATGAGCAGGCCAAGGGATTTGCACTTGATGGGTCTCTGGACAAGGGTTTGGAGAGGCTGGCCTAGTCATTGAGGCATCCGGCACAGACCCAGCCATGGAAGAGATGGGGGTGTTGCAGGATCGGTAGTTCAGTCTGTGTTCCCAGCCAGAGTAGTCGCTCTCGGTCATCACCTCTGGGTGTTGTCAAGACTAGGATGAGTACCTTTTATTTCTCGAATATGACTATATCAAAATGTTGAAACCGTTAAAAAAAATGTGGGAATATTTGTTCTTGGAGGTCGCTGTTCGGTAACCAGTGGCTTGCTCATCGAGACTTTCATGACTAAATATTATGTAGTTGTCTTGCCTTAACGTTAAAGTGTGTAAAGCAAAGAGAACCAAACCAAAAACTTAATGTAATGAACCATTTTGCTCCTTTTACACAAAAGCACAGTAAGTCTAATCAGTTTCTGTCCTGTGTTTTAGTAGCTGCAAAGAGCTGTTCTGGCAAGGTTAAATAATTTTCTCTGAGTTTCTTCTCTGCCTCTGACTTTGTTTTGCTTTGCAGGACTACAAAGCTGATGAAGACCCAGCGTTATTCCAGTCAGTCAAGACCAAGAGAGGCCCTTTGGGACCCAACTGGAAGGTACTGGATGCTGACCTTTCTGACAGGCAGAGTCTTGGCAACAAACCACTTGACAGGTCCCTAGTCTGGAAGAGCTGGTGATGTTTAAGTGAAAAATAGAAATGGCACAAAAATAGTTTTATTTGTGATAAGGACTTAGAGCCAGTTGCATTGGCCAGCAGGTGTGTGCTGTATTAACAAACAGAACACAGCCAGACTGTCACTTTCAGCATAACGCTCTTCCGATCACTCTTAAAAGAGACAAGTGATGTAGTCTTTGGGGATTGTAATGTTCTCTTCTGAGACTTGAAGCAGTACAAAAGTCCATGTTAAATGAAGGTTTATAGTTTAATTTAGTCTTAGTAAAAACTGAACAAGTTGCATTCACCTGAGCTCATGTTCCTGGCCTTTTTATAGTTACGTTCTGGAAACCAGGACACCAGAGAACAATTTTGATGGCAAGTAGTCGTTTTCTAATAAAGAACACATCCTTACTTTATTCATGGGAGTAGGAAAAGCACTGTCAAGGTAATCATTTAAATTGCTATAGAAATATAATGCATTTTAAAGATAGCCACTAAACTAAACGACAGACCCTTAAAGAAGGCTTAATGTGGTGATGGCAAGTTATTACAGTTAATTTGACAGGAGCAGGGAACATTAAAACCTAAACATGCCCAAAGCAGATTTCCACCAGCGTGTTTTACTTGGTAACCAATCTCTTCATGGTGAATCCAGTCACCGATCATTGATAAAAGTTAATCTGCGTGCTAGTTGTTGCTTGCAGATAGAGGATTACTATAACAGCACCACAAATAACCCATTGAGTGGTTCTCCATGGGTGTTGGACTGTTTTGCAGACTGTCTTGCACATCAGCTAAAATGAAGAATGAGTCTGACTTTGTTCTATAAGAAATGATTCATAATTATCTTAATTTTGCATTTGTTCTCTGGGTAGAGTTCAGTTCAAGATTCTCCCAATTGAATGGTCATGGCCAGAGACTTTTAACTTTAATTCCCAGGAAGTGATATATGTCACTTATAAATTAAGGAACAAATTCAGTATGTGTGATCTAAATTTCATTGAATGGATTTAAAGAATTTCCCCACCCTTTTGTAGATTTCTCACTGTGGACTTTAGAACTCACACTGAGTCAGAGGAGAAGTCTTTTTCCCTTTGAGATTTAACCTGGCCTTCCAAAAAAAGAGTCTCGTGTTGGAGCAGTAGATGGGTGGCCACCTCAAAGGCAGCCCTATCTTCTAGAAGGCCGTCTTGCTCCATTAAGTCCTAACGCTAGCTAACGATGCTTTTACAGGGAATAGAGCGCAAAGTTGAGACTAATTTCCAACCTTTTAGGAACTTGGAATTTGATTTTTATTCCTTTTTTATTTATGATTTACCCTTTTAACTAAAATTGCTTTGTCTTTTATCATCAATCAGTGATTAATTAAAATTCTAGAATAGGTTAGTTTTTAGAAATAATGTGAAATTTACATTTTTTTCAGGTTATATTATAGCATTCTTCCCCCATTGTGTTTGTGTGTGTGCGTGCGCGCATGTGAGACAGTTGCTTATTATTTCTCTGAGAGGATGCTGGCTGATAGTGATCCCTTTCCACCCCTTTATCTCTTGGTTATTAACTTCAGCCAAATGATGGTGGATGTAGCTACTCTTCCAAATGGAGTTACTGCTTAACTGAATTTCATTGAATTACCATGATCTCAGAAATAACCAGTAGTGTGTCGTCGTCCGCTCCCCCTGCCCCCCTGCAGTTTCTCTTTCTGAGGTTTCGTTTATCAGTGGTCAACTGCATTCTGGAATTAGTTGTTCCTTCTGAGGTCAGAAGGTCAGTGGTAGCCTGACGCTGCATCACAGTGCCTGTGTTGTTCACCTCACTTCATCTCACCATGTAGGCATGTTATCATCTCACATTGTCACAAGACGGGTGAGCTCAGTATAAGAAGATACTTTGAGACAGAGAAAGACCACATTCGTGTAACTTTTATTATAGTATTTTGTTGTAATTGTTGTTTCGTGATTAGTTGTTGATGTCTCACTGTGCCTAATTTATAAATCAAACATGATCATAGGTATGTACATGTAGGAAAAAACATAGTATATATAGGGTTCAGTACTGCCCGTGGTTTCAGGCCTCCACTGGGGGACTTGCAACATATCCCCCATGGATAAAGGGGACCTGCTGTAATTACACCATCTGCTTACTCCCCTGAAGGAAAATAAAAGAGTAGAAAGGATGACAAATAACTGCTAATTCAGCATATAGAAAACTGTGGACTGACTTGATCTTCTCAGCGTCTCTTGTAAGGAGGCCCCGTTTGTCAGTAACTATACTCCTCATGGCACTGAGGGCAGCACTGGATGATAGTTGCAGATTTCTATACTTCTGAAGTAGGAGAAGAGGCAAGGAATACACGGTAATTAGGGCAGAAAGGACGAAGAAATCCTGTTCTGGACCCACTTACCCCAGAGTGTATGTCGGAATGTTCCTGTGGCAGAGCCGCTTGGTAGCTCCACAGCCCTCCAGAGGCCTTCCATGTGCCATCCCACCCTCACCCTTCAGTCTTCCTTCCCATTGCATGCCCTCAGGAGAAACTCCCCTTACAAGAACAGACTCAAAAGTGTATTCAGCCCTAAGTGCAAACTCTGTGATCTCTTTGAGACTTTTCCTTACTTATCCCACACTGGTGTCTTCTTCTGAACTATTGCAGTATTTACTGCTTGTCTGCGCAGACTGGAGAGTGGAAAAGAAACTTCTCCTTTGGTGCCAGGCACTATGCAAGGTTGTGTTTAATCTTCACGACCTTTGTGTGGGGTAAGTGCAACTGCTTCATTATATAGATGGGAAACTTGGTCAGAGAAACACAGATAATAGTTGTAGGAGAAACAGCAGGACGCCTCCCGTTTCTACAGCACTTGATTCCGTGCTCAGCACAGAGATGTGTAATGCGCGGAGACATGGCAGTTTCTGACTCAGAAGCCTGTGACTCCCCAGTCACTAGTGCATCTTTTATGCCCTGTTGCATCAAGGCACTTGTGGCTCTCTGTATTCATGGTATTTGCCAGAATTTGTTAATTCCTGTTAGTATCAGTTGTACGTTTCCAATGGTCAGAGAGTCTGTGGGTGAAATCCATTCCCTTATCCCATGTGTCACAAGTTGTGACTTCAGTAACTTAATCCTAGCTCTGGGCCTGGGTTTCCACATCTCTAAAATGTGAGGGACGTTGTAACTGCCTCAGAAGGTTGTTGCCAGGACTGAATGAAGTAATGAATGTCACATTCCCAGCTCAGGAAGCTTGGGTCTTTGGGAATGAAAAGCCTCTTCATGTCTTGGGGTTGATTACATCTATGCATAAGCTACCCTATTTATGACACAGATATTCCTTGTCTCTATCTAGTATCCAGGGCTTCCCTCGTTTTAGTATCTGGGTTTGTCAGACTCATCTTGACTCACCCCTCCTTACCCCTTGTGGTTATGTATGTTTAATGAGTGCTTGGCCTAGGTCAGCCATGAAGCAGAGGCCACATAAAGGCTAGGGAGTCTTTGCTAGCAGGGGATCATGGGGATGCCAGGGAATAGATTTTCATATTTTCCAATTAGGTTAGAGTACAGGCTTTTTTTTTTTTGCCTGTGGTATGATACATACCTTTTGTTTTTTGAAAACTACAGACCCAGAGATGCGGGCCTTAGTTATATATTCATTTTCCCTCTGAAAAGATAATTTTTAAAATCTGAGCACATGAATTCTATTTTGTTATGTAGGGTTCAACATTTAAGTGATTCTGTGCATATGAATAGAGTGATTTATAACCTGATAAAGATTTTTGCTTCAAGGTAGATTTGTGCATTTCTTATGGATTTAAATGTTTATTTCTTTGTGGCACTGCATGCACATGCGTGTGTGTGTACATGCTTTGGTTTCTTTCGGTTTTGGGGGCTTTGTTGTGTATTATGACATTGGTATGGCTGCCTATTCTAATGGTGTATCAAAAACAACGTACATGTGGATTCCTTTAGCTTTCCAGTTTACCTCCTCTGAACTGAAAAGTTGTCATTTTAACAAATTGAAACACCATCTTTGAAGATTATGGTGTCATTTTTATCCTATGGCAAGGCCTCATTTCTTTCTTCATTTAATCCAGACGCCTCATGAAGACTTAAGCTTCTGTGTCTACGTATATGAGGTAGTTAATAATTAGGCCTGTGAAGGTCTTTGTAGGAGGCTTTGCCAGAGTGTCTGGCCCTTAGAGTGCTTGACATGTCTCGAAGATCCATCTAGTGTCTGAACATTGCGGTACAGGGGATCAGGTCAAATAAAGATACTGATCTAGAAATTGGGATTTTTATGTTATCTTTATATGTGTATTATGTGCTCTTTCTAACCATAAAGGCATGTCCGGTTAATGTTCTAATTCCACTCTGGAGCAAAAGCTCTGGCAGTTGGAGCTTTCATAACATTATGTCATGCTGTTTACCTGCTCAGTCCTGCTTTAGACTCATTTTTGAATTACCAGAGAGGCTGTTCTGGATCCTTGAAGCTAGTGGAGGGTAGCCATCTTTGTGGGGTATAGGGACGCTAATTTTTGTTCCCTGCCCTGCTACCAGGACTCCTTTCTCCTCCTGCCTCACATCTGTGGAAAGAAGGTGGAAGCCTTGCTTGTCAGTGGCCTGAAGTAAAGATACTTCAAGGTCCTGTTGGCCAGGGATGGGAAGAATGGAAGTGAGGGTGTGGGAGAAGTTACAGCTCAGTTGTGGAAATCTCTTTGAGATAGAGGTTGACAAGAAAACAGCCCAAGAGTCCTCAAGAGGCTGCTGAACACTTGATAGCCCCCCAAGGAGAGAGACTGAGGGTGCTCTCCTGTCTTCATCTAGATATCGCTGTGAGTCCCAGGAAGGATGTGAAGATGTTTAAAACGTGTTCCCTCCCTATAATCTCACTTTCAAAAACCTATAGTGGGTGGCATAAAGAGGCTTAATAATTAGTTTCTGGTTAGACCACATTGTGGATTATCTATAATAAAGCAGACCTTAAAACATGGTTGTTTTGTTTGTTTGTTGAGCATTTGGTTTGAAAACTAGGTTTTTAATACATCGTAAAAAATAAGTAACACTTGGTATGTATGAATTACCCAACACCTACAGAGGACACCAAAAAAGCTATTCCATGTCTTCAAGAAGCTGACCACCCCAGGAGTGATACATGATTAGTTCTAACCTTATCTTGGATACTGAATGCCTCTGTTCTCAGGCAGCACCGAAGGATTCAGGCTTGGACAGGTGGAGTGCCTTACTTGAGTTCGAGAGGTGATTTGACAGGATGGGCCCCTTGCAGAGTTCTTACTGACTCTGTCGGGGACGATGTTTTCTTCATGAGTATTATCTGAAGGGTGAACCTGTGGTGTCACTTTTACATAGTGTCACTCCTAACGGAATTGGACACGAGCACGAAGCACATGTCATAGTTCTGATTAGTAAAATGGGTGTGAGCTACAAAAACACTAAGTTTGGAGACATGGAAAATGTGACTGACTGTCCTGCCACAGGAAGGAAGCTTTCGTGTCTTATTTTCATGGAACTAGTTTAACCCGTGATTACTCTTTTGAACTTTGATTTCACATTTGCTTACTCCATATAACATTTCCCATTTGCCCAGTCAGATGGAATCTTCCACCTCTGAGCCCTACTGAAGTCCTTAGTCGGTGACCTTTCTCATGGTACTTCGTGTGTCTCATGTCAGGGTAGTGGTTTATGTGCTCACACTGTCTTCCTTCCCCATCTCCTTTGTCCCCTGGTACACACTGAGTTTTCAGCCATAGGCTCTGTGTCTGACCTACTTAAATGGGGCACTGCCTAGCACAGAGGTTTGCTCCTAGGAGAGGCTTAGTAAGTATTTGCTGGATTCAAGTTAACTGCCTTAAACCAAATAAAACACAACCAAAGTTGGACTTGCTGTGTACTTACAAAGAATATAATGCCCACTGTAGGTCTGTCCAAATGGCTACCAAAATCTAAACAAAATTGAGGGAATGGTATGGCTGAGTGAGGAATTGGGTTTTGCTTGAAATTTCAGTACGCATACTTCACATATATTCTCTAATCTTCTGTTGATATTTACTGATGGATGCACTGGCAACAGCCCCAGCAGTGCATTTATTTTTAACTTTCTTAGTGAAATCTGGGTTGGAAACTTACATTATGAAATCAACAGCTGAAATTGAGCATTCAGATTGCCTTAAATTGAAAAATTAAAATATGGAGGCAGTGTGAGCCTACCAGAAACTGCTGTGTCCTTCCAAAGTATTAATTCTGATTAACTGGAGCACATGCCAATTTCATCTTCATCCCAACGCATTTTAAGCCGGAAAAGTGTGTGTGGAGTTGCCGTGTAGCATGGAACTGTGAGAGGACCACATTTTCAGAACATGAGTTTCCAGAATGCCTTTGGGTTTGTTTTGCTTTTTTCTAATTGTCTTTTACATTTGTTTATATTTGTTTGTCACAGATACAAGAAACTAGTTCTTGTGGATAACGTGGCCTGATTGCTCACCATTCCAGTCAGACACGCTGCGTTTTGTTTGGTTCTGTTGCGTGGCTGCAGTATACATTACTCTCCCTCAGGCCCAGTCCGCATACCTCAGAGTAACCTAATACGCATCGTTAAATTAAAAACACAATTTGATTTTGGGGGTTTCATTTATGGTTAGAAACATGAAATGTAAGGAATTCAGTGAATACACAAACTAAATAAAATTTTGGAAACGTTTTTGCAACTAGCTTGTGCTTGCTGTTTTACAGATGAAATTTAAATTCTGTAGAGATGAGTCATAATTTGGGGTTCTTCAATTAGCTCAGGGTTTTCATTTAAAACTTCTGACCGTCCTTGTCTTTTGGTGACCAACAGTCTATACCTTTTATTTTTAATTGTTCTTTTAAATTTTTATGCTTTAATCTACATACGACTCATATTTATCAGCAAAATAATTGTATTTACTTCTAGGTTTAGGAAAGAGTGAATCCTGTTTTGCTTTAGGTTAGGAAATGTTAAGTTTGGGTTGCGTTGGAATTATGTGTGAATGATCTGAATTTGGATTTTGGCTTTATTTGCCTTGGGGTTATTTTTTTACCTGGTGGAAGAGGAAAGAGTTGGAAAACATTTGTATTGTTTAAGGCTAGAGAGGAAGTTCTGCTCGGCCCCAGTGAGCCTCCTGAGAGCCGGGCAGACAAGCTGGAGCTCCTTTGAGTTCTGTGGATCCTAGAACATTCATCTGAATGTGGAGTCCCAAATATTTGCCCCGTTGAGACTGTTCACATTTTAAAAGTTACACATTTTTTCACAAGAATATTTCTAATAACTCTGAGGAGTATATCATATTTTACTCTGCATGTGTACCTCCTTTTTACTTTAGAAGTTTAAGATTAGGAAAAATGTAGTATGGACCGGACTAAAGTTAGATATTTAAATCTTAATTTAGCTTTTAGCTTGATTTTGTGTAGCTTTTATTTATTAAACATCAAAACGAAAAGAAGCAGGAAAACATTTAGATTGTTTATAGTCAAAGAAGAATGAAGATTTGAAATAGTACCCAGATAATTTAGGGCAAAGTAATTCTTTGTCCTAAAATACTCAGCTTAGGGCAAAAACTTCTGTAGTGTATTTTTGAAGCATATTGGTTTTTTTCCTGATTACAAAATGATATATATTTATTAGGTTTTGAAAATAATTGTACACAGAAGAAAGTAAAAATCATAGTCTCACCATATAATTATTGCTATTTGTTATATTTCCTGAGTTATGTAGTTTTGTTAATAAGTGTTTATACCGTGCACAGATACCTGTTTCTGTTCATATTAGGCCTTTTTTTTTTGAACATTATTAAGCATTCTTTGAAAAGATGGTTTTTAATGGCTGTATGCGTAGTAGCCCATTGTTTGGAAGGTTTATGAAGTACTTCACCGTTAAGTCCAGGTTTTTGCAATTATAAATAAATCCGTAGTGTTGTTGTTTCCTTACCTGATGAACTGGGATACATCTCTGAAAGTGGAATTACCAGGTTAAAGGGTATGTGGTATACATAGGAAACGAACAGCTTTAAGGCTCTGTAATGATGTGTGGTCAGATTCTACCCCAAGAAGATGGTGCCAAAAGTATTCTTTCAGCTTTTACTTAACCACATCTAGGAAATCTCTCTATTTTTGGTTTCACCATTAAGTATGGATACTTTTTTTTTTTTTTAAGTTTAAGTTATCTCTACACCCAATGTGGGGCTCAAACTCAGGGCCCCAAGATCAACAGTCACTTGCTCTTCCGACTGAGCCAACCAGGTACCCCTAAGTGTGGAGACTTTTTAAGCCATTTTTAAATTTAACCATTAGTCTTAAGGCCATACATAGCTCGAAATAAGAGGCGAATTGCGTGAGTCATTTTAAGAACTGAATGAGACCTTAAATATCACATATATATTAACTGAAGAAAAAAATACATAACTTCTTTGTTCTCAGCTTTTTGCTCTGGTTATTTGAGATTATGTTTCTGTAAGTCACCTCTGTGCTTTATGCTGTAAGGTGTTGATACTATAGAGAATTAGGCCAAGAAATAAAGGAAGCAGGCTCTTTGTTTACTTGTTTGTTTTTTAATTGGTACATATTTCCTGAATTTTTCTTCTCTTTAATAGTTACTTACAAGTTTTATGGAAAACAAAAAGCCAGTGAGACTGGAATACACATTTTAAATCTGGGGAAGATAGTTCAGAGAACAGGTTCATTTTGTCCCATCACTTAAACTAAATTTTATAGATCAGTGTTAGTTTGTAAATTACCAGTATTACCTTAATTGATTTGAACAGACTGCCAGAGTCACTAGAAAGAATGAGAAATAGACTTAGGTAATTGTTGGAAGTCATGTGTGTATGCTCTGCTCTTGGAGCCCAAGTGTGGTATGGGCATATTTGTATTAAATTTAGCTTACTCTTTAATTAGAACCATGCTTCATCCCGCTGTTTTTATAAAATGGTAGGAGAATTCTGAGGAGTTGGTGTTCTGCTGGAAACACCCAAGGTTTTCGTTTAGCACGAGGTGTGCAATGATTCGGAGTTTCAGAACGAAGGGATCAGCAGCCTGTAATTAATAGGACCTTGGAATGTTCCATCTGGAAGGTATCTTAGGGCTAATCGTGGTGCATGAGAGGTTCTCAGCTGTAGAGAAAATTTAGCCCAAGTGCATGGGGGGGGCGGGATATTGCACTAAGCCCATTATAGAATAAAGTGCAAAATTAAAGGAAATGGCAAGACAAGACAGGCTATCAGATGTCAAGGACATGTGCTTACCGCCTGTAGTACTGGGCCACCGCCAACCCCGGACAAACTGAGTTCACTCATCCTTGCTTTTGGTATCACGTCAGTGGAGGATGAAAAGTTGAGCCTTGCCTTTTACTGACAGAGAAGTAAGGCCCAGAGAGGTTAAGGGTCCTGCCTGCCTTACATAGAAAGTTACTTTGCATAATGGGAACTGCAACCCATGTCCCCTTATTCCTAGTCTAACACTACCATTTAACAGGTGTTTAAGTACTATATTCTTCATATACCAAAATTGTGTTTCATATGAAGGTTTTCAGTGACACTCATTGGATTAGAGAGTACCTCAACACTGGCTCGTGGCTTATTGAAAAAAATGATATGTGAAAGGCCAGGCTTGTGATAATTTCCATGAGGCTGGGCATTCAGAAGCTAGTTGTGTCCTGTGGAAGGCTGGCTGGCTGGCTACTTTCACACACAGGAGCCCAGCTGAAGTGCATGGGGCCTGCTGGGGGGGGGGGCGGTTTGCAAATATGTCTCAGGCCAGGGCCACAGCAACAGCAACAGAAAGGTGTCCCTTCTGGTAGAGTTCATTAGCACCAAGGATAGTGGTTTTATCGTTATTTATGCACATGTAATTACTCTACTGGCCACTTTTGTGTCCTCTGCAACACCTAGGACAGATAGGGTTGTAAATGACACCCTCTTAATACTTGCTGAATTAAGTTTGTTCATAAAGTGTATGGGATTGTATACACATCCATGCTGACTTTTAACATTAGTACTCTTTTATGGGAGGGAAAATGGAGCTCAGCTAACCAAGTTCTTCTGTTGACATAGAACTCACATGTACAAGGACAGTTTGCTGTATATATCATGTTTTCATTTAAATGCAAATGGTGCTACCTCACTGATTTAACCCATGTACCAGCTCATTAATAGGATGAAATGTGGGGCGCCTGGGTGGCTCAGTCGGTTAAGCATCTGCCTTCGGCTCAGGTCATGAACCTGGGGTCCTGGGATCGAGCCCCACATCGGGCTCCCTGCTCAGCGGGAAGCCTGCTTCTCCCTCTCCCACTCCCCCTGCTTGTGTTCCCTCTCTCACTGTGTCTCTCTCTCTCAAACAAATAAAATCTTTAAAAAAAAAAAAAAAAAAAGGATGAAATGTTATGACAGGAGATTTTCTGAGAAAAGTTGATCAGTCATGCAGGACTCTATAAAACGTGGAATCATATTAATAATAATACCAAGAAAGAATTTTTTCATCTATCCTGTCTTTAGAATTCCCTTGAAACTGGAACATTATTGAGGATTTGGGGGGAAATGTGGTCTGGTGCTATGATTGCATAAATGAAGAATAATTTTGAGGTTTTAGAACATGACGTAGAAGTTCATGATTTTTTACACGTATGTACATATGGCTGAATGGAACGAGTATTTGCCACAGACAGTGAACCTCCTGAAAGTGGGATGTGCGAATGGGTTGCAGCTGACAAGAAGGGACATGGCACACAGTGTGACCGGTGCTGGCATTGTAGCGTCTTGAGTGTGGGGTGAAGCTGAGAACAGTGGTGAAGAAGGGGGAAGAACCCTTGTATAGAAGGCTGCATTTCTCTTTTCACTCACCAATTCAGTGTTTATAAAAAGTGCTCCCATAGTGTTGCACATGACTTTGTACCCTTTTGAGAAATTTTATTTAAAATTGTTTTGCAAACTCAAACTGGTAATTCCTACTCTATGAAAGAATAAAGGAGAGCGAGAAGTAATATGTATTAAGCCCTTGAGTTCCCCCAGCTAAGCACGGAGCTCACACTGTTTTACTCAGACTTGGCAAAAGGGTCCTGAGACATAGCTTTCATCTTGTAAGTACACCAGCCCTGGGGCTTAGTGTTTACCGAATGGTCCTTTCCATGCAGACTGTGAGCTCCAGAGGCAGGACCGTGTCTGCTCTTGCTCACTGGCATGAGCCTGTCCCAGGCGCTCTTCTGGCTCAGCCCAGGAGGGTTTCGTTCTCCTGCACACACACCTTGGAAGACCCACATGAAGCTCTTGGCTCACCCCCTCCTTAACCCATCCCTCAAAATAAACATGCTAGTGCCTTGAACTTCCCAAAGCAGAAGCCTGACTCAGTTTCACAGAAATGGGCAGTAATACATAGATTGCAGTTCCCTGCCCAGTTTTTACAATAAAAATTTCAAAATTCACCGAAAAAACTGGGAAGAACAATGAGCACCTCCACCTAGATTCACCAGTTGTTAGCGCTTCACCGTCCCCTCTCCTCTTCTCTTTTCTCCTTCCCTCTCCCCCTCTCTCTACACAAATGCATTATATTTACAAGATTTTTGGCTGAACCTAGGTTGACATAATCTGAAGTTCCAAATTCTAATTGCTTTTTAATGTTTTCTGAAAGTACATTATAGACATTGTATTTTATTACTTCTTTAGTCTTTTAATCCAGATAGCCCCCACCTCTCTCCCTTGTTCCTTTTTTTTTTTTTTTAATAGTCCCCCCCCTTTTTTGTTTTTTTTTTTACCGTAACGACCTCAGTTAACAAACAGTGCCGTTCCCTGTGCCAGTGTTAGAAGACACAGGAGCCGACTACGCTTCCCGACGGTTCTTCGTGGAGCCTCAGCACAGCCACGGCGGGAACGCGATAATGCCGTCAGGAGCATCCTGACGCACCCGAGCTCACTGTTGGCGCGAGGTGGATCGCATTGGGTATTTAATATGAAATCTGAACGGTGTAGTTGGAGACACAACAATGCACCTATTTTTTTTTTTTTTAAGATTTTTATTTATTTATTTGTCAGAGAGCACAAGCAGGGGGAGCAACAGAGGGAGGGGGAGAATCAGGCTCCTTACTGAGCAAGGAGCCCGATGTGGGACTCGATCCCAGGACCCTGGGATCATGACCTGAGCTGAAGGCAGATGCTTAACGACTGAGCCACCCAGGCGTCCCAACAATGCACCTATTAAACTGCAGAGCCAGGAAGTAACTTCATCTGTGGAAGGAGGGTTTGCAGCAGGGGAGTACCGCTGCTTTTGCTAAAATGATTTTGAATTTCCAGATACCTGAATTAAACACATACGAGATTGTACTTTTCTTCATGTATGTCTGTGATGTCGTTACACAGCAGTCAATTTTCATCAAAACATAAATATTTAAGTCATGATTTTTCCTTTTCGATTTTCTTCATCTAGAAGGAGCTGGCAAACAACCCTGACTGTCCTCAGATGTGTGCCTATAAGCTGGTGACCATCAAATTCAAGTGGTGGGGACTGCAAAGCAAAGTAGAAAACTTCATTCAGAAGGTAAAGGGCTGTTCAAAATGCAGTGACTTAAATTTAGGTAGCTATTAATGGGTATTTTCTCTTAGCACCGCTCTTTCTCACTTATGAGGTAAAAATTATTGCTTCTGTATAATTCCTCTCTGTGTTTCTTTTTTTTCTCCCTAGAAACAGCAAAGACAAATGCCAGCAGGTTTTAAGTGGCTTTCTTTGGGGAAGAGCATAGGAGTTTTTTGTTCCAAGTCCTTTCCCGATGGTTTGCCCAGCTGTATAGAGAGCCCTTTCCATGTACAGCATGGGGGACCTGGTGTCCTGGCATCGGCTGGAGGGAGAGGCCAGGCCTTCCCTGCTGAGGGGCTCCTCTGTCCCAGCTCAGCTGGCCACTCACTCACCCCCTCCACACATCTCTCTCTTGACATACACTTTCTTACATACTTTGCACTTTCTCGTGAGATGTTTTCTTTAGAGGTCCTTACTGAGAATAGTTACACTCTGAACCTAGGGTGACAGAATCTGAGGATCCGAATTCTGATTACCTCTTTTTTATGTCTTTTTTATTAAAGTGAAAGTAACATGGACAATTTGATCTAGAAAGGGGAGAATTGGAGCTGTGTAAATAGGTACACATGTTGAAAACACATAGGGAACATGAAAAGTTTCTTCGATGTCTACTTTTCCTGTAGTATGACTATTTCTTCTATTACCATTATTAAGAAACCCCTGGTACGCCTCTGAACCCACAACTGCTTGTATCTGTTCCACCATAACTTTTCTGCTGTTAAGCTGGAACCGCTCTGACATTTTTTTTAAAAGGGTCCTAATGTGCTGGAAACTGTGATTACTCTTGGGCCTGCTTACAGCTGGCCCACGGTAGGCACTCTGTAAATGTTGGCTTCCTTCCTTCCTCTTGGATCATAGTAATAGATTAACAACTAGTTCGTCACACGTGTAATTGATGAAGTCCCTTCTGTTCGTGGAAAAAAATTTTAGAGTTGAAGATTGTCCAAAAGTATTAAAGTACTCACTGTTCAGTGCATTTTTCTCTCTTCTTGGGAAAGTTTAGTAAAATTTAAATAATGCAGCAATTAAAACCACTCATTATGTACATGGTTGTGTGTGTGTGTGTAGTGACAGTAATACGGGAGTATAAAAATTGATGGAGAGTGTGTAATAATTCTTGATTTAAATAAACATCTTATTCCAAAGAACCAGGATTCTTTAGTTTCAGTACACATTATATTCAACCTCACAGTATTCCTTTGAATTGCAGAGAAGAATGACTGTGGATAGTCTATAGTAGAAGAAATCGAGTTGACCTTTGGTCACTGAGATTTAGAAAAAGGTAAAAATAGATCAGGTCTAGCAGGAGTTGATGTTGGATCAGAATGTGCGCGCCATGGTTTTTTCCGTTCCTGATAAATTGTGCTACCTTTGCGAGGAAAGATTGTTTCACATTTCACAGGGAGATTTTTCTTTTTCTTTTGTTTTATAAAATGATAATGGGATGGAACTAAGATTGCCACTAATCGACAAAGTGGCCTTTTCAAACCAGGTATATGGAGATTGCGTGGGTTAATTGGGACGTAGAAAGTTAATATGTTATTAATCTTAGATTTTTGCTGTCTTACACTACTATTCTTCTTTGTTTTAAAAGCAAGAAAAAAGGATATTTACAAACTTTCATCGCCAGCTTTTTTGTTGGATTGACAAGTGGATTGATCTGACAATGGAAGACATTAGGAGAATGGAGGATGAAACTCAGAAAGAACTAGAAACAGTAAGACTTCCCTGTTTGTGCAAATTCTCTCATTGCCACTCTCTAAAACTGTGTGCGCGCTGAGTAAGTGTAGATTTAGGATTAAGAAGAGTGTCATTACAAGCCGTTTTTTAATATTTACCCTCATCAAAATCTGGTTTCTTAGACACTAACATCCCTCGCATGTTCTGATTTCTCTTTTCTTGAGCATCTTCCATGAAAGCAGAATAGAGCTTTATTGATCTAGAGTTGGTTACCTCTAAGATGCCCAGTGGTTTCGTATTCTTTGTCATGCATCAGTTCTCTCTGATGGTACCTGGTTCATAGTCCTTTTAGGCATACACTTGATCAGACCAAGTTGCCTTTGGCTCATTTTGTTATCACTGTAAGTTACTGATGTTAGCACAGTAAGTCCTACTTCCCTCTTCTGTAGAAAAGATAAGCCTAGCTATACTGTCACAGATGCCAGAAATGCCTCCTTCCCTCCCACAGCTAGCACTGAATCCTTAGCTCTTCATAAGCTTTAGGCAGAAATTGAGGTGATGCTTGGGCCGGAGGTCAGCATGCCATGTTTCACAGTTAAAGCTCCCGCCCACCACCAGTGAGCAGGGCAGCTGCATCCTGTGGGCACCCCCTTTCTGCCAGGGATGGATTCTTCCCACTTCCTCTCAGTATCTGGTTTTGCTTTTGCTCCGGACTACACTGCTTTTCAGTTGAAAGTAAGGCCCTCCTGGGGGCAAGTGAACCCAAGGAATGTCCGGGATAGGCTAGTGGTTTCCATGCAGTCATCCAGAGTCCCGCCAGCAGTCCCAGTTTTGGAAGCCCTGCAGGCGGGAGTGTTTGACAAACGCCTGTGTGTGAGGCAGGACCCCCACTTAATCACAGGAGAATGGCGGCAAATCATTCTTTGGCACAAAAGGAAATCTATTTGTCTGGCACACAGCATCATAAAGAATCTGTGTTTAAAATTGCTTACTTTTGGTGATTACAGCAGATCTGCTTCTAATTAGCTTTATACAAACCTTCTGAGAGGACTAGGACTTACTTTCTTTATAAGGCAATAAAATGTTTTAACCTTATCTTATACAGAAAGTAAACTTTCGGCAGTCTCCAACTTATGAATGGATTTTGTTCCAAAAGTTTTTAAGTTGATTTTTTGGAATTTGGGACATGTTTTACCATGGAGACAACATAATAAATTGGAGTTCGGTTTCTAGGCCAGACAATAGAAGCCTCTTTGACCTCCGTTTCTCATACTAATAGTATGACTCTGAGTTCTGGATCTCAGGAGTAGGGTGATAGAATGGCAAACATAGAGGGCTCTCCCTCACCCCCATAGTTTTAGGCTGGCCCCTAATATTTAAACCGGCAAGAGTAAGTCATGGGTACTTCCTTTTTTCCCCATGCCCCTCTCCCACTTTTGTCTCCCCTTTTTCAAGAGTCCAGTGCCCTTCTCTAAGAAGCACCCCTGCTCCTGCCCAGTTTTAGGCCCTTCTCCCCTGCCTTGCCTGATTCTGCTCCCTCTACGTGCTCCAGGCCCCAGAGATACCTGCCCCTGTCCCCAGCCCTGAGCTGCTAGGCTCAGCTGAACATTAGAAAAAAAGCAGCGTGCTGACACTCATTCTCACTAAGCTCACGGCATAGCCTTGCTATCTTCAAAAAGGATTTGCCAGTGCTGAGATAAAACAAAACATACTTACTTTTCTTGGTTTGAGCTCTCGAGGAGTTTTGGTTTTGATTTTGATTTTTTTTTTTAAGATTTTATTTGAGAGAGAGAGCGAGCGAGCATGAGCACGGAGGGAGAGGGAGAAGCAGACCCCCGCTGAGCAGGGAGCCCGACGTGGGGCTCAATCCCAGGACCCCGGGATCGTGACCTGAGCTGAAGGCAGACGCTTAACCGACTAAGCCACCCAGGCGCCCCTGGTTTTGATTTTTATGCTGAGAGGACTGTCCATAACATGAGGAAAAGAGGTCATGGTTGGAGGGTGAGGGATGGAGCCCTCCCTGGTTGGAGCTCTGAACCCTGCCTACCTCTGGACTTCTCGGACAGAACTTGGCTGGGACCTCTTCCCTTAGGAGAGTGCCCTTACTTCCATCCCAAGTTCTCAGTCTCAGGACAGAGAGCATTCCCAGTGTAAACACAGCGAGTGCCCCGATGAGGAGGTGGGGACACTCGCTCCTATCTTTTGCCGAGGGCCTGCAGGCTCAGCTCCTTTCTTCTCCGTGCAGGTCCGTAAGGTAGACAAGTAGTTACACGGAAGCCCCGTTTATTAGAAGATATCATCGTTGTTGTGCCTACATGGCTCAGCCTGACTAATTCCTGCATGATGTTGGTAGAAATCTTTTGTTGGTTCAGGGTTTGGGGGTACATGGCCGTTTCTTTATTAGAGATCTGAAAAACATTTTAAGGCAATTTCAGCATTCTGTGCTGATCATCGTAACTTAAAATCCCATTTAAGTTATTTTGCTCTGGGTCATTGGGGAGTGCTTTATTCCACATCACATTGCTGCTGCTTCGAGCCCTAACAGTTGATTTGTTAGTGTCTTCAGACTCTGGGCAGTAGCATGTCTGCAGGCCAAAGTGCCTACCCAGAAAGCACCTGCCTCATGACGAGGCTTAACACTTCCAAGTCTTCTCTACCACCCAGGGATTTCCCCTTTTCTTGAGGTCCTGTTTCCCTGACACCTGATGATAGAGTTTGATACATTGTAATTCTCTTCTTAATTTGCAAATATTTTAAGACTTGGATATTGCTCATACGGGATTTGGCTCTGGAGAAAAGGAACAGCATCTTGAAAGCTTAGGCATGACAGGAATGCCCCTGCCTGGAATCCTAAAGAGAAATACGGGTTTAAGGCCCAGCTGCTAAAGAAGTACTGGGGGTAAACTTTCTGCCTGTTTGTTCACAACTGGCACTTCTGGGGGTCGGGGAGAAGTGTTGAGGTTTAGAAATGTGTTTATTACATCTGTTCCTTTTTCTGTCCATTCTTTTCTGATTTTCTCATTGAGTTTTTTTTGGAATTGTCTGTGGTCTGCTGTTACGAATGCCTGTCCTTTCTGATGCATCCTTATGTCCTTTGTTGTTTCTCGTACATTGTTCCCATGCTCACTTGTTCTTCCTTTTGTCCTCCCTCTTTTAAATAAACTTCCCATAAAGAACTCCTCTCAGGGACTCTAGTCTCAGAAGCAGTAGAGGTGGCCACACCTTGTGTCTTCCTGTCTGGTCTAGGGACTAGGAAAATGTGAATCAGACCATCAGGGCGTTTTCTCACATGGTATTAGTGAACAACGGTTCACTTACCCTTGGCTGTCTTTGATAATTTCATACCATCATTCTGCCAGCTTTTGTTTCCTGGATTCAAGAATAGATATACATTTTTTGTGTTGTTGTAAGAAAAGCCTTTTGCAGGATTTTCCTTACATAACCAGCTTTACTAGAGGGACCTCAGAACTTCATTCTCAGTGTGGATGTGGTTATGAACAGGCAGCGGTCATTCACAATCTTCCTAGATCTTTTTTCTGCCTTCACTTACTAACCCAATTTAGAGTCTGTGATTTCAGCAGCTCATGATTTTATTTTACGTTTAGATGCGTAAGAAGGGTTCCGTCCGAGGCACGTCGGCTGCTGATGTCTAGATGAGTCCCCTGTAGGGTCAGAGACAATATCAAACTGTGTAAGTGAAGACCTGGGTAAAAAGAATGTTTAAAAACCAATACCTTGTTGGTAATGGGTAGTTAACTTGCTGAGCAGAGACTAAGTATTAAATGTGGTTTAATTTTTAGAATTTAAAGAGATACATATTTTAGAGATTGACATGGAACACTTAAGTTATTATTCTGTAAGAGTTTTATCTGTGGAACAGGTTGAATTTAGTAATCTCCAGTTAGTTCTTAGTGTTAGGGCCAGAGACCAACTGCCAGGCATACTCATTCATCACGTAGTGCTTCCTGGAAGCCAGCTGATTCTTCATTGACGGCCAGTTATTTGACCTATTTCTCAATAGAACCATATATGGTTAGTAAGGAAATACGTAAAAGCATTTTAAACCAGAGATCCTCCATCCCATTCCAGAAGGGCAGCCTTAGTGATTCATTGTAGTTGAAATTTTTTCTGAACATCTCAGTGTCTTCCTTCACGTTGAATCTTCAGTTACCTTTACAGTTAGCTTTAATATGTATAAATACACTTTGGCTTTCACTATAATATAAAACATTTCTATGGCTTTATTTCCCTAACACAAATTTATATGCTCAGATAAGATTTTCCTCGAGGGGAAAAAAGAGCCTCAGAATCTACCCCACATACCAGAACCAGCATGAGTACACACAAAGGGACAGTCCACTGCTGCCCGTTGTTACTGTTGAGCTACAGTATTGAGGGAAAGAACAAAACAGAACACTCTCTTCACTCCCTGTGGTTCTTTGCTGCCCCCTTACTGTGCTCCCTGCTCTTTAATTATCGAACAGGGGAGAAATGGAGTATTCAGTTGTGAACACAAGTAGTTGTATAAATAAGAATGCAGAAACTCTGCCCGGATTCCTCCAGAGCCCTGTCTTTAAATACAGTGTTCATGTAAAAAAAAAAAAAAATTATTGTTACTTTTGTTAAGTTCTTTAAGTTCTGTGACTTATTTGCACTTCCAATTTATTTTCTCCCTGATGGAACAAAATGTTATGTCATAGTGAAACCAAAATCTTCAAGAGATTAAATTTTTTAAATGTAGTAGTTGGGGTACGTTTTCTGCAAAAGTTTTGCCATGTTGAGGATTTTTTTTTTTCCCTGGAGAATGTATGTGACACGATAACATTTTTTGTGCGTCTCTGTGTTTTAATATTGCCCTGTCTTTCGCTTTTTTTTACAGTTACGTAATCAAGGTCAAGTGAGGGGAACAAGTGCCGCCAGTGATGAGTGAAGAAGAATCTGACCAGTATCTTGCAGTGTTGACGTTTCCCAGATGTGTGCTTGTGATGATGTAGTCACACGCACAGGTTCCCACCCACGTGTATATGTGTGTGTGTGTGTATCTGTAGCTGTATGTAAAACGCATGTAGAGCTACAGATCAAGATACACACACGTGTGTATATATGTACATACAGACATACTGAAAGGATTAGTACAACTTCTCCAAAGTACTGTACCTATCTTCAGGAATGCAAAAGAAAATATTTTCAATATATATACCTGGAACAGATTTTAATAATTATCAGAGTAATACCATTAATGGACAAATTGACTGCAATGTAATACTAGCTGGTATGTTTCATAAATGTCAAATTGTGGACCAATATATATAGCCTTTTATTACTTTTCTGTTCTTTTAAATCTTTCTGTTCTTTTAAATCTTATAAATTTTTATTTTAGTCCCATAAGCAACAGACTCCCACAGAAAAATTTATTCAAAATCTTTTGGTATTCCAGTGAATCTGGAATGTAAACTCTGAATGTATTTATAACGATTTATTTCTGGATGGTTATTATCTTAAATTCAAATTGGACAATGTCTATTAGTAAGGAGTATAGTTACCAGCCAGTTTTCACTTGTTTGCCCTGAGGGAAAAAATCCTTTAAAAAAAAAAATTCTGGTTTTTATTGGATTTTTGTATTTTAAATTTCAATATTTTTCTACATCAAACCTAGCAAAAATGGAGATGATGGTTTGTGATTTATAATAAACACTATACAATTTTCAGGCTCCTGTTAGGCAAACAAAGAAATTGATGAAGAAATGAATAGCATCGTAGGCTGTAGGAAAACTTTTGGAAGTAGAGCACTTCCATGGAGTCTTGTTTCTGAAATGACTGTTTTCTGAAATTAGAGCTTGGAAACTATGCAAATGATCTAGATTCCTCACAGCTGACACGGTAGAATACAGATAGTGGTGACGGTTTTGTTTTTGTTTTTGGTTTTGGTTTTTTTGTGCTTTTCATATTGAAATACACCCCGAGGGGGAGGCGCCGCCTTTGAGATAGCAGAATTTCAGAGGCAGCACAGGCCGGTCTCCTTGCCTGGGAGGCCCCGCTGAGGGGCCAGTGCTCCGCTGCCCGTGGGGAGGTGCTCTCTAGTAGGACGCCATTGGGACCTGTCACGAGTGAGCATCATGAACGTGCTGGTTGGCAGCCGCTGCCGCCTTGTCCTCCTCCTCCTTCCTTCTTTAAGAAAGGAACCATAGCTAGGTAAGATTTTTATCAGCTCTCTCTGTCCAAATCTGGTTTTTCTCCCGTCAGTCCTGGAAGCTTGACTAGAAAGATATTGTTGAAGCCTTCCGGTCACAAACTGTCGTCTTTAACCTCTCGTCCTTCCTGCAACACGCTGGCCCCTGTAGTCCTATCACGTTTGTAATCTGATTTGCTGACAGTCCTGCCCGCCCTGCTCCTCATTTTCCCATACGGCCTGTGTCCCCACTGAGGTGGTGGCAGTGAGTCAGACGAGGGTGTTGAGGATCACTGCCACACCGCGATGCCCTCTTAGCCTTGGCTCCGAACCCCACGTCAGATATGTCCTCTGTGTACTCAGGATCAAGACTGATGTTTACTCTCTGGGCACTGTTATAAGATAGGTGTTGTCAAAGCATAATCATTGTCTGCAAAGTGTGGTGCAAGGAAGATTATTGCTAATTTTGTGAAATAAAGAGTCTCGCCCTCTCCTTTCAATGGACTGAACTCTCACTGGCATCTGTAGCTTCGTTGGGAGCTTGGGCGCACATGGAAATCCATGCCCAGCGCACGGATTCTAATGTTTTCCTAACAACTGTGGAGATTTGAGGGAATGCGTGGTGAATGTAAAATATCTAGTTTACTTGGCAGTCTCTTGTGTAAATTACAGTAAAACAAAGTAAATGAAATTGAAACAAAAAATAAATTTGATCACAAAATGCCACTTGTGTGCTTGAGTGGTTGTTTCCCCAATGCCACGTCTAGGTTCAGCACACTGCGGACCACTTCTCTGCCGCTTTCTCAAGAAGTCTCTGTTGTGCGGCCCTGCCACTGTGGGAAAAATAAAGGAAAAACATGGTTTTTAAAAATTTTTCACTGCACACTCCTATTCATGAAATGTGCCTATACCATATTAACCTGTTACATTTGCTTTCTTAGATAATTTTCTGCTTTTAAAAGTAAGCAGAAAACTAAAGAAGGGTTATTTCTTGGCAGTCTCAGAGGTGTTTTTTTTAAAATTATGTTTCAAGGGGAAAAATAGGGAAAACCCATAGTATTTCTAGAAGCACTCAGTGAGGATTTTGTCATCAGCCTCTGATTGTTTGAAGATGGTGGCTTTTTGGTTTGGGACCGCGTTTCACCTCTCCTGAGACCTTGTCATTTCCACTCTTCTTGTTTTGGGACACCTCACAGCTATTTTCTCGTAGTCCCATCTTACATTCTAGAGCTGCTCAGCATTAGGAGAGGTGGCCAGCTACATGGATGGGTTCATACAGAATGTTCTATTTCCAGGTGATCTTTGTTTCCTGAGGTGATTTTCTTAGTATTTATCTCAGAGTTAGCGTTTGTGTTTGCAGGGCCAGTCTGCCATTCGGGATGCTGAGCGCTAAAGCTCAGCACTCGGGTCTCGCCAAAGGCAGCAAGATGAATAAAAGCACACGGTCCAGTGTGGGAGACACACACGCACAGACGATTACAGTTCAGTAGGATAATTGAAAGAGAGTTTAGACGTCATCCACATCGTGCAGGTGCGAAAGCAAACGTTCAGGCCGCAGGCGGCTGGGCAGGGCGGCGGGGACCCACGGAGCCTAGGGTGTTGCTCTTGGGCGGGCACTGCCAGCAGGGGGCCTGGGGTCAGGATCACCCCTTCTGGCCTCTTGCTGAGTCCTGGAGTGCCCAGCTGCAGTGTTCAGGGTCAGTGTCCCTGAGCATATGGGGCGCCCTTTCCCTTCCTGTTCCGTTGCTTTACCAGACTGCCTCCTGGTTGATCTAAAACCACAGTGGACCCAACACCTGGCTTTTATAAAGCTCACCTCTCTCCCCGTTTCCAACTTGCTAAGCTGTAGAGTTTCACAGCCCCGCCTCCTCCTCACGTCTTGTCTCTGAGGAATAGGCACTAACTGTTCATCTCCTCCCAGCTGCGTTGACAAGGTCAGTGTGTACTACCCTGTTCTTGACCATTTGGAAAGGAGAATGTTGTTCTGCCTGTTCTTAGACCCTCCAGTCCGACATCCAGAGAGCCACGGAATGTTACGATGTTTTATGACTTAGGATTTTTTTTCAAGTTGCCCTCACTGGCAGTTGTAGAGTTTGGGACTTAGAATGGTTGGGAGGGAGGGAAAGCGCTAGGAGACAGGTGGAAGATTATCCCGCTGAGCTTGGAGCATCCACTGCCCACAGGGAGTGCTTCCTAGGAATCCTGCCAGGGTCACTTGAGGTTATGTCTTCTGACTTGGAAATACTAAGCAACAGCAGGTCTCTTCAAAACCAGTTCTTCAACGAGACTGCATTGGGAAAAGTAGAAATTGCGGCTATTCCAAGGCCATGTCATCCGAGGCCACGCTAGGCATTTGAAGCAGTGCTCAGCACTTGGAGGCACCTATGCTTCGATGCCCATTCCTTTTTTCCTTCTGAAAGTGCCATGTTGCCAGCTTACTGTTTAAAAGGGATTCAGAACTAACTCGGTTTGCTTCCCCAACTCCCCAAGATCGCTTGCACTCCCCTAGGGTGGTGGGGGTTGGGGAGTGGAGGACCCCTGCTTCCTGACCTCCTCATGGTTTCTCCTCCATCGAGTTAAGTCAAATTAAAATCTATCCCTGGATGACTCTCTCCCCAGGCATCTGAGGGGTTCCCATCTCTTGAGTATTTGTTCTGTCCTGCTAGGGTTACTGGTTCGAAAAAATTCAGTGCACGTAAACCAGAGGTTCTCAGCCCTGGCAGCACCCTAGAGTCACGTGGGGGAGCCTTTAAAAGTATAGGCTGCCCACCAGTTGCCTTTTCTATGGCTTGGGTTCAGTGTGCCCTGTTTTCAAAGGACAGGGAAAGAGAGCCCAGAGAATTCCCACCCTCTTCCTAGGAGATCACTGAGAAGACCGCTTTGTCCCCAAGCAGTCAGACTCCTACCCGGTTGACAAAGCCCAAGTACCACTTGCTCCACGCAGCCGGCCTTAACCTGATGTAGTCTCTGCAGCAGCCCGCACCCCTCATGTGGCACCTGTGGACTCCGTGCTGCCTCAGTAGATTAATCGATGCTGTCATCTTCTGAGTCTGTGTGTTTTGCATCCCAAGTTAGCTTGGGACCTCCTTGTGGGCAGGAGCCGCCGTTGTCCCTCCCCCCCCACAACCCCGGTCGCCTCCCCTGATGGGCACTTGGACTCTGAAACTGCTCTGTTCGCCCACAGCGCATCCCTGCCCGCCCTGTACAACACCCCTTTTGAGTCTTGGGGTCAGAGGGGAGGGGAGTATAGCCCCCACATCAGTAAGGTCTAATGTCTGCTGTAGGAGAATTAAAGCGTGACATGAGCTGCAACAGGATGTAGTAATTCTGGAAGCTGACGGTGAGAGGACAGAGGAGGGAGCTCCAGGTCCGCATTTCCCCCTCTCTCTTCAGACATCTAAACCGGAGCTTTGGTAGGCTCCTCCAACTCAAGAAGTCTTAAACCAGATTCAGGTCTTTCCTCCTTCCCCCAGGCCTACTGTCTTCCATCAGGTACCTGCATCTCTGGCTGCACGGCCCAAGCCAGGAAGCCTGTGGTCCCTGAGTCTTCCAAGTGCCCGCCAGTGTCTGTGATACCACCTCGCACTCCTCTCCGGGGCCCAGCCCAAACCACCCTCTCCTCTAGGGCAGGGGCCCGCCAACTTTCTGTCGAAGGCTGGACACTGAATATTTTAGGCTTTTGGGGCCATAGGGTGTAGCACCGCTCTTCAACTCTGCCCTTGTAATGCAGAAACAGCCACGGGCAGTATGTAAACAAGTAAGTGTGTCTGTTCTGATAAAACTTTATTTACACAAATAGGTGGTGGGCCGGATTTGGCTGCTGGGGCCAAAGTTTGCCAAGCTCTGGTCTAGAGCCCGGATGCCCTTAATCAGGCTGTGCCACCTACAGGTGACTTTCTAGGACGCCCCTGATTGTCCCGCCCCCCTGCTGGAACACCTGCATGGCTCTCTGAGGCCCAGAGCAGTGCAGCCAAGGCCAGTGACCAGCGACCAGCGAGAGCCGCCTCCCGCCGTCTGTGAAGTGGGGCCAGCACTGCTCGTCTACCTCCTGGCCGTTGGGTGGTCAGGCCTGGGTGGAAGGGACCGTGCGTAGCGTGGATGTTGCCCATGGAAAGCGCTCAGCATAGGAAGACAGTTGCTGTTGTTTGCCATCAGATTGCCAACCCATACCAACCGAAAGTTGAAGGGTAAGAGCCGTGATGGGCTAACAAAAGCTGTTGGTGCCTGAAATACAATGAAGATAATGCTGGTTAGCTAAACTTCTCAACTGGCATGTGTTAACTTCACTGTCTGTCGTCTGTTGTCCAGAAAATACCATCTGTGGCTGTTAAACTGAATGCTGTGCTCACGGAAAAGCTCATAGATGCCCTACATGTTTTCCGCGATTAGAATTTGGCTCTCTAGATACCATTGCTAACAGGTTAACCCGAGCTTGGCTTCGTGACTCCTAATGGGGCACGCTAAAGCCAGGCCTTTGCCTAGAAAATCAGCCCCGTTTTCCCAGAGTCTGTGACACTCAACCCCGGGTCGACTCTGTTTACTCCTTGAATTTCTGAGAAGCGGTAAAGCACCATGACATGCCTCCGCCTTGTTGATCCCTTACATATTCTGACACCACCTGCTAATCAGTCAATAGCAGAATTGCCTTGCACTCCAGACTGAGGGAGGTTCATGAAGTGGAACGGAGGAGTGGCTTACAGTGTTTATTAATGTATGTGCTAAACAAAAGCTTCGCCTCTGGGCATCCCGTTGCACGCCGGCTCCCCGCAGCCTGGAATACTGATGGCCTGTTCTCTCAGAGCTGACTCCATTTTCCCATGGCCTGGGAAGCCCTGAAACAACTCAGCCTACCAAGAGGTTCTGTGAGTGTTTTGTGGCCATCACTCCAAAATGTCATTCCCAGAGAGGCACTGTGTAGGACGAGAGACTTCTCCCAAGTAAGGCCGGAGGGAGGCTTAGAATCAGGCCCAGAACACCCATGCGCAGACATTGCTTGAGCCCTTCCATTCCTTTCTTTAGGTGAGGGGTCGGCAAACTTTCTCTATAAAGGGCCAAATAAATAAATAAGTAAATATTTTGGGCTTTGTGGGTCATGCAGACTCTGTTGCAACTACTCAACTCTGCCTCTGTAGCATGAAAGTAGCCTTAGATGTTACGTAAACCAACGAGTGTGGTGGTGTTCCAATAAAACTTTATTTACACAAACAGGTGGTGGGCCGCATTTGGCCCAAGGGCCATAGTTTGCCAATCCCTACTCTGGACTCTTCCCCCAAAAAACAGCCAGCACTTAAGAGTGCATGTCAGGTCTTGTTCTGAGCATGACACATAAATGACCTCACTGAATCTTCACAACCGCCTTGTGAGCTAGGTACTGCTATCACCCCCCTTTCTACAGATGAGGAAACTGAGGCCCAGACTAATGTTGCCACGTCCCATTACCGAAAGCGGCGGAGCAGGGTTATAACCCAGGGAGTCACACCGGAGTCACTCCTAGCCGCTGCCCATCCACCTCCCTGTCTTTCAGGACCGCTGAGGTCCATGCCTGTGGCATTTACTAGGAGTCGAAGGAAGGAGCAGCCCTAATGATAAAAATCCTATCGAGGACCCTTTGTTCTTAAACATCCCTTAGGAGCAACCTTCCATGACTGATTCTTCCCAGAGCCCAGAGCCAAGAAAACATTTTTTCCTAGACAGTGTCGAATTTCCCCCTCAGTCTTTGGTGTCAGGCAGCTCCCATGTTGCAGTTTGTGTCCAGCTGAGGCAACCTCTCCAGGCAGTCTTCCTGGCATAACTCCTTCACCTCCCCCCCCACCAAACCCGGCCCCCCCTTCTCAGCCCCCACACTTGGTCTGTGCGATGGCGCTATGCAAGTGGAAGGTTTTTGCTCTCCTGTCTCCGTGCCTCCTGTGTACGTCACCTCAGAGTATTTGGGGGAAAAGGTTTAGCGAGAACTCTGAAATGCGTGTGCAAACACAAACATTGTCTGCAACGTCGAGGTGAGAAATCAGAGCTGCAGTCACTCCTCACCTGCAGGAAATCTCGAGGCCTGTGAACATCTGGAAGGGAGCCGCCGGGGTGGTTTTGTTAACATGGTGCGATTGTGGGTAGTTCTCCCCCACCGCCCCTGACCCCCCAAATTGTCTTCGGTGTTTCACTTTACAAGAGAATCTTATTGAAAACTCGATTTGTACTGCGCCAGGCCTTGAGAAGCCTTCCCCATACGCGAGTGCCCGGCGTGCCTTTTATCACTGGGGCTAAGATCTTTTGCTTCTGCAGCTGGTGGCCCATGAGCTCACTCCTCTTCCGAGGCGCGTGCCAGAAAGCCGTCGCGGGAGGGATTTCAGGATTCCTCCCAGCCCCTTCCAAACCCAACAGGCTCAGATTTTCCACTTGTGTGATTGAGGTCAGCGCCTGCCTTCCGGCTGGCGGGCTCCCCGCACATGGGAGCGCCAGGCCTCAAGCAGGGGCTTCTCCCACTTGCCCTGGAATTCACCCCCCATCGTCGGTCCTCTCCATCCCGGGGCTGTTTGTGCGCCGCCTGGCCCCCAGGATCCGGGGGGCGCTCTACCCGTGGCTGAGGACAGCCTGGCTCAGCCCTGGCTCCGGGCCACCAGGATGCAATGTTGGCCCCTGTGTTTGCTCAGGCTTTGTGTGAGTCGGGAGGAGTCGTCTGGCCAGGTGAGGAACAGCGGGATGACTGTTGCTTGCGAAGAACTTCGTTCCCTTCCTTGTCAGCCTACCCAGAGAATGTGGAGCTTGGCAGCCATGACTGCTGCCACCGGGTTTTACTAATGGTCGCTGCTGCTGTCTCCCCCCCACCCTCTGAGAGGCCACGATGGACATGGGGGTTTTGGCATCCGACGCCTACATTCCGAGTCTGCCACGTCCACTTACTGAGCCGCAGGCCAGTGAGTACGTCTCAGCCCCTCTGAGCCCCTGCGTCCTGCCCATGAAGGTTGGGGTACTAACACTGACACGGAATACGGCCCTGAGACAAGAAATGTGTAAGTAATGGGTGAAAAATCTCTCCAGCATCGGATTTGCCGCTTAGTTGGTCTCCTAATCAGTGAGGACGAACAGCCATCCCAGTTCACCCGGGATAGGGGAGTTTCCTGGGAGGTTGGACCGGGACAGTCCTGGGCAAACGGGGGACAGCGGGTCACCTTATTTTCAGCCCCAAACGTCCACATTCTTTAAGCCAGCAGCATTCATTTAAAAAACAAATAACAAAAGCCGAATGAACGTAGTATGGGGGACAAGCAACTTAGTTTTGTAGCCTGATGTGCCCCCGAGCTAGCTGCCTAATCCTCTCTCCAGCCTTCATAGGGCACAGAAGATTTCGGGGTAGGGTGTGCAGACTGGGTGGAAGTCGCTCTCGGAGGAGCTGCTGACCTGGGGGCCCCCGGCAGCACTTGGCTCAGGCAGGCCCATTCCATGGGGGAGAGCGTGAATCCCTCCTCCACCTGAGCATCCCCTGCTATGGCTCACACTTCCACCCTGACACCAGCCCCGGGGAGCGGGGAGTTCTCACATTTCCCTATCCTTGAGGAAACTAGGGTACACACCGGTCAAGAAGCTGCCCTCCGCTGAAAAGAGACAGAGCTTCCTGCAGCCAAGGGGCTCTCCAAAAGGGAGGTGGATCGCCTCATTCCATCTTTGCTTTGAGGACAGGGACAAACCTCCTCACTGTGCCTGACTGGGCCTGGCCACCCTCTCCACCCTAGCCCCTCGCCTCTGTGATCCAGGATCTCGTGACCAAAGGCCACGGTGTCCTCTAGGCCCAGAGTCCCTTTCCCTCCCCCGTTCATCCTTCGGCCTCAGCCCAGGGTCCAGGTCCTCGAAGACCCCTCCCTTGACCTTCTGACGAGGCCAGCATCCCTCCCGGGTGCTCTAAGGACAGGTGCCAGAAGCACCGGCCACCGTTGCAGGCTCGGGGCCTGCCCACCGAGCAGATCCGTTCTGAATGAATGGAGTAGAGAAGCCCCACGTTTAACCCCTCTCCTCCCATGCCTTTTCCCACGGAGCAGCCAGGCCGTCTCTCTTAACCATTAACCACCAACCATTCCCCTGACCCCCGCCGGCAGCACGGCTGAGGCCACATCCCGGTAGGACCCCTTCCACCTCGATCCCCTCCCATCCTTGGCGAGGAAATATTTCTGTTTTATGACTAACTCTGCTCCTCATTTCTCTCGCGTTATCTTAATGAATTAACTGGGTCCCCATCGTTCCCCCGGCCCCCCGCGGTTTACGAGCTGTACGGCGATATCTGCGATCTTAGTCAACCCCACGCAGTTGTTGTGCTGGTTCCTATTACAGTAATTGGCATAAACTTTATTCTTTTGCAGAGAGATTTTTTGGCCCGCTGAGACTGCATAACCATCTGCCATAAATTGAGACTAGTACGGCTTATTTTGGTGAATGCAAAATTGGATCCCATTCTTTACTCTGTGGCTTGATTCAACTTCCAGATGGTTAATCCACATGAAGTAATAGGAATGCACCACAGCTCTGCTTAGCTGAAGATGGAGACGTAATATTTATTTGCTGATGTGGAGGCCTCCGAACGCTGCCCTGTCGGGCTGTCAATATATAACACAGCAGCACAAAAACGTCAGCCTGTTTCATGGGAGCGGCAGCCTTCCTCCGGGTTGCCATGGGGGACCCCCGGATGTCTTTTTTTTTTTTTTTTTTTTTGGTCTGCCCTTGACCTAATCTCAAGAGGTTTTGTTCTCTCCTGGGCTGTTTCTTATCAGCTACGTCTGCCCGTGTAGCCGGCTTCGCATCTGCTTTGACTTTAGTGCCTGTGACATTTTCATTAATACTTCTTCAAGGTTGAGCCTTTCCTTCAAATATCCTGCAGCTCACAGAAGCCGTAGCTCAGCTGTGCCCAGCTAGGGGCCGCTGGGAAATTTGGCTCAGCAGTATCGACAAGCTCAGTCGTCTCCGCCCAGTTGGGCTAATCAATCCATTTTCATTTTTGCTTCTCCCCACTCTAGCCTGCCACGCTGGGAATGCTCTGAAGGAGATCTAGGTCAGCAGATTCGGGGTGCTTTGACCGCACTGGCACTTTTACTCCCAGGGGTCTTGACTGCCCCCTCTGCCTGGATCACCCACCCCCACCCCGCCCCTGCCAGCCAAACTTGCCCTTGTAAACTCCCCACCTACTCCACCTCTGGACTTCAGAGGTGGGCCATGTTACCCCACCTACCCCAGAGAGGACTGGGGCTCAGGGCTTCCTGTCAGCTCCCACGAGACCCTGTGCAACACCCGCGTTTGAATCACTTGGGGAGTGTTTTAAAAATGCATACTCCTGGGTCATGGGAGACCAACTGTCCCAATTTGCTCAGAACTGTTCTGCTTTTAGAACTGGAGTCCTGCGTCCCAGAGAACCCCTAAGGTCTGGGCAAAAGGGGACAGTTGGTCACCCTACTTGGGCTCTACTCCAGACCTGCAGAAGGAGAACCCCTGAGGGCTCAGGCCTAGGGTTCTGCATTTTGATCAGTTTCCAGCAGAGACGCTGGTGCACAATTGAACTTGGGAACCGTAGCTGGAAGCCTCAAGTGCCCACAGAGCCCATGCTCTCTCCCTCGTGTGCCCAGCAGAGATTGGATGTATAGGACATTTTGCATGAATTTAGCACCAAATGCCATCATCGTTTACTTCTGTAGAGTGTTTGCTTCCCCGCCGACAGTGAGACCCTCCAGAGAAGAAAGAGGCTCTGCCCCATTCACTTTTGAATTCTTAGTTCCCAGCTCTGTGCCTGGCCCGCAGTCGACACTCCAAACAGACTGGAGGAATAATTAGATACAAGCAAATATTCATGGTAGGGAAAGTGACCCAGACCTGTTTCCCACATAACTTTTCCAACATTCTGGGATGGACTCGATTAGAAATTGGATCAAGGAAATTCTAGTTAGGGCAGGAATTAGATCTAGGATATTTTTTAAAGGAACGAAAACCTTGGAAGTCCCAAGATGGAACAAATAAGAAATTAGATCTAAGAAATTCTAAAATGGAATGGACAGGAACTGCGAATGTTCTACGATGGAATCGTTCTTTCTTCCTTGATCGTCCCGGGAGCTTCTGCAGGCAGAAAGTACAAGAGGCCGGATGCCTTGTACCTGATTATCACAGCTCAACATCCCTTAGTGCCTTCAAATGTTGGAAGTCTGCAGCTCCCCAAATAATCATAGCTGTGCATGAAGACGGACTCAAGTGTGAGTTCTCCAGGCTGAGTAGGGGGGCGACCAGGGAGCCCAGAAAACAAGCTGGGCCAAGGGTAAAGGAGTGGGAGCCAGCGTCTGGCCCCGGCAGGATCTCAGCACCAGGATCCTTCGCTTCTCAACTGGCAGAGCTCAGCCAGGTGATACCCCTGTCACCTGAGTGCAACCCCCAGCTTTATTCTAAGTGATCAGATCTCGCCACCTCATCTGTATGATAAAGATGGAAAGACTCTCCTCTGGATTGTGGTGCAAACATAAAGGATTATTTGCATGGGTTTGCATTGCATGTCTGTGAAAACACTGCCCTTGGCTCAGGGTCCTGGTCTCACACCCTGCTCGCGATCATCAGGTTGGCAAGAGGGAGCAGATGCAAGGAATAGAGTCTGCGACTGCAAAAAGAGCTGGGTGCTCCTTAAAGGATCGAACCCACAGGATTTAGTGGCCATCAGCACGCTTGCTCGAGGGCATCATCTAAGGCCCCAGTGATAGGCTGTGGAAGGAAGCAGGAGACCTGGCTCAACACCCCCACTCCCTGACTGGGTCAAGTGCGCCTCTCACTCCCTACTTGAGATCGTGTAGGCTCCACCTTCAAAACAGGTCCAGAATCCGATCGTCCCTTCTGACTGTGTCCACCACAATTCTGACCCTGTCTAGCCACCATCCTTTCTTCCTGGGTGGTGGCTCAAGACCTTCCTAACTGGCCCCTTCCCCTCCCACAGAGGAGCCAGAGGGTTTCACTTAAGTATCAGACAGGTCACATCCCTCCTCCTCTCAAAGCCCTGCCATGTAACTCAGACTACAGGTCTCCTTTACTGGGACCCCCACTCTGTCCCCACCCCCTCTTAGGCCTCCTCTCCCTCACTCCCTTCCAGCCACGCAGGCCTCCTTCTGGCTGCTTCTCCAACACTCTCCAACACTCCAGGCAACTCGCCTCAGGGACTTTGCACCAGCTGTTCCTGAAGTCCAGAACACGCTTCCACCAGACTCCCTCACAGCTCCCTCCCTTGCCTCACCTGGATGCTCCAGTGTTCCCTCTTCAAGGGGGTCTTCCCAGACCACCTCACATAAAACCAGGCCCTCCCCCTATCTGTCATAGTTCCTTATCCTTCACAGCACTTATCGCTACTGCACGGTGCACGCATGCACACGCGTGTGTACTGCTGGTCTCTCCCAGTTGGACTGGAAGTTCCATGAGAGTCAATTTTTCCCTGTCCTCCGTTCCCAGAGCCAGGTGTGGTCTGCACTGGGTGCTCAGGAAGCATGTGCAAGTGAGCCACTCTGACGTTTCTCCCATGTTAGACCAGGCTGGCGACTCTCGGAGAACCACACGGTAGTTGCAAAGATCACAATATAACCGAACAGGGCTGTCCAAACGTAATGATGGCCATTAGCGTCTCTCTACCCCAGAGCGGCGATTCTGGAGCATTCTGTGTAATTGGAGCACAATTAAGCATATGGCAGTGTTTCCACCAGGCCGTACATCTGATTCTGAGCTTCCTCAACGTGGGCTCTGGTTTCTTTCTTTTTTCCCTGTAACAACAAACCTGGATCCACCATCGGGCGGGCCCCGTGGTCTGGATCACAAGGGAATACTGGGGAATGAGATTCATACTAACAGGATTTAATCCTGAGACATTGGGCTATATATCCAGTGGCGATTTCCTGGATTTTGCAGCCAACATAAATAACAGCCAGAGGATTCCCGCTGTGTGCCGTGAGATGCGTCCTGCTAGTCTGGGGCAGGAAGCTGCCCAGCCTGGGCTGTTATTGATGGACCAGGCAGGGCCTCCCGATGGAATCAGTGGAGGTGCACACGCCCCCTCCCCCCCAGTGCCAGACCCCTCACTGGCCTTGCTCATTCTTCCAGGAGTGCCAGGCACTGTGTAAAGCATTCTCGGGATGGGAGGAGTTTAGAGACCGACGGCAGAGCTGAGAATTAGGAAACAACGTTGGCACCCCATTCAGCCACGCAGTGAAATCCCTCTCCTGTACATACGAGTCTACAAGTCCTGTCTTTCCGACTGGACTGCGAACTTCCGGAGGATGAGGTCTGCATTTCAGGTGCCCAGTTCCTGGGAGGTTGGAAGTCATCTGTGGCACCTCATTTTCATAGAAGAGATAACTAAAGAAGGAAAATGTAGGCCAGGGTTAGAAATAACTTGCATCTCCATCTATGGGGAAGTGGACAGATAACATACGGGATGGTCATGCCTTGGAATATTCTATAGTAGTTGGAAGGAGGAAGGATGAATCTCGAAAATTAATACTGATGGGGAAAAGAAAATTGCAAATAAGCCACAGAAGATGGTATCTCTTACGTTCTCTTAAAAACCACCTACCCACCCATTGTTATTTGTTGTTCTTGGATACATAAATATGTACATAAAGGGGTGGCAGGTGTCCTGGAACGATGAAGCTACATTAAAAACATGGTGGCCCATGTCCATGGTAGCAGGGAGGGGAACACACTGGTGGGGAAAGTCTGGCCAGACTGATGATAATATCGAGCTCTCCTGGATGAGTGTCCTTGAGGGAATCTGTTAATTCCCATGCACCTGCCAATCAAAAATAAGTCAGTCGAGTCCTACATTGGGTATAGAGATTACTTAAAAAATATATCCCCAAATAAGTAAGTCAGACTTTCAGTGTCTCCCAGCCTATGGTGGTATAGTCTAGGCCTGGGTCCCCTGAGCCTCAATCTGCCTCTTTTGTGGGTTTTCATTAACTACCTGCTCAATTCATACAACTTCTGCATTCATAAAACCGATATACTAGAAGAGCTTGCTTGGCCAAAAAAAAAATATTCTTTACTGAAGCCTGCAGATAAAAATCCACCTCCTAGTGCATCCTCCCCTCTCCCCGTGACAGTCTGTTGATCCCTTGATTTGCATGGAACACTGCAGCGTCTGCTTATTCTTGCTGTTCTATCTGTTGCTTTGGCTCTTCTGTCTGCTTGTTGCTGCCGCAGGAGTTTGATCAGCTATAGCACCCCATGCCTTGGAGGTCTTTTCTCTTCCCATGACTCAAGTTTTCCCTCGGTTCTTGTTTGTTTTTTTTTCCTTCTCTTTATTCAAACCACGTGTCTTGAATAGCTTCTCTGTGCCATTAGCTCTACTGGGTGGGATCCAAACATCAATACAAGATCATTCCTCCCTTCAAGGGGGATTCAAATGTAATACCCCTCCTTTCTTAGGCAGGTCAACAAGCGTAAGGCAAGGCCAGGGGTGGAGAAACAGGGATGCCCACAGGGAGCGGTCCTCTGTTCCAAGCAGGAACTCTCATAAAGGCCACTGACACCCAGGCATGTATGCAGAGGAGGGTGGGCAGAGGGGAGAGGGAAGTGGAAACGGGGTTTATAAGAAGGCTGGAAGGGCCTGGAAGTCCACATTCCATTTCAGAGACAGCAGATATCTCCTCCTGTCTGCAGCACTCAAGGACTAGTAATGTGAGTTTGGGGGAAGGAGGGCCCCAGCTGGGAGTCCACACAGGTTGAGACAATTAGGACGATAATTTGGGTTGAGTCATCTTGGCAGAGGCCAGGAGGAGAGTGTTGGGTGGGTGGGGTCCCCAATCAGCATAATTGCTCCAGACTTCTGCTTCTCTTTGACACAGCAGTAAAATAAGTTAATCCACGGCTTGAAAAGGGTTGAGTCTGCTCATGCAACGTGGCATTAACAGCAAAATCTGCCCGAACCTGACACCAGGGTGACCTGGCAAGGACCCTGTCCTGGGGCAGGAGCAGAGAACATGGCGGGCGGTGGGGGGTGGGGGAACAGGCATATTATATCCCTGCCCGGAGCCTCAATGCCCCAATCAGGAAAACAGGAATAATGCCATGTTCTGTCAATTCTAAGAAATCCTTCCCTCCCCACCCTGCATTTTAATAGCTCTAAAATTGGGATGTGGTTTACAACTGATAATGTCCTAGATTTGGCGAAATACGGTGCTAAGAAGAAAAAACTAGGAGAATCATTACAGTTTATGGCATGCTTACTCCGTGCCAGGCACTGTTTCCGGGAACTTTACGGTTTAATCCTCTCAACGACCCTATGAAACGAATACTGATTTCATGCCCATTTTATGGATGGAAAAACTGAGGTTTCAAGGAGATTCATATGCCCTAGTTTCCAAAGCCCGTGAGTAACAGATGCAAAATCCTGTGAAGTGGCCTTTTGATGCTCCCACGTGCACATGTCATTTGGAATGATAACGTATTTATATTTGCAGCCTGATTGCATAGTAGGTGCTTGATTGTTTCTACCATTCCAAGCTGCCCTCTGTTCGGACCATAGCACTGCCAGCCATGTGGAGGTCCAAAAAATGGTTGCTGCCTGCCAGACCAGATGGGTGAACAAACTTCCTGTAATCGATGCCCTGCAACATGTCATGGCCCGGCCCACCCCGGAGGTCACGTGCACACAGTGCAGTAGCTCTGCTCTCCAGCCAGGTGAGTGAGCAGGCTGGCTGCAAACGGCGGAAGTTAACGCCCACAGCCCCACCCCAGGAGCAGCCTTAGAGCAGGATGGGCGTTGGGGGATACATACCCCAGCTCCCTCGTCTCTCGGGTGGGTCCCCCCAAGTGTAATCTGCACAGCCTCCCCACCAAAAACGAGGAATGACACGTGAATCCCTCCCTTGCTGCCGTGGGCAGGGGTGGGGCTGACTTCGGGGTGAGGCCTGTGCTGGCCCTGACGGACACTTAGAAGCTGCTGCAGCTCTGAGACTGTGGAAACCACCCTGGGCTTGGAGCCAAGCTCACCAGGGTTCGGATCCCGGCTCTGTGACCTGGGACAGGTCACATGTCCTGTCTGAGCCTCACTGTTCTCATCTGTGCAGTGGGGGTAATAAAGGTCTCTCTGTGTCACAGGTTGCTGAAAGTTTGCATCGAAATAATGTGTTTAAAGTAGCTCACATGGAGCCACTGCAGGGACTGAGTCTGCTGGTGGAGTCGAATCCCGGCTTTGGGGACTTCCAACATCTGAGTTTCCATTTCCTTTTATCTGAAAAACAGAGGGGGGGATACCCTCACCACGGAGGTATTGTAACAATGAAAAGAGATCATATATAAGAAGCTGTGTGGGGCCGTGTGTAGTGGCCACACAGCAAATGTTAGCTGGAACCATTGGGGTTAGGAGCCGTTCAAATTTATTTTATTCCCCGGACACTTCCTATGCTCCTGTCACACTGATCTTTTTGGGTCCTACCACAGTGCCTTTGCACATGCTGTTTCTACTGCCTGGAGTACTACTCTCTCCTTTCTTTGCTTTGTTACCTCCCCGGAACTTTAGCTCTTAGCCTGTATGGCACTCCCTCAGGGAAGCCCTCTGTGGCCCCACATTCTCTTGGCATCGTGTACCATGCTTTTTACCTGCACTGGTGACACTCTAGAACTCTCCACTGAACCTGGGGCCTGGGGATGCACTGTGGTTATGAGGCCATTGCATACCTCAAAGTCATCATTGCTGGGTCAGATTTAATTGTGTGCTAAGGAGCAGATGGCCACCCCGGGCCATCTGACACATCACTCATGTTGGCTCGCCTGGCAGTGCGGCGCCAGTGGGCGCGGGGGACCTTTGTTCTCGAGACTCACGCACGAGTCAGGCTGTGGCAGTGCGGGTATGTTCCAGGCCATTCCTGTCGTGGAGCCTCCTCTGGCCAATGTCCCTCCTGGTCTGCAGTGGGAGACTTGAGACCAAGTCTTGGGGCAGGGGTACAGGGTGGGGGGACAGTGAGGGCGCAGGAATGGTCGGCAAGGGGAAGAGAAGGCCCCGGAGGCAAGAGTTTTGTCTTCAGCTCTCATGAGGGCGGTAGAAGGTGCTGGCGCAGGCCAGGGAGGGCACCCAGCTCCCCGCAGGGGCTCACGGTCCCCCCTCAGAGTCAGCTGCCCAGACTGTCCCAGCAGCACTGTATGCAAATGGCTGCCCTCCCTGGCCTCGATGTCCTCATCTCTAAAATGGGAATAATAGTACTGGTGGGATGAAGGGATGTAACCGTAAAGAAACTCTAAAAACGAGCTGAGGTGTTGCCACCCTGACCCCACAGCGATGTTCTTCCTGCACTCTGGTCCTGTCCCTCCCCTTCCTGTCCTGTGTGTGCACACTTAGCTTACGTGGCCACAGGCACAGTGCACGTTCTGCTATTCCTAACCTTCCGTCCCGTCCCACTTCCCGTGTGTCTATGTGCTTCCCCTGGCTCGCGGTTTTCGTGGGTGCTAGTCAGTCCGTGCAGTGGTGTCTCCGGAGTAACTAAAGCGTGCACACACATGCTCACACACATACACACTTGCACTCTCACACACACACTCACACACACACACACACACCTGCACTCACCCACACACATTCACACCACATACACTCACACATATACACACGCTTACACTCACACACATACACACATACACACTTGCACGCTCACACACTCACACATACACACACCTGCACTCACCCACACACATTCACACCACATACACTCACACATATACACACGCTTACACTCACACACATACACACATACACACTTGCACGCTCACACACTCATACACACACCTGCACTCACCCACACGCATTCACACCACATACACTCCTATACACACGCTTACACTCACACACATATACACACACACTTGCACGCTCACACACACACATACACCCACCTGCACTCACCCACACACATTCACACCACATACACTCACACATATACACACGCTTACACTCACACACATACACACTTGCATGCTCACACACACATACACACACCTGCACTCACCCACACACATTCACACCACATACACTCATATGCACACGCTTACACTCACACACACACACACTTGCACGCTCACACATACACCTGCACTCACCCACACACATTCACACATACACACTCACATATATACACATGCTTACACTCGCATATACATACACACATACACACTTGCACGCTCACACACTCACATACACACACCTGCACTCACCCACACACATTCACACATACACACTCACATATATACACATGCTTACACTCGCATATACATACACACATACACACTTGCACGCTCACACACTCACATACACACACCTGCACTCACCCACACACATTCACACATACACACTCACATATATACACACGCTTACACTCGCATATACATACACATACACACTTGCACGCTCACACACATACACACACCTGCACTCACCCACACACATTCACACACACATACACACTCACATATATACACACATATACATACACACCTGTACACAGGCACACACATACATATACACACACATATACACACTCACATACACACACACACAGTCTTTGCCACCCGTGAGGTGTTCCCATTGTTCCTAGATTCCCGCCACGACAACAACACTAGAACAAACATCGTCACATGGATAATTTGTTTTTGCCACTTTTGAATTCTCTCCTGAGAATAAAATCCGAAGTGGGAGATCTCTGAGTCTTGTTCTGTCATTTTGCCGTCTTGAGGGGGTTGAGGATGGCATTCCTCGCTGGACTGTTCAACAAAGGGACAGACTGGCTTGGGCAGCAGTGAGCCTCCCGTGCCTGGAGGTGTGCAAGACCACGGGGGCAGCCATCCGTTAATCTGACAACCATTCACTGGGCCTCACAGTGAGCACACAGGCGACACGGCCCCTGGCTTCCTGGAGCTCACAGCCCAGGGGGCAATGTCTCACGGTGAGTGCCATGCTGTGCTGTGAGGGGATACTCGGGGCCATTTGCTGCCCTGCTTATACCACGAGGACCCCAGTCCAGTCCAGCGGTCACAGCTCTGCGAGTCAGTACGCACCGTGCCTGGGCGCTGAGTCCCTGGGGCCTCACCTGAGCTCCAGCAACCTGCGGCTCTCTCTTCATGTCCCCCACACGAAGTAATGTGTTCTGGGGGCTTCCAGGCCCTGTTCAGTCCTGACTCTAGACGAGAAGTTGCTTGAGGCTTCCCCTCTCTTAGTTAGTGGATATTGAGATGATGCCTGCAGGAAAGCAGCTTCTAGAGAGAGTCACTTCTTATATTTTTGAGACTCCATGGGTGGCTTCTCTGGGTTGTTACCAGGGAGTGTGCATAGCTCCCACCTGCAGGGTATTGTGAGCTGTTGGCCGTCGCGGTTGTCTGAAGGAAGTCTGGAGACCTGACTCACTTTGCGTTACTGTGTGACCTCCTGCCAGTCACTTTACCTCTCTGTTTCCACTTCAGGGAAGCAGGGATGGTAATCCAGTGGAATCCAGTTCCAGCCCAAGGCTGGGCTACTTTGCTCCTTCCCCTTCATGGTCCATGATCAAGGTTTCTAGAAATAGAATCCAGATTTTCCTTTGGGGACCTGTTCCTCTACCATCTCAGACCGTGGCTTTGGAGTGGGGCTGATCCCACTCCCTAACTCCAAGTGTGGGTCTTGATGTAGACCTGGCCAGTGAGATACCACTGTGATTGGCTGAGAAATGGGTCTATCCCAGCCAGCAAGTGGCAGCACTAACACTTAGGCTGAAAGTACTGTGTGACAGGCATTCTCTTCCTGGTGGGGTTGCTAAGCCACAGAGCCAAACCTTGAGCTTCTGGGGGCAATCCTATCATCAAAGATAGAGGATCTATCTGGAAAGATGCCAGAACAGAGCCAAGACATGGAGAGAGACTGGTTTCTTAATTGAGCGCCTGGATGCAACCATGCCTGAAGCTAATGCAATTATGTAAGTCAATGCATTTCCAAGCCAGTTTGAGCTTGACTTCTTTCGTTTTCTTCCTAACTGTTCTGTTGACTCCAGTCACAGCCCCTTCCAGCATAACTACTGACTAGGAGCTGGACTCATCTTTCCAAAGTACAAATTTGACCCTGTAACTACTGTTTAAATCCTCCCATGGCTCCCCAGTGCCTTCAAGATAAAGTCCAAATTCCTTAGCCTGGTGTTGAAGCCCCCCAGACCTGGGTCTGTCAACAGCAGCTTCCTTTCCTTCTCTGTCCCTCGAGGGCATTATATTCAGGTACACACTCATCAGTCCCCACAACTTTATGCCCTGCCTCACGCTGTTCCCTCAGCTTCAATGCTTGTCTCCATTGAACTTCCATTCTGTGTTCAGCTCTCCAAGGCCATTCCCAGTGGAGCTGGGTAGAGTTTTGCACACTGAAATTACTTGCTCATAGAATCAGTAGGAGGGTGTGTTATAAAACGCAGATCCCTCATCCACTGAGTTGGATTCTCTAGGGATGGGGCCTAGGGATCTCTGATTTTAATAAAAGCCTGTGAGGATCTTCCACTCTCCTGCTGTTTGACTTCCCCCACTGAGTCTCAGTTGCCTGCTCTGTCAAATGGGCATAATATCCCTGAAAAGATGATTTATTTATATAAAGCCTTAGCATGACAAGGGGCACTTAGAAGATGGTCCATAACGGCTATGATAGTCATCATTGTTACTCTGTCTTGTAGGGTGACCAGCTCTCCCTGTCCCCTGTGGACTGAGGGGTTTCCTTGAATGTGAGGCTTTCAGTTTTAATGCTGGGAAGGTCTCAGGCAAGTCAGGATGAATTGGGTACTCTACATCTCTTGCTCCCACCCACCCCCGGATCAAAGATCTTGCTTACTGGCTCCCCTGGCCAGTAGGAATCACTAAATCGGGGGCCCCAACAGAAGGGCTGTAAACTCAGCGAACAAAAGCAAACACCATTTTTGAAAATATTAAGAAATGGCGTTTTCCTTCCAGGAGTCATGTGGTCTGCATGTTGCCCTTCATCCCACTGAAGGGGTCACATTATGACCCCCACCCTACATTCCCTGGCCTCTCAGCCTCACTCACATGCATGACGGGGCACAGGAAACCACGTTGGCCGAACTCTGGCCCGAGTTTTCTGAGTTCTTGACGCTCCAAACTCTACCTCTAAATATTCCCTCCACTGGAGTCTTGAGAATTTTTTTTTCTTCCCCTGCACTGAGTTCCTGGATTTATTTTGAGCCAAACAGCTCCTCACCCAAACTCCTCTGCCTCCTTTTAAAACCCAAGGCCACGTCCAACCTCGTGGGCCCAAACCACGCTTACATAACCTGCAGTGACACTAAGTGTTTGTGAGTCCAGCCGGAGCTCGAGCACAGGGGACATTCTGTCCTGCAAAATGATGCTGTTTGGTGTATGTGTGTGTGCGTGCGCGTGTGTGTTTTTCCCCTCCCGAAATTCAAAAACAGCTCCTTTTGCTCAAGCTGTCGAAAAGAAGAGGAGAAAAAAAAAAAAAAAAAAAAACAACAAATGTCTGCAATAATTTCAGTGTTGGGCCCAGATCAAGAATTGCAAATGCTAAGAGAATATTTTCCAAAGTTGTGAGGCGAGTAGGAGTCGCCGAGTTACAGGAAATCGGAGGCTGACCTTGTATAATTTCCAGGGGCCCTGTCTCCTGGCTTGTGCCTCAACGGTGGTGATGAGATTTTTCTTTGATCACCATTGCTCTCACAATGATCTGGTCCCTTCCAGACCAGACCATGCGCCAGGCGCTTCTATCCCTCATCTTATTTCTTCCTCGCAAGCAGGTCCTCTTCTTATCCCATTTTGCTTAGGAGAAAAATCAAGTTCAGAGATGTTGAAGGCACTTGTTCCAGGTCAGTATATTGGTTATGGGAGAGTGGTGATTTGAATTCAGTTCTCCCTGACTCCAAAGTCCAGACTCTCACCAGCACGTGATGTGGATAGTAAGCACCTACTGTGTGCAGATAGATATGGTTTCATTTTTCCTGTGGCTTTCTTGCTGAATATCCAGCTAACATGTAGCTTTCAAACTTCTACCCCATCTTCTGAAAATGGCATTTGGTGCTTCCAAGGCGGGAGTTACGTTCAGGAGGGTGACACCTGGAGCCATACTGTGCGCCTCACATAGATGAGGCTCTGATGAATGCCCCTATAACCCACTTCTTGGATAGAGAGACCTGAGGCCCAGGATCAAGCCCAAAGGGTCACTTAGCTCAGAATCTGCCTCCGTGAAACAGGCCAAAGAGAAAAAGAAACTGCCGGCCTGTTAAACACCTACGATATGCAGGATGGACCTTGTCGGGTTTAATTTTTGCAACAATGTCTGAAGCCAGGTGCTGCTGCATGCACCTGCTGTAGAAATGGCAAAAGGGGGTTCAGAGAGGGAGAGGGATTGCCCAAGGTCACACAGCCAGGAAGCAGAGAAACCAGGATGAGACCCAGACTCACCCATTCAACTGGTGTGTCCTGAGCACCCACTCTGTGCTAGATGGGGGCCCTGGCAATGTGGAGGTCAATGAGACACATTCCTGACCTTAAAAAATCTAGTTAAAGTGATGGGTCATTGACCTTACGAGATGACAGCATTGGGATGGGGGTAGCACCTGGGCACAGGAGCGCTCAAAGGAGCCCCCTGGACAGTCAGGGAGGGCTTCCTAGAGGCAGTGATCATCTATATTGAGACCCACCAGTCTGGGAGGTCCGTCATGGCAGAGGGTGAGTTTGTTCTGGTCACCACTCCGTTCCCCAGTACGGTGCGTGGGACATTTCAGACGCCCAAAATGTGGGCATGAGATCACTGAATGAATGGAAGAGGTCAGGGTTGGAGGCAGTGATCGTCACAGAAAGAACAATGGCCCCTAAAGATGTCCAAGTCCTAAGCCCTAGAACCTGTGAATATGTTTCCTTGCATGGCAAAAGGCACTCTGCAGATGTGATCAAGGTTAAGAATCTGGAGCTGGGGGATTATCCTGGTTTATCTGGGGTGGAGTCGCCGTCATCATAGGAGCTCTTCGAAGTAGAGCATCTTTCCTGAGTGTTCAGAGGGACATGTGACTGTGGAAGAATGGCCGGAGAGATGCCACGTTGCTGGCTTTTTAGAGGGAAGAGGAAAGTCCACGAGCCTGGCAAGGGGCAGCCTTGAGAAGCTGCAAGAGCCAAGGAAACAGAATCTCCCCTCCAGCCTCCAGCAAGAAACACCTTAATTCTAGCCTAGTGAGAGCCCGACCTCCAGAACTGTAAAATAACAAATGTGTGTTATTGGAAGCCACTAGGTTTGGAGTAGTTTGTGACAACGGCGTCAGGAAGCAAAGACAGCGGACGAGCCTTGCAGGCCCGGGGAACAGCGTGTGTGCAAAGGGCCAGAGGTGAGAATGGACATACTGTGCCAACAGGAGCCCTGAGGCCGGTGTGCCTGCCGCTTTCCTCGCCCTTACTTACCCAGACAGATTGCCAGCGACACGGACGGGCCCTTACCTGCACAGGCGGGCACCTGAAGGCTCCCCTGGGTGCTCCCTGTGTGCACCCATACGCACGCTCTCGAAAGCCGGCCGGGGCAGACCCCATTGGCAGCTCGCACTCAGAGTATACCCCTCCTCTCTGGCCTGCCTTAGTTCCAGGGATTTTGTGAGAACAAGGTGAAACAGGGCCCTTTGGAAAAAGGAAGAAGGCTGGGCCAACCTGAGGGACGTCACCTGTCTGCGTGGAGCCCAAAGTTCGGTCCCTGTTTTGCTTTCATGGCCATAATACAATTTCTTGAAACAATGGGCTCTCCTGCCTGAGCTTCCCCTGGGCCCTGTGAGGTCCTGCAGAGCCAAGAGCAATAGACCGGGAACGTGGAAGACAGAGATGCATAGAGAGGTTCCCTCACTACCCAAGTGCGCCCAGCATGGGGGGCAGGGCTCAGCTGGTCTCTGTGTCCTTTGATGCTCTTTCCTGTCCCCCATGCCGCCTCCTGCCTGAAAGGGGAGTGATGTACATGTATGTTTTTATTGTGGCAAAATACATACAAACTGATCATTTGGACCATTTTAAAGTGACTGATTCAGGGGCACCTGGGGGGCTTGGTTGGTTAAGCCGCTGGCTCTAGATTTCGGCTCAGGTCATGACCTCAGGGTCCTGGGATGGAGCCCCGAGTCCGGCTCCACGCTCAGCAGGGAGTCTGCTTGAGGATTCTCTCTCTTCCTCTGCCTCTGCCCCTCCCCCCGCACTCTCTCTCAAATAAATCAATACACCTTTAAAAGAAAATGAAGTGAGTGATTCAGTGGCATCGAGTACCTTTACAAAGTGGGGCAACCATCACTTCTAACTAGTTCCAGACTATTCTCACATCCAAAGGAAATCCTGTACCCATTATAACAGTCACTCTTTATGCCCCCCTTCCCCAAGTTCCTGGCCACCCCTAATCTACTTTCTGTGTCTGTAGATTTGTCTGTTCTAGACCACTTCACATAAATGGCATCGCACGATACATGGTCTTGCGACTGGCTTCTTCCACGTAAGCAGAGCGATGTCCAAGTGCATCCGTGTGTGGCGTGCATGTGTCCTCCGTGCCTGTTTAAGGCTAATATTCCACGTTTTGTTTATCTGTCCATCTGTTGCCGGACACTGGGCTGCTTCCACTTTTTAGGCTGCTAGGAGCGTTTTGGTTGGAACCCCAGCTTTCAGTCCTTTGGGGCATTTACCGAGGAGCGGACCTGCTGGGTCCCGGGCATGACTCTGTGCTTAACTGAACTTCAGGTTTAAGTTGTGTCAGCACAGAATCTGGTGTAGCGATGAAGGTCAATAGATGTGTGCGGACATGTCCACCTGCTCGTTAGCTGCAGGCTGGTGCACGCACGTGCTGCTTGCTATTGGGGCTGGGGCGGCAGCGGCCGAGGCAGGCGTGCCCTCCAACCACATAGACAATCTGGGAATGTGATGTGTCCCCCGAGGGAGCACTGAGCTAGGTGACATCGGGGCTCCCTCTAGGAAGTGACGTACAGGTGATCTGTGCAGGGTGAGGCAGCCATGCACTGGGGAAGAGGGGAGGTGAGAGAATTGCAGGCAGAGGGGACAGCGCTGGAGGGACATTTCGATGTCACCCAAACTCCCATTTGATAAAGAGGGAGCGACTGAGGCCCCAGGAAGGGGAGGGACTGGCCCAAAGCTTATCATGGCTAAGGGCCAAATTAGGACCCGTGTCCACATCAGCTCCTAGCTGGTCCTAGCTTGACAGAGGGTGCTGTCCAGTTTTAAGAGAGCAGGGGTTGTCCCCCGAGTGCTCCCTGGGGAGCGTGTACGTATGTGTGGCACGCTCAGTGCAGATTTGTCACCTGTCTCACAGACTCGATCCCTGGCTCTTGCTCGGGTGAAGCGCCCTTCATTAAGCTCCCATCGCATCCCCTAACTCTGACCACCTCCTGGCCCCCGACAGATGTGGGCACGGAGTGAGCTCTCAGTACATAAACATCGAGACTGTTTTCAGCTGCTCACGATGCACAGGACCTGGTCCCATGAGAAAAGTCAGAAGCTTAGAGTGGGCCTAAGGTCTCAAGATACAGTTTGATTCTAGAAAGATCATTTGGGTGGGGGGTGGGGGTGCCTGGGTGGCTCAGTGGGTTAAGCGTCCAACTCGTGGTTTTGGTTCAAGTCATGATCTCAGGGTCGTGGGATCGAGCCCCGTGTGGGCTCATTTGGTGGCTGGCAGGTTCAAGGCTCTTGCTAACGCACCCAGCGAAGGGTGGGGAGTTGGTGGCAACTTTTCATTTGAACGTCCTCTTTTCCAGAGATGCCCCTTCTCTCTGAGGAGGTAAGCAGGGCATGGTTACCTCAATAAGCCAAGGCCCAGACCCAGCCAGGTCAGGGGGCTGCCACAGCCCCTGCCTAACTATGTGACTTCAGCCGAGTCACTTCACCTCTGAATCTTGGCAGAGGGGCAGAAGAATGGTTTTGAGATATTAAAATGAAATAAAATAAAAAGAGCGGCTGTTATTGTGGACAGGGTGTCAAGCTCCTTGAATACGTCATTTTGTTGTGTTCTCAAACACAACAGCTGTGTGAAGGTCGGGGAAACTGAGGCATGAGCGATTACACGAATTTTTTTTTACTGTGGTGAAATTCACATAACAAAATTCACCATTTTAACCATTTTAAAGGGTCTCATTCCGCAGTACTTAGTACATTTCCAGTGTTGTACAACCACCACCTCCATGTAGTTCCAAAATGTTTTCGTCACCCCAGAAGAAGACCCTGAACCCATGAGCTCTAACTCCCCATCCCCCTCTCCTCCAAGCACCAGGCAACCACTAACCTGGTTTTTGTGTCCGTGGATCTGCCTATTCTGGATGTTTCATAGAAACAGAATCGTCACAATATGTGATTTTTGCGTCTGCCTCGTTCCCTTGGCATGATGTTTCCAAGGATCCTCCACGTCGTAGCACAGATCAGTAGTTCACTGTTTTTTTCATTGCTGAATAATATTCCGTCATAGAAACTCACCACATTTTGCTCATGCATTCGTCCGTTGATGGATATTGGGTTTTTTCCACCTTTCTCGACTGTTAGGAATAGTGTTGCTATGTACATTCATGGCTAAGTTTTTGTTGGAACAAACATCTGTTTTGAATTTTCTTGGGTATATACCTAGCGGTGGAATTGCTAGGTCATCTGGTAATCCTACAGCTTCACTTCTTGAGGAACGTGTATCTGCTTGGAACCTCCCCTCAGTCACATAGCCTGTGAACATCCAGGTAGAGCCGGTGTTTCTGAGTCAAGTCCAAGTTCTCCCCTCCCTCCCACCCCCGTGCCGTCCTCATGCTGAGGGGCAGAGAAGGGTCTGTGTCCTTTGGGGCACTACACAGCCCTGAAGAACTGTCACGGTCATTTATTAGAAACTCATGTGCAGGCATGGTCTGGAGCCAATGGGGTTCCTTTGGAGGAGGTGAGACCGGTCGGCCGGAGAGGTTCTGGGGAAGGTGCTCACGTGTGAACTTGAAGGAATAGGGTGTGCATGGGGTCGAGTGGCTGTCGGATGTCCTCTCGGGTGACCAGTGGGGTAGAGCTCAGAGGTGGGGATGTATTCCACGTCTGTGACCATCAACAGGATGAAGAGGGTACACAGGAAACAACTTTAGAAGATCCAAGAGACCCAGGTCAAGGCTGCCTCTGTCACGTGGACCCACACGTCCCTACACTTCAGTTTTCCCATCCGTAGAACGGTACTACCAGTCGAAACCTCCCCGAGCGCTGAGGGTTGGCAGTCACGTGCGTAGGCAGGCTGGCACCTGTTAGGGGCTCCATGAATCACATCCAGCACTGTTGTAATGATGGCTGTTAGGATTATTTCACCCTAGGGACTTCCCAGCCCAGGTCCAAGGCCCAAGTCTGCCCTGAGCTAATCTTGTTACTAAAAAAGCAAGGGGCAGATTCCGTTTGAACGATCACCCTCACGTTTGGAACAGGCTTCTGACACCATTTCTGAACCGGCTTGCAGCGTGATCACGCCTTCATTGCTAATATCTTCAGGGATTTAAAAAGCAAATTTGCAACAAAGAGGCCTTTGTCTGCTGGCCTGGGCAGGCTGGCGGGGATATTACTCGAAATCTGATCGGCAGACCCTGGCCACAAGCTGGCTGTATTGTGCTCCAGCCGCAGCACTGGGTTAAACTGGGCCTTTTGTCGGGGCGGGAGGGGCCACCAGCCGTGTGACCCCGCAGGGCTTTCACCTTGCAGGGGCCAGCAACCCCTTCCCTGAAGTCAACCCAGGAGGGGCATGAGCTCCACCCCTGCTTTCCAGATGAGGTGTTGGCGAGGGACTTGGGCCAAGGTCACCCGACGTGCGAAGAGCACAGCTGAGATGTGGACTAGGATCTGAGCACAAGCCCTACACTCCTCTGTGGGACCAAGCATTGGGTTTTATTTATTTATTTTTTTAAGATGTTATTTATTCATAAGAGACAGAGAGAGAGAGAGGCAGAGGGAGAAGCAGGCTCCCCACTGAGCAGGGAGCCCAATGTGGGGCTCGATCCCAGGACCCTGGGATCATGACCTGAGCCGAAGGCAGACGCTTAACCATCTGAGCCACCCAGGCGCCCCAAGCATTGGGTTTTAGGACCAATCATTCAGCAAATGTATGTTGAATACTTACAACACGTAGCCCCTGTTCTGGGCACTGGGGCTGCAGTAATGAGTTAGACAAAGACTGGTTCATTCGTTCATTCGTTCGTTCATTCATTCATTCATTCATTCACTCATTCATGCAACTAATATTTATTGAGCTCCTGCTATGTGCCAGGAGCTGGAGAACCCGAGGAGGAACTGTCCAGCAGGAAATCCACTTTATAACTCACACACCTCATCTCCTGCCGTGTCTCGTAGGCCCAGAGCTCAAGGGAGTTGCCGTGTTCCTAGCTCTTTCCCTGTTGCTTTCCCAAGGCCGGCTACCACGCCTGGTACCTAGTAGGGTTGCTTCAAAAAGAAGCAACTTTGTGAACACACACGTTTGCAATGGCACCATCCACAATAACCCAAAGGCAGAAATAACCCAAGTGTCCATCCATGGGTGAATGAACACACAAAATGTATATCCATGCAATGGCATATTATTCAGCCACAAAGGGAATGACGTACCGATACATGGATGAACCTCAGACGTGGCTGAACCTCGAAGACATTATGTGAAGTGAAAATAAGCCTGGCACGAAGGTCATACGTCGTATGGTTCCATTTATATGAAATATCCAGAGTAGGCAAATCCAGACAGACAGAACGCCCGGACCGGTGGTTACCAGAGGCTGGGGGAAGAAGGCATGGGGAATGACTGCTTAACGGGAATGGGATTTCCGTCGGAGGGGACGGGACGAAAAGGTTTGAACTTGAGAGAAATGGTGGTTGCACAATGTTGTGAATGCACTAGCGGCTACTGAATCGTTTACTTAAAAATGGTTAATTTTAGATGATGTGAATTTCACCTCCATTAAAAAAAAAAAGAAGTGGCTTTTCCAGCGACTCTGTGAGGGCAGGATTTTGACGGCCCCGTTTTATAGATGAAGAAGTAGAGGCTCCAGGAGGGTGCCGAGCTTGCTGGGTGCCCGGGGGCTGGCCTGTGGCCTTCTGGCAGCACAGGTCTGTCTTCCACATACCCCTGCAGTGGCCTTGGAAAGGGGTTTGGCATTGCCTTCCCCGAGGGCTAGGGTCAGGCCCTGTGTGTGGTTTCCCAAATGGCCCAAGGTCAAGGTGGGTGTGGGGTGCTGTCGGGAGCTTGTCTTTGCAATGCGGACCCCAGAGGCTCTGGGGGGAGCTTGTCAAACCAGGTTGAAGGGTCTGTGGTCACTGAAACGTATTTCCGTGAAGTGGGGTGAGCAGCGCTCACCAGCTCGCCTTCACACGCTCCTCCAGCTGCCGGGAGACACCCAAATGTCCGTGCCTGGGGACTGACATTTCTCCTGAGGTGTGGTGGAGGCCTGGTGGCCGGGAGAGATGCAGGAGAGTGGAGCCCCTTCTCACGGTCCAAAGCCGGGCTCTCCACCTGAGTGTAGAATGAACCTACGTGCTCTGGTCGCCTCTGGGGCAAAATTAGACTCTGCAGAACATCAAGGGCTTCTCAAGTAGTTGTCTTTGGTTGGAGGAGTTGTGCTGACATCTGTCCTTCGGGGAGGTTGAGGGAAGCGGGTTCTGATTTCCTGGGTCCAAGGAATTTCACAACTGGGGGTCAGGAGAGCTGGTGCTAGCCCAGGTGGGGAGTGGTTTCTGACTTGCTGGGTGGTCTCCGGAGGTCCCCTGGACTGCATCTTCCTCACTGTGCCTTGTCTTGCAGGAGCATGAGAAGGATCAGAAACATGAGTAGGAGCCCAGGGAGTTCTTTTTTTTTTTTTTTTAATTTATTTATTTGACAGAGAGATAGCACAAGTAGGCAGAGCGGCAGGCAGAGGGAAAGGGAGAAGTAGGCTCTCTGCTGAGCCGGGAGCCCGATGTGGGGCTCGATCCCAGGAGCCTGGGATCATGACCTGAGCCGAAGGCAGCCGCTTAACCGACTGAGCCACCCAGGCGCCCCCTCCCCAGTGAGTTCTTTAAGCCCATGCCCTGTGCTATAGAAATATTATTCTCAGGGGTGCCTGGGTGGCCCAGTCAAATCATCTTACTCTTGGTTGCAGCTCAGGTTGTGATCTCAGGGTCGTGAGATCGAGCCCTGGGTTGGGCTCTGCGCTCAGCACCGAGTCAGCTTGAGGATTCTCTCTCCCTTTCCCTCTGCCCTTCCCACTTGTGCTCTCTCTCTCTAAAATAAATACATAAATCTTTAAAAAGAAGTATTATTCTCACCACCCAGACTCAGTCCTCATCTTTAGGCCAAATTATTGCACACATATTTTTTTTAAATTTTTAAATATTTGTCTTGCTTTCTGTGGCTATAAAGCTCTAAGGATTACAGTATTTTTTTTCTGGCTTGAGTTATCATTATAGTTATCATTGGCATACAGTTGATCGAAGTAACAGAAATTGATTATACTTTTTTTTAAAAAAAGATTTTATTTATTTATTTGACACAGAGAGAGATCACAAGTAGGCAGAGCGGCAGGCAGAGGGTGAGGGAGAAGCAGACTCCCCGCTGAGCAGAGACCCCAATGTGGGACTTGATCCCAGGACCCTGGGATCATGACCTGAGCCAAAGGCGGACGCTTAACCGACTGAGCCACCCAGGCCCCCTCAGATTACACCTTTTTATAAAATTATAAAATATTTATTATAATAATGTAAATATTATATAAAATATTTGTCATCATAATATAATTATAAAATAACTCTAGTTTATGACATAATTATTATTAACTGTTCAGGGGAATGTATCCCATAATGAGGTGAATCACAATCAAACTTTTCCTCTGCTTTGAGTGAAAGATAATGTATATGTTGCTCACGCCTAATTGGTCTGCAGTTAGGTCTTTAAAAATTTGTTGTTGTTGGGGCGCCTGGGTGGCTCAGATGGTTGAGCGTCTGCCTTCGGCTTAGGTCATGATTCCAGGGTCCTGGGATCGAACCCCACGTCGGGCTCCTGGCTCAGCAGGGAGCCTGCTTCTCCCTCTCCCTCTGTCTCCCCCCCCCGCTCATGCTCTCTCTCTCTCTGTATCTCTGTGTCTCAAATGAATAAATAAAATCTTTAAAAAAAAATTTTGTTGTTGTTGTTGTTAATTATTGGTTGAATCTATGAAATGTTGTGTGAGATGAACTTCAGATTGACTGTCATTGGAATGGAGTGCTTTGTGATATTACCCGATAAAATATATTTTAGTACCTAATTGAGTCCCGCCTGCTGAATCTGGACAATTCTTTTTTTTAAGATTTTATTTATTTATTTGACACAGTGAGAGACACAGCGAGAGAGGGAACACAAGCAGGGGGAGTGGGAGAGGGAGAAGCAGCCTTCCCACCTTCCCACCAAGCAGGGAGCCTAATGCAGGGCTCGATCCCAGGACCCTGGGATCATGACCTGAGCTGAAGGCAGACGCTTAACCGACTGAGCCACCCAGGTGTCCCTGAATCTGGACAATTCTTATCCATGGGTTTTATCCAGTGTATCTTGGAAAAGTCCCTGGGAAACGTTCTAGTTGATTTAAAAGAACCAGAGTGTACTGAGTTGAGTAGCCTACCCCCAAAATTCAGGTCCACCCAGAACTTGCAGATGTGACCTTATTGGGAGAGAGGGTCTTTCTTATTTGCAGATGTCATCAAGTTACAATGTGGCTGCACTGGGTTAGGGTGGGCCCTCCATTCAGTATGACCCGGGTCCTTATAAGGAAAAGGAGATTTGAATATAGAGACACACAGGAGGAGGCCACACGGGGGTGGAGGCAGAGACTGGAGGGATGTGTCCACGAGCCTGGGAAGCCCAAGCATGGCTGGAGGCTACAGAAGCTGGAGAAGGCAAGGAAGGACCCCCACCCCCACCCTAGAGCCTTCAGAGGGGGTGCAGGCTTCCAAGACCTTGATTTTGGACTTCTACCCTCCAGGACTGTGAGAGAGTACATTCCTGTTGTTTGAAGCTGCCCAGTTTGTGGGGCTTTGTTATGGGAGCCCTAGGACGTTAATACGTGGGGTCACTACCCATCTCACTTCAGCTACTTAAAGATGAGTTTTCTCCAGCTGGGAACATGACACAAGGATGAGCACTGAGAATCTTGGGGAGGAACGGCTTAATTTAGGAGGTGAGAAGGGATAGAAAGGAGGGAGGGAGGGAGGGAGAGGATGGCTTATGAAATATGACAAGTCAGATCTCAAGAGGGTCAGCTCTGTGAGGGGTGGGACCTCGTCAGTCTTACTCAGTATTGTTTCTCCAGAGCCTAGAACAGAGCCGTGCAAAGACAGGCCCACAGTAGATGCTAAATGCGTACTGATTAATTGAATGAATGAATGAATGAATGAATTTCACTGCCCCTTACTCTTCAAAGGCTTCCTCTGGTCAGTGAGTCTTGCCGGCCTAGCCCCCGTCACCCCCTCTGGTTTCTCTGGTCTGTCTCATTTCTTGAACTTCCCGTGGTGCTTCCTGCCTCAGGGCCTTTGTCTGTGCCATTCTGTCTGCCTGGGGCAACTTTTCTCTCTCTCCCTCTCTCTCTCACTCAGTTAGCTCCCATGTGTTCTCCCTGTGCCCCAGTTCACTCAGAGTCCATTGCTGTGTGGCCCCTATTGTCTTCTTCCCCTTCAGAGCCTTTGGGGCCCTGATCTCTTTGGAATCCTGTGCACTTCCTGTCACTGTTGCATCCATACGCCATCTCCCTCTGGACTGTGGGGCCCTTGAAGGCGGGGACCGCATCTGTTTTAACTCATCATCACAATCCTGGTACGCAGCACACAGTAGGTGCTCACTTAAAGTCTGTTGGAGTGTACTGTCTTCTGTAGGAGTCCTAATCTCGTCTCCTCCCCTCTATTGCCTCAGGTTTCCTTAAGTGCAGGGCCCACTGCAGCCCCGTTTGCACGGTGCCTGGGAAGCCACGCCATGTCTGGCTCAGGGGCAGTGGTCTCAATGAGTAGTTAGGGCTGTGCCTGGTGCTCTCAAGGGGAAGAAGCCATGGGCCTGGAAGGGGCCTTTCCTGCGCTTTCATTCAGACAGTGGGTGTCTTGAATGCAGATTCTGGGTTACCTGAAGCCAGGGAGGACTTAGGCCTTCCTGCCTCCCCTGTAGCAACAGTGGGTCCCCCCGACCCCAGGCTGCTCCCCCATCCCTCCACTTGTCTCTCCTCTGCCTTTTCCTGCCTCCAGGACACACACGAACACACGCACTCACGCACGCACGCACGCACGTGCGACCTTCCTTTATGCCAAGTAGAGAGGACCAGCCTTCCCAGCCAGCCCTCCAAACAGGAAACTGGGAGCTCTCTGGGGCCCTTCCCTGTTGGCTTGCTGTTCCACGGCCTGGAATGCCCTTCCCTGCTTCTCCTGCCATATTCTGCTCAGATGTCACTTCCTCCAGGAGGCCCAGCTTTATTCCCTCCCCCCTCCAGGGTCTCCTCTTTGCTCCTGCAGATCTAGAGCTTCCCTCATCCAGGCATTCAACAGACTGTTCCTGTGTTTCTCTCTCCAGCCAGGGCCAGAGCCAGGTGCACAGTAGGGCTACTGAAGTCTTTGTGGGATGAGAAAGAACTTGAGTCCTCTTAAGTCCTGGGCTCTGCAGCCATGGGACCCCCATAGGGCAATGGGAGGCAGGAAAGAGGCCAGGCTTAGAGTCAGAACTTTCTGGCCTCAGTCTTCTTGTCTATATAATGGGTGCTGGGAAGATTTGATGAGATAAAGATCCACAAAGATAAAGATCCAGGACCCACTTGTCCTGCTCACCTTTTAATCTCCAGAGCTGCATATGGTGGTTGCTCAAACGTTTGTTGAACGAGTCGATGTTTATAAATCTCTTAGCCTTCCATATAAATTAGAGTGGTTTTTTTGTTATTATAATTAATGAGAAATGGAAGCCCAGAGAGGCAGTGACTTGCCCAAGCTCACACAGCATACTGGGGGCAGAGCTGGGACTTGAAATCTGGGCGAATCCAGATCTGGGACTGTCGAACTCAGCTGCATCTTGGTCATGGGCCGGCACCTAGCTTGGCATCTTGAGGGCGTGGAGATAAGTGTGACACAGCCCTGGGCCCTCATGAGCTTGTGGTCTGATTCTGGTGACCGACAGATAAACGTGAGGTTAGACCACAGGGGACCCTTGCTGAGCACTGAGCATCTGCAGGAAGGGGCCTGAGAACAGAGGTCGGGGAACACCTCACTCTCCCCGAGGTCAGGGCAGGCTTCTGAGCATCCGTGACTCCAGAGGGCAGTGTTTTTCAAAATTACTTAACCTTGACCCAAAGTCAGAAATATACTTTACACAAACACCTTAACAAAAGCACACACGAAACAAAAGTTTCACTAGATAATTCTTATTTAGATACTTACCCAGATAGTTGAAGGCTTTTATTATTGTTTATTATAAATATGCATAACGTACATTTGTGATGTTAACAGTTTTCAAGTGTATGGTTCAACAACATTAAGTATATTCACATGTTGGGCAACCATCGCCATGGGTCATTTCTAGAACTTTTTCATCACCCCAAATGGAAACTCTGTACCCATTAAATGATAACTCCCCACTGCCCCTTACCCCAGCCCCTGGTGATCTCCATCCCGCTTTCTGTCTATGACTACGTCTTCTAGTCACCTCATGTAGGTGGAATCCTACAATGTTTGTTCTTTTTCATCTGGCTTAGTTCACTTAGCATGATGTTTTCAGGGTCTCCCCATGTTGTAGCATGTATCAGAATTTCATTCCTTTTTCTGGCTGACTAATATTCCATCGTATGGAGATGCCACACTCCTTAAATGGATTTTTAATCTATTAATTGGTCACAACCTCCAGTCTGAAAAGCACTAAGTGGGGCCTTGAAGGTTGAATAGGAGTTTACTGGGCCCAGAGAGGCAAGTAACAATGAGCCCAGAGGAGGGCCCTGGAGTGGGAGGGAAGATTGAACTGGGAAGACTGAACTACAAGGGCCCTTGCTGGTTGGCAAAACCGTTGGGCTTAATCTACTAGGTTTTAGAAATGTTCTGGACCCCCAATATTACCCCTTCCTCTGGATGGCACAATGTCTTCATTCATTCAATCATTTGGTAAATGTAGATTGAGTACCTACATGATGCCAGCAAACCAGAAGAATCCAGAAGCAGGGAGAGTCCCTGCCTGCCTGGCACTCACTACTGAGTGGGGTGGACAGAGATTCATTAAAGGATCTCACGAGCTAATAATGCTGGCTGGATGTCCACAGTAACGAATGCCACACTACCCAGTCCCGGGGTGAGGAGAACGTCCCGAAGTCAGCTTTTCAGGTAGGACTGGCTGGGGAGGACTTCCCTAAGGATGTGGTAGCTGAGCTGAGGGATGACTGTGCCTCCCCGTGGGGGAGGGGGACATGGGCAGGGAAGAGCCCCCAGCTGTGGGCACTGGGCCTGTGAAGTCCTGTGAAGGATGGAGGGAGGGCCTGTGAGGTGTGGCTGGGGAGAGACAGGGGTGGGCATAGCCGGGTCTCTAGGGCCGGCAGACTGTGGCAAGGAATTTGATCTCTCTTCCCAAATACTGGGATCCACTGTACATTTTAAGGATGTGGGTAGGGTGGGAGTGGGGCAGGGGGAGGGATGTATGTGATCTGATTTGATCAGATTTAGATCCTGAGTCCCGTCTGGGTGGAGAGGGTAGTGGCCAGAACCAGGGAAGGGAAGGGGCCAGGAGAGATTCTGACAGGACCTAGGGATATGCGTGTGTGTGTTTGTGCACGCGCGTGCCCATGCATGCATCTCCCGGTGCGGGTCCAAGTTGGGTGAGCCCCTCCAGACCTCCCTTCCTCCACCTGAGATCCTCCAAAGGAGTAGGTCTGACATTGGTGGCAGGAGGAGGTCCAGTGCCTGGAGGCAGCCCCTCCCTCGTGGCCCTGCCTTTGGAGTGACATCAGGTCCCTGCTCCCCCTTCCTCCCCATTCTCTGTGATTTAAGAGGCATTTTCCTTTTGGGTGATATAGATTCCAAAACGCTGTATCCATCTCCTTGGCCTGCTGAAGCCAGCCTGTCTGAGTTATAGCAGATTGCTTTCAGCATGCACAAGCGGGGCGCAGGGCACCGTTTTGCTCTCTCTGCTCCCTGGGCCTGGAACATTTGAGCAAACATTCCTGGCTGCTTTGGAAGTTACCAAACCCAGATGAGCTCATCCGAGCCAGAGGTGGGGGCAGCTGGGGCAGGGAGCCTGCCCAGAGCTCACCAGGTGGCCTGGTGGCAAATGTCAGAGGCGGCTGGGCCTCAGCTGGGGTGGGCGGGAGCCAGGGGAAGGCCCCCCCCCTGCCCCCGCACAGCTGGGGCCTGGCCCAGAGAACCCCGGCTGGGGACGCCGGCCTGCTGCCCCTCCTCGGAGCCGGCTGGGTGTTTGGCCTTGCCAGGCCTCGGATCCAAGCTGGGGGCGTCGAATGGCCCCGCCAGGGGCTGAGAGGGAGCAAAAGTGTGCAACAGGCACCTCATCAATCCTCCTCAGGGCCACCCTGTGGGAGCCGGCCCGCCCTTCAGGAGTAGCCGCAGGCTGTTTATGGGGTGTTAACTATGTGCTAAGTACCCTGTGCTGGGTCCCACTGCCCCCCCAACGGACAACCCAAGGGACCATTATTCTCCCCATTTGACAGATGGGGACACCGAGGCTTGGAGAGGTGAAGTGACTGTGAGTGGCCGCATTTGAGGCCGAGCCCGCTTACCTCGGGACTGTCCTGGCCCTCTGCTTACTCACGGAACAATTCGCCAAGGAAGAGCTGTTCGTACTGTCACGGGCCAAACAGTGATAATTTGTGAACTTTTCCAAGGATCTGACTCCAATCAGCACGTTAGTGACTCGGCCTGGGCTCCGTTGCCTCACTGGAGTGGGAAGGGCCCTCAAAGCCCAACAGCCCCGGGATCCGCTCCACAAGCTGAGCGGCGGGGGTGGGGTGCCCCAGTCCCAGCCTTCCCCGGGCAGTTCTGCGTATTTCCCATCTGGCTCTTTTGGGCCATAGGCAAAGGGTCTTATTTCGAAGGAAATCTCCCCGCACTCCTTCCCAAAGCGGCGTACCTTCCTCTAAGTTCCCTTCTTTAAAATGGGTACATGCATAACCCCAGGTACTGTTGCCTTAGGAGTTAGAAATAATCTATGGAGCCGACTCAGCATGGAGGCCGGTGCAGTGAGCGCTCAGAAGAGGAGAACGTGTTCCTCCCATTGTGGGTTGCCAGCCCCCCCCATTTCCTACACTGGCTTCCACTTACCTCATGGGGGGGGTTTGAGACTGTGACACTCAACCGACATCATTTCATGGTATTCGCACAAACACCCCCTTTTAAAAAAAGATTTTATTTATTTACTTGAGAGAGAGAGCATGAGCAGTGGGGAGGGGCAGAAGGAGAAGAAGACACCCCAATGAGCAGGGAGCCCGATGCGGGGCTCCGGGGCTCGATCCCAGGACCCTGAGATCATGACCCGAGCCAACGGCTGACGTTAACCGACTGAACCACGCAGGCGCCGCCCCCCCCCAAACATCCTTTGATGTAGGTATGCTGGGATCTGCTTTTACAGATGAGGAGACTGAGGCACAGAGAAAAGAATGTCCAAGGTCATAGGTCTCACATCTGGGGGACGCTCTGAGCCCCGCCAGCCCACACCTTCCCTCCGAAGTGGAAAGCTAAGGGGGTCTGTCCCTGCCACTGACCCTGACAGAGCCAGGCTTCAGACTCCAGGTCCTCATGGGAATCCTCCCTGGCAGACAAGTCCTCGGCCCCAGGTGCTGCTGGTCCAAGGCTGGGTGACCTTCCCCTTGCCTTGGCCCCCCTCCCAACCCCACTGGAGACACCACCATGCAGCCGCTTCTCCCAGCAGCGGAGGGTGGGGACGAGGGAACAACAGACAAAGCCATTTGAAAGGCTTTGGCTAACGACCGGCCGGTCCAAAGTTTTCCCATCATATATGCGTGTTCGGTTCCGTTTATGAAGCTGGTTTGCCAGCTAGATTCTCAGTGGTAATGAGCTCGCATCGCCGATGGCTGCAGGGACAGAATGAAGGTGGGGGGCTGGGACATCATGCTAAATAGGTTTGTTGAATAATTACGGACCCCGCCAAACTTCCGCATTTTCTGACTCATTGTGTGCTGCGTGATACCTCACGTGTGCTGCCTGTTATTTTGCTGAATGAGAACTTTTTCAGAGGGAGGCGGGACTAGGCAACGGAGCCGCTGGGCCTTCGGTTCCAGCCTGTGGAGCTGGTTTGAGTTATTTTGGGACTGGGGCCTGGGTTCAGCACACTCCGCTTAGAGAATGGAAAATAGAAGTTCAGAGCTGGATGCTGTCTGGGGAAGAGAAAACCTCGTATGTGGATGGACGGGTTGGCCGAATGCCTGAGGATCCTACAGCCTGGAGTTTGAGACCAGGCCAGGCCATGGACAAGCCACGTGGGCTCCAGCAAGTTCCTAAGGATGATAGAGGCACCTACCTATCTCCTAGGATCTTTTTCAAGATTGAATGAAGTCTAGGGGGGTTTCTGCACTCAGAAAAGAGGCACCTCTTATCAACGTTACTATTCTTACGTTTAAGCATTGGTCCCGCTTCTGGTCCCCTGGGTCACACCTAAGCATATGGGTACTGGGTATGAGCTAGGCTCTTGAAAGAGGAGTGTGCCCCAGGGAAGGCCGGGTTTCAAGGACAGCTTGGTGCTGGAAGCAGGTTACAGACTCGGCCCCTGGGTGTCCGGGTCCCTGGGAAGCTGGACTGCTTTATGGTGGCAAGAGCTCCTTTCCTGTACAGGGAGCCCTCCCCAGCCAGGTGAGCTGCAAAGTGGCCAGGTCCTATTTATTCCAAGTATGGCTCAAGGGGAAATGCACTGACTCTCTCACATTGAAATGCTGTGGTCAGGCCCCAGAGGCCTCTGGGAACAGGGGGTGTGCAGAAAGGAGCAGAGAAGCAGGGGGACCCTGCTGGGAGTCTTCAGGGGCAGGGGAAGGAGGAGTTTTTCTGGAGAGACCAGTTCCCCCTTCCTCCCCTGGAGGGGCTCAGACCCAGGCCCAAGCTGCATAGATTGTGGACTGGTGGGGGGCTGATCATAGGGTCAAGCAAGGCCTGGTGTGAGTCCGGCTCTGCCTCTCACTCGCTGGATGACCTGCGGCAAATCTTTTCACCTCTCTTTGCCTCAGTTTCCTTCTGTATAAAATAGGAAAAATGATAGAACTTACCTCATAGGGTAGCTGTTTAATATAATATAGGATATAATGATATGTTATGTATGACATATATGATATTGTATGGGCTGGGTGCTTTCCCATGCTTTCCGTCTCCCTGACACCCTTGGAGACTGGTGTTATTATAGAGCTGGAAACTGGAGCTCCAGTCCAGGTGTGGCCCACGGTCATGTGGTCAGGGGGTGGCAAACTGGGCTTTGAACCTGGGACATCTTGTACATGTCCCTTGGACTTCTTTGGCTGAGGGCCAGGTAGGCCGAGTTCTACTCAGCAGGGAGCAGCATCTGTAGTCCTTGTCTTTGCAAACAACCCCGAGGTGGGCAAGCCAGCGGGTACCGCCTTGTTCCATGCTGCCCGCCTGGGGACAAACCCGGGGCTCTCCCCCATCCGAGGCCCTGTTTCCAGGGAAACCAGTGAAAATGGCTTTTGGGTCCACCTTGAAAGGCAAAGAAAGCAGAGATCCTCAGGTCTCCTCCGACGATGTCACTTGGCTTTGCCTAAAACCCTTTCCTGGCTCCCCAGAACCATGTCCAAACTTTCCTACGTGCCTTGTGGTCCTCCCAATCCAGGTCTTCCTGACCTTTTGAGCTTTAGACCTACCTCTGCCTCATCCAGCTCTGAACAAAATGCTGCCCAAACCTTCTCCATGTGCTCTAACCTGATTTCTCTGCTTGGGAAGTCCCTTGACTCTCTTCTGGTTGTTAAGCTCTTATTCTACCTTCAAAACCCACCTCTGAGAACCCCTCTCTCCCAGCGCAATTTTTTTACCCCTTATAGTATGTAATGTAGTATATAATACGAGGCGGTTTCTTTGATCTGGCTTGAGAGCTGGGACTGCAGCTTCCCCTCTTTCCCGAGTTCCCAGCCTGAGCCCAGTGGCACACAGTAGGCGCTCAGTGGACAGATGGAGGACAGACCTCTCAAAATATCAGGCATCAGGCGTAGAGTCCCTCTCCTCTGCCCCGGCCATACCTGGGCCCTCCCAGAGGCTTCAGCCCTGGGTCCTCCCTGGACAGGTGCTGGGCCTGCACCCATTTACACTAACACAGTGTGAGGTCGGGGAGGTTGCGGTGACCACCTAACAGAATCGTCCTTTCTCTCAAAGGCTGGCTGGTGAGGCAAGGCTCTGATTTGTCAAATCAATCCAATTTCTCTGGGATCATTATTTTGCTCTCCACCTCCCTGGATCCAAACACAGAAGAAATAATAATGATAATAATAATCATAAGAGAGGCCATCTGTCATGCTCCGGGCCTCTTTCTGAGCATTGTCTCCAATCCTTATGCTCCATACGCACTGGCTGTAATTCCTCTTTGCAGTGGGGGAAACTGAGGCCGGGGGGAGGGAAGTATTTTGTCCAAGGTTGCACAGCTCAAAAGCGGTGAAGACAAGATTTGAATCTGGCTACGTAATGCCAAAACTCATACCCTTCCCACCACTGACTCAGGAGAGGGAGTCATTGCGTGGACGCTCTACCCTTGGCATCAGGGGAAGCAGGTCCTGTCGGGGGCCCCTAGGAGCCCACCTGCATAGAGACTCAGGCCTGCTGTGGTTCCTGTGAGTTCCCAAGCTCTAAAGGGCATGGGGGTTAAGGGAGAAAAGGCCGAGGATATAGGTATGTGTATGTGCGCATGTGCGCCTTGCTCTCTCATGTCTGCGTAGGAGAGGGAAACACACAGAGACTAATAATACTCATCGTAGCCACCATCATATTAATAGTGATAATAGGGGCAGTAGCGATAAAGGCAGCTACCATTTCTTGGCACTTACCGCGTTCCCTGTACTGTGCCAAGGGCTTTACCTGAACGATCCCATTCAGGGAGAGCAGACAGTGGTGAAAAGCCAGGTCTCAGGGGCAGCTGGGTTGGTTTGGAATCCCAGCTCTGCCACAGTTGGACTCTGGGAAAGTCACTTGGCCAGTGTGAGGCTCCACGTCCTCATCTGTAAAATGGGTTCAGAGCCCCAACCTCATGGGGCTCCTATGAGGATGCAATGGGGCCCCGAATAGAAAGCGATTAACACCGAGCCTTCCATACCCAGTAGCGGGTGTTCAGACATGTCCATTATGGAGGTGTGGGTGGGCGAGGGTGCCTGTCTTGGTGTTGGGGACCTGAGGGGCAAGGTGTGAGGGCCGTGTGTCTACTAGGTGAAGGGTGTTGAGTGTCGGTTGTTCTGTGTTTTTGCTGAGTGGGGTGTTCACTGTTTGGGGGGCCCCCTTTTAAACTGGAGCTCCCCGGCTGGTTTGAATATGCCAGGCTCTCAGCCCCAGGAGGGAGAGTTCTGGTAGCTCCCCGGGGGGCCATTCCGGGCGGCCCGCTGCTTGTCACCAGCTGGGAGCATCCCTCCGTAGCTCGGGGGCCCAGGTCCAGCTGTCCCCTTTCTCCATCCGGGAGTCCCCCTCCGAATGCCAGCACATCCAGCACCCCTCGAGGGCCCCGGCCAAAGGAAGGGAAACAGGAAGGAGAAGGAAGGGCCTGGGGGTGGACCCTGCGGCTCCCGCAGCTCCCGGCTCGGTGCCGGCGGCCGGGGACTTAGAGTCGTCTGAGCGCTAGGGGGCAATGTGTCTGTTCCAAAGAAGCCGCGGGCTGCCGTAGGCCGAGTGCGCCTCCAGGCACCCGCAGAGGCGCCCACTCCACGAAGGCACGCACACGCCGGAGCGTCCACGGGCACAGATGGCCACAGGCGGGCACCCCCTCTCCCACTCGCAGAGCAAACACACACACCCGAGCAGAGACTCGGGCACACGAGGGGTGAGGCAGGCCCACGCACTAGGGACAGACACAGGCGGACACACAGAGAGACATGGGGGTGGGGGTCGACAGCACCTCCCCCAGGGACCCTCAGCGAGACACCCAGAGGTACTCGAAGGCACACGCACCCCACACAGGCGAAGACACAAACACAGGCCCCCCGCCCCACACCCGCACAACATTCTTGTGTGAAGGAAAGGTGATCCAGACACATCCTGAACAGAAACCCAGCCAGACCCAAACACACCCTGCTTTCAGACACTCACACACCTTGTAGACTGACTCTTGGAAACAGCCCCAGAAAAATACTCCCACCACCCCCCCACACTCCCCCACCCCCCAGAGCACACAGAATTATTCCACAGGAAACCTGCCCAGGTGTTCAGGGGACCCCCCCACCCCCGTGTGAAGTCATGCCTTAGCCGAGAGCACACCCCAACCAGGGTCTCCCCAGACTGCAGGTCTGTGGGCCATTCTTCCCACTGCCCTGGCCCACCCAGGCCTCCAGACAGGTCCCAACTTCCCCTATTCCCTCCAGACACACACGAGGCACAATCCTCACATGGGGCTCTGGAGACACCCATCTTTCCCAGCACTGATGGTTCTGGACAAGGCGTGCCACCAGCTGTCATGAGCTTTGCATAGGCCTTTGCCCATGTGGGGTCCTCCTCCTGGCGACCATTCCCCCTACTGGTCCCCTTCCTGACCAGGAGGCTCAGGGTCTCCCCATCTCTGGCCTGGGGCCCTGGGTGGGGGTGGGGGTCACTGGAGGCCTACCCAGTACCTTTATTTCTTTGTGCCTAAATCAGCCAAGCCCCAGTCTTTTCCGGCTCTCACTTCCCTGTCACTTTGCTAAGTAATAATTTCCATGTCCGATTCCATTTCTTTCTAGTTCTGAAACCTCTAAGCTATCAGCAAGAGGATAGTTCACATGAAAACTAATTACACAAAATCAATATTTAATCACAGACCAACAACCTGATCCTGCAGAAAAATCCTTTTAAAACTCCACCGCCCTGTACAAATACTTCTTCCCGATGCTTATTTATGGACCCCATTTTTGGTGGGGGTAATTTTCATTTTTAATTTCAAAAGGAAAAAATATCTGTAGACACCCACAACAGGAAGGTCCCAGGAAGGACCTTGGATCTGAGCTGGCTTGGCTCTCTCGAGTTTCAAAGTTGCAAGTTTTTATTCCTTGTTTTCATTTGTATTCTTTTTGGGAGGGGTGTTATTTTCTTCCGGAGTCCCTCCAAGAGACCCTGCTTCCCGCCTCCCCTCCCCCGAAGTGGAGCCCATTTTCCTGGCATTTTGGCTCAGGAACACCCAGAGTCTGCTTTCCCAGCAGCGGCTCCGGGGAGCAATGAATTGGTGTGCGCACAACGCGGTAACTTTTTAACTCCTGCCCGCGACGGTGGAGTGCTTAATCTGAGGTTTTTAAATAAAAAGGGCTCAGGGGTTGGTTTTATTATAACGTTTATTTCATTTCAGATTTCATGCGCAATTTAGCAAACGCTAGACAGACTTGGGTGATAAACACTTTCTTTTGTGGGGGGAAAAGGCATTTTTATACACCATGCTTAATTTTATTTAGATTTAATAGCGATATCAGGGGCACTTCAAAGAAAGTTCTTTTTTTTCCCCCCTCCCCTTCTCCGAAGAATGCTGGTCTGCTAGCAAAATCGCCTCGTGCTATTTTATGGCAAGGGAAATTACAGGCCTTCTCCCCCTTCCTCCCTTGCATGCACTTTAGGGAGGAAAATACACACACGCAGGCACACAGAATAAACATCTTCCCTACTCTCCATCCCCTCTAACTCCCAACTTCTAATTGTAAGATAGATTTCAGCCTCAGTGGGGATCAGGAAGATCTAAACATTTTAACTAAGATTATTGGGATAAATATTTCATAAAGAGCAGGGCAGATATTAAATTACTCCTATTGATTTTAGTATCACAACCCAATTCCGTTCCTTGGCCTCTTCAGTTTAATTGATCTCTTAAGGAGGCCAAACTCGCGCCCGCAGAGGGCCTGGGCCTTGGCCCCGGTGTCCGGAGTAGGGTGCTCCAGGGGGCGGGTGCACCCTCTGCGCGCGGGTCTTCTCGAAGCTCCCAGCCGCCTCGCGGCTCTGGCTCTGCGTTCATCTGATGTGCACCCCCTACTCCCCCACAAGTAGCCGAGTGGTCATGGCTCCTCTGGGCGGAAGCCGGCGACTGAGAACGGGGAACCCCAGAGTGTGCGGATAGGGAACAATTGTGCGCGCCCCAGTGAGGCGGAGTGAGCAAGCGCCGGGGTCTTTTCGAGCGGAACCCTAACTTCGGGGTTCCAGGTCTGCTTCCACCTCCAGAAAAATCCGAGGGCCGGTTAACTTGGGTGCCACTGGTAGACAGACAGCGGTGGAGAACCGAGGGTTCGCCCCGGGGCTGAAGCGCAGTTGACTCTTTGCGACTTTCCTTGGCGAGTCCAAGAGCTGTGCTTGGCGACCCCATTGTCTGAGCGCCCCGCACCGCTTACCGCCCACCTCCCCGCCCCCTGCCCAACCCGCAGGTCTCGCTTCAGTTAGGGGTGGGGAGTTGGGAACTGTGCGAGTGGGAAGGGGGGTGAACAAAGCCAAGCTCCCGCCATTCTCCGCCTGCGCCCCTTCCAGCCCGACGCGCCGGGAGGCCAGGGCGCGCCCCCCAGCGCACTGGCGCCGACCCCGAGGCAAAACCCGCGCGGGGCACCCCGGAGCTGGCGGAGTGCGGGTTCATGGCGGGGGCGTCAGCAGCCAGCAACCGGGACCACCTTAAGAGCGAGCCCCGCCCCGGGCCCGGAGCTCGAGCTGCGCTGATTGGTGCAAATGTAATGGCTGAAATTGATTGCTGAAATGCAAAACTTGTTGCTGCTTCTCCCGGCGCTGGGCGAGAGGCAGACACCGAGAGGGGAGCCGAGACCCTCGGAACGCCCCACGCAGAGCCCCCCCGCCAGCCAGCAGAGGGGTGCGCGGACCCCCCCAGGACTGCCCCCCGCCCCCCCCCCCATTCCGGGCTCCTAGAGCGTAGCCGGAACGCCTCAGCCCGCTCGTCTAGCGAGGCCCACCAACCCGCGTACGCCCCCCTCCTCGGGTCCGAGGGGGACTCGCGAAGCACCTCGGCGCGGAGGCAGGGAACCCGAGCCTCGGAGCGACCCAACCTCTCGTCTCGCTGCCCGGCCGCGCCTGGAACCGGGCGCGGAGACCCAGGCGAACTCAGAGACCGAACAGAGGAGGACAGAAGCGGCAGGCGGCGGACGTGGCCGCGAAGCGGCGCGCCGGGGTGCAGCGCACCCGCCCCGGAGCAGGGGAACCGCGCCTTCCCTCAAACCTCGGCTCCAACCCCCGGCGCCTGCCGCCTCCCCAGCCCCGCTGCACCCTCGGCTCAGGGCTCGCACCCGTGATGCCGAGCGGAGCCTCCCGCCTTCCGACCCGCTGAAGAAGCAGTAGCCGCTTGCTCGGGGCCGACGGAGACTGTGCGAGCGGATCGTGCTCGGCGGAGGCTCGGGCTGCGGAGCGCGGGGACTTCGGGGGGGAGGGGGGAGGGACCGCTCTGTCCATGCCCGGGCGCCAGCCACAGCTTTGAAGGGTCTCCTTGCTCGGCCCCTTAGCAGCTCCGCCACGGACTCCGGGAGGCATCGGGAGACGTCCTGGGGCTTCCCACCCGACCCGATCGGACTTAAGAAGGTGATCGCTCTGCTCTCCCTTCCTCCTTCCCGCCTCCTTCCCCCCACTTAACTTTTTGTCTCCACTCGTCCGCAGCTCCGACCCCTCCGCGCAAACCTACCCGCGGCTGTGCCAACCGCCGGACCATGGGCCCCCCAACACGGCTCCCGGAGGCCCCGCGGCCCCGCAAGATGTGAGAGGCCCGGGTCCGGCAGAGCCAGAGCTTCGGGAGAGGAGCTGATAGCCCCCAGCCTCCACACGCCAGGCGAGGTGGCGGTGCGCACTGCGCCCCCGCGGTGCTGAGCGTCCCGGAGCGCCCAACCCGGGGCCGGAACGTTTAGCTGGCCGGAGGCGCGCCGCGGAGAGCAGGCTGTCATGCCCTATTGATCCCCCCGCCCCCTGCCAAGTATGTTTGGGCTGGACCAATTCGAGCCCCAGATCAACAGCAGGAACGCTGGCCAGGGCGAGAGGAACTTTAACGAGGCCGGACTAAGCATGAATGCCCACTTTAAGGCCCCGGCTTTCCACGCGGGGGGACCCCCTGGCCCGGTGGACCCTGCCATGAGCGCGCTGGGCGAGCCCCCGATCTTGAGCATGAACATGGAGCCTTACGGCTTCCACGCGCGTGGCCACTCGGAGTTGCACGCGGGGGGGCTGCAGGCGCAGCCGGTGCACGGATTCTTTGGAGGCCAGCAGCCGCACCACGGCCACCCGGGAGGCCACCACCCCCACCAACATCACCCCCACTTTGGGGGCAACTTCGGCGGCCCGGACCCGGGGGCCTCATGCCTGCACGGGGGTCGCCTACTTGGCTACGGCGGCGCCGCCGGCGGCCTGGGCAGCCAGCCGCCCTTCGCGGAGGGTTATGACCACATGGCGGAGAGCCAGGGGCCGGAGAGCTTCGGCCCGCAGCGACCCGGGAACCTCTCGGACTTCCACAGTTCGGGCGCCTCGGGTCATGCGGTGCCTGCCCCGTGCTTGCCGCTGGACCAGAGCCCTAACCGAGCCGCCTCCTTTCACGGCCTGCCCGCCTCCAGCGGCTCCGATTCCCACAGTCTGGAGCCCCGAAGGGTGGCCAACCAAGGAGCCGTCGACTCGCTGGAATACAATTACCCTGGCGAGGCGCCCTCGGGACATTTCGACATGTTTTCGCCCTCCGATTCCGAGGGGCAGCTGCCTCATTATGCGGCGGGGCGCCAGGTTCCCGGGGGCTCGTTCCCCGGTGCGTCGGCCATGCCCAGAGCTGCAGGCATGGTGGGCTTGTCCAAAATGCACGCCCAGCAGCCGCCGCCGCCGCCGCCGCCGCCGCCGCCGCAGCAACCGCAGCCGCAGCCGCAGCCGCAGCAGCACGGCGTGTTCTTCGAGAGGTTCGGCGGGGCCCGCAAGATGCCCGTGGGGCTGGAGCCGGCAGTAGGCTCCAGGCACCCGCTAATGCAGCCTCCCCAGCAGGCCCCGCCGCCCCCTCCGCAGCAGCCCCCGCAGCCGCCGCAGCAGCCCCAGCCCCAGCCGCAGCCGCAGCCGCCGCCGCCGCCGCCCGGGCTTCTGGTCCGACAAAATTCGTGCCCGCCTGCGCTCCCGCGGCCGCAGCAGGGCGAGGCGGGCACGCCCAGCGGCGGCCTGCAGGACGGGGGCCCCCTGCTGCCCAGCCAGCACGCCCAGTTCGAGTACCCCATCCACCGGCTGGAGAACCGGAGCATGCACCCGTATCCGGAGCCCGTGTTCAACATGCAGCACCCCCCTCCGCAGCAGGCGCCCAACCAGCGGCTGCAGCACTTCGACGCGCCCCCCTACATGAACGTGGCCAAGAGGCCGCGCTTTGACTTCCCGGGCAGCGCGGGAGTGGACCGCTGCGCTTCGTGGAACGGCAGCATGCACAACGGCGCGCTGGACAACCACCTCTCGCCCTCCGCCTATTCGGGCCTGCCCGGCGAGTTCACGCCGCCCGTGCCCGACAGCTTCCCCTCCGGGCCAGCCCTGCAGCATCCGGCCCCGGACCACCAGTCCCTGCAGCCGCAGCAGCAGCACCAGCAGCCCCAGCAGCAGCAGCGCCAGAACGCGGCCCTCATGATTAAGCAGATGGCGTCGCGGAATCAGCAGCAGCGGCTGCGCCAGCCCAGCCTTGCCCAGCTAGGCCACCCCGGGGACGTGGGCCAGGGCGGCCTGGTACACAGCGGCCCGGTGGGCGGCTTGGCCCAGCCGAACTTTGAGCGCGAAAGCGCGGGCGCGGGGCGCCTGGGCACCTTCGAGCAGCCGGCGCCTCACTTGGCGCAGGAGAGCGCGTGGTTCCCAGGTCCGCACCCGCCGCCGGGGGACCTGCTGCCCCGCAGGATGGGCGGCTCAGGCCTGCCGGCTGACTGCGGCCCGCACGACCCGGGCCTGGCGCCGCCCCCTCCCCCCGGGGGCTCGGGCGTGCTGTTCCGTGGCCCTCTGCAGGAGCCGCTGAGGATGCCCGGAGAGGGCCACGTGCCCGCGCTGCCCTCCCCCGGCCTGCAGTTCGGGGGCAGCCTGGCGGGTCTGGGCCAACTGCAGTCGCCCGGGGCTGGGGTGGGGCTGCCCAGCGCTCCCTCCGAGCGCCGGCCCCCGCCGCCGGATTTCACAGCACCGGCGCTCGGGGGCCAGCCCGGCTTCCCGTTCAGCGCGGCGAACCGGCAGGCCACGCCGCACAGCGGCCCAGGCGTGAACTCGCCCCCGAGCGCGGGCGGGGGCGGCGGCAGCACGGGAGGCGGCGGCGGCGGCGGCGGCGGCGGGGGCGCCTATCCGCCGCAGCCTGATTTCCAGCCCAGCCAGCGCGCCTCGGCCAGTAAGCTGGGCGCGCTGTCGCTGGGCTCCTTCAACAAGCCCAGCTCCAAGGACAACCTGTTCGGCCAGAGCTGCCTGGCTGCACTCTCCACCGCCTGCCAGAACATGATCGCCAGCCTCGGGGCCCCCAACCTCAACGTGACCTTCAACAAGAAGAACCCGCCCGAGGGCAAGAGGAAACTGAGCCAGAACGAGACCGACGGCGCGGCTGTGGCCGGCAACCCGGGCTCGGATTACTTCCCCGGAGGGACTGCCCCTGGGGCCCCAGGGCCTGCAGGCCCGTCGGGGACTAGTAACAGCGGCTCCAAAGCCTCAGGGCCGCCCAACGCACCCGCCCAGGGGGATGGCACCAGCCTCTCCCCAAACTACACCCTGGAGTCAACGTCCGGGAACGACGGCAAGCCGGTCCCCGGGGGCGGGGGTCGGGGACGCGGTCGAAGAAAAAGGGACAGTGGTCACGTGAGCCCCGGGACCTTCTTCGACAAATACTCGGCAGCGCCAGACAGCGGGGGCGCGCCTGGGGTGAGCCCCGGGCAGCAGCAGGCGCCGGGCGCAGCCGTCGGGGCAAGCTCCACGAGCGAGGCTCGCGGGGCTCCTACGCCCCACGACAAAGCGCTCACGTCGCCGTCGTGGGGGAAAGGGGCCGAGTTGCTCCTGGGGGACCAGCCGGACCTCATGGCTTCCCTGGACGGCGGGGCCAAGTCGGACGGTAGTTCCCCGCACGTGGGCGAGTTTGCCTCGGACGAGGTGAGCACCAGCTATGCCAACGAGGACGAGGTGTCATCCAGCTCCGACAACCCCCCAGCCCTGGCCAAAGCGAGTAGGAGCCCCCTGGTGACAGGCTCGCCCAAACTCCCTCCGCGTGGGGTGGGCGCTGGGGAACACGGACCTAAGGCGCCCCCGCCCCCGCTCGGCCTGGGCATCATGTCTACCTCTACCTCCACCCCTGACAGCTACGGCGGCGGGGGCACGGGCCACCCTGGCACCCCGGGCCTGGAGCAGGTCCGGACCCCAACGAGCAGCAGCGGGGCACCACCCCCCGATGAGATCCACCCCCTGGAGATCCTCCAGGCGCAGATCCAGCTGCAGAGGCAGCAGTTCAGCATCTCTGAGGACCAGCCCCTGGGGCTCAAGGGTGGCAAGAAGGGGGAGTGTGCCGTTGGGTCCTCGGGCACGCAGAATGGCGACAGCGAGCTGGGCAGCTGCTGCTCCGAGGCCGTCAAGAGCGCCATGAGCACCATCGACCTGGACTCGCTGATGGCGGAGCACAGCGCCACCTGGTACATGCCCGCCGACAAGGCCTTGGTGGACGGCGCGGACGACGACAAGACGCTGGCACCTTGGGAGAAGGCCAAACCCCAGAACCCCAACAGCAAAGAAGGTATACGCGCTTGTTCCCTTCTCATCTCCCCCAGACCCGTCCCCACCCCCACTGCAGGCCTTAGCCTAGCCTTGAGTGCTCCATCGGAGGGGACGATCCCTTGGGGTTAGGAGGGCGCGGGCCCTCTTAATGCCCAGCTCAGAGCTGGATACCCTCCCTTTGGTTACAGCAAGGGCTCTGTGGGCCCATCTCCCACTTCCAGCCCCCACGCCCAGGTGCTGCCAGGTGGATTGTAGTTCCTCACCGAGGTAGGAACTTAGATGGTAGCCCTGTGGGGATTATTTCAGAGTCCCTTCACCAAGTTTTAGCTGGGTTGCCGCGTGCTCAGAGGACAGGGCAGGCCCCTTTCCTTTCACACCAAGACCCCTCCTCACCCTTAACACTCAGGCTGGTTCCACTTTGTAGGAGTTGTGTGCCTGCACCCCCCTCCCCCCTTTCCTGGCAGGACACCTGGGAAGTTGTGTTAATAACCTTCCCACCTTTTCCTAGTCAGCCAACCTCCAGCCTGAGTTCCCTTCCGTGTGCCAGCATCTTTAGAGAGAAAAAAAAAGTTACCAGGAGCTGGTGTGAGCAGCAGCACTCGGAGGCAACGCCTAATTTGACAGTTGTTTCTAATGAATAGCTGTTTTGTCTCTTCTTAACTATTAGGGTTTCATTGGAAACCTGGAGACCTGTCTGGTTGTAGGAGGCAGGCAGGCTTTTCCCGGTGGCATCTCCTTGACATTTGGGTGGGGGGTGCTGGGGCTGGGGTGGGGTCTGCTTGGCAGAGACCGGACCACTCCGCCAGGGCATCATTTGTGTATGGGGATATGGATATATGTTCTTAAGACACAAAGGACCGCGTTTGTCAATATCCCGCCCGGCTTTGGTGACAGATGTCTGGTCCCAGCTCTTGTTTGCATTCTAAGCACTCCCTCCCCACCAGGCCTGGAGGCCTTTAAGGTGGGTGGGGTGGGGGGTTAGCAAAGGGACCTCCATTGCAGTTAAAGTAGTAACAGTTTTGTTTTGGACCGAAAGAGGACTGGACTGCAGTAGATAACCGTTTCATTTTAACGGGGGCCTTTCTTTTTTTCACAGAAAATTGCTTCTTAAAATTAGGTAACATCATGCCTCTCCCCCTCCCCCCCCACCAATTCCTACCTTTTTCTTTTAAACCCTAGATGGCCTTCCCTAGGTTTCACGGGGGCTGAATATTACCAGGGAACCAGCGGCTGCTGATTGAACCCTGTCTAGAAAAAATAGACGTCCCCTGATTCTTGCTCTCTCTTAGAGTTCTTCTCCTCTGTCTTCGTGGGCCTGGGCCTCCTGCCTCTGGCTTTAAGGTGCGGGTAGCTTTTAGGAGAATGGGCTGGAGGAGGAGGAAGGAGGAGGGGGGAGGGGAAGGGAGGCCCCGGAGTTGGGTGGCTCAGAACTCGGGGCTTTCACCGCTGCCGTCCTGGGTAGCGTTCCCGCTTAGGTTTTTCTAATTCATGAATGCGGCCTCCCTGCTTTTCTCTTTGTTCGCCTACTGCCCAGCCCGGGACGCTGCTCTCATGTGAAGCCTGCTGTTTAGCATGCACGGCAGACGCTGCGGCCAGCATCAGCATTCTCCAGGCTTCTCCCAGGCAAGGCCATAAATTGGTTAGTTTGGGACCCTCCGCTTCTCCTCCCTGGTTTTTACCACCCCCCCTTCCTTTTTAAAATGGACTTGGACACAGCATCCTGCTTGCCCGGCTCCCGGGCCCCCCCTCCCATCCCTAGTCTCTTTTATTTTCTTGTACACAACGTCTCGATCCTACCCCGATCGATAGCTGGTTAGCACAAATCCCAGCCCCTGTCACTTCTACCTGGCTTGGCCTGGCTGCCCCTCCCCCTCCTCCCCTCCCCCATCCCAGTAATTAAGAACATATTGGCCAAAATAGGGTGAGAAAAGTTTTTTAAAAACCCCTGATTTCGAGAATTAATAAAGAAAAACCAGTAGCCCTCAGCCTGCGAGTCTTCTGAAGGGCCTTCGTAGATTAGGTAGAGAGGAATTGAGTGGTTTAAAGATTTTTTTAAAGGTGTCACAGGTCCCCCAATCTTCCTTTCCAGAAAAAAAAAAAAAAGATGCAGGCTATGAATGAAGAGATGTCATTAAAGATACGTTTTGTTTTGTTTGTTTCATTATCACAGTCAGAAGAGCGAAAATATTTTTTTGGAAACAGATGCTAGTCACTTGAGGGTTGATTCCCCCTGTAAGCTAAAGGCAGCCCTCCCTTGCACAGAGGGGAGGAGGGGGGGGGACAGGGGCTTCCTTCGGGGACGGGGACAGGCTGCGGGGCTGGCCTCCTTAGCAGCATCACAGGGACACCCACTTGACCTCCTTTGTTTTCCACTCTGTGATGTGGGAAGGACAGTTTCCTAGATAAAGCCCCGAATTGAGGTCACTCACAGCTTCTGCAGCCTTGGGGCTGCTAGTTAAGGCTTTATAAGGTATCTGCATCCGATTCCTGCTCCCTTACTGGTAGTAAATAAGGATGATTAAACTTTTCATTATGATAACACCCTGCAGTTCCATCTGCACATGTTGTATAAATAGGTACGCAGAGCCTTCAACAGCCCCCCAGTCCCCTGGCTGAAAATCAGCGAAGTGTGCCACTTCAAAATAGAGGCAAAAAAAAATTTTAAAGTACAACGATCTGCTTGTCCTTAAACACATGCCCGTGGGCCTGTCGGCCACGAATCGGGGTGTCCAGCGGCTTCGAACATACCTTCTGGAGGTCCCAGCCCCCAGCCAGCACCTTCTCTCCCACCCCCTTTCAGGCAAAGCCCGTTTTTGTAATGATATTTTATTTTGTCACGCCGTAAAACACGCCAGTACTAATGTGATTAAATATTAACACCGTTTCTGAAATTCTTCGCTCCGATGACAAAGTACGAGTCGGTATTTAACAAAATGATCTGTGCTCGGATTGGTGAGAACTGATCAGTCTTCAGACCCGCACAAGCCATGTAGTCAGTGGGACGTGCCCAGATTGTCTTATGGGGTTTAGATGTCCTTTCGAGGGGAGGGAACTCAAATGGCAAGTTGTAGTTCTGGCAAAGGCCAGGCCAGAATCACGTGTGATGATTGATTTTTTTTTTTTTTTTAAACCAGGTAACCCGGTCTTCTCCAAATTAGGCTTCTCCTGACTTCTTAACCCACCCAACAACTTTTATATAATGAAACTCCTCATCTCATCTTGAGGTTCTGTTTGCACAAAGTTGGGGGCAGGGGCGCGGAAGGGTGAGGTTGTGGGGGCGGGGGGGGGGGGAAGAAAAACCAGCTTGAGTTTGGCCCTGTTCAGACATCTATTAGATCAGTGAGGATGACATGAATTTGAGAGGAGTTGGCAAAACCGTCCACCTATCCTGGTAATAGGTGTGTGGCCGTGGAGAAATTCCAAAACTGACAGAGAAGGAGAAAAAATGGGGCATTGTAGATAAGAGGGTATTAAGTCTGAAAAAGTACGTTCACCCCCCTCCTGCCCCTGACGATTTTCAAAATTTGAATTAACTGTGTTCTGTAATAAGTTGACCCTTGCCAAACTTCCATTCCGTGGCTTGCTCCCTGTCCTGAAATCCGGAGCGGTCTAGAAATGTTCCTTCACACACATTGAAATAGGAGAGGGCTCCGTGTACGGCGTGCATGCAATCCTGCCCTTTTTGGAAGTATGATATTTTTACAGTGATGCGGGAGAAATTTTTGGAATTTCATGCCTCTCCGAGTGTGCCGGTCGGAACTCAGTAAGCAGTGCTGAGAAATAGTGGGCAGGCAGGATTTGGACACTGAGTTTCCTTTGACGTGGGGGCAGCCTTGGGGGAGGAGGGAGGCCCCAGGGCTGCTTTCCTGAGTAGTTTCCCTCACTCCCCACGGCATGGAGAGAATTTTTTCGGCTCACTCAGACTTGTTTTGGGAGGGCAAGGAGCCTTGCCTTTCCATTTCCCTGCAGAATCACCCAGCGAGGGCTGCATGCCTTCGTGTGACTTTTGCGCCTCCGGAAGATTGTAACCCAAAACTTCGCAGGTGTTAATCAGGGGTAATGTAAACAGATAGGAGCCCCCTTTGTGCAGCTGACGTCCCAGCCTGCTTGCTCCCTGACTAGTCCGGGACGTACTATTACTGTTCGTTGGTGCTTGTTTAATATTTCATGGCTGTAATAAACCTGTCTCCTTTGCCCGCCTCCCGGCATAAAACCCCAACCTAGCGCACATCTGCAATTATACATTTCTGCTAAATATTAATAAAGGACACGGATTTTTAAGGGTTTGAAGCTTATCGGTGTTGAACTTGTTAATGGCTTCCACCGCTGGATTTTTCTGGCTGTTTTGATTTTAAATAAGCCACTGCCTTCTGATATATCATGTAGACCTATATTCTTTCATATGTGTATGTATATATGTAAATATATAAATATATACAATTTTCGTAGATTGAAGGGCTTTCCTCGAGGATGGCTTTCTTTAATATAAATTCATTTACATTTCTTATGAGGCCCTTCAGACCGGAAGTAAGGGGCTTTTGAAATGTACTTCTGTTTTATTGAGGTTTCTAGGAAGGGAGTGAGGGCTGGTTAATCTAATATCTCTTTCTAGCAATGAAATTCTATGGTTCCTGATATGATTTTGTTTGCCTGACAGAGGTATTTAAATTTCCACAAAGAATCTTAATAGGTCCTGAAAAATAGATCCTGCCCTTGCCAAGAAGTTACCTGATACTCTCTACTGATATAAAATATACATCTTTAATAAACAGTCCGGGAGGACCAGGTGAAATTGGAGGAAGGAAATTCTTCCCACTCTGGCGGGACAAACTTGAGTGGATCCTTGGGATTTCACAGGATCTCCTGAATTCACTCCGCGCTGGAGGATAGAGCAAAATCACCTTTCTCTCCACTTGAGGGACAATCACGTAGGGTCACGTTCTTTGCACAGGGAGTGATCTGCTTTGCCACAGGCACTTAGGAGATAAATACTCCTGGTGAGGAATACTGTTATTTACCTCTGGTTAATTTTAGAGAATAAAAAGCTATAGCTTTTATGTCATGGGATTGAATGTCCAGGAAGGGTGCAGGGGCAACCAGGCCTCCCAGCAAATTGCAGTATAAAACCCCAAACCTTCTGATGTCAGAGGGGACCTGGGTCTGTCCGCCCCCCTCCCCATAACCCAGTGGGTGTACCTTATGCCCTTCCCTCTCTGTCCCCCCTTTTTATTCCACCCAAATATTTGGCCTGGAGGGTCTGGAATAACCAGCTTCATCATTTTGACTCAAGTCGGGATTTTGACTTGCTGAGCGATGTGTTTGTTTTAGGACCACGTCTATTTTTAGGCCCAACTTGGGTGGACAGATTTGAGTGTGGGTTTTGATTGCTGGTGGCGGAGATGTTGGTATATACATGAGTGCGTGATTGAGAAGAGAGACATTTGGTGGAAATTTTTCAAGCTCCCTCACCTTCTCGAACCCACGGAAGCCAAAGGATGTGGTCTGGGGGCCCGACTTGAAAGAGTGTGGCCAAGGTGGGTGTTGGTCCTGGGTCTGCTTGTAGCCCACCAGGGGAAAGCAGGGCCCCTTGCGATTCAGTGTGTGTGAAGGAGCCCCCCCCACCTTCCCCATGCCCCACCCCAGCACAAGCACATATACATATGCATGGCCAAGTGTATTTCCATCAAATCATCCAGCCACTCCTCCACTTTACCCTTAATCTGCTTTCCCAAGGCAAGTGGGGAAAGGAGCTAAACCTTCAGTCTTAATGGTGTTAGCTGACAGGTTCTGATTCTGTAAAGGACTGAATGAGCGCAAGTCCTAAAAATAGACGGAGGATTTTGAAGATCCTAATTACGAAATCTCGGCCTCCCAGGCCTCCTGGGCTGTGGGTGACTTTGATCTGGAGTATTTTGGTAGCAGACGCACATCGCCCCTTGCTGGGTTTTGTGCGTGAGCGTGCGTGGAGGTGTCTCGCTGGCTGAGTTCAGCTGACACCACTCTCCAGCCAGGAGAGGAATCTTTGAATCAGTGCCCACCGCCCCCCTCCCCCTCCTCCTCTCCCTCCCCTCCCCCTCCCAGTTGTGGGAAGCGGACGCTGCTTCTCATTTATGGAAATTCCTCTCCTTCATTGTAATCTTTTGGTACCAACATGGAGGAGCCGACGCCGGGCTTTCGAATTAGTCACAGCCTTGCCTTCGGGGACCCTCTGTGTCCTGATGCACAACAGCTCAGCTGACAGTCCCCAACTCAGCGCCACGCGGGGCCCTGAGAAACCGTGAAGGGGACCCGAAGGAAGAGATGATGGTTCTGGGACCCTGGCACCTTTTGCCCGATCGGTAGCCCAGCGAGGAGGGGGCCCTGAGCATTTTCTGATGCCTTGCAATGACTTGACAAGAGGCACGAGTATGAGGGAGAAGGTGGCCTCCGTGTCACAGCGTGTGTATCAGGGCACAACAATTCCAAACTTACTCTGTGACCAGGATGGAAAGGCAGAGTGCAGTGACATTGACTTGAGTGGGGAGGGCTGTTTGAGGGACAGCATTCTCACGGGGTGTAATTCTGATAGGACGCCGAGGCCCGCTTTGTTTGCTGGCCTGCATTTTAATCAGCGGCCTCCAAGGTTTAGGATGCAAAGGAAGGGTCTGCTCCAACATGATGTTTGCCCAGGAAGGACCCCGGAGATGAGGCAGGGGAGAAACTTGCCACAGGTTTCCTCGCGCCTTGAAATCCGAGGGGCTGTTTTGGGGTTCTTGATAGCTTTGAGCTCTGGCCCGATGAGACCATGTTGGACTGCCCCCCCCCCCGCACGCCGGTACCTACTGAGTGTGTGTGGGGGTCCGTCATAGCTACGGCATCATCCCCAATTCTCGTTCTCCCTCCTGGCTGAAAAAACTCTTTTCTTGCAAAGCTGGATCAGAGAGAGAACTTTATAGCGATCATGTGCGTATCCTTCTACGATTTGCACATCATCGTGTGGATCAAAATGCCCTTTTAAACATAAAGGAATTGAATTGAACAGTTTGGAGGTCTGAGTGCATTCACAATAACCAGTTGGCTCTCTCTGCATGTCCCAGAAGGAACATCTGACACGGAATAGATTTGTCCAATAAAGGGGAAAACCCTCAGCAAACATCCTAACACAAACTCACCTTGTAGGAAAGCAGGTTTTTAGTGTTCTGATCTTTATTATTATTATTTTTAAAGATTTTATTTATTTATTTGACAGAGAGAGAGGCAGCGAGAGAGGGAACACGAGCAGGGGGAGTGGGAGAGGGAGAAGCAGGCTTCCTGCTGAGCGGGGAGCCCGATGTGGGGCTCGATCCCAGGACTCTGGGATCATGACCTGAGCCGAAGGCAGACGCTTAACGACTGAGCCACCCAGGTGCCCTGAGTGTTCCGATCTTTAAAGCTCAGGGGTCCAGCAAACTCTGCCTGTCCCACTTCCCTAATTGCTGCTAGGATCCACCGTATGACCCAAAGCTTCTGTCTTCCTTCCCACCTTCCACCTCTCTGTAGAAGATCTTGGGCTCCTCGTGAACTGTTTGTCCCTGGGATTCTGATCCCTCCAGTGGTCCCTGGTTTTCTGGGCTGCAGGCTGACTTATCTGTGCCAGTGTTTGGTTTGGGCAACGGAAATGTGCTGGACAGTGGTTTAGGGAAACGGGGAGACCCTTGGGCAAAGCCGTATTTGGGGCCCATGGCTGTGGACGTCTTTGGAAAGTCGAGGGCTTTGAAGAACCCCCCAACCCCCCTCCCAGAGGGAACCAGGTCTTGCTTTTATTCGGCATGTCTCAAAAACTAATCTCCACGGTTACTCAGCAGTAGACAGCGATTGTCATGCCTTTGGAGGAAGCGCGGACTAACTTTGGTGCTGAGGCACTTGGCCGCCCCCACGTTCCTCATTTCCCTCTTCCAGCAGCCTGTCTTGGGAGAACAAAGTGGCTCCTAGATGCGTTCGATTCTGAGGATATCAAATTAGGCTTTCTTTCTCGTTGCTGATAATGATTTAAAAAGTGTTTGGGCACCAAGATTTAATTTGATCTGAAAGCTCGGGTCTGATGTCACTGGAGCAAACCCCGGTCTTGGGCCCTTCTGATCAGCTGGCTTTACGTGGCGTGCCTGGGGGAACCCGTCTGCCCCAGAGTTGAGGGCCCCAGTGCAGCGTTCTGGTTGTATTTGGGAGCTCTTGGAACGGGAGGTGACAGTTAATGTGTGAACCCCTCCATACACACTTGCACGCGCATGGATGCGTGTGCACGCACGCACACACACACACACACACACACAAATACCCTGCTCCCTGTTCATCCAGTCATCCAGGGCAGGGTGGGATGTCAAAAAGATAGGACCCTTTTTCAGTTACCATGAAGCAGTGTTTTCAAATGCTCTTGGATCTTGGAACACATGTATTGTCGAATGATTGGCAATGACCACCAGGAATAAAATAGTTCTGAGGGACCATCTTATGATCAGAGAGGGGGTGGGGAGTCCGAAGAAAACATAGCCTGCTTTGAAATCTCCAAAGCTCAGCCTTCCAGAGAAAGTGAGGGGTTGGTTGGGAACTCACTGAGAAGTAAGTGGGCTCTACCCCGGCCGCGTGGGCCGTTTGAAAAGTCCTTGCGAATGTTAGGGCCCGAGGCCTGACGTGTATATTCTGCTCTTTTCCTGTGAGCTGGAAGGCAGAGAGAAAAACACCCCTCGTTGGGAAGACTGAGATTGGGGTGCGGTTTATTTTCTGGGGGCCGAGGGAAGGGGTAGTAGAGGGGTGGGTGGAGCAGGGCACAAGTATGTCCATATGAATCAGAATGTTATTTACCAATACTTGGGGTTTCAGGAGTGGCAGATAATTTCTAAATGTGGAAGTCATTTATATCACACTTCCTGGGCGAGGCTGGGGGTGAGCGAATTGCTTGGGGGCTGTCGTCGGCCATCGCAAAAGCACGCAAAGTTATGGTTTGAGCTTCCCCATGACCGCAGATTTTTGGGGGAGAATGTAGACGTGGAAGACCCAGCATGGGACTGAGGACCGAATGGTGCGTCTGTTAACAATCAGAGCCCAATTTTGTTTAGATAGTGGCCGAGGCAGACGCACGGGGTAGGGGGGGTGGGGGGGCACGTGGAGGATGAAGACCCAGATGGGCCCTGGGTGGGTCAAGGCCTTGTAATGTGCCTGTGGCCACCTTCTCCTGCAGAGGAGTTGGCCCCATGTGGCCTGTTGCAGATGTACCAAGTTTCGCAGATGAGCCCAGACCTTTCCATTAAAAAGGGGTGATGGGGGTGGGAGAAAGGAGTGACCTTTCCCCTGGTGACCCCATAAGGTGACCACTGAGGCTTCCCTCCCAACACCCAGCCACTTTGGGGATAATCTTGCCTTTCACAGACCTTGCAGGCAGGTCCCACTGCTTTGAAACGCAAGCAGCGCCCTCCTACACAATGTATATTTTTTTCCTTTTTCTGAATGGTAGGCAAAAACGGAACGAAAGTAAGTGATGAATTCAGCAACAGGAAGATTTCCCTGACTCGAGATAAGCCAAGTGTGGAAAGGAGCTGCAGACATTCGGGTCTCCTTTCTCTTCCTCTTCGGGAGACCCCCGGTCTAGCCATCAGCAGCCTGGAGTGCTTTTGTAGGGAGGCCTAATGGGCTCAAAACAAATTGACCATTTTCATCCCCTGCAATGTAACTTTTGGTGGTTGTTTAGTATTTGAGGGAAGGGAGGCTGTGGCCCAAAATTTGGCTTTTTAAACAAGAGCAATTTCACGATCCTTACGCCGTGACTATTTCTAAATTGTCTGGGCATAAAGCTTTGGATGCCTTTTGCCCGTTTCTGCTCGTGCATGCACGCGCACATAAGAGCGTGCGTGCGTGCGCGCGCGCACACACACACACACACACACACACACACAGGCCTGAGAAGTCTTCATAAGAAATGAAAAAATAAATGGGTTTCATCCCCCCCCCCCCAAAAGAAGCTCATACAAAGTTTTGGCTCCTTTCAGTTTTAAGTAGAAGCTTATTGATCTCAGTGTGGTCAATTTTTGCCGAATTTGTAATCCTGTTAGGCCTCCGGGAGAGGCATGATTAATTTACTTGTACATTTCACTATTTGGGGTCAGTTTAGTTAATAAGCATTTATTTTGTGCTCAGTGTGAGAAGCATTTTGCTGGGATTACAATTGTTGGGGGCGCGTGCGTGTGCACGCGGGCGCGTGCGTGTGGGCCTGTGAGGCTGAACATGAACGCTAAGGGGCCCAGCTCCCCCGAGGTGGAATAAAGACCCCCACTTGCAGTTCCCACCACCTCCCCAGGACAGGAAGAGAGAGGCGAGTGGCCCCTTCAGCCATCACTTGTCGGGAAGGAGGGAGAACAAGCCCAATTGTCCAGCAAACCCAGCCTCCCAGAGCCTTGGAGACAGCCAAAGAACGTGGGTTTCCTCCTGGTACCTTGGTCCCTGGAAAGTTTTCGAGCATACTTCTTAATTGACTGGGAGCTGAGCACTGACATGGAGAAGACTTAAGAATTGTAAACCTTTTTGGAGCACCCTCCATGCCGCTGCCGGACAAATGGTAGTGCTGGGATGTGCGCGCGCGGAACTTCTAGAGAAACGCATGGCTTGACTTCCAAAGAAGGAAGAAAAAGTATGCGTATGTCTTGAAAGCTGGGACAAGGGAAAACAGAGCCAAACAGCCCGCAGCTTTGGCCTCTCCGAACGCGGAGTCTCAAAAAGGGGAGCTTATGTCATTTTGATGGTGCGGGCTCTTCGGCCCCGGCGTCTCCGGGTACCCCCCTCTTCCTCCCTGGGCTCCCCACAGCCTTCCTGTCTCTCTGCTTCCAGATGATGGGTTAAAATTCCACTTCCATTATGATCGGCTTTTTTTTTTTTTTAAAGACGGGTGTTGGCCATCACGGTTTTCGAGAGAATGATTTCCTGAACACCCCCCCAGCCCCCCATTTGCTTCATTCCACGCACATTAGTTTCCGTGGAGGCCTTGCCTTTGCGGAGCGAGGGCAGGACAGAGTATTTTCGGCGCCAAGCCAGCTTGAAATGAACCTGAGTCACTGAGGAAAGGGGCATTTGGAGAGATGAGGATACAATTTCTTTTTTTATGTGGGCCCGTTAAAGTCTAATGGACATTGGTGTCTGGCCTTAAATTTGGAGAGGGTCTTTATCTAACCCTTAAAACTAGAGTCGTTTCCTGTAATTACGACACCCCAGGCTAGACCACTAAATCTTCCAGAAGCTCATCTGGAGGATGGTGGCGGGGGAGGTGGGAAGACAGAGGGGATGCACACCTGTTATCTCTATCGGCGATAATTATGACATTTCTGGACTCCTGGTTTGAAAGGAAGAATTCATGGACCCAGCAATGCCGGAAGAGAGCGGCCTGAGGCGTTGTGGCTCCTGGCAGCAAAATCCCAGCCACCTCCCTGCCCGCGCCCCCCCTTCCCCCCCACAGCTCTGTGCCCATCACAGTCCCTGCATCTCTTTAATGAATTAATTTAGCTCCCCGACATTTGGTATTAAGTAAGTAGCTATTTTGGGAATCCAAGAGAGAAAGAACTAGAAGACTTTTTTTTTTTTTTTTTTAACTGTTTGGAAAAAAGAAAAAGTATTGCATTTTGAAGTTGGAGATGCCTGAGCATCCAGGCATGGTGTTGTGGAGGAGGACACGTTTGGTGGGACGTGGCAGAATGTGGCGAAGCAGGCTGGCTCTGTCCCTGCTGTGTTTTTGCTTCTCTACGGAAGGTTTTTCACTCCCCCCCCCCCCCCCCCCCCGTTGTTAAGAACGGAGGAGGCCACAACCCCCAGACTCCATGCAGTTTGTTTGGAAGTATTGTTTAGATTACTCTCGCTTTTCAAATTGAGAGAAACTTAGTTTAATGGGAAAATAGCAGTATTACTATCTTGGTGTGTTTGCTTTAGCGTTTAAAAATAGTTTGTTTTCATATCCTGAATTTCATCCTTTCCTTGTTTGCTTGTCTGATGGAAACCCGTGAGAGTATGTGTGTGTGCGTGTGTGTGTGATACCAGCACACGCATCTATCTGCACACACACAGGCAGGCAAATGGTTGCAGTCGTGCAACCAAAAATCAGTTGCAATTTCACAGCTGGCTAAAGAGACCCAGAGCATTTGCTTTTAACTTAAACCATCTTGTCCCCCTTCTCCCCCACCAGTACCCCACTCCCAACCTCCCCCCCCATCTCCCTCAGCAATATTTATTTCTTCCTTAAAAAAGGAATGCCGGGCCTGTTTGCTGAGGTCCCTGTTGGAATAGATTTTCAGGGGTTATGTATTAAATGTGTTTGAGGGTGATTTCAGCCCTCAGCCTGGTCGTCCCAGTACTAATGGTAGCAGGGCCTATTATAGAGAGGCAAAGAATATTGTAAATGGCTTATGCAGAAAAACCATTTAGATAAAAATGCAATTTTCCCTTCTGCATAGAGTGCTAAGAATTAATAGCACATTCTTTCTAAATGGGTATTTTTATATTATATTTTCCTCCTAATGAAATTCTTTTCCCAAAAAGGGGTATGTTTCATTTTAAACTTTAGAGTAAAATTGATCTGTTTTTAAGCCTGCAAAAAAATGGGTGTCCCGGTTTTCAGCAGGCCCCTTTCCTCCCCACCCTGCGCCCAGGATTTTTTTGAAGTTAGATCGTGAAGAGGTTGGATGGAAATGGTGAGTCTGTCCTAGGGAGAGGGGCTGGGTTTGCTCACATTTTTTTTTTTTCCTTTCTTCTTCCTGGGGTGGGCTTGGGGGTTGTTTGGTGGTTTCCACAGGTGCAGAAACTGGTCTTGAAATTAGAGCTGTTTGTGCTCGGCACCCCTCACCCCCTCATTGGCCCTCCCCTCCCCAGGCAGTTTCCCACCATCCTCTCTCTCTGATATCCATGTGCCCGCTCCCTGATGCCCAGGTGCCCGCTCCCTGCTCCCCCTTATGGGGCAGCTATGAAAGAGGATGCTTTTAGCCCCTGCGCACCCACCGAGGAGTGGTTCTGTGGGCCAGCTCCCTGCCAGGGCCTCTGTGGCCATTTTGGGAGGAGTGGAAATTGGGAACTTCTTGGAAGGCCTGCTTCGTGCCTTCCAGCAGAAGCTTGCGGCAGCATCGTTGTGGAAAGTCTTTGAGAGCTTATTCCTCTGGCTGCCATGGGCTGGTGTCTGCTGACCCAGTTTTTCCGGCCCTGCCCGGGTGTGCATCTGTGGAGATACTGTGTAGACTTGTGTTGGCAACTTCGATGTGCAGACGGGACCGAAGTCAGAGCTGCGGTGTTGCTCTAGGTCAATGTCCTGAAGTACGTGCTTGTAGCTTAGCTTTCGCTATCGAACTAGCGCGGAGGTGACAGTTTAGGTAACATTCTAGCCTGGGAAAGAACTTCTCCCGGTTTCGTGCCCCTTCTCCACAGCCGTGCCCTGCTGAGATATCCAAGGCCCAGAGAGGGCAAGCAACGGGGCCACGGTCACACAGCATGGCCGCAGAACAAGGACTGGACGGTAGCGGACCCTTGGCCTCGACCTTCCTTTACTACCTCTTGACCTCCTCACCTGCGAGTCAGGATCTGATTTTGCCTGGCTAAGCCTTGTGTGGACCGGGGCCGGGGACTTCTTAAACCGGAAGTTTCCAGACTTCCTGTAGAAAGCACCCTGATACCCATTCCTGATGTTTAGGAGACCGTTCCTGACCTTGGCGAAGCCCCAGTGGCACCGGATCCTGCCCGACAGGTGGTCTCGGGTTCAGGCCTGGCCCTCCAACTCTTCTAAGCTCTGTGACCTTATAGCGACTTCAGTGCTCTTAGTTTGGTTTCCTCATAACATTGAAAAAAAGGGAAAAAAAAATAGTGCTTCCCCTCCTAGAAGTATTGTGAGAATGAATGGGACGATTGTAGCTAAACAGGACTAAACGGGGTGATTATAACGATGTGCTTAAGAGCCTGGGATTATAACGATGTGGTTAAGAGCACAGGGTCCGGAGCCAAACACGCTGGGTTCGAACTTCAGCAGCTCCCATTTCCTGGCTGTGTGACCTTGGGTCGGCTGCTTAACCTCTCTGTGCCTCCTTTTCCTCATCGGTGAAAGGGGACGATCATCCTTCCTACCTCACGGGGCTGGGAGGATTCAGGGAGTTCATACATCCAGGGGCAAGTACTCAGAAGACTGCCTCTCACCAAGGAAGCGCTGTGCCTGCCCAGCTTTTATTGACCACTTGCTGTATGCCAGATGTTTCACATGCGTGACCCTTGGATGTGCAGGATGGTGTTGCTGCTGTTGTTTGTCCCAGCAAGGGAGGCCGTGTGACTTGTCCTCTGCCATCCATGGTGCAAGCTGGAGGGGAGGCTGTGCATCAGGCGCTTAGCCCGGGGCCGGGCGCCAGGCTCTTGCTCAGTCGATGTTACAGTGTCCTAGGGCAGGGCTCCTGCTGCAAACACCTCCGGCCTCACTGTCCCACCCTCTCCTTGTGTGGTGTGGCCAGACCCCCCCCCCCCCGCCAGTGGACCGTGGTGGGCCGGCCCCAGCCCGGCGCGGCCAGCCACGGCCAGCCACGGCCAGCCACGGCCAGCCACGGCTTGCTGGCGGCCGGGTGGCAGCGCCGTGATATTTTTCTTCCTCCTGACAACTCTCCCTGTGCGCTGAAGGCACAGTTCCCTGATATGCATGAGTAATGGTCAGCCTTCTCATTGAAGGAATTCATGAGATGAGCCGGTCCCCCGCCTCTGAGCACTTTGCCAGGAGCCTGCGCCAGCCATAAACGATTTGAGAGCTGGCAATAAAATATTAAACCCCTGTGTCTGGCACCTCAGGTGGGGACTCGGGAACCTGGCAGGCTGAGGCTGAACAGCGAGAGTGCGAGTGAGCACGTTCGAGAGGGAGGAAACATCCCTGCCACGGTGAGGGTGGGAGGGGCTAGCTGCCCGGGCCTGGGTTCGAATCCCAGCTCTGATACTGGTGTGCTGTGTGACCTTGGGCTGGTGGTTCACCTCTCTGAGCCTCTGTTTCCTCACCTGTAACACGGGGGAGATCCCTTGGTCCCCTCTGGGATGGTTGCCATGGGGGTCGATGAGCCCTGTGCCCTGGGGGCAGTGAGCAGCAGGGTAGGGCTTTGGAATCAACTGGAAGGGAGTCTTTCTCTCTTCCCACATTGGCCCAATCACGGCGCCTTCCCCAGCCTCAGTGTCTTCTGCTACACCCTGGGGGAGAATAACACACCTCCCTCAGGAGCCTGGCCGTAGTCCTCACCTGGGGATGATGTGAACCACCCCCCCCCCCCGCCCACCCTCACTGGCCGGACACTTGGCGATGTCTGGAGATGTTTCTGGTTGACACAGCTGCAGAGAGGGAAGTCACTCCTGGTGTTTAGTGGGCAGAGGCCAAGGCTGCTGGGAAATATCCCACAATACCCAGGCCCATCCCTGCCCCAGTCCTCCCCAACAAAGAATTCCCAAGCCCAGAAGGTCAAAAACACCGGTGGTGAGGAACCAGGGGGACAGAAGCCCCTGCCGGCCCAGAGTTTATATTCTAGGAGAGTGGACAGACCCACAGACAAGCAGCAAAACAATAAGAATGACACAGAGCAGGCAGGGCGGGCAACAGAGCCTTAGGAGAAGGGGGCCTGCACGGGAGTTTCTCGACTAGGCCACCGGGGATGCCTCTGCGGGGTGGTGACAGGTGAGCAAGAGACTTGAATGATGAGAAGGGACCAGCCAGTGGTGTGCTGCTAGCCCCAACAACCGGCTCTCTGGGGGAGGAGGAAAGACGCTTTCTGTTTTGTAGCGTTCGCCGATTCCCCTGGTGTAAATTCTCCCCACCATAGCCCGATTTCAGGCTTGCAGCCGGCTTGCACAATTCCTCAATGCTGAACAGTCTACACCCCGCCTGGAGCCAGCCGACTCAAGGTCTGCAGGAATGGGCTTTCAGGTGGGGGCACAGCAAGTGCAGGGTCCCCGAGGCGGGATTGAGCTGGCATCTGCCAGGAGCAGGGAGGGGCTGGTGAGGAGGGAGAGATGGTCCAGGCAGGCAGGGGCTGGACCACTGAGGGCTTGTCATCATGATCAAGTCAGGAGCGTGGGTTTTATTCCAAGTGTGACGGGGAGCCGGGGAGGGTGTTGAGCACAGGAGGGATGGCATCTGAGGGCCCATAGCAGATGCGCAGTTAGCAGCGGTCGCCTCTGAGCCCAGTCTCTGAGAAGATGTTGGTTTCCCTTTTCTTTCTTCATGCCAGGCCCCTTCTGAGGAGGCAGAAACTCTTCCCCTAGTTTGGCAGCATTGGGGCCACGAGTGAGGGCAGGGTCGTACCCCCCTTCCCAGGAACAAGGCACTCAGAGCCCAAGGGGAGGGCTCAGCCTGCCGCAGGTGGGGGGCGTGGGGGATGTCCGTCCGCTCCCTGATCTGGGCAGGCCACGATTTATGTCCCGGCCCAGGGAGACTCTGTTTCCTTCTTTTCCCAGGCATTGTTCTCCACGCCTGACAGAGGTCACCGGGACAGGAAGGCAACAGGCCCTGCTGGGGCCAGCCCGAGGAGGTTCAGAGGGCTGAGCCTCTGGGTGACCCGGGCCTGGCATCCACCTTCTGGGAGCTTTTCTTTTGCTTTCCTCCCTGACTGTCTGAGCTGCAGAGCAATTGTTACAGGCCGCAGGCATCGAGTGCCGGTCATGCCAAGCCCCATGTTACAGATGAGAAAGCTGAGGCTCAGAGAGGCAAATCGACCTGCCCAGGGTCAGCTGGCTGGGAGTGGGGGCAGAGCACACATTCATGCCTGGGCCTGTCTGACTTGGGAGCCCCTGCTCAGGACCGCTAAGGAGCTAAGGACGAGACTGGAAGCGGATTTCTCACCAACAGATGCTCGAAATGAAAACCGACTCCTGGTCTCGCCCCCTTCTAGCAAATGTCAGCCACACCATTGGCTATTGAGATCTTTACCATCTGTGTTCCTCACCGGTGAAGGTGCAGTGGTCAGGGCCCCGGGCCTGGGGGCAGGGAGGTGACCTGGTGTGACTAGGCCATGCAACCTTGCTGAGCCTCAGTCTGCCTGTCCGTCAAATGGGTCCATTCTGGTCTCTTCTAAGACCCCCATAGGGAGGGAGCATCTCCCCGTGTAGCTGTCGCCTACTTTTTCTGTGCCCTGCACCAGGCCGGAAGCGTAGCTGTGAACCAAACAGATGCTATGCCTGTTGGGGGGCGGGGATTATGCAGGAGACATGGGTATAACGGACAGTTGCGTGAATGTTCCACAGGAAACTGGCCAGTGGAAGGAGAGAGGGTCTGGGGTGGGCCTGCTGGCCAGGAGGGCTGGGCGGCTCTGCCGTAGGAGTCAGGACCACAGTGAAGACAAAGTGGCAGCCATTTGCAGCACCTGGCACGGGCTTGGCAGCCAGAAGATGCCCCGGGATTGAATGACTGCAGGAAGGGGCTTTGCCAGAGGCAAGGGTCCATGCCTGCCTGGTCCCAGGGCTGGGGGCTGAGCGCCACCCCAACAGTCCTGAGACCTAGGAGGGCTGATGGGACTTTCCCTCCAGAGGGGCTGGGGTGAGGAGGGAAGGGAGGGGGCCCCCGGACGTTAGCATTAGAATTCCTCATCCCCAGCCCACTGGCCCGCCTCCTGTCTCCATCCCCAACACCGGTCCTCACCAGCCCCTCCTTCCCATGGTCCTGCTTGCCTGAGCCCTAGTGGCCCAGGACACAGCCTCTGTCCCAGCCGAGGCTTGTTCCAGATGCCAGGGCCCCGCCTGACCCGACTGGGTCGTCAGAGGGTGCCCGGAGGGGCCATTGGAGCTGGTGTTTACGCCCCAGACCTCGGGGAGGAGGATGGCACGGGAAGACTGGGCCTGCACTCTTAACAGCGCCGCCTCCCCATGGACTGAGCCCTTCGCCGTCCTGCGCCTCCGTTTCCTCATCTGTTTTTTGGGTTAAACAGGGTCTTAGTGAGGATTACAGGAAATAATGAACTTACCCAGCATCCGGCTCATCACAGAGGTCACTAAACCCTGACATAAATACAGGTGCCTTCCCCCTCCCACCCTGCAGGAAGAAGGGGGGGAGTGGGGGCCACCTTACGGGGTCACTCAGTCCCCAGCTCGCAGTGAGAAATCGGCCTGCAGAGTTTGGGAGGGTGGTCTGAAGTGCCGTGGAGGGTAGAGACGGTGCCCACAGCGGTTGGCAGGAACTGCCCAGACGGTGTTTAGAACATAAGTTCGTGAGCACACGGATCTGAGGTAAAAATCGGGCATTTTTCAGGACCCCCTTAAGAGCTTTCAATACCCTGGTCCCGCATACCCACTTCTCAGACTCCCTAACAACGTAGGGTTTAGAAAATCAGTCCCTTGCTAATGTTAGGAAACTTCTCTAAAAATCATGGCAAGGGTGCTAAGAAAGAACGTAAAGAGTATTTAGAACAGTGACGGGCTCTCCGCGGGCTGTTAAACACAATGCCTGGCTGGCAGGAGGCCCCAGTTTCTGTTACCTGTTACTTTGTCATCGGCCTGGGCCACCGACTGGGGACAGCACAGATGCATACCCCGCGGGACTTTTCTTGTTGCTCGTGTTTCTCCCCAAATCCGTGGGGCGGTGAGCAAGCCCGTTTGCTGGAGATGTCTGCCTCGAACATTCATTTATGGTTTCAGCCAACGGAAGTGGGGCAGAGAAGAGGGTGGGCAGGAAGGTCAATCCTCTCTGCCCAGAGTGGGGTCCGTCCATGTCCCCCTTGCGTTTTAAAGACTCTTTGCATGCCAGTCCCTGGGGGACAGAAAAATAACCCCAGCTGTTGTTCCCCAGGTGTTCGCTCTGTCTCCCCCACCTCCCCTCTCCCCCCCCTTCTCCCTTTCATTCCTGGAACAATGTTCCGGCCAGTTCCTTTGGGCTCCTCCACATTCCCTGCCAAAAACAAAAACCATTCTTAACCCCAGATGACCAGGCCTGCAGTCGTTTTGTCTGGTATGTGGCGTCCGCCTGGGGTGGGGGGGGGCACGCATGCTTCCAATTTATATTCCAGAATGCCAGCTTCAAGGGGAGCAGAAGCCGGAGGAGAGAAAAGGCCTCAAGGAGCAAGGAGTCCAGAATCGCCCAGATTTCGAGAGAGGAGAGAGAGGGTGAGGGAAGGGCCGGCTGGCTCAGGGGTCTGAGGCCAGCCCCCGGGGGGTGGGGGGGATGCGGGTGAGGGGATTGTGGGTCAGGCCAGGCCCTGGCCCTTCACACTGCCCCCCGCCACCGCTCCCCCCACTTGTTAGCCACGTTGTGGACCTCGGATTCTGCTCTGTATTCTATTTGGTTATGATTATTTTTTAATGAGGTCAGACTGAAAATCCATCTGTCTGGGCCTGCCTGCCTAGGTTTGAAGGCAATTAAACTGGAGACTAACCTCTTAATTAGGGTTTCCCTGTGTAAATCTCGTTTGATAAATTCCTTATCATCTTCGGCTTTAACTACTGCGAGGTCTCAAGAGGGGATTGCGCACCCCCCCCCCGCCGGGACCTCTGAGTGAATCCCCCCCAAAGAGGCTGCCTGCTCGATCCGGGGCTCTGCCAGCCAGAACCTCCCCCAGGAAGGGCTGGGAGAGAGGCCCCTTTCAGGGTTAATTAATCAGAAAATTTAGTGGTGCCCGGTGATTCCGGAGAATTTGTCTGCCACCTTTTTATTCTCCTGTTCCCCCCTTCTGCCTCCCTTCTAGGTCTTTCTTTAAAAAAAAAATTTTTTTTTTTTGAGAGGGGGTGAAGTGGACTCTACAAAAGGAAATCTGCAGCCCCCCTCTTTCCTTGCCACTCCCTTCCCCCCCACTTCTCCCCAACCTGTTTGTCTGTGTGGATGGTTAAATTTTCTTCCTTCCCTTTTTTAAATGCAAGTGCGGCTGGGAGTGGAAATGTCAGGGGTCAGGCTTCAGGCAGCAGGGAGCAGGGCCGGGCAGTCTCAGCTTCTGTCTTTGCCATTTGGGAGAAATCAGAGCTGAGCTTAACCCTTTGGAGCCCAGCCCCGGCCTGGGGGGCTTGGGTGCTTCCAGACTTTCTTCACTAGCGTCAGGGGACTGTGTCACCGGGACTCCATGTTCTAGGGTTTTAGGCGTGGGGGCGGGGCTGGTGGAGGGGGCGAGGGGTGGGCCAGGGACCATCCCAGCAGCAGCCCTTAGGAGAATGTCAGGTTGGATTTATGGTACTGAGCACCTGTGCTGTGTGCTGGGGACCGGGCTCCATTTGCCATCCATTTGGATGGGGCTGGTGGGCAGGCTTGGCCACATTCACTGCTTTAACCCTGTCAGCATCCCAGGAGATGCCCCCCTTTACAGATGGGGAAACCGAGGCCCGGGGGTGGGGGCGTGGTGATGTGCTGAGTCTCCCAGTTGGTAACAGGCAGGGATGGGGCTGGGGTCTGTATCCTGAACCCTTGATTCCAGAGTTCCCCGGGGTCCAGTAGGGGAGGACAGGCCTGTCTCGAGGACGGCATTTGGACTCCTTGAGAGCCCAGCATGAGTCAGCGCCTTCCCTGAGCCACCCATGGCATCCTTACAGCCCTGTGAAGCAGCTACTTCTGTGGACCCATTTTACAGATGACGTGAGTGAGGTGCGGAGGTGGGTGTGGCTAGCAGGAGCTAAAGCCCAGTCCGCACCCCCATCTTTCTGCCCACTGGGCCAAGCTGCCCCTCGGCATGGGGACACTACCAGTCCACGGAAACGGGAGAGACAGTACAGAGCTCACGCCTTGAGACCAAAGGTCTCCATCACCTGTGGGGTTTTCCAGGGGCGATGGGGGGGGATGCATGGTCTACAAACTGGGGCTCAATGCGCGGGTGGTTGGGGTGTTGTCAAGGTGATACGGGGTGTAGTTTGTCAGTGGCTTAGGTCAGCACCTGGCAGAGCTGCCCCCAGCACGTGGGGCCCATATGGTAATGGTCACAAATTTTATGCCTCAGTTTCCTCATTTGTGAAGAGGGGATGACAGCAGTGTCCACGTCAGGGGGTTCTGTGGGAACTGCCTTCGTTCGAGCACGTAAGGCCTTGTGATCAGATGGCTCACACCTGGCAAGCTTCAGTATAATTACCATGTTGTTATTTATTCCTAATCATGGCGGGGGAAATGTAGGTGGCCACAGGGTCCCAAAGAACAGCACCCCATGTTATGATGGTACCTGTGTGGATAGCCAGGAGTGTGAGGGCTCCCAGTGGGAGCCAGTGAGAGCTGGGAGCCAGGGGGACTGTGCCCGGGGCTGACCTCAGAACCTGGGCTGTGTGGCCCTGGGCAAGTCACCTCACCTCTCTGTGCTCTGGAGCTGGGAGGGAATGCCAGCGTCCTCTGTCAGCGGTGGCATGAGTCTAGACTTGAATCTGCAGTGGGAGTAGAGGAGGATTTGCTTCACGGCTTTGCCCTTAACTGGTCGGTGGCTCTGGGATCCACTCTGCTGGCCAGGCCTCAGTTTCCCTGTCTGGAATGTGTAAATCGTGGTGAAGCTTAGAGGAAGCGCTATGCCCAGATGTGTTCTGTAGCCTCCAAGGAAGCTGTTCAGACATCAGAGATTATTATTAGAATGACAGAAAGTGGGATCGTTTCTCTGCCGAGTGGAGGGAAATCTGAGCACAGAGGAAAATCAAGCACAGCACTTGGAAGCTCCAGGTCTGCCCCAGGACCTTTGCTCGGCATCTGCCTCCCAGAGGGTGCCGTGGGGGGAGGGAGAGAGAAAAGGAGTCCTTTTGCTGTGTGGCCTTGAGTGAGTCCTGTTGCTACTGTGTGCCTCAGCTTTCTCATCTATAAAATGGGCACGGCAGAGTTCCCGCCTCATAGGGTGGACGTGAGGACTAAGTGAAGCGAGGTAGAGGTATTCAGGGTGCCAGCCTGGGCTCCCACAGATGCCATGCATTTGGTCACTGGTCACCGGTCACCGTGACAACGGCTCAGGCTGAGCTGAGCCTAGAAAGGTCTTCGGAGCTGCCTGAAGCGGAACTTGAATTCTCCCCTTGCTGGCCTGTGGCCTCCCTTCCTCCCTCCCTCTGAAACCGAAGCCCAGCATCTGCTTCCCCAGGAGCTGTTTAATATTCTGCTGGGGTAAAATGAACTCATTGGAGCCACCCGAAAACAGCTGAATGAACCCCCGGCGCCCGCGGCCTTTCAGAGCAGCTCCAGACCCCCCCCCAAGACCTCTGGGAGGCTGGCAACCACAGCAGCTGTGGGAGAGGGGCCCCCTTTTCTTCTTGGTGCCCCGGGGGAGCCTGAGCCCCCAAATGGGGCTCCTGGAGGGCCGGGTGGGGAGCTGGAGCATGGGGAGGGGCAGCCTGGGTTTCTCGGCCTGTTTGGGGCCTCGTTTGTACTTCTTGGCTCGGAGGTTCTGTGTGTGGGGCCTCCTTGGGGAGGCTGAGAAAGCCAGGCCTTCCCCAGATTCTTCTTCTGATCCTCCCCCGCCCCGGCTCAAACTGGGTCCAGTGGAGGCAGGAGGTCCCAGCCTGCAAAGCTGCACCGCTTGGTGCTGACGATCGATCGTCACGGTTGTACCCATTGAGCACTTGCTGAATGCCAAACACAGTGCTCAGCGTGTTGTCTGTGTTATCTTATGGACTCCCCAAAACCACTGTGCCAGTTTAGTCTCCTTATTCCCGTTTGACAGATGAGGACACTGAGGCCCGAGAGGTGAGCTGGCTTGTCCAAGATCATGCCGCTAGGAAGTGGCCAAGCAGGAGTCCATCCAGGGCCCGGCTTTCTCCTGGATGGTGCACAGATGCCTGCCCATGATCCTTTGGGACCCAGTGGCCTCTTCTGTGAATTGGCGGGGGTGGGGGGCGTGGTCTGACATGCCCACCTGCTGGGCTATCCTGAGGTTGCAGGACCGTCATGCCCATGGAGGATTTCCCATGCACATACAGTTGGTGCTCACTTACGTTGTCATCACCTGATTATTACTTTGCCCGTTTCCTGTTCGGGGCATATCTCAGGGCCCTCTCCCTTCTCCTGCCTGCCTGCCTGCTTGCCTGCCTCCTTTTTCACCCCAGCAACCTGGGAAAGCAAATGGTAACAAAGTGCTTCCAGGTAGAAGCTGAATTAATTTCATGTAATTGTCCTTGATAAAATTAAATACTACTTGCAATTAGTCTTGGGCAATTTCGCTACTGAAGCAGTGGGATAAAAACAGGCTGAGTTGGTGCCCACTGGGCCAGGCGCTGGGCCTGCTGGCGGCTAGGTGGGAGCTGCCCGTGGATGCCGCAGATGCCCCATGGCCGGGAGGAGCCTCAGCGAGTAGGCAGGTTGGCCTGACGCGCGTCTTGTCCCTCAGCCTTTCCGGAAGATCCCTGCAGTCGACCTCCGGAAATGGAATCTAGACGTTCGTAGCTTCTGCCCGGCGGTGGCACTTGGGACAAATCACCTCCCTTCCCCGAGCCTCGATTTTTCTCATTTGTAAAATGGGGGCATTTTTGCAAGTGATTGAGTGTGGAGGGGTCAGCAGACCTTTTCTGTAAAGGATCAGATGCTGCTAAATATTTTGGGCTGCGCTGGCCATTTGGTCTGCGTCATTTCTTCCTAACCTTTGCTCTTGTCGTGCGGAAGCAGCTACGGTGTGTAGCACAGAGGAATCGCCCAGTACATGGAACCAGTTACTCTTACTATTTCCTGGGCTCGAAATACCTTTTATGGTAGATTTAAGAGTCTCCCTTTTTACTGTTCACACAGTGTCTGTGCATTTTTTTGAGTTCTTTGACCGGAGGAGGACCTATTACCCCTGTTGCAGGGGACTAAGCCCAGAGAGGGAAAGTGCCTTGTCCAAGGTCACACAGCAGGGAGAAGGCAGAGGCGGGACCTGAGCACACACCTGGTTCTCCGCCTGGCCCAGGGCCCGCCTGGGAGGGCTCCAGATGCCAGTTGTCGGGATCAGATTGTGCTCACCCCCTAGTGAATGGGTGACCTTGGGCGGGTCCCCTTGGGTCTCTCCATCTCCCCGTACCCATCATCTGGAAAGTGGAGATAATCCTACATCGCAGGTTGTCATGACAATAAAGGAGGGGCTGGGGTAAAGGGACCCATGGGGCCGGCCACGTAGCAGGGGATCAAGACAGAGGCCTCCCTGTTAGTCGTGTTGCTATTAGGATAGAGCAAGGCCATTCGTTGTCTGCGGGCACTGCATTTCCAGGCACTTTTTGAGGATGGTGAACTTCTGCTCTCCAGAGCTTTAGTGGGGAAGATGCTCTGGGGAGAGTAGGAGGAAGAAGATGGGAGCTTTCCTCCTGGCCTGGCCTGGATCTGCCACCTGACCTTGGGCAAGCCGCTTTATTGCCCTGGGCCTCAGTTTCTTTATCTCTGTGATTGCAGAGCTTCAGTGTCAGCTGCGAATCCGGATTGATTTCGTTCTGGCGGCCTTGAACATTGTGTTGAGAAAGACTCTGAGGCCGAGTCTGGGCTTCGTGGGAGCCGGTGCTGTGGGCGGTCATTGAGCAGTGCTCTGCTGTGGGCTCATGAGGAAATGCGTTTTGGTGGGAGTCCCTGGTGGTTGATAATCCTGGAGAAGATGACCCCCGTGGCTCCTTCCCAGCCCCCAGTTTACCTCCATCTCTGGAGCCTTCCATCTGAAAACTGATGGCGTTTGCCTTTTGTAAGCAAAGCAGTTGACTTGGCAGCTGCTGACACAGATGGGTACTTCCTGGCTTATAATTCTAGACCGGTGCTGTCCGATAGAACTTTCTACGATGATGGAGATGTCCTAGGTCTGCACTGTCCAGTATATAATGACTACCGGCCGCGGATGGTTGTTGAACCCTTGTAATGCGGTTAGTTGTGAATGAAGAATTGATTTTTAAATTTAAAAAGCCACGTGTGACTGGGGGCTGCCATGCTGGACAGCCCAGTTCTAGCCTCACAGAGCTCCCGAGCTGCGTTATCGGGGCCTCCAAGATCACGGACTTGTTATACCCCAGGCCGGTCGTGAACTCTGGGTAGGTCATCAGGTGCAAGCCTGTTGCTTAGCAACAGACACTCAGTAGAGCCCTGCCCCCAGGCAGCCGGAAACCACCCCTGCAAGAGTTTTGCTTAGGTGGGTGAGCTGCGCGTACCTGAGAGTAAAGGCTTTTCCCTTTACTTGTCCCGCTCCCCTCCTGGGGGGCCTGATTCCCCAGGGCTCAGACCCTGCAAGGGGGTGAGGCCTGGCCTAGATCAGCTGCCCCCATCAGATGGCATGTATGCTAGCTTCCCCGAGAAACTGGCAGGTGCTTCCAGACGCAGAGTGAGTGCACCGGGAGGGAAGGCAGGGTGCCAGCCCTTTAGGAGAGAGGGGAATCTTTTTTTTTCTTTCTTTCCTTCTCTCCTCCTCTCTCCCTCTTCTTCTCTCTGTTTCTGGCATGCAGCAAAAGTAGAAGAGCCTTTGGAAACAGACTTGACCTCATCCTGCCTTGATTGCTTCCCAGCTGTGTGGTGTTGCATGAGTCACCCCACTGCTCTGAGCCTGTTTCTGCCTCCTTTAAAAAGGAGTAACAGCCCCTCCCAGTGTAGGTTGCTGGGAGGTCCTGATGCAATGATATACATGGACCTTTTAGAACAGTGTCTGGGATGTGGTCCCCTTCCCTGAAGAAGGAAAAACAGAGATGGTGTGAGAGTGTTGGAGGGTTATTTAACTGACTCCCATGCTTGGTGTCAACTTAAAACTCACCTCCCGGGTTGTCTGAGTGGGTTCGGGGGCTCAGGGCCGGTAGGCAGGAGGGGTGGGCTGGATGGGGGTGTTGGTTGGGAAAGGGGCCTTCCTGCATAGTCATTCTCAGGTGGGAGGAAATTTCTGGCATTTGTCAGCTGGTCCCCGCCTCCCCCAAGTTTTTCTTTCCATGAAAACGGCACCTGCATTTTGTGGCTTCCTCACACACCAGCAGGGTCTAAAATAAATTGGGAGAATTCTAGCGCCCAAACTTGGAAGGAAGGGTGTTGGCTGGATTGGGGTTGTGTAAGTAAGTGGATATCATTCCTCCATTGCTGGATAATAGTCTGTGAGGGGGTGTGGTCCCTTTCAGTAAATTTTGGGTAGGGGTCAGTGGGCAAGCCTCCGAATGAAGTCTTGTTTCACTGGTACCAGGAAGCCTTGAAGAGTTCCTATTCAGGTCTGTCTGGAGGTCCAGGTGATGTGGTTTGATCTTCCTTATTTTAGTGATTCTTTAGGGTCTGTTCCTGCTCGTAGGAATCGATAGAGTCAGCATAAACTGGTTGAGGGCCTGCCATGTGCCAGGTGCCAGGGCCACAGTAGTGAATAGGAGAGTTGAGGCTCCGATTTCATGGAACTCATATCCTAGGGGCTGTGGTAGAGAGTAGGACAATTAGGAGAGGTCGGGGTTAGCACTGGGTGTAATAATACAGTGCACATTGGAGTCCACGGAGGGGCTTGGAAAGACCTACTTGAGGAAGGAGGAGACGGACAAGTTACTTAGGTGAAGGGCGAAGTGACAGTAGTGGTCCAGAAAAAGGGGAGCTCAAGCAGGAGTAGTGTTGCCACCACTTGGTGACAGCATACTGCAAACTCCATTGTCAAACCTTCTGAATGAGGAGAGGACTGAGTGCTGGCTTAGGCAAGCAGGCAAGAATTCTCTGATTTATTTACAGTTCTGCCCCTGACTTACTCCTCTCTGGTCTCAGTTTCCCCAATTTACAGTACTGGCCAGCCCAGTCTTCCTAGGGTCCAGTTCTGCCTTCCTCAAAAAACCAGAGGGACAAGAGGGTGTGACCTCTGCCATGGAAGGAGTGCAGTGGCCCCTGCCTTCCCAAGTCAACGCCAGAGACTCACTCTGGGCGTCGTGGGCCCCAGTGGGGACACAGACGGCAGAGCCAAATCCCCACTCCCATCCTCGAGGTACAGCTTAGCCAACAGTTCCCGTAAATCCACAGTATAATTTGGGGTGGGCAATACCTACCTGGATGGCCTCTTTAGGTCACCAAGTCACAGGCCTGGCAGTAGGGACTCCTGCCAATTAGAGAGGGGACGGCAGCCCAGAGAGGGTGAGTGATATCCCTGGAGGCACACAGCCAGCTTCTGGCACAACTGGGTCCTGGTTTCCTGCAGTGGGGGAGGGAGAGCACCACCTGGAGGGAAAGCAAATTGGGGGTTGTTCGTGGCAGAGACACCTCCCCTCAGAAGCCTAGGCTGGACCTTCCAGAACCCGTGGAAGATGGGAGCTGAGGATGGGTGGGCCAGCCACCGGGCAATCCAGGGGCTCTGTTCCCTGTTGTTTGGATGGGAGTGACCAACCGGCTCCTTCTAGGCCCAGACCAGCTTCCACTGTTCCACCTGTCTCTCTCCCGAGGTGGGGCAGATGCCGCGGGTGGTTAAGACCATGCGGGCTCTGGACTCCTGCGGACCTGTGTTCGAGTTCCAACTCTCCACTTTCTCGCGGTGTGACCTTGGCCCTGCTAGGACGGCTGAGGGCATAAATGAGATCAGCCAGTGAGGAGGCCCCGGGGCCTGCCCCAGGGCTGATGCTCTGCCCCCCAAGGGTCCACCTAGGCCTGCTTGTCCTGCCTGTCTCTATCCCCTTTGCCCATTGCTCTGTCCTTCCGCAAGTAGAGACTGAACTGTGACAGGGTGCTCAGAGGCCGTGCAGGAGTGAGCCCTGGCCTGATGGGGCTGACTTGTTCTGCCTCGGAGAGCCCACCTTTCTCTTTTTGTTGCACTGTAGACACATTTTGGAACGGTGTTTTTAAATAACAACCCCTATCCTCCCACCCCCTCAACCAACATTTTAATGTTTTATTGATTTTTTTAAGAGATTTTATTAATTTATTTGAAAGAGAGAGAATGAGCTGGGGGGAAGAGCAGAGGGAGAGGGAGAAGCAGTCTCCTCGCTGAGCAGGGAACCCAAGGCAGGGCTCGATCCCAGGACCCTGGGATCATGACCTGAGCCGAAGGCAGATGCTTAACCAACTGAGCCACCCAGGTGCCCCGTTTTATTGATTTTTAAATAGGAAGGCAGGGAGGTTTCCACTGTAGCCTGAGAAGGAAGACCAGGGACACAGTGAATGGGAGGGACATTTCTGACTCCCTAAGGGTCACTGTGCAAGTCTTCACAGATCAGCAGTGTTGTTTACACATAAACATTTTCCTAGGGAACGCGTATTGGGCACCTACTGGGTGCCTGGTGGCTCCTTCCTACTTGTGTGAACTTAGACAAGTGACATCACCTCTCTGAGCCTTAGGTTCAGGGGTCAGCAAACTTGCACTGTCAAGGGCCTGATAGTAAATATTTTAGGCTTGTGGCTTCTACAGTCTCTGTCACAACTAGTCAGCTCTGCCATTGTAGCATAAAATAGCCATAGACTAAATGTAAATGTACAGGCGTGACTATGTACCAATAAAACTTTATTGACAAAAACAGACGGTGGGTCGGATTTGACCTATGGGCTATAGGTTGCTGACCCTGGCAGGTCCTTCACCTGTGAAATGGGGCTGAGGGAATAGAAGCTGCCCTCCGGGATTACGGTGAGGAATTAGTTTAAAAGAATGAATGCATGACGGGTATTAATGCTATAATTATTGTCTGTTATTGTTAATATTATCATATTCATTCTCCTGGCAGCCCTGCCCAGTAGGTGTATGGTCTCATTTCACACATGGGGAACCTCAGATGTGGAGAGATAAGGAAGTTTCCCTCAACCCTTCTGCTCACTGTTGGATAACGCAGGATGCGTCTTTTTGTGCCTTGGTTTCCCCACCTATATCCTCAGCGAGGATCTGTTGATGGAAATGCACAGGGCCCGGTGTTCACATCCGTTGTGTGGAGGGGAGGTGGAGGCGTAGAGAGGCGGAGTCCCTTGCAAGGGCCATCGGCTGACGCATGGCCAGCCTGAGCTGGGTTTCTTGGGGACCAGGGTTATAGGCATCTGACTCAGAAGCTGCTGGGGAGGAATGGCCCGCCCAGTTAGATCAGAGCTCTCTCAGAGTACCATTCTCTTGGGGGTGGGATCACATCCCCCCACTTGTTTAGAGTTGTGGAACACAAAGGACCTTGTCCCCAATGGAATGTGTTTCTGAGTCAGGTTTGCCATGCCAAGGCTGGAATGGATGAGGTGCAAGCTTCTTATTCATGTTGACAGATTCCCGATGCCCCTCCCTTGCTCAGCAGTCTTCCTTGGCTCCCTTCTGCTCTCAGGAACAAAGCCAAACACTTCCTGGGGCCTCCAGGGGCCTCCGTGACTGACTTCATTTCAACTTTGCAGCCTCCTTTTCCTCGCTCTCCCCCAGGCCCCAAATCAGGGCCCCTGGGCCGGCCCCTGGTTCTTCCCAGTCACGGTAGAGGCTTGGAGCTCACCTCTTGCTTCTCTCGCTGCAAAGCTTTGTAGTCATCCTTAAGCACCCTGCTCCCCCTTGTATGTCCTCTCCTCTGCAAATTCTGCCCTGGATCCCCACCTGTCCCCTGGGTCTGCGACACAGGGCAGCCTTGTGCTGTGGCAGTGACGGCTCTGTTTTACACTTAAGTGTTTACTGAATATCTCTCTGCCAGGCTGAGAACTCGGGGGTGGGGGAGGGGCGGCAGGCAGGCTGGGGGCTCTGTGTTGGGATCCCCTCTCTGAGTCCCGCGTCCAACATACAGCTGGGAGCACCTGTTTGGTCGGGATGCTTTGGCTCATCGCCCTGCTGTTATTGCTGTCTTAAGGGCCCCCTCTTCTTTTTTTTTTTAAGAGAGGGAGAGAAAGGGAAAGAGAGAGTGGGGGTGGGAGGCGCCGAGGGAGAGGGAGAGAGAATCTTAAGCAGGCTTCACGCCCATCTCAGAGCTGGATGTGGGGCTCAATCTCACCACCCTGATGAGATCATGACCTGCGCTGAAGTCAAGAGTCGGCTGTTTAACTGACTGAGCCACCTAGGCGCCCCTCGAGGGCCCCCTCTTACAGCCTGGCCCCAGGAAGGCTCAGGTTTGGAGAAGAGAACAGGATATGGAGGGGCACCTGGGTACCAGGTCCCTGGGTACTAGCCCATTGCCCCTCTCTGCCAGGCAGGAATGACCGAAGACATTTTTCAGGTGAGGAAATGGAGACTCAGGGGGTCAGAGTAGCTGAAGGAGGGTCCCGCAGCCTGGTGGTGACAGGGTTAGGATTTGACCCCAAGAGTCTAGCTGCAAAGCACACGACTATCCCATGATGGACCCCCATGCAGAGCCCTTCCTCGGGGACGCAGAAACGCTATGGGAACTTGTCTGGGTGAACAGGCCACCTGCAGCCCCACCGAGCCCGTATAGGAAGGTCACAAAGCTCCCGCAGACCCTCGGGGGGAGGGGAGCAGGACACATGTCCCCAAGAACCCCCACCCAAAGCATCAGCACTTTGAAAACTTACTTTGTAAAATTCTGAGTTGTTGCCAAATCGGGTCTTTTCCTTCAGTGGGCTGAAAGCAACGAGGTTCTACTTCAACAGAAACATGTGTCTATCTGTCCGTCTGTCTTATTTTATAAAATAATTGTTGAACGGCTGATCGCCCCCAGGCAGTGTGCCGGGAGCTCAGTGAGGTGTCTGCCCTGGTGCTAGGTTGCCCCCAGGAGAGAGGTGAGGATGCTGGGGCTCAGAGAGGGGCGGTGTGCTGTCCAGGGCCACCCAGCACTGGGTCCAATGCCGTGGGGGCATGAACTGTGAGCGAATAGGCGAGAAAATGGGGATAGAGGGGTGGGGGATGGGCTAGAATGGAGACGGGTGGAGGGGATCTCAGGTATAATAATCCTGCTAACAATGCTGAATAGCAGCTACTGTTTGTTGGCTCATCTTTGGTGCCTGGCAGGGGGCTGAGTGCTCTGCTCACAGTACCGCTGGGCCCTTCCCATGGTTCCGGAAGAATGATGCCACCCCCATCCCCACTTAGACTCCCAGGGCAGGTGCCTTGCTGCACCACTGTGGGCCCTGTCAGAAGGAAGGGGCAGGCTGAGGGGTCGGCCTGCGCCCCCCCACCCCCAACCTGTCACATCTCAGCAGCCCACAAGCCAGGAGTGGCCCGGGGGGTGCGCGGGGCTGCATCTGTCACAGGTCACTGGCCGTGTGGCCCGAGGCGCCAGGGGAAGGAGCCCAATCAGAGGCGCAGGGCCGGGTGAGGGGCCTGCGGTGTGCATCCTGTGGGCTCGGGCCCTCCTCCGCCACCCCGGCTCCTCCTTCAGGGCCCCGGGAAGATCCCTGGCATCCAGCCCCGCCCCCATCCCCAGCGCTCGGCCGCCCGGTCCCCACGATGCCCTCGCTGCTTCGCCTCAGTGGAGCCCTGAGCCAGTTCTCAATCTAAATGACAGCTGCCTTCAGCCGAGTCAACTCCAATTAATTTCCGAAGGCTTCCAGGGCCCTGGCTGAGGCTCGCACCAGACTCGGCCTCGCGCGAGGCCCCTTCTTCACCCTCGTGGGGCCGGGGAGGGGGGGCCGCACGAGGTCCCTCCTGATTATCGGTGGGGGGCCCTTTCTGCCTCCCAGGAGCCCCTGTGCAAGCTTTGGATCGCCCCCATCAGATGGGGCTGATGGGGAAACTCTCAGGCAGGGTCCATGGAGAGAGAGCGCTGAATGGGGGGGCCTCATATTTTTGTCCTTGGCTTCTCTGTCACCACAGGGTCATTCTCATCCCATCTGTGAGCAGCAGGGCTATCAGGGCCCTTCCCCAAAAAGTGAGTGTTGATTTTGGGGAAAGACAGGGAAGTGTGGGGGCAGGGGGAGAGAAGAGAGAGATTGAGAAAGAACTGGGGGGGGCGTTGTGAGAGAGCGAGAACGGGGCTAGGGGAGAGGGAGCACCCACCACTTTGGCTGGCACATTTTACTTTTTCACGTGACTTTGATGAACCCACACACTTTGGCATCAGGCAGACTTGGGAGTGACCCCGGGTCCTCCACTGGTTAGCTGCGACTGTGGGTCAGTGACGTCCCCTTTCTGAGCCTCAGTTTCTCCCCCCTGTGAAATGGGCTGGAGTGTCGGACCCTCTCTCCCCAGGTGTTGGGGTCATCCGATGAGATAGGCCGAGGCCCGGCCCGTAGGGAGCCCGAGATCAGTGCTCACTCTTATCAGCCCTGGAGCTGACAGGAGTACGGATGGGGTCACTTTTCCTTTTTCCTTTCCTCATTTGTCACAATGATACCCCTGCTAGAAGTTGTCCTCGAGGGAGGGCAGAGAAAGGGTGGGGATGCAGGCAGAGGGCTGGGCTGAGGAGGGGCTGGTCCCTTGACCTCAGTGAAATGCCTGGATGGAGTGTCACTCAGGCTGCCAGCCGCCCGCCCTCTGGGGTTGTGCTCCTGGGGCTTACTTAGGCTAAGGTATCTTAATGTCCCTTGCTTGCCGTAGGCTTCTGCCCCAGCTTCCTGCCTACATTGAATGTAAAATCTGATTTCCCCGAAGGAATGAAAAGAGTCAGGGAGGTTGTCTATCTACCCACCACCATTCATTTCAGAGAGGACCAAAGAGGTCCAGAGAGGGAGAGGGACTTGTCCAAGGTCACACAGCAGGCAGGTGAAGAGCTGGGATGAGAATGTGAATCATTCTTTCAAATATTTAACAAATCCTGGGGCGCCTGGCTGGCTCAGTCGGTGGAGCATGTGACTCTTGATCTCAGGGTTGTAAGTTTGAGCTCCATGTTGGGCGTAGAGATGACTTAAAAGTAAAATCTTTAAACAAAATAAGTAAAATATTTAACAAATCCTTTTTAGCTGCCTACTGTGTGCCAGGGACCAGAGAGACAGCTGGGATCCTCATGGCTGTGTCTACCCTCAGGGTCCCCAGGCCAGGCTCCTCTGAGGGGGGTTGGCCACAGGAGGGGTGGTTAGCCCCCCTACAGATGGGGGAATAGGCAAGTTGAGCTTGCCCAAGGTCATGGAGCTGGTGAGATTTAGACCGGAGTGGGATTTGAATCCAGGCTTCTGAGCACACAGAGCTGGGGCTCCCCCGAAGCTGCCGAGCATGGGGGAGGAGTGGAGGGGGAGTTTGAGCGTGCCGTTTTCCTGCTTCGTTGGTGGCTCTGCAGACCCTCTGTGTGCAGCCCACCATCTGGCTTAGATTTGCTGTTCGCACCCTGAGCCCAAAGTAGGCGAGTTCCCTGGACCCTGTGTACCTCCCTGGAGGAGGGGACGTGGGCCAGGGACCCAATATGGACAGGCAGCTGAGGAGGGGTTCTGCTTTGAGGTTGTGGGGTCCTGCAGAAGGGTTCCAGTTGGGTGGTGGGCGTCAGTTCCACTGGGGTTGGGTCCCCCACATCCCCAGTGGTGGGTTCTTGGAGATGGGCCTTCGTGCTACCTTAAAAATCCTTGTGACTTTGCTTACTGCTGGGCAAGCTCTCTTTTCCTGTGACTTTTGTCTGCTGTGACAGCTGGTGGCCATTGCGTGAGCACCTGCCGTGTGCCAGGCGCCGTAGGATCTGGTGTAACTCGGCAAGGACCTTGGTGCTATCCTTGTCCCATTTCACGGGGAAGGAAGTTGAGGCTCAGAGAGGGACAGTGATTTGCCCAAGTTCAACCCGCTGGGGGAGCGCCAGGGACTGAGATGCAGTCGTCTCAGTCCCTGGTCGTCTGACTCCGAAGCCCCCCCTCCCCATGATGTTTTTCATCCTTGGCAGCTTGTTGTCGAGGGGCCCTGAACTCAGGACCCCCTGCCCCGCCACATCCCCGTAGCGGCTCGGAGGTAACTGGTGCTTCATTGCCCTTATGCTGGCTGGGGGCAGGGATGTCATCTGTGAGCAGGGAGAGGGGTTACCCACCTCAGAGTAGGGGCGTCGGAAAAGCTTTGCCACAAGGCTGACAGCCAGGTAGATGGTGGGAGTCAGCAGGGGTGAGGAGGGGAGGGTGTTCTAGGCAGAAGACACGGCAGGAGCAGGGGTGTGGAGGCGGGAAGGATCAGGGCTTTATGGAGAGACTGTGTAGCTGGCTCACGGAGAGGTGAGGCTGGAGGCCCACGAGGAGAGCAGGCCGGGTTATGCGAAGCTGGGAACTTGACCTTGGGAGCACTGGGGAGCCATGGAAGGTTTAAGCAGGAAAGGGGGCTGCTCATGCTTTAGGAAAGTCACCTGACTCACAGGGGGAAATGGCTTGGGGGCCAGCGTGGTATCAGAAAGGAGACAGTGGGGCCTGCCCCGGGGTGGAGACAGTGGGGCAGGAGAGAAGAGCGATGTTCAATGCCCAGAGCTAGCCTGGGTGCAATGGCCCAGCCTTTCTTGGAGATGGAGACCAGGAGCTAGGAGAGCCATGGATGTGTCTGCGGGCCTCCGGGCCTCCCGGGCGCTGATAGGACCCGGCCCAACCCTGAGGCTCCCAGGCCTGCTTCTGCTTCCAGGCTCAATGGCAGCTGTCAGACTCCAGCGTCTCCCCCTGCCAGGTCCAAATAAAGGAAAAACCAAAATACATTTCCCTTTGTCGGAATCTAGAGAGGGTGAGTCGGGCGAGAGTCATTCGCTATTGTGTTCTGGGGCCCACACTGCTCCTTACATAAGCTTGGAGTTAAAAATACGCCCGGAATTCTAATTTGCCTGCTTTGCCTGGGATCGCACCCTGGTCCCCCTCCACCCCACCATGGGGGGCAGGGGGTGGGGCAGGCCCCCATGGAGAGGAAGAGACTATCCTGTGGCCGGGGTCCCCGACTGGCATGCGGCAGTATTAGCTCTGACTGCCTCCAAGGCCCTGGGCTCTTGAAGCCCAGTGAGCGTAATAACCCTAAGAGCAGCTCACCTTTTTGGGGGGCGCATCATGTGCTAAAGTCTGTGAACTTGGTTCCCATTTTGCAGTACGGGTTAACACCTTGCCCAGGTCACACCCTGCATGAGCAGCCAAGGAGCCCTTGATCTGGGCCCTAGTTGGAGGCCACCCTGACCCCCACAGCCCCCTCTCTCCGGCCTTCCCTATGGTGGGCAGTGGTGGGGGGTAGGTGGGAGGTGTGGACAGGAGGTGGACAGAAGTCCTGTTTCTGAAGGTTTAAAGACAGAGCCGTGTGGTCTTGCCAGTCCCACCAAGCCCTGCCTTGGGGGGGAGGGGGTGGCGACTGCCCCCATCAAGCTCATGACTCCTGACTCACCCAAATTGGAACCCAATCCTGGGGATACTGAGTGCAGAGCAAGGTGGTGACAAGGTCTGTTTTGCTGACTTCAAAAAAGAAAGAACACTCGGCCCCCTCCGTGGGTGGCATCTCCAGAAGTAAAATGAACCACGAGGTGTCCCCAGGTCAACAGACGCGTGTCTGTCCCCTTCTCCCTTCACCCCGCTCGGTCGTGGCTGGCAGAAGGGTGGCTGGGCCATGCCGGCCGGCCCCGTGGGTCCCCGCGCCTGCAGGCGGGTCAGCGAGCACGCGGGGCCGCACCCGGCGCCGTCGGGCGGGAGTCTGCTCTGGGCTGGGCAGCACGCTAAGCCTTTTACATGGATCATTTCATTTAATCCTCGTCGCTGCCTCCATGACGGCCAGTCCTATTATTTTCCCCGTTTTCTAGGGCTGAGGTTCTGGGAGCCGAAGTGATGTTCGCAAAAGCCCGGTGCTCCGCAAAGGGTAGGCGCTATCGTGGTTGAGCCCAGGAGGAGAAATGGCAGCCCACTTGTTAGTCGTGCTTGGCCCCGGCTCGAGGTCCTCTCCTTCTCTTCATGGCACCCACCGTCCCTGTTGGGGATCGATCCGACGCGGGTCTCAGGGTCACCGCGGGGAAAGCAGGAGGCAGCCGGCACCTCCATGCCGTGGTACCAAGTCGGTGGCAGAAATGACCTCGTGGCTCGGGTGCTGTGCTGTGAAGGGAGGGGGTGCTGGGGAAGGGCCGGAGAGATCAGCTAGGACTTGTCTGTGCACGTGAAGGATGGGGAGGAAGAACCGGCCTTCCCCGCTCCAGGCCCTGCCCTTGCACATGGGGACTGAGGTGGTCTGTTCTGGCCTGGAGGGGACTGTCCTTTAAAAACTGTCCCCACAGCCCTTCCTTGCTGGGCGGGCGTGACATCAGGTCCCAGGAACCGGAAGGCCCTCACCTCGTCCTCTGTGCTCTCTGCACAGAGTGAGGCCCATTTGGGGGGATAAGTTTTGAGTTGATGACACCCCTGCCTCGAGGACTGATCCCCCCACATGCACAGTGTCATCCCCTCTTTCTCTTGTATGGTCCCCCCAAGCTGCTCGGAGATGGGCCTGCCAGGAATCACCATCCCCGAGTTGCAGATGGGGCCAGCTGCCCAGGGATGGGGGGTTCGAGATCCCACCTCAGCCCAGTGCGCGGGGAATCCCGGATTCAAAGGAGAGGGCCGGTCCAAGCTGCTGGCCTGGCCCTGGGTGACCCCTGGGCAGTTCCCTGCGCCCCCCAGGGCCTCAGTCTTCCCATCTGTCAAATAGGGATGAGGGTCACTCCACAGCCCACAGGCCCCAGCTGAGCCCCTCCTGTGTGTGGAGTGCTGTGGCACCACAGTCTGATGGGGGAGGCTGGTCGCTAACAAGTGGAAAATGTGACAGTCTGCATCGGTGTCCGTGGCGCACTGAGGAACTCCAGGGTCTCCCCCCAGTCCTGGGAGCTCGGCAAGGGGTGGTTTTATCTCTGGGTCCTGGGGTGGGGGGCCGGCATGCCTGCCACCGCCGAGGAGCAGGGACTGAGGGCTTCTCTCGAGCAGCGGCAGGCCCTGACTTGAGGCGGGCTTCTGTGGGACTGATTTATTCGTAGCCACTCAGCAATGGCGGGGGGGGGGGGGGGGAGGGGTTGTATGTGTGTGGAAGCTGCGGTCCTAGGGCATGTTGGGTCCCCCCACCTCCGGCTGGAATGAATCTGGCGGGAGGATGAGTTTGGTCATGCTTGGGTTGTCAAGAACTGAAGAATAATATTCTCTCTTAAAAATATTCCCTGTGGATACCAGACTCTCTTGTTCGTCCCAGGCAGAGGCTGGGGAATCCTGCGCCCATGCTCTGTGATGTTGGGCAAGCCCCTCACCCTCTCTGAGCCCCAGGTGCCCCTTCTAAGGTGGGGAGAAGGGGCACCCAGCTGCTGGGCTTGCGGGGGGATGGAATGAGATAACACATGGATATGTTCAGCTGGCACACCCTCATTAAATCCTCCCCAAGTAAGAAAAGCAGCTGTGTGTAGGGTTGGCACACGGCATGCTTCGGAGTCGTCTATAACTTGGGAATACGGCATCTTGAGGACATGTGGCCATTTGGGTCAGTGTGGAAACATCCCTCAGCAAACGCAGCTCCCAGAAGGGACCACAGGCCTCCTCCGTCTGCGCACAGAACTCGGGAAATGCCGACTTTCCTTCGCCTTCCTGGCGCTGTGGTCATAGAGCAAGGGAGCCAGCTGTCAGGAGCTTGGGCCTGGGTCTCGTCTTTCTTTAGCTGTGCAGACTTTGTCAAGGGGCCTCGGTTTCCTATCTGTAAAATGGGCACAAGCATTTGCTGAGTCAGCTCCTTGAGATAATGGGTGTAAAGTGAAGTAAGGAACCCTTTTCAGAATTCCCCCCCCCCCTCTCTCTCTCTCTCTCTCTCTCTCTCTCTCTCTCTCTCTCTCTCTCGGTGGCAGATGCTCCCCTCCCCCAATCCAGATCTCACAATGCTTGGAACAGGATTCCTTCTGGGGGGATTAGGGAGTAGGGCGTCACTGGGAGCCAGGCAAGACTGGGCTCAAGAGCAGAGGTGTGGGGGCTGAATCTGAGGCCCCTAGCTTCCTGGGGTACCTTCTCAGGTACCCCTGGGCTGAATTCTGAGGCCCTGGGTAGCACCACCGCTGCTAACCAGCTTTGAAACCTGGAGCTCAGGGCCTCAGCTTTCCCTTCTGTGAAATGGGAGCATAGACTCCAGTCTCATGGGCAGGAATGTGCCCACCTGGCCAGTCCCAAGGAGGGGATGAGGCTTGGGGACCTCTAGATGGCTGCAAGGACCCCTCACCTCCTGACCTCCCCAGAGACTATGCTAGCAGCCCTGTCGGGGGATTTCTCTGTCTGCCAGGCCGTTACAAGGCCTGAGGGAGAGGACGTTCCCCTCACTTCAGCAATGAGGAACTAAGGCTCGGAGAGAGGGAGGGTGGCAGACCCCTTGCCACACAGTGGTGGGGCTGGGATTGGGATTCAAGCCCCATGGCATCTGTGACTCCAAATGACTACCATGATGCTCTCTCCTGGCTTCACTGTCAGCTCCCAGAGGAGGATGAAGATGGCGTCTGCCTTATTTCTGGCCGGATCTGAAGGCTAGAGCCATGCCTGGCACATAGTAGGGACTCAGTAAGGTCTTATTAATTGGATGAATGAGGGAAGGAGCAAGGGAGAGAATCTCCACCCCCACCCCCCACCCCGCCCCGGCCCCAGCTGCTCCTGGCATGCAGGTCCTAAGCTGGGTGTCTCTGGGGCTCCAGGGTGGGAGCCCGGTTAGTCATGGCCTGGCCCATCCTCTGGGAGGATTTTCTCTGCAGGCTGTGGCTCAGCTCCCAGGGGAGGCCTCCCCCCTAATCCCAGAGGGCGGGATGGGCGGGGTAGCTCCTGCCTGGCACAGGGCCCTGCTGATGAGGGCGGGCCAGTCATGGAGTTCAGTATCTGGGTGTGCTCCCTCAGCTGGAGCTGGGCCCCCACCCCCCAATTCCAGCTTTTCTCACTTCTTTGGAGTCAGAAATTTACCCATGTTCAAGCCCAACTCTGCCCCTTCTTGGCTGTGTGACCTTGGGCATGTTGCCTCTCCTCTCTGAGTCAAGCTTCAGTCTCATCTCACTGAATGATAAGAATACTCATGGTTATATAGTAGGTCTGAGAACAGAACCATTGGTCACTTGGCAGCAGTAAACTAGCAGTCCCCCGAAATGACTGTTCTGTTCCTTCCCTGCCTCAGAACTCCCAGCTCTTCCTCTCTTTGAGTGTAATTCATACGAAGGTATGAGTGGTTGTCAGACTTTCTTTCCCCGCAAGTCTGTCTAACTCAGGCATCACTGTGATCTGTGGTGTTTCTGGGCCTATGTGACTGTGTGAGAAGGAAATGGAAGGGATTTTCATTGAGGGTGCAGGGGAGGAATAGACTCCCTCACCCCCATCACTGTAAGTCCCTTCATAAAGCAGCTGGGGATGGACAAAGGGCACTGGTCTGGTTGGGGAGTCTGGACTTTTCATCATTACTGGTCTGAGCAGTGTGGTACTGTTTCAGGAAGTCCCCAGCACACAGTAGGCCTCTAGCAAATGTCCAGAGGATGACAAGAGAAGGGCTGTGTTCTAGACCCAGACAATCCTCCCCTCTACCTTTAACTGCTTCTGGCAAACTCCTACATATGCCTCAAAGCCCAATTTAGATGCCCCTCCTCCAGGAAGCCTTCCCAACTTATTTCATGTCCAGTCAATCTTTTGGGAACTCTAGTCCATCAGAGATGGGCCAACCCTGCCCAATTCTCCCATTTCCTGAGTGGGGAGAATCTGACATCGAGTCCTACCCTTGGCTGAGGTCTCACAGCCACATCAGAGTAGCAGCAGAGGCATTTGAACCAAACATCTCTAGATCTGCTCACATCGTCTTCGGCCATGAAAACAGGGAGTGGACGGTGCCTCTCTTTCCTTACCTCTCTCACCCCGCCCGCTTAGGGCCTCCCGCAGAGCTGAACCTGCCGCTAACATTTCTTCCTTTTTTTCTCCGCAGCCCACGACCTCCCTGCAAATAAGGCCTCAGCAACCCAGCCGGGGAGCCACTTGCAGTGCCTGTCCGTCCACTGCACAGATGACGTGGGCGATGCCAAGGCCCGAGCCTCCGTACCCACCTGGCGGTCCCTGCACTCCGACATTTCCAACAGATTCGGGACATTCGTGGCCGCCCTAACTTGAATTGACAAGAAATGCCCCTCCCCCATCAGGCCCTTCTCTCTCCCCCACCCCCCCACCCCGTGCTCCCAAACCCCTCCTCCTCCCCCCCCCCTTAATTTGAAAGGGCCACTATTGCTGAGTGGATGATTTTTTTCCTAGGTTGGTACCTGCTTAGTGGCATATGGACCGGAAAGGGTTAATTTAAAGGGGAAGAAAAAAAAAACCTCAAAAAATTTTTTTAAAAAAGAAAACTCGTCTGCCACAGTATGTTACCAGTGTTAACCCTTCTGCAGTTAGCAAACTTTTGCTTCAGCCTTTTTTCCTGCTAGAGAATTCCCATTTTTCTGTAATCTTGGCATACGTTTTTTTAGATGACCTCTTTCCTTGTTTTATTTTCATGCTGCTGTATGTCCAAGCATTGTTATTTCGTAATAAGACAAGAGTTACTTTCTTTTTTATTCTCTTTTATTCTCGTTCCTCTCCCCCCTCCCACCCCCAGCCTTTTTTTTTTTTTTTTTTTTTTTCCTTTTTGCTTTGTTCACTGCTTATTAAAATGGAAATCCTGGAGAATAGTAGTTCTGGAATATTGCCGGGCAAAAGTCAAATTGTCATCACGATATTATATATTGACACCCAACTGTCATCAGTCAGGCAGGAGCCAAACAATTAATACCCCCCTTAGGTATTCCGCCTGGGATTTTGTTTTGTCTGTTTCCTAAGAAAATAGACAGATATATATTTTCGTTCCTACAAACACACGCTCAGCCTTCAGCTCCGTTCTGTCTTCTGCTGGAAGCTGTTCTCTCTGCAATGGAGGTGATGACGTGTCCAGCCTGCTCAGTGGGAAGGAGTCGGAATGTTCGACAGTGGTGTTTTCTCTCCTTTTCTGGGCCTCTGTGCAAGCGCCCAGGCTCTGAATTTTCACGCTATGCTAAACAGCCCTGGTGTGCATGGGGGATGGTGCCCTTCCAGCTTGCAGTCTTTGGGGGCTCCTGGCTCCCACCCTGCTGCGGCCGGGCTGGCTGGGTCTTGGGTGCCCAAGTTGGGGGAGGGTCCGGTTCTCAGCCCTTGACCTTTGCCCACAGCCAGTCCCAGCCAGGCCTTGCAGGAGGAAGGAGGTGGAACTGCGGGCATCTTCCCGACCACTCCCATTCTGTCCCCGCTGCCCATCTATTTCTCCCCCTCCAACCTGGGCAACCCCCCATCCCTGGGAGGGACGAGGCTTTTGCCAAGCACTTTTCCAGGGGCTCAGGGAAGGAGCCCCCAGGCTCAGCCTGCCAAGCTCCCCTTCTCTGCACCTGGGTGTATTTCTTTGCAGGGGTTGGCAGGCTCCTGGGGGCTATGGGAAGGAAACAAGGAACATAATCATTGACTTTGATGCTTGGGCCTTTTTCTTTAACCCCAGAATACCCCCCCACACACACTTTTGATTTAATCTCACCCTCTTGCAAAACTAGAGCCATGTGTCATGCGCCTCACCAAGGAATAATCTCTTTGAGCAGAGATGGGGGGCAGCCAGGTGAATAGGCAGCAGCGAGCAAGGCACCTGGAGCCCCGTCGAGGACCCAGAGTGGCAGGTGTCAGAGGACCAGTGTTGGTGGGGTGGGCACCTTTGGGTGCTGTGCATGCCTACAATAGGCTCATATGACTCAGGGGGGGTCGTGAGGGGCACACAGATTCCAGGATGGGTCAGACAAGAAGTGACTGATAGCCCTTCACCCAAATCAGTAACTCCCCCATTTTCCTTCTATTTTTGTTAAAGAGCAAGTCTTACTAAATGCTCTATTTTGAGCCTGGCGTCCCCTCCCCTCTGTCCCCAGGTACCCAGAGTTTCTAGACCTGGCTTTTTTGTTTTTTTTTTAAGCAAGTGACTTTGGGTTCACCATACAACACCCACATTGTTTATTTCAAAGAACTTTTCAGCAAAGGGGTAAGAGTCCAGAAAAATCTCGCTCTTTCCCCTCCCTCTTCTTTCCGGCGGGGGCCCTTTTGGCTCAGGTCCGCGTCTGGATGGTCCTTGCTGGGGCCATCGGACCGGGGGCCCAGCCCCCCGGGGGCCCGCAGAAGGCAGGCAGAAGAGCAGGTGGTGTGAACTGATCAGCAGTGGGAAGGTGTGAACTGACTCAGTCCCCGAGTTCTGCCACCAGAGGAAAGAGAAAGAGAATGTCCCTCCTGCCAGGGGCCGCAGGAGAAATCAGCCGTAGTCTGAGCAAAACTCCACGCCCCCTCCGATTCTGCAATGTACAGCTGTTTGAGGGCTTTATCACTTTATTTTTTAAACAGGAATGATTTCTCCTTCATTGCTTAAGGCCGGGGAGCCAAGCGTCTTGACTTCTGTCTTTGACTTTCCCTGCGTTGAGTTCATTAGCACCTGGCCATCAGCTCGTGGTCCTAGCAACGTCGGAAACCCCTGAAGTTTTAAACTTTCTCGCTCCCCACGACCCCAGAATGGAACAGCTTTAAAAATAGCCTTAAGCAAAAGGATGTTATTTCATTAAATTTGGTTTAATGGAAAGAATAAAAGCAAAATAAAAACACACCCAACCCACGAGACTCCAAACACTGGTAATCGGTACTGCATAGCAAACTTTTTTTGGGAAAGAAAACGAAAACGTTATTGCACATGTAAAATATAAAATCTTAACTCTGCTGTGTGTTAGGCAATCCTGTAATCTTTTTTGACTCTTAAAAGAAATTCATTTCTGAAATGCTTGGTTGGAAGACTGTGACAATAGCTCATGAAATTGAGTGTTATTTTTTTCTTTCTTTTTTAAAAAAAAATATGTAAAGTGCAGTCTTCTGTATTCATGCATATTGTATATACCTGTATATGTTTTCCTGAGCAGCTAAATAACAATAAATATGACGTTAATGGTGACTGTGGTACATTTGTGGGTGGGGCTTGCTTTATTTTTTTTCCCACCCCCTCTTTTCTGGTAGGTCTGTTCAGAATCCCGGGGGGGGGGGGGGGGAGTGCAGGTCTGGACGAGGCAGTGCGCATGTGTGCGCGTGCGCCTGCATGCTTCCATGCTGTTCTAAGCTGGGTCATCCGTTTCTCAACCTGGGCACTATTGACATTTGGGCTGGATAATTCGTTGTGGAGGGGTCTGTCCCCTGTCCTGTAGGATGTTGAGCAGCATCCCTGGCCTCTACCCACTAGATGCCAGGGGCACCTCTCCTATTCCTCTATCCCCTGGGAGGCATGACCCTCCTGGGACTGAGAACCACTGGTATCTGATTGGTGTGGGAGGGAGGGGGCAAGGAGAGACCACCCAGGTGGCCATACTGTGGTGCTGCTTTTGGATCCCAGCGCTGAGTTCAGATCCCAGTAAGCTTTGTAACCTCCAGCAAGTTATGTGTGTAGCCTCTCCCTTCCTCCTTTCCCTCATCTGTGAAATGGGTCGAACTTGTGAAGTTACAGGAGGCAACGCGGGTGGACCCAGCAGGTAGGAGGGCTCCACGTGCATAAATTGCTAGCAGGGTGTCATTCTCTGAGCATGGCACAGCTGACAGTGTTTTGGGGTCGGGCTGTTCTGGGTTGGGTGCTGCTTCCTCCGCTTACAACCATGTGCTCTGGGCAAGTGGTTTAAACCTGGTCTCCATTTTCTTGTCTCAAAAATGGAGCAAATAGGGGCACCTGGGTGGCTCAGTTGGGTAAGCGTCAGACTCTTGATTTCACCTCAGGCCAGGATCTCAGGGTCGTGGGATCTAGCTCTGCATGGGGCTCCCTGCTCAGCGGGGAGTCTGCTTGTGATTCTTTCTCTGCCCTTCCCCCCCGCCCAATAAATAAATCTTTTTTTTTTTTTTTTTAATGGAGCAAATAACATCTAGCTTATAGGTTACTATGAGCACCAACCCTGTTCCAGACCCTATAAAACTCTGCCACCTTTTGGCATCAGCTTCGTTCTGGTACCTGCAGCCTCAGACTCAAGGTCATGCAAGACATTAGTTTACAAAAGGGGGTTTGGGGGTGAAGAGATAGACAAGTAAATTGACAGTTAAAAGTGAGGGGGACTATGCCCCATAACCCATGGCCAGTACAGAGGATGAATGTCACTCTGTGAGATTCATGAATCCCATGTAGGGGGCTTAGGGCAGGTTTCCTTCAGCAGGTTATGTCCATTTGGGGTTTTGAAGGATGAGTAGAAGTTCATCTTATTTGTCCCAGCATATAAATTGACCCTGATTTGACAGAAATTTTGTTGTGTTTCTTTCCTTCAGCATTTAAAGGTTTCTTTATATATGCAAATGCATATTTGTCAGAATATAAAGTTTTAAGGACAAGGCCTGTATATCCACTTTAATTTGGAGAAGTTTAAAAATCTCTCTAACCTTTAAAGGTCTCCTGCTCAGAGTGACAGTGGTATATGATCCCTTTCAGTACCCAGGGAAGGGAAGAGAAATGACAGAATGATGAGCACAGGGTGCAGGCATTTGGGAGACTTCAGGTCGGTGTGAAATGAACGAGGGAGTGTCAGGGAGGGCCCAAGAACCAGAGAGCCATGGACTGGCACGTCGTTGGGGGTCGGTGGGGACTTGTGACTTGGGTGCTGCAACATGGGGGTGCATGTTGGCCCCAGGGAGGGCCCCGGTTAGGGCTCTAGGTACAGGTTGCAGGTTGACCTTTCCGAATTGACGGAGAAGCGTCATCTTACCCGAATGTTCCAGCACATACCTCCTTCTCCCTGCTCTGACGAGGGGATGGTGGAGGAGTTGGGTGGACCCTCTGCTCTTCCAGAGCTAGGCGGAAGTGCAAAGAAGGACGTCCCATCCCCCTTTCCCTTTAAAAAAATAATTAGAAAAAGATTCCAAGAGCAGAGAGAACCATGGATTTCCCTCACTGACAAGGGGATAGGCAGGAAGCACCCCACTCAGAGCACTGCAATTGAGTTGTAGCAGACATAGAGGGTGTGGGAGGTGCCAAGCTTCGGCCCCCAGACCGGGCTGGCCTGAGGGGGACGTGACTGTGGATGAGTACCAGATTCTGCAAATATCACGTGGTCTAACGAGGTGCCCCAGGAACCTTGGAAAAAAGTTTTTTATTGAGATACAATTAACCTCACATAAAACTCACCGTTTAAATGATTTTAAAGTGTAGAATCCAGTGGCTTTTGGTGTATTTACAGTGTTGTGCGACCATCCTTGCTATCCATTTCTAGAACATTCTTATCACCCAAAAAAGAAATCCTGTACTCATGATCATTAAATTCCAATTACCCCCTCCTTCCAGCCCCTGACAACCACTAATTTACTTGCTGTCTCTTTGGCTTCGCCTATTCTGGACATTTCATATAAATGGAATCGTACAACATGTGGTCTTTTGTGGCTGGCTTCTCCCACTTAGCCTGAAGTTTTGGGGTTTGTTCCTTTTTAATGACTAAATACTATTCTGCTCTATGAATATACCACATTTTTATCTAGTCGCCGGTTGATGGACATTAGGGCTGTTCACATTTTTGGGCTATTATACATAATATTGCTATGAACATTCAGGGGCACGTTTCTCTGTGAACATATGTTTTCAAATCTCTTGGGTGTATACCTGGGAGCAGAATCACCCGGTCGTATGGTAACCCAATGTTTAACTTTTTGAGGGACCACGAGACTGTCTCCTGAGCAGCTGTACCATTTTACATCTTGGAAAGGGATTTTTGTTTATTTATTTAACCCATTGTTCCCCACTCCCCTTTATCACATTTAAAAAACTGAGGCACAATCTAGACACAATGAAACCCATGGATCTTAAGTGTTCAGTGTGGTGCATTTTCACATACGTCTGCACCTGTGTAACCCAAAGCAAGATTATACAACAGGACAAACTTCCCAGAAGGTTCCCTCCTGCCCTTTCCAGTCAACAGCCCATTCCTCAAGCAACAACCCATCGGACTTCTCTTACCATTGATTAGCTTTGCCCATTCTTGCATCTTGATGTCCTATAAATGAAGCGTGAGTCAGGAGTCCCTCCCTCTGTATTGCTGAATAGCATTTCCTCCTGTGGACATACCACAGTCTGTTTAATCATTTACCTGTTGATATGCATTAATTTCCAGTTTTGGTTACTAGGAATAAAAGTACCATGAACATCTGTGTACAAACTTTTGTGTGGACGTAGGCTTTCATTTTTTGGAATGGCTGGGTTGTATAGCAGGTGCACATTTCCCTTCTTAAGAAACTGCCAAACCAGGGCACCTGGGTGGCTCAGTCAAATTAAGCGTCTGACTCTTGATGTCGGCTCAGGTCATGATTTCAGGGCTGTGAGATGGAGCCCTGCATTGGGCTCCGCGATGGGTGCGGAGCCTGCTTGAGATTCTCTCTCCTTCTCCCTCCCTCTCTAAAAAAAAAAGAAAAAAAAAAAAAAAAAAAGAAAGAAACTCCCAAACCATTTGTTTAAAATTGTACTACTTTGCGTTCCCAGTGGCAATGTATGGGAGTTCTAGTTCCTCCTAATATCCTTGCCAACACTCGATATTATCTGTCTTCTTAACTCTCGCCGTTCTAGAGTGGGTATAGTGACATCTCACTGTGGTTGTCATGTTTATTTCCCTAATGATGTTGCGTGTATCTTCATGTATTTGTTTGCTCTCTGTATGTCTTCTCTTGTGAAGTGTCTGTTAAAATCTTTTGCCCAATTTTTTTTCAAAATTTGGTTGTGTGTCTTTTTATCATTGCCTAATACAAGCCCCTTCTCTGTGTGTTGCAAATATTTTCTCCCAGACTGTGGCTTTTTGTCACAGTCTTTTGAAATGCAAAGGTTCTAAAATTTCACAAGCTTCATATGGTCCATTTTATCAAGTTTCTTTGATGGCAAGAGCTGCGTCCTCCCTAGGGTCATGCTTGCTCCTCGTAGCTTGATGGTTTTATGTTTAGCTTTTGATGGTACATTTTGGTTTAGGTTTGAGGTGAAGGTAAGGGTTCCTTGTTTCCAGAATGTCCAGGTGTCCCTTACCATCGGTTCAAGACATTTTTCCATTGGCTTAGCCATTCTTGGTGGCAATCATTTGCCTGTGCACATGGGGGTCTAGTTTTGCACTCTCTTTTGCCACTTGGATGCATTTTAAGCTGGGGTCACATGGAAATTTTGTTGTGTTCCCTCCGAAGAATGGAAGAAAACAGAGGGAGTCTAGTGGAAAGGTACCGATTTATCCTACCCTGATCCTAAAATAAACCCCTTGAAATCATGGCAATGTCACCATTGCCTGATGAAAGCTCCCAGCCCAAGACCTTCCGTCTGTTGAAAACCGAGGCTGACAAGCTTGAGAGAAGTGTTAAAGACCTAGTAGCGCTGAGCAGACGCTTTCTCCTTGTAGCAGTAGAGAGCTTTGTGGGGTTGGAAAACGAGTGCCTTCATTGCTGGGGAGATTGGGAATTACTCAAGGCTGCCTCTGCACACCTCATATGTCACCATGTCTGACTTCCCAGAAATGTTACTCAGTCTCTCCATTTTACATGTGAAGAAATAGACGCTCAGAACGTCCAGTGTCTGGCTCAAGGTCATGCAGCAGTCAGCAATGGAGCCAGAACCAAATGCCCTGTCTCCCTGCCGTCTCCCATTGTCCCTTGTCCTGAGATCTGGCTCCAGGGTAACTGGGAGGGAGGGCAGCTCCTGTCAGGGGGAGGTGTGTTCTGTATCCACAGCAGCCAGCTCAGGGCCTGGCACACAGTAGGACGTCACAAGATAGGGGTTGAATAAAAGGGGCTGTTGCTGGTTCCTCTTTCCTGCTTGATGGACTCTTAACCTTTGGCTGCTGTTGAGGTTAATGGGTGGGGGATGAAGCTTGTATCTGGGGGTGAGAGCTGATTGCTCAGACTTTGACTCTGGCTGATGTACACTCCTGGGGCTGCCGATGGCTGTGCTCCCAAAACAGACAACAAGTCACGAGTGAACCTTGGTATGAAGACTAATAGCAATAGAGGGGGACAAGAGACTGACCAGGGATGCTTCATCAAAGAGGGCCTGGAGTAGAGACTGAGAAAGTAGGGGAGTGAGCCAAGCAGATATATGGAGAGCAGAAACAGCGTGTGCAAAGGCCCTGTGGTAGGAGCATCTTCGGCATGTTGGAGGAATAGTGAGGTTGTGATAACCCTGCACTGGGCCCAGGGTTGGTAGAGAAGCACAACAGCGAGGGGCTTCAAGAATCCAATCCCCATCCTCTGAACCTCTTACTCTGACGCATTTAAAGACAAAAACCAAAGTAAGCTCCCAGCATCCTCTCTGTCTCATGACTCTCTCCTGGGATCCCACAGTGTTTTCTTGAGTTTCTCTCTTTTTATTCCGATCCACCTGCTACCTTGCTCCCTGGGTCTGGCCTGTCTTCCCAGGTTTCTGCCTCTCTGGCTCCCACCGAAGGTCACTGGGTATCAGTTATTCATCTCACTTTATTTTGCCAAGGGAGGTGACACAAGGATCTCTGTGTGTGCAGAGGCTGCCAGGCTGGAGGTGACGGTGTCAGGCTCTGGGGATGCAGGGAGACCTGGAGGCACCAGGGAATAGCCGTGATGCTCCCCTACTGGAGTTAGAAGCTCTACTTTTGTCTCTTAGTGGTTTGGGGTTCCCAGCTCCATTTCTAGCTTTCTGGGGGCAGGAAGGAGATTGGCAATAGAGCTGTTGCTGCTGGTTCCGCCTCCCTCTCACCTTGCATGTGCCCAGGGACTTCCCATGCACCAACCGTAAGCTCAGGCTTCTTGTCCTTAGTTTCTGGGATTCGAATCCCTGCCCGTGTGAGTCCCCATCCAAAAGTCTGTGCTCTGCGGCCACCAGGAAGCCCCAGGGTTGGGCACAGGGTGGGGTTTGAACACGTGGTGTGAGGGGGCCAGTGCCGAGTTCCCACTAACCAGCCAAGAGTCCCCACTCTGGGCTTTAGTTTCCCCATCGGAAAAATGGGCTTAAACCAGTATCAGCCTCGGATACCGCCCAAGGCAAGATTTCTCTGAAAGACAGAAGGGGGAAGTTGAAAATGGTGAACTCCTGTGGGCTCTGAGGGGACACCCTTGCCTGTTATCAGAACCAGTCCAGCCAAAGGTTCCTGATCACCTCCTGTACCCCAAATGCTGGCCAGGCGCTCACCCCACACACTCAGTGCTCAGACAGCCACGGGAGGTGAGGGCCTCAGGATCTTTCCTCCTTTAAAGATGAGGAAAGCAAGGCTCAGGGATGTGTCACCTGTGGGCCAAGGTCACCCAGGAGGTGAGTGGCGGGCCGGATGCCCATTTGGGAAGATCTGAGCTCCCAGCTTGTGGGCTAGCAAGGGGTCATCTTCTTCGACTTGTACTTTCTATTCAGATTTGAGCCAACAGCGGTAAACTCACCCCTCCTGTGGCCACCTTGTTTTTCTAGGGAAGGTGGGGCCCCAGGAGGGAACAGAACAGAGGCACAGAGAGGTTAAGCCACTTGGCTGAGGCCACACAGCCTGCCAGGTTCAAGGGGGCAGGTTCATTTTGTTTTTCCTGCCCCACTCTGTGCCCTGCATACAGTAATCACTGGATAAATGCTCTGTGGCCTGCCCAGGGTGGGACCTGGCCGAATCTCTCTTCCTTTTGGCTGTTGTTCACTAAGGAGGTGGGGAGGAGAGACTGGGAGGAAGAGGCCCCTGACTTTGGCGCCCCCTCCTCCTGGCAGGGCAGGTATGGGCTACCTCCAGTGGGAGGTAGGAAATCCTGCTTCTCTGGCCTCTCCTCTTGCTTGGAGCTAGGGCCCTGCAGGTCTGGCCAGTTACATGAGGCCTGGAGTGGGGGTTGGGGGGGCTGCGGGGACCTCCCGGACAGTGTGCGCTGTGGCTGGAACCTTTGTCCCCACCATTCTAGCCCTTCCTCAAGGGTGGGAGGAGCCTGACCCCATGGGAATCTCAGTGCAGGAGCACATTCTTCCTGGCCCTGCCTCTGGAGCCCACCCCCCCAACCCCTGCCAGCCACCCCAAGCAGCCCTACTCCTCTACCCTTTGTCCCAAGGAGGAACGCTCAGGAGTTCTGAGCCCCTAGGAGGACAAAGGGCTCATTGAGGCGCCAAGGCCAAGCAGAGGGGGAGGGGAAGGGTATAGGGAGGGGCAACTGACAAGAGTAGGCAAGGCTGCTTCTGCCCCACACACCCCGTATGACCCTGAGGACTTGCCTCTGAGGTCCTCCATTTACCCATCTGTGAGATGGGGTGACGGGGGGACGTGAGAGTTCGCAGTGGCTGGAGATTGTCTGTAACTGCCATGTGTATAATGTACAGAGTTGAATGTTGTTAACTGAGATACCGAGGCTACCACCTTGCCTGGAATCCCTGAGACCAGCTGTCTTCGCAAATCTAGACTTTGGGAGAACTTAAAAAGGTGAGTAAGGAAGGATTTCTCCTCTGCGCTCAGTGACACCTCCGCGGGGCTGCAATCAAATATAAGATACCTCTGAAACAAATAATGCAATATATGTTAAGAAAGAAAAAAAGAAGAAGAAGAATGTAGCAGGAGGGGAAGAATGAAGGGGGGGAAATCGGAGGGGGAGAAGAACCATGAGAGACGATGGACTCTGAAAAACAAATTGAGGGTTCTAGAGGGGAGGGGGGTGGGAGGATGGGTTAGCCTGGTGATGGGTATTGGGGAGGGCACGTTCTGCATGGAGCACTGGGTGTTATGCACAAACAATGAATCATGGAACACTATATCTAAAACTAATGATGTAATGTATGGGGATTAACATAACAATAAAAAAAAATTAAAAAAAAAAAAAAAAGAAAGCACTGGAATACTCTCATTAGGATGCGAGATAAATAAAGACCTCCAGGCATGTGAATCTAAGAACTTGCTGTTTTTTGAACCTTTTTTGGATGTCGGGATTGCACATGACAGAGTGTGATCCTTTACTGCTAGAATTCATGAAGTCATTCATTCGTTCACTCACCAAATATTTGTTGAGTCCCTGCTATGTGCCAGACAATGCGTCAGGCTCGGGGGACCCAGTGGGGAACAGAGCAAAGCCCCCATCTTATGGAGTGCACACTGGTCTGGGCGGCCTAACGTCTACACCTGTGTCTCCAGGTATCCGGGTTTGTGGAGTCATCAGACCTCATGGAAGGATAAGGAAGCCAGTGTCTTCTACCCCGAACACTCCGGTTTTCTGAGAACTTCTCCCCTGTGTTGTGTTAAAGGCGGGTGTGGGGATGGGACAGCGATGGGCTTCTGAAATGGACGTCATGGTCATGGCCAGCTTGAAGATAAGACAACAAGCCTGGGCCATAAGTGACTCGCAACTGGTGCCCACAGTGGGCGAGGTAGTGCCTGAGTCATCAGTGGTCCCCAGAGCCCGGCTGCACCGGGACTGGAGGTGGGCGGTGTGGGATGCTGGAGGTCGTCGGGTAGGCCTGAGTTCAAATCCTATTGGCCCTCCTGATGTCCCTGTGACCTGAGGTCAGCCAGGTTGCCCTGGCCTTCAATTTCCTCACCTGCCAAATGGGCTCAGGGAGTGCTTTGGAGGGCTTCTGCGAGGACTGAATGACCGAGCTACTGGATATGAAGGCACTTAGAGTAGCTCCAGCTCCGAAACAAAGAGGCTTGTCGCTCTGGGGTTTGCAGCAGCTTTCCTCCTCTTGGTGAGCGGCTGCACCACTCGGGGCAGGGGCCCAGTGGGATGTTTAACCACAGAGGTGCAGGTCCCCATCCAGATTCTCTGAGCTGATCCTCTAGATGTGGGGGTCTAGAATTCTGACTTCTGGGCCAGGTGGTGAAGGTCAGGTTGAGATCCAACCCCCCCAGCTGCCCTGTCCTGGTGACTGCTGACCCCTTATAGTGGGGAGGCCAGGACAGCTCGGTCTGGGGATGGGGGACTAAGGGCTGTGGGCCATGTGCTCAGACTTGGCTGGGCTGGTCTTCTTGCCAGTTCAGGGCAGGGCAGCTAATAATTTATAGGGCTTGGTGCAAGATGAAAACGTGGGCCCCTAGTTCAAAAAGCAGAAAAAAAGGGGCACCTGGGTGGCTCAGTTGGTTGAGCGTGGGACTCTTGATTTTGGCTCAGGTCATGATCTTGGGGTCGTGAAATTGAACCCTGGGTCTGGCTCCCCACTTAGTGTGGAGCCTGCTTGGGATTCTCTCTCTCTCCCTCTGTCCATCCCCCTGCTCACGCATTCTCTCTGTCAAATAAATAAATCTAAAAAAATAAAGGCAGAAAAAAAGGTACTAAAATATAAAGTTTTCCGTTTCTTCTGTAGCCTCTGCCTCGACTTGCCATGATGGTTTTTACTGGCTATTTAATGTGGTTCTAAGCAAAGAAAAATCACGCTTTTAAATTATTAGCACGAATTTTACCACTTTCTATGGTGCAACGTCACTTCTAAGCACAAATATAAGAAATTAAAAAAAATATAAGCGTTTAGTTCATGCGTCTAATCACCAAAATTACACGATTCGTATTTGTAGTGCGTGCACGCATATGTATTGTTTTACCCGGAACAGTGGAGATGTTATTCAAAACGAGCTTGGTTTTTATGTCAATCCTGGAGACCCGCGCGTTCGGCCACCACTCTGCCTTCGGCTTACCGATGAGTGAGGGAAGCCTGGAAGGAGGGAGGAACGATGGGTCATTCTAGGCGCTAGCTTCCTTTTCTTCTGTGTTATTTTCAGCATCCGTAAACACGAATCAGAAAGGATACCATAACGTTCTCTGGCTGGCCATCCGTGTTTCTTCCAGTGCCTTCCTTCTGCCTTCGAAGGAAGTTCGGGTGGAAAGTGGGGCTGCTTGGGACTGGCAGCACCCCCACTCAAGCCGACACGCAGGCTGCTTCCCTTCTTCTTGCGCCTTTCACCGCACACGCATGCGCAGCGGACAGCGAGAGAGTTACAAGGGAGCCGGGCGGGCATGCGCATTACACGTGTCTCGTCTGCTCATCCTGCCTCTGCGGGGCTTCACTTAGAAAAAACACGAGTTCAAAGATAAAACTATTATGGATTTTCAGACAGGGACAGCAAAACCTGAAACCAAGCATGGGCCCCTGTGAGTGTGGGGGTCCTGTGGACTGTGTAAGTCATATGCTCAGGAGGCTGGCCCTGTTCGGGGGCACTGCTTCCCTTACAGATGGGGAAACCGAGGCCCAAAGAGGCGCAGGGACCCAGATGAGGTTGGAGACGGCCAAACCATGCCACCCCCCTCCCCCCGCCCCCGCGGACCTCAGTTTCTCATGTTTGGACTGAAGATCAGGTTTGCCTCACGGAGATGGGGATGGGGTGCTGGTAAGCGACAGAAGTGAAAATGAGTCTACAGAAGCCAATCATTTCCCTGCCCCCTGTAGTTCAAACATTTGCTGATTTACTCATTCAACAAATGTTAGTTGACTGTCTACTCTGTGCCTGGCAAGACTGACCTGCTCCCAGTCCTGGAGGAACTCCCCATCTGGTGGACAGGGCCCTCTCTTCCAAGCCTAGATACACTCTCTAGAAACTTCCAGACCCTGAGACCAGAGGCCACGATTCTGATCATCCCTTGATAAGTGGCCAGAGGTTGGGACATGAGTGACAACATCTGACCGAGGGGCCATTGCTGAGAGTTCTAATAGCTAGAAAAAGGGCATTTCAGGAGGAGGGCACAGGCTAGGGAGAGGTGCAGTAGTTAGCGAGGGTTTCAGGGCAAGCCTAGGACCTTGAGGAGGAGAGGTAAAGGCAGGGATGGAGGTTTGAGCCAGAGGCCCCCAAAGGAGATACTCAGGGGTCATGTGACTCCAAACCCCATCCCAGCCTGGTCAATCCTTGGGCTACGACCCTATAGCCAAGATTTCTCCTTGGAACCCGGCTCTCCCACAGAGCTGGAAGAGTCTCTGATAGCACCGCCTCATGGCCTAGATGTGTCAGGTTTTCTCTCCCTCTCTTTCTCTCCCTCCTTCCCAACCCCTCCCTTCCCCCTCTCCCTCCCACCCTCACTCTCTGTCTCCCGCCCTCCCTTCCTCAGCTGAGTCTCAGCTTGAAAATCTCAGCTGCTTTGTTTATCCAGCTGACTGGTGAGTCCAGCACCGTGCCAAGCTTGTGAATCTTCTCGCCGAAGCCTCACGCAACCCTATGGACTTGAAGATGAGAAAACTGAGCTCAGAGAGTTGAAGTGACTCCCCCAAAGGCACTGTGAAAGGGGGAACTGGCTTTAAGCCCGGCCATTTGAAGCTCACCGGTGGGCCCTGAACCACCAGGCCACACTGCCACAGGCCTGCATGCTCACGTCTTTCTGCTCTTTCTGCCTCCATTACCTCTACGCCCCACCCCCTGCACTTGGTAAACTCTTACTCATCCTTCAAAACCCTATTCTTTGTTTCTTCAAGTCCCCAGACAAGGAACATCCCATTTCTCTACCTAACAAATATTTGAGTAGCTCTGTGTTCCTGGCATGGTGCTAGGTCCTGGTCATATGCTCAGGAGGCCGGCCCTGTGAGGGGCCTGATGAACAAATGAACCTGACTTCACCAGTTAACAAGCAAACACAAATCAATGCCTTGTTACTAGCTGTGAAAATAGTTATGAAGGACATGAACAGAGGACTCTAATAAAGATGAATCGGTTGGGATTATTATATACTGGGGAATGAGAACGGTTCTTTTGAAGAGGTGAGATTTAAAATGGCCTCCAGGCAGGGAACTGGCAAGTGCAAAGGCCCTGGGGCAGGAAGAATTTGATGTGTGCAGAGAACAGCAAGGAGGCCAGAGTGGCCAGAGTGCAAGGAGAACAGAAGGGGTGGTGGGAATGAGCCAGTGAGGTAAACATGCCTCACTTAGAGTTGTCTTTTAAGGCACTGAGGTTTTAGAGCCTCTGCCTCCCTCCTGGAGCAGAGGGATCAGATCAGATCCTCATGGCATCTCCAGAGCAGAGCCTGACCCTTAGGAGTGAGCAGCTGAGGTGGTTTGAGGAAGCCATGGGTCAGCAGGCCGATGCCAGGCCGCTCTGTCCCCTCCCTCCTTTCCTCTGGGCCCTCCCTACTCAGCTGGCTCCTCTGGAACACGCTCCTAAGGGGCACAGTGGGTCAGCGGGGCAGGGGGACATGAGGGGTGCTAACATGGGACCCAGGAGGGGACCAGGGTGGCACTCTTCTGGGAGTCGGGCACCATCGGCAGCTCATTTTCATGTGTCATTTGCATTTCTTCTGAAATTATTTTTTTAAGGTTCCAGCCAAATGCTCTGTCACGCAGGCTGCCGCTTAAAGGAGTATCACGAGAGTGGGTGGGCATCGGGTTTGGCCTCCACAGGCTTGTGGCCTCCCTGGGCTCCCTCTCCGACCCCCTCTCCGGCCCCAGGCATAGGAGACTCTTGGAGCAGAACGGAGAAGAGCCACGAGTCATGCCCAGCTAGTGTTTGTGGGGGCTCACCCCGTGCCAGGCTCCGTGCTCAGAAAGCCATGCCCAGCTAGTGTTTGCGGGGGCTCACCCCGTTCAGGCTCCTGTGCAAGGAGCAGGGCATCATCCGCTCGGAGCTCAAAGTCTGCTTACAGTGAGCAGAGTCGGAGTGGAAGCTTCCAGCCAACTTGCCGGGGAGCTCCCATTCTCGCATTAAGGGGGGACGGGTGTGCCAGATGGAATACAGGTCTGCCAGCTTCACAGCCTGGGTCTCTCTGCTTCGGGCAGGAAGGATTCCCCGAGGTTCTTTCATATAACCAATTATAGCTGGGGAAACTGGGTCCCAACAGGCAAGAAAGGGTGAGGTTGGGATTTGAGCTAGGAATGTCTGCTTCATAGAAGGATAAATGATGTAAACTCAGCTATTAAAAGTGAACCCCCAAAAGCATGAGGCTGGCTCTGCTGGGAGGACGGTAGGGGAGGGAGACTCCTGCGTGAAGCGCCCTGCCTGGCCCATCATACCTGCTAACGTATGGGCGCACCTCCGTGGGAGGTGAGATAGATAATTTCAAATTCCCTAGTGAGCCATCTCCTTTCCAGTTTCTCGCACGACATCGGGGAGAGACCCCTGTTGGTGCTAACGTGTCTTCAACACTCCTCTCCAGCTCTTGCTAACTCCCTTTCCAACAAAGAAGCTCAGAACCTTCTGCAGGCAATGCTGTCTAGCTGGAATTTAGTGGCCCCTTTGTCGAGAAGGAGCCATTTGAGCTGAGCTCAGGAGTGTCACTGGGAGTTTGACAGGGAACCGGGAGGAACATTCTGTGTGGAGGGAGAAGTTGGTGCCCGGTCCTGCCTGGGGGCACGTGGAAGCAAAGCCTACCTGGGAGAGAGGAAAACCATTTGATGCGACTGGGACTGTAGGGTGTGGGTGACAAAGTGGGAAGGGGTTTGAGTGGCAAGGACCCCAGCGCCAGATGAAAGGGCTCGGGATTTATTCTATGGGTGGCAGGAGTCACGGAAGAACTTTGAGCAGGAGCAGGGGTTTTGGAGGTAGTGAGACAAGAGGCAGGGAGGCCGTTCAGTGCTCTGGGTTAACGACGACGGCGACCGGAGGAGGACGGTGGCTTTGGGGATGGAGCCATCCGTGCCGGCTTAACAACTAGGCTTTGCCTAATGGTGCTGGTGATGCTGGTGATGGTGGTGATGGTGGTGATGGTGGTGATGGTGGTGATGGTGGTGATGATGGTGATGGTGGTGATGGTGGTGATGGTGGTGATGGTGGTGATGGTGGTGATGCTGGTGATGGTGGTGATGGTGGTGATGCTGGTGATGGTGGTGATGGTGGTGATGGTGGTGATGCTGGTGATGGTGGTGATGCTGGTGATGGTGGTGATGGTGGTGATGGTGGTGATGGTGGTGATGCTGGTGATGCTGGTGATGGTGGTGATGGTGGTGATGCTGGTGATGCTGGTGTTGGTGGTGATGGTGGTGATGCTGGTGATGGTGGTGATGGTGGTGATGGTGGTGATGGTGGTGATGCTGGTGATGGTGGTGATGGTGGTGATGGTGGTGATGATGGTGATGGTGGTGATGCTGGTGATGGTGGTGATGCTGGTGATGCTGGTGATGCTGGTGTTGGTGGTGATGGTGGTGATGCTGGTGATGGTGGTGATGGTGGTGATGGTGGTGATGGTGGTGATGGTGGTGATGGTGGTGATGGTGGTGATGCTGGTGATGGTGGTGATGGTGGTGATGGTGGTGATGCTGGTGTTGGTGGTGATGGTGGTGATGCTGGTGATGGTGGTGATGGTGGTGATGGTGGTGATGGTGGTGATGCTGGTGATGGTGGTGATGGTGGTGATGCTGGTGTTGGTGGTGATGGTGGTGATGCTGGTGATGGTGGTGATGGTGGTGATGGTGGTGATGCTGGTGATGGTGGTGATGCTGGTGATGCTGGTGATGCTGGTGATGGTGGTGATGGTGGTGATGCTGGATGCTGGTGATGGTGGTGATGGTGGTGATGGTGGTGATGGTGGTGGCGCGTGCAGCATAAATAATACTATCAGCTAACATTTACTTTCACACTCCTCGTCTTGTTGTTATGGAATCACTATCCCATGGGATCGATCCCATTTTTATCTGCATTTTTCAGATGAAGGAACTGAGGTTTGCCTGTGGCCACGCAGCTAAAGAATGGTGGAGCGGGGATGGGGTGCCGGGCTGGTCCCACTCTGACCACCGAGTTCTGGACTCCGTGCCTCCGTGCTTGCAGGCAGCTGGTGGGAGAGGCAGTGCTCCAGCCTTCCCCCAGGCCCAGGGCACGTAGATAGCAGCTTCCCCTTGTCCCCAGGCTTTGTCCTTTGCGGGTAGGCTTTGGAGGCACTGCTTGGGGGACTTGAGATCCCTTTGGCATTGGTGGCTGTGCTCTGGCCCCCAGGGAAGGTAGAGAAGACTTTCCACAGTGCTCGGCCCTTTTGTGCCAAACCCTGGCCCGTGTGAGATGAGCGTGGAGGAATTTGGTCCATATGGATCCAATTTCTTTTGGAATATACAGCAAATGATGCTGGACAAAGGCAGGCTGCCTTGGCCGGACCTAAAATATGTGGGCAATTGCTTCTGAGATGTTTGACAACTCCCAGGCTCAGCAGAATGGACCAGCAGCACTGGGCTGCGGCAGCTGGTCCAGGAGTGAGCAACCGAATGCCATGGCTCATCCCGTGAGTGTGCCAGGGACACATGGACAGGGACCAAGATTCAGGGGAATTCGGCCAGGCTGGGCGAGGTGCTGAGCAGGGCTGCCCGGGCGCTGGAGACTCTTCCTTCCAGGACACACGGTATCACATCGTGTGGGGAGTGAGGTTTTATTTTCCTGCTGTGTAACCTGAATGAGTCTCTTGACCTTGCTTAGACTTAGGGGACTCTACCTGTCAAATGGGGCGAGCAGACCTGGGGAGTAGGTCTGAGCAGAGCCAAAGCAGGCCTTTTGGTTTTCTCCAAACCTCCCTTCCCTTCCAGATACCCGTTCTTCCTTTTCGCAACATATGCTTCTGAATGGGGTTGCCAGTCTTAATATCCCACCCCCTGAAGGCAGTGATTGGTCTAAAGATGGGCATGGGACCCACGCTGGGCCAATCAGATCCCTGCCCTGGGATTTCTGCTCTTGGGCCAGATGAAGACAATTTGTTTTCCTCCACAGAGGTGAGCCCTGGGCTGGCCAGGACGGTGTCCCCTGCTCTGAAGAGAGACTGGTCTGAGAAAAAGAAGGTGACCAGGAACGAGAGAAGCAGATGAAGACAAAGGAAATGTCCAGGTGAGGTTGGCATCCTCACACCTACCCTCCTTGCAGAATTTTTGGTGACGGGAGCCAAGAACACATTTCCTGTTCTGCCAAAGCTAATTAGACTTGTGTTTCTGTCCCATATGACTGAAACAGTTTGATAAATGCAAGCCTTTCCTGGCTTCCAAGGCACCTCCATGGTTCATTAACCCCATAGTTTCTTAGAGTTGCTCTCTAGGTGGGTATTAATATTCCTATTTACAGATATTAATAATCATAATCACCCCCACTTCTGAAGAGTTCAGTGCCATGCCAGCCACTAAGCTACGCCTCTTGCAGGAATTATTTTATTGCACCTTACAATGCCCTAGGAGGCCGTGAGTATTATTATACCCATTTTAGAGATAAGGACATGGAGGTGCAGAGGGGTCAAGGGACTCAGTTCAGGTCCGACAGCTGGCAAATGGCAGGAGCCAGAATGTCTGTGTTGTGCCAAAGCTGGTGCCCATAAATTCTATACCGTAGGGCTGGTGGCGATAGGCTGAATGAAAACGCCTCGGTTCCTCCCCCGGCCCCAACCCTTCCCTATATCTATGCCTCTTTGTGATGTGGCTTTGCAGCTCCTTCCGTGGAGAGGTGAGTCTCTCTCCCATGCCTTGAAGCTCGTCTCTGCCATGTGACTGGGGTTAGCCAATAGAAAGTGGTAGAAACCGCACTCTGGCAGTTCCCAGCTGGGCTTTCAAGACAGTTTGCTCTTTCTACTGTCTTGAACCCTTGCCTAGCTGCCAGGAGAAGAAGCCTGGGCTGGCCTGCTGGAGAATGGGAGGCACATGGAAGAGACCTGAGTCGCTGAGGCCAGCCTAGATCACCCAACAGTCAGCTGTGCCCCGGATGGGAGAGCGAACCCAGCAAGATGAGCAGAGCTACCGGCCCGACCACTCTAGATGTGGGAGCAGCCAATGCTTGGCATTGGATGCCACCGACGGTAGGTCATCATTTGTCATGCAGATGTACTGTGACAGAGAACAGGCAATGACAGCGGGGTGGGGGGAAAAAGGGAGGGTGTCTTCCTTAAGCCATGTCTGGCGGCCCCTGCTTTGCTGGATGCCATAATGAAGGACCACGAGACACCATCTTTGTCTCCCCCCACCCCAACACTCACCCTTTCAGCAGCCAAGGTGTGACATGGGCTTCTAGAACTGGGCTTAAGTGCCTGTAATTAATAGCAGGGCTGACTCCGGAGGCCGGTCCTGCCTGCTCACCCCGCCTGCCCACCCCACTCAGAGTGGAGTTTGCAGGGGTTAAGTAATTGTATTGTTTATTGCACTAAATGGAACATTCATCAGGCAGCTTGAAGGCGCCCAGGCTGTCCCCGTGGGCCATGCTCTCGGCCAAGAGCAGAGATGGGAAGTGGCCACTTGCTGGACTTGCATGAGGACATGGGGGAGTCCAGCTCCAGCCTTCCAGAAGCTGCCCTCCAGAGTCTCCCTCGTCTCCCTGGGTTATGGGCCCCATTTTACAGATGTGGAAACCGAGGCCCAGAGAGGTTACATCAATTGCTCAAGATCACTCTGCCAGGAGGGGAGAGGGAGAAGGCTTGAATCTAGGTGCACCAATGTGGAGAGCCAGGCTTTGAGCAATACCTTGGCAGGCTCCCCCGGGATCACCAGCTGGCTCCCTGATGGCTGCAAGAATCTTTTTCTCACTCTTGCTGAGACCTCAGAGGAGAGAGAACAAAGCTGGGAGATGTCACCGAACACTGGGATGATCTGCTAACGCCGCAGAAGACTCCCGAGCACCGGGCACCAGCAAATCTGCATGAAGTTGCCCGGATTGGGCTCAGCATGGTTAGAAGGGGGTAGCACCCACGGGTGCAGCTCTGCCAAGTGCCCGTGACTTTCCACCTCTCACCCATGGGTGGGGAGAGGGGTCTCTCTTCCCTACAGCTCCTGACGAGGTGGCTAGTTTTAAACTCCTCTGCTTAAAATTAAAACAGGTTCATGTCAAAGCCACCAGGTAAGGAACACCTCAGGCATCCTGGGAAGTGACGTTCACGTGGGGACAGGGCGAGGGAGGAGCCTCGGGTTGATGTCGGAGCTGCCAGGCTGGCAGCCTGGGGTGGGGCTCCGATGAGTCACCCCCTCTTCCTCACATCTATCTTATGCTCCTCTGTCCCTGGGAGCTGTTTTGTTGGGAGCTTCCTAGAGACGGGAACAGTGGCCCCAGCCAGAATTGACCATCCACTCTGTCCCCCATTGTCCATAAAATAAAGTCCCTTCCCTCCTCCCCCCTCCCCTGCATGCCCTGACCTTGCCCTTCCTGCCAGCTTCAGCTTATGCCACTTCCTGCTCAGGCTTCATGCCCCAGTGACCGTGTCCTCTGGGCTTTCGTGCATGCTGATCCCTCCACCTAGACTGCCCTTCCTCTGACCTCCTTTACCTGGCTGACTACTATTTGTTTTAAACATCACCTCCAACAAGAACCAGGAGTTGGAATGGGGGGGATGGGGCAAGGAAAAGCAACCGGGGTCTCTAGGATTATCTTGGAGGAGAATCAGAGAAGCAGGAGGCCCATGAAACAAGACAATGGGACCGGGGACAAAGAACAGGTAGACCAGAAAGAAGGTGGAGTGAGGTTTCCTCGGTGCCTAGATGGGCCTTGGGGAGCAGCTTACCTGGGGGGGGGGTGGCGGTTGGACTATTTCTTGGGAACTTGAGTTCCTGAGGACATGGAGGCCACAGCAGAGCCCTCGCTCACTTTGTTCTCTCTACTCCTGTCTTTCACAGATCTTCCCCAGAAGGTTTCATTAGAAAGAAAGGTTTTGCAGCTAAAAAAAAAAAAAGTGTGAAAGCCCTAAGTTCTGAAGTTAGACTACATATGTCCAAATCTCTGCTCAGCCACTTAGCTGTGTGACTTTGGGCAGATTACTTAACCTCTCTGAACCTCATTTTCCTAATCTGTGAAATGGGAATAATGATAGTACATACCTCGCAGTTGTTTTGAAGAATGCGATGGACTATATTTGTCCAAAGATGGTTACAACAATATCTGCCATCCCTTGCGCCCTGGTAGAACCTCAGCACTCCCTCATCAAAAAGTAGAGTCTAAATCCCCTCACCTTGAAGCTGGGTGAGCATTGGTGACTGCCTCGACCAACAGAGTACAGTGGAGGTGATGCCATGACTTCCAAGGCTAGGTCATAAAAATGCCATGTACTTGTGCTTGGTTCTTTTCGGATGCTCATTCTCGGAACCCGGCTGCCATGTTGTGAGGAACCTCAAGCAGCCTGCGGACAGGAATGGAGACCCCAGCTGAGCTCCCGATCAGGACCAATCTGCCAGCTTGGTGACTAAACGAAGTTGATCCTCTACTCCATAGTGGGTCTGCCTCAGCTGATTTTGGGGGGCGGGTCACAGAGGTGAGCTATCTCTGCTGAGTCCCCACCAAAATTACAGATCTGCAAACAAACTAAATGACTGTTAGTGCTTTGGGACACTAAGTTTTGGGGTGATCTGTTATGTAGTAAGAGATGGCCAGAACAAGGAGTAGATGAGATAAGGCACAGAGGTGGCTTAGCCTAGGACCACATGCATCATTAGCTCCTTTTACACAAGAGGAATTGGGCACAGAGAGAGGGTGGTGGGTTAGCCCAACATTACACAGCTACTGGGCATGTTTTCCATCTGCTTTTTCTGCTTCTTCTCTGCATGGAGGTGGTCAGAACCCAACTGCTGGTCTCTGAGCCCAACCTAGGGCTGGGCTCTCATGTCTCTTCCCAAAGACTTGTACCCAGAGCTCAGAATCATCAATCAGCCTTAGGTACCTGCACACGGGGTTCATGCCAGCCATTTCCTCTCTGACTCTTCCCTCATGGGCCTTCCACGGCTGCCCCCGGGGGAGGTGGGGCCAAGTGGTCCAGCTGGGCATTGGCAAGTGAAGGGCCCCGGAGGCAGGAGGGGGCATCTCCTGGCACCAGCCCCTGCTTCCTGTCTGCCTGTGGCTCGTACTCCCAAGCGTGAGTTGCTATGAGAAAGGCTCTGGGCGAGTCTTGCCTCTCAGCATTAATAATACTGTTAATTAAGCGGCCAAGAGAAGAACACGGCTGGCGCCAACAAGAGGACAATGGTCTGAAAAGGGAACAGAGAGACACATCAACAGCTTCCCATGCGGGGCTTTCAAAAGAGCAGCTGTAGGGAGCAGGCGGGCGGAGAACAGAGGGGATGTCGCCAGAGCAGTGATCACGGTGTGGAGGGACTGGGGAAGCACGATGAGCCCATGCCAGCTGCCCAGCTGTGCCGCTCCCTGGCACCCCCTCCCTGCCCAGCTGGAGGAGGGCTGCTCTGGAGCTTCTGGAGCGGCTGGGTGAAGCAGGCAGCCAGAGGGTACCAGCTGGTCCATAGACCCCTCATGAGACCTTTGCTTCCATTTCCGGAGCCACAAAAGAGGTTGGTTGAACTAAATCCCACTTCTTCTTAGTTGTCGATCTGGCTTGGAGGTGGCTGCTTGGGATGCTGACTTGAGAATTTAGAAGCCGACTCACTGCTCTCCAGAAAAGCATGCTGGGATCGATTAGTGATGTCTGCCATGGGAATGGGATTCGCAGTTGGGGGCATGGGTGTTATCCACGGATTGGATCTCCAAGGCCCGTTCCTTCATCCAATAAGCAGTTAACAAAACACCCCATAAGTGCAAGTCTTCCCCTTCTTCTGTGCTGGTTTCCTCATCTATAAAATGGGTGCGCAGGGGACAGGATGTTCTTTGCCTCCAGGCTGTGGAGATGCAGAAATTGAGAAGAACTTTCTTTCTGTAGGAAGAGCTCTGACAGAGGATATGTCAGGGGTGATAAGGAAGGCTCGGTATCTGCATATCACTTTACACCAGGAATCGGCCAGCCCCAACCTGTGGGCCAAGAAATAAAGTTTTATTGGAACACAGCCATGTCCATTCATTTATGTATCGCCTGTTGGGGCTTTTGTGCTGAGTGACGGAGACCCCGTGTCCCATTGTACTTGGTTTTCAGGCCAACCCTGAGTCTAGCAGGATAGATATTATTCAGCTCCCTTTTCCAGAGGACGAACCTACAACCCGGCCACAGGAGGCAAGGCCTCGAGCTTGAGATCCTCTTCCTGGGCCTCCTGTCCCACCCTGCCTCTGATCTGACTCCCAAGGCTGCCGCTTCTGCTCCTGGAATCTCTTGCATAGTTCCGGCCCCAGGATCACTCACTTGAAGGACTCGAACTGCCTCCTGGATTTCTCCTTCTACGTTATCCTACAGTGGCTGGAGAGGTTTCTCTTGAACCCAAATCTGGTCGGGTCAGCCCTTGCTCAAAGCCCTTCCATGGCTCCCTAGTGTCCCCATTCAAAACCTGAACTCCTGAGCGAGGTCTGTGAGTCCCTGCTGCACTTGGAGCCTCCCCCATTCCCGGCCTGCTCCGGGGTACTTCGCTCCTTTGCTCCTCCTGCCAGGAACGTCTCTCTGCCCCCTCATGCACAGTTTCTCCTCATCTGTTAAGGCTCGACTGAGTTCACAAACAACCCAAAGGAAGCCTTCTCTGTTCCCTCCCCATGTCCAGCCAGGTCAGCCCCTCCCCTCACCCTGGCTCCCCCAGACTCCATCCCCCACCCCATTGCTGTTCATGCGGGGGCTGGAACTGTCTGCTGACTTGCCTGTCTTTTCTTTTAGCCTCAGCACTGAGTGAAGGCAGGGCTGTGTGCTGTTCACCACTGTAACCCCAGCACAGGCCTAGCATCCAGCAGGTGTCCACTAAATGCACTCACAGCCTGACTACCCTGCCGACTGGGGTTTGGCCTCAGCTCACAAACCCTAGCACCCGCGTTGGCCTGATGGGGAGGTGCCCAGCACCGGAATACCCCTGAGGTCCCCTACTCCCCTTCTCCCTGTGGCTGTCCCAGGGCCTGAATGTCTGGCAGCTGTGAATTTGCCAGGCAGAGATCATGGCAACTCTGGGCCTCATTATTTTCGGCATCTGTCTAGTCCCCTGAGTGTCTTCAGTGGGGAAGAAGAACAGCTTGATGGGAAAATGCTCTGACTGACGTTCCATCATTAACACATTTTGCTCATGCCCTGAATGGGACCCCACAATCCATTTTGAAGCATTTGTAATAGGCAGAAAGAGGAATCGCAGTAATACTAAAATGTTTTCAGAGACATGGGAGTGAAGGAAGAAAGGAACTAACATTGCCAAGCACCTACTGTATACCAGACTCTATGCTGCTAATAGCAGCTACCATTTGTATAATACTTACTATGTACTGGGCACCAAAAAGCTCAATACTGCCTTCAGGCATAGCTGGATCCAGGTGCTCAAACAATATCATCAGGACTTGGTTTCTTCTGGTTCTGTTTTCCTCTTCAGGCAGGCTCTACTTACAGGACTCTGGGCAATTCCAGAACTATATTATTCTTTCAGAACTATAGCAGAATTACAGCATTATTCTTTCAGAACTATAGCAGAACTATAGCATTATTCTTTCAGAACTTCACCCCCGCCCAAAACACGCATACACACACAAATAACCCCAATGAACAAACCAAAATAACTCTTCCCAATGGCTCAGGCAAAAGTTCCAGAGCTCGTTATCACTGATTGCACTTGAGTCACATTCATGTTTCTGAATCAATCATAAGACCAGAGGGTAGAGTGCTTTGATTGGCCATGCCTGGGTCATGTGCCATTGAGAGAGCTGGGGATAGGGGTCTCTGTCAAACTTCACAGACTGAAGGAGGTGGGGGGATAGTTTCCAAGGAAGAATCAGTGTGCTGATCCCAGAAGAGAGGATGGGTGGTGGGCAGGCAGGTGTTCATCACAGAGGTCTGTGAATCTCATATTTGCGTTACCAATGAGGAAACTGAGTCACAAAGAGTAAGTGACCTGCCAGGCTCAAACAGCTGATAAATGCAGAACCATGGTCAGAGCTCAGGGCTTGAGGAGTGACTTGGAAAACCCTCATGGAGAAATAAACTCTGTGTCTTCCCCTCCCCCATTTATAGAGCACCTACTATGTGCTAGGCTCTGGAGATTACAAAGGTGAATAATGCAGATATGCTGTCTGCATGGATAGAGCTTAAATTCGAGCAGATCAGAGTTTCTTGACTCCCAAATCTTGCTCATGCCCTACTGACACCTGGAACAACCCTCTGTCCCGACACCCCTCCCCCACCCTTCTCCATCTCCATTGGCCTGTGTGGCAGTCCTTCCTGTATTTCTGGGTATAGTTGGGGGGAACGCCATCCTCTGCAAGCCTGCCCTGCTGGCTGTAGCCAGACCTGCCCCGCTCCTTGCCTGGACCCTTTACCCCCTCTCCTGCATTAGAGTACTGGCTCTTTGAGGCTGGGCTGGGCTGGGGGCCTCCTAGCCTTTGGCTCCTGGTGCCCCACACAGAGCCTGGCCCATTGCAGGAATTTGGGAAAGGCTGGCTAAGTTGCACCCACCCCTTGGAGGGACCTGAGTGGCCCGCTCTGCTCTGTGAAGCTGCCTCATGAAGAATTCAAGCCGCACACCTGTCCTGCTAAGGGAGAATCGTCACACTGAGCCTGGGTAGCTCAGTCGCTTGAGCGTCTGACTCTTGCTTTCGGCTCAGGTCGTGATCTCGGGGTCATGGGATCAAGCCCCGTTTTGGGCTACACGCTTGGTGTGGAGTCTGTTTGGGATTTTTCCCCCCCTGCTCTTTCCCATCGCTTGCACTCTCTCTCGCTCATTCTCTCAAATAAATAAATAAATAAATAAATAAATAAATAAATAAATAAAATCTTTAAAAAAAATAAGGGAGAATAACACAGATGGTATCTCTGTTCAGTGTTGAATGGAGGGGTTCACTCATCGCCTTCACACCCAGAGGCCTGAGCACCCTGCCTGCCCCTGAGATGGGCAGAAAAGATGGGGAAGTTGCCCATTCACTCATTCATTCCCTCATTCACAAGCATTTAGTATGTGCTTACTGTATGCCAGGTGGTGCCAGCATTAGGCATAGTGAATATGCCCAGTGGTGAATGAGAACAGGTCCTGTCCCTTCCTACTCCCTACTTCCCAGCCAAGAGCTCACAGACTACCAAGGGAGACAAAGTTCATGGAGTAAGTATATACGGTGCTTCCAGAAAAGAGACATATGGAGTGATGAGAGTGTGTAGCAGGGAGGGCTTCCCTGAGTAAGTGGCAGCTGAGATCAGAACTAGGGGAAGAGCATAAGGGACAAGCATTCTGGGAGGAGGGAATAGCATGTGCAAAGGGCCTGAGGGGGAGAGGGGGGTATAAGCCTCCTGACGAGTTGAATGGAGACCAGTGTGGCAGGAACTCTGTGCCATAAGGCTGAGGGTGTCTTACCCTCAGGGAGGGTAATGGGGCCATGGGAAACCACTGAAGGGTTTTGAGCAAAGGAGTGACAGTGTCTGATTTGGGTTTAGAAGGATGGCTGTGTGGAGAGGAGCCGGGCGTGGAGTGCGGTCAGACAGGGAGGCAGCTACGCCCTCCAGACAGAGATGAGGGTGGCTGGAAGGAGGGAGGAGGCAGCAGGACGGGGAAGAGGAGCTGAGAGATTCAAGAGAAGTTTCAGCGGTGAAGAGGGAGGCATGCAGGTGCCGCTAACCCCGGTGTGGCCAGTGGGAGGGTGCCGACCATGACCCCTGGCTGGCCTGGGGCCCTGGGTACAGAGTGGGCACCGGTGGGTAGGGGGGGTGTCCCTCACATGCCCTCACTCCCTCCCTCACGACCTCGCTCTCCCACAGACATCCTGACACGCTCACACCCTCGCTCACACCTTGATTCTCCCGCGTCGCTTATTCACAAGGACACACAGTCCTGTATCAGTCAGCGAGCACCGGGCCATGCTGTCGGAACAAACATCCCCAACGCCCCCACCGCCCGGCCGTAGAGGCTTCACTCACACACACACTGTCTCGCCCACTCACTCCTGCGTCCCCTCGCTCACACGGACACGGTCGCTCTATCAGTCAGTGGGCTGGATCACGCTGTAGCTGCAGGCCGCCCCAGACCTCAGCATCGCGGAGCATTAGCGGCTTGTGTCCCCCTCACGCTGAGTCCCCGGCATGTGTGGGTGCGGGCTCTGCTGCACCCCACCTTCCTCCCACCTGGCCCACCGTGCGGGTTCGCTCTTCCTGCGGTCGTGGCCGAGGGGAAGGAGCACCACGCCCTGGCTCTTAAGGGTCCATCCGAAAGTGAACACATGGCATTTTCCTGTTCTGTTGTTCAGAGCAAGTCACAGGGTGGCGCGGGACGTCGAAGAAGGGGCATCCTTCTGCAGGGGAAGTCTACGCCTAGCGGCGCAGTGGGTCGAGGTGTCCACACGGGCGCACGGAGGACCCCTTCACTAGCATCCTCGCTCCCACCACCTGCCACTCCCAGCATCGTTCACCTCCCCACCTATGCCTGTTGCTCACGCATTCTCAGCCACGCGCTCTCTTCTCACACTCACGCCGCATTACACCCGAGTGCACCTGCACTCAGGCCATCCCTCCCTCCATTAAACACACTCCCTCAAGCTGCTGGCATCTACCCGCTCACTTTCACACTGCCCCACACGCTCACGCACACACACTTGTCCTTTCACACGTATGCTTGCACTCAACCTGGCCCACACCTGCATCCACCCACATCACGATGACATCGTGCTCTCAGACACGAACACACACAGCTTCCAGCATACGCCCTCCAGTCATGGCCTTGCACACTCTTGCACGTTTGCACCCACACTCATGTCCGCACATGGACACACGCACACACACACACCCCTCACACTCTAATGCTCACACACAATCACACACACAGAAATCGGGTCATTTGCTCCCTCCCAGGTGAAACGGTCTCAGGGCGCCCTGCTCTCTGGTCCCAGTCTCCTACTGGGTCCGGCTCGAGCCTGCTGGCCAACTGTCAAAGACAAGTAGGGAGGGTCTGTGTGAAGCCTTGCTCAGAGAGAAGTCCCCGGAGCACCCCCACGGGCACCCGAGGCTTGTCACCTGCCTGCACTGCCCCCCCGCGAGCCCCGATGCCGTGGTTCCTCCGTAATTGGCAGTGCTGGGCGGATCGATCAGCCTCTGTGTACGCTGGCCATGGGAAACATAATTAACAGTGTTTGGGATCTGTTAATTGCATCGGGTAGGAATTCCAAACAACCTAATTTGGAACTTCACTTCTGAGTGCATCTTTGCCTCGATGGAGCTCGGGGAGACTGAGGAGAGCTGCAGAGGGCAATTTGTGCAGAACAGGAGCCGCCAGACCCGGGCCCCGGGCTGCAGCCGTGCAGAGGTGGGGGGAAGGGAGGCCGCTCTCCTCCAGGGAGGCTTCCTGGATTGCCCCAGCCCCCTCCAGCAGCCTCTGTAATCTTCCCATGCCCCCAGTTCAGCTCGTGGCCTCCTGCCCCGCTGGTCTGAGGTTATTTTACGAGGATCTGTGTCGCTTCTCCTGTGGTCAGAGGCCACGCTGTCCAGCACCACCCAGACCGGCCTGTTGCACATTAGCATCGTTCTCGCCATTGCTTGTTGTCGTCAGTCTGGTCAAGGCTCAGGTGGGTTTCATGTGCTGACCCTTCTCGTGAAATAGGGTTTCCTTTGTCCTAAACTTTTTGAAAAGCTCAGGTCTGAGGAAATAAAAAAAAAATCTAATCAGTTTGGCTGTCTTAAGGGCACCGTGAAAGGTTATCACAGAAAGTGTCTTGAGCTTCTTAACCTCTGACCCGTGAAGCTCTAATTAAAAAAAAAAAAAAGAAGAAGAAGAAGAAGAGGGACGGAGAAACTGCAAAAAGTTTTGGAGTCGATTCCCAGGTGCATGGAGCTCAGCTCCGACCTGTGCTTTCTTTTTCTAATTTTTATTTATTTATTGGAGAGAGAGACAGAGATAGCGAGAGAGAGCCCGAGCAGGGGAGGAGAGGGAGAAGCAGGCTTCCTGCGGAGCAGGGAGCCCGATGAGGGGCTCGATCCCAGGACCCTGGGACCATGACCTGAGTCAAGGCAGACGCTTCACTGACTGAGCCACCCAGGCGCCCCGACCTGTGCTTTCTGCCCGTGCTTCTCAGACCCGACGGCGCCCACACATCCCTGGGGGGCAGGGGGCAGCTGCTAGGATGCGGGGCTGCATTCAGCATGGGCTCCTGCGTTCCTGCACTAGTGACCATTTTGTGGATGCTGCCAACGCGGCCGCTGCAGGCTGGCGTGGTGCTGGCCACGGGCACCCCGGGTGGGCACACCGCCGGCCACAGTGTATCCAGCCACGAAGCGCTTGGATGGCAACCCAGGCCTCTACTCAGTTCGAGAAGCTGCTGCAGGGCTGGGCCTTCCACGGCTCCCACGGGGGCCCCCATTCTCTGCCATCCCCCGTTTTACAGGCTCTGTGAGGGCGGCTCGCGCGTGGAGGGGCGTCAGCGGGTGGCTTTCATGCGCCCGGGCAATTCTCCTGGCTCAGGTACCAGCAACCATAATTCACCCGCTAAATTATGGCCATAAATTTCCTCAAAGAGATGGGTCCCCAGGCAGGTGGGTGGGTGGATGCTGGTGCCATCAAGCGGAGTTCGGTCTTCTGTCCTCATTAAATGGGAGCATGGGTCTGTGCAGGGCCAGGTTGGCCCCCAGGGTCGGGCCCTGCTGTCCCTGGGCAGGAAGGTGAAGCGACAGGCAGTGGAGGTGGGCACCTGTGCGTGTGTGTGCGTGCGTGCGTGTGTGTGTGTGTGTGTGTGTGTGTGTGTGTGGCTGGAGTAGGGAGAACAGAACACTCAGAGTGTCAATCCTGACCCCACTTGTAGTGGGTGGAATGGTGGTCCCCCCAAAAAGATGGCCCCAGAACCTGTGAATGTGGCTATTTGGAGTCTTTGCCGATGTAATTAAGTTAAGGACCCTGCGATGAGATCCACTTGGGTTCAGATGGGCCCTCCAACCAATGGCAGGTGTGCTCAGAAGCAGAGGGAGCGAGGACACAGAGGGGGAGGCCGAGTGAAGGCAGAGATAGGCTGCAGGGACGGAACCATGTGCCAAGGGAAGCCTGGAGCCGCCGGAAGCTGGAGGAGGCCAGAAAGACCCCTCCCCTAAGCCTTTGGCCCCGCCAACACCTTGATTTTATTTTTTTATTTTTTTATTTTTTTATTTTTATTTTTTTAAAGATTTTATTTATTTATTTGAGAGAGAGAGAATGAGAGAGATAGCACACGAGAGGGGGGAGGGTCAGAGGGAGAAGCAGACTCCCTGCCGAGCAGGGAGCCCGATGTGGGACTCGATCCAGGGACTCCAGGATCATGACCTGAGCCGAAGGCAGTTGCTTAACCAACTGAGCCACCCAGGCGCCCTTTGATTTTAGACTTCTGGCTTCCAGAGCTAAAAAAGGACAAATTTCCATTGTTGTAAGCCACCAAGTTGGCGGTCACGTGTTAGAGCAGCCCCAGGAAGTGCATACACTGCTGTGTGGCTTTGGGCATGTCCCTCAGCCTTTCTGAGCCTCACTTTTCTCCTCTGGCAGATGGGGCTCAGGTCATGCCCGCCTCTCAGGCGATGGATATGGCACGGTTTGGTGATGCCCGTAACATGCCCATCCCGGCCCGTGACTGGCAGCTGGGAGGCTTCCAAGACATGGCCTGGACGAGGCCCCAGGGAGAGGGGTCACTAGCCAGCCGTGGGATGCAGCAGCTGAGACTGTGCTTCGAAAGGCCTTTTGTAAACTGGGGAGTGAGGGGCTGTTGTTTAACGGCGAGCCCCTCGGCCAGGGCCTTCCCCTCACCTGCCATTCACCTTCTACTTGGCAAGGTTCCTCAGTTTCCAGCCACCAAGGCTCCCGTGTATCTGGTGCTTTTCTTTATAGCAACTCATTCTTTTAACTTAAAGGAGCGCGTTTAAAGAGGACATTTTATATTGCTATCGCAAATGGGAAGTGCGTTTCACTTGCCCTAAATGGACGGTGCCCTTAAACCCAAATGCAATGAAAACAGAGCGGAGTGATTTTGGGAGAAGCCAGCCAGGTGCGGCTCCGAGCCTGAGGTCCGCTTGTCGTTTGTCGGAAAGGTAGGTCGCCAAAGGGGGGGCGTTAAAGACATATCGGCACCAGAGACTTCCTTCCTTCTTTCTTTCTTCTTTCTCTTTCTTTCTCTTCTTTCTTTCTTTCTCTTCCTTTCTCTCTTTCTTTTTTTTCAGAGACTTTGTTTGTTAGTTATCAGAAAGTGATTGGAAAGGAGATAATGCTTTCATTAGGTAATTCTTTTTTTTAAAAAAATTTTATCTTTTTAAAAATTTAAAAATTTAAAAAAAATTTAATTTTTAAATTTTTTAGAGAGGGGAGGGGCAGAGAGAGAGAGAATCTTAAGCAGGCTCCATGCCCAGCATGGAGCCCGATGAGGCATTTGATCTCACGACCCCAAGATCATGACCTGAGCTGAAATTAAGAGTCGGATGCTTAACTGACTGAGCCACCCAGGTGCCCCTCATTAGGTAATTCTTTATTTTTTAAAAGATTTTATTTATTTGAGAGTGAGAGACAGAGATAGCGAGAGAGAACACGAGTGGGGCAGACAGGGAGAAGCAGGCTCCCTGCTGAGCAGGGGGCCCGATGTGGGGCTCAATCCCAGGACCCTGGGATCATGACCCAAGCCAAAGGCAGACACTTAACGACTGAGCCACCCAGGCGCTCCTCATTAGGTACTTCTTAATGCTGAGTTCACATGACCCTCATTAGGTACTACTGCTGCTGCTGCTTTTTTTTTTTTTTTGAAGATTTTATTTATCTATTTGACAGAGAGAGACACAGCGAGAGAGGGAACACAAGCAGGGGGAGTGGGAGAGGGAGAAGCAGGCTTCCCGCGGAGCAGGGAGTCCGATGCGGGGCTCGATCCCAGGACGCTGGGATCATGACCTGAGCCGAAGGCAGACGCTTAACGACTGAGCCACCCAGGCGTCCCTCATTAGGTACTTCTTAATGCTGAGTCCACGTCCCCCTAAAATCCGTCTCTCAGGGCGCATCCCTCACACTGCAAGAAATCGTGCTCTGGGCCATGCTCCCCTGTCTCTGGATTAGGAATTAAGAGACCTGGATTATGGGAACCAGGGCAGGTGGTAGGATAGACTCATAGCTGAAAGCATAATTACCACTAGAATTTGGGACTTTTAATTCCTAATCCAATGCTCTTCCTACTGTGTTAGACTCCCGTGCTCTACTTTAAAGAGGCCTTCAGGCAATATATTGCTTTATCCCAAATGGGTGAGACTAAGGGTGGGAATTTAGGCACTGGGTGGCTGACAAGTTACTCCTCATAGACAGCAGCCTCAGAATCGGGCCAACCCCGATAATGGCCCTTCAGAGGTCAGGACCAGGGTGCTTAGGCCTGGGCCCAGTGCCTTCACCTCTTGGATCTCTCGTCACCTCTTAGTTTGTCTACCTGTTAAATGGGCACACTCATCTCCTCCTCAAAGGATTATTGAGAGACTCAGCTGTGATAAATGGGCAGTGCCTACCTAGTGCCTACCTAAAACATTGGAGCGGTCATGGGCAATATCCTTGTCATCAGCATGGCCCAGGGAGCTCAAGACCTTCAGCATGATGGGCAGGGTCCTGGGCCCTGGAGCCAGGCTCCGTCTGTCAGCAATTGTGGTTTACCCGTGAGCAGTGTTGTTCTGGTGCATTTGCACATTTCTGAGGTTGGCAAAGAAGTAGAAAGCCCCTGCCGTCCAGGTGGGCTCTGGGGGGCTGGGTCTTGAGATGTGGGCAGTGATTGGAGCCAGAACATCCCTGATGGTTGTTTCCCTAACTTTCAACCATTCGAGCATGGCCGCCTCATAAACCCTCCGCCATGGTTCACTGCCTTATTGTCTCTCTCTATTTCTCCATCACCATGGAAGTTCAGGGCCTGGGGCCTCATGGACTCAGGACAGGCCAGGGCCTGGCTCCGGGTACCCAGCACCTCCAGTGAGTGCGGGATGACACCTGGCTGTGTGACCTTGGATGACCTCTTCTTCTCTGAGCTTCCATTTCCTCGGTGCGGTGGAAGTAATGCTGGGCAGTGAGTGGGAGATGACTCTTCAGTGTCTCAGCTCTGCTCCAGACTCGCTGGGGACTTGGGCTTGGTATTTCTCCTCTTGGGCTTTGCTTCTCGGTGCTCATCTGTGAAATGGGAATAACTCGTCATCAGATGTCCTGATTCTCACTCAGTCACTCACTCAGGCAACACCGACGGAGCCCCTCTTCTGTACGGAGTCAGGTGCCAGGACAGACGGAGAAAGTAACTAACTACATCCCAATCATCTCATCAGGGGACATGATGAGGAATGCCGGGAGCACTTCTGAGACGGATCATGAGGAGGTGACCTGGTCCTGCAGCCAGAATGGTGTGGGGATGGGGATGGGGTCTAAGAGATCCTGGGTGTGGACTCGGGGAACCCCAGGCAGGTCAAGGTCAGTGCTGATCGTAGGAGCACTTCTAACGTTTCCTTTGGGGCTGGGGCTGGGGCGGGGCTGGGGGGGGGGAGGAAAATGATCTCTGTGAAGGTCAGCGTGAACTCTGATACTCCTCCAGCCTGCTCCCCACAAGCCACACCTTGAGGTGCTTACTCTGTCATAGGAACAATGGCTGTTCTCTCAATTTTCTCCACATCGTGAAGAACCATGTCTCATGTTACTGATCTGAAGCAGGCGATGCACCAGCTGTTTCCAGATGGGGCCCCCAGCAACCCCTCTAACCAGCACCCACACCCCAGACCCACCTGACTGCCAACCTAGCTGCTAAACAGAATCCTTTGGGGTGGTGAATAGGGACGTGGTGTTCAACCTCAGAGACTCTTCAAGGGGGAAGCTGGTTCTGAAATCCTTTTTCTGGCCCTCTGTCTATACGGAGGAGAAAGTCTCCACTCGATGCTGATGGGTCTTTAGTGCCTTTCTAGCCCCAGCTGATCTCCCTTTACAACACACAGAGAGAAGGCAGGCTTCGGGCTCAGAGCTTTAGGCAAACGGTAGTACTAGTTGTCTCAGATTTCGTGGCATGCTTCTGTTTTGTTTTATCCTATTTGTCTTTATTTCCTTCTCAGGGCTGGTTACACTGCTTTTCCAGTTTTCGGTAATGATGATATAAAGTTTCATTGCAAAGTAAATTTATTAAAGTGAGTCCATTTGAAGAGAACATAATGCACAGACCCTGTTCCTTCAGATGCCACATGCATAAGGCAGGACTCAGGAAGATGAGCCCAGAGTTTAGGAACGGCTGTCCCAGGCATTGGGAGCCAGTGAAGTTCTGTGAGCAGGGAAGGGACTGCCCATGACTGTCTCCCTGGAGGTGCTGGGTACCCGGAGCCAGGCCCTGGCCTGTCCTGAGTCCATGAGGCCCCAGGCCCTGAACTTCCATGGTGATGGAGAAATAGAGAGAGAGACAATAAGGCAGTGAACCATGGCGGAGGGTTTATGAGGTGGCCATGCTCGAATGGTTGAAGTTAGGGAAAATGTATTTATTACAACACTTTTCATGGGCAAGTTATCATTTTGTCAAACTTTATTAGAGGGACTAATTAATGGGTTGTAAAAAGTACTAGTGCGTGGCCAGAGAAAGAGCTAGTCCTGGGGACATTGGCAGCCCCAGGATTTATGATCCCTTGGTTCCCCATTTATTAATGCAGAGAAGGCACGTGGAGTGGGTTATATATGGGCTGGTGCAGAGCTGCCTCCCCTCTGGGGAGGCTGGTGGGCCTGGGAGGGGATGCAGGCAGGGGTCCTCCGGCACTGCCTTCTGGGGAGGATGGAGAGGCAGGTGGAGAAGGGCAGGGGCCTGGGTTAGGAAGAGGACATCTGGCTGTGTGACCTTGGATGACCTCTTCCTCTCTGAGCTTCCATTTCCACATCTATGCACCTTAGGGCAGATGTGAGGAGCCTAGAAGGTTCCGAGTAGGAACATGTCTTGTAAACTGGAAAGTGCTTTGCAATATGAGACCAGGTGCTGAAGGGTGAAGGGTCAGGCGGACATCAGGAATGACCTTGATGGAGCCTCACTGTATGGCAGGGGCTGCACAAATCCTTCTCTCACTCCGTTCCCCTAATCCATGTTCCTCCCCCAGTCCTTTGCATGGTGGCTTCTTCTCATCTAAGCTCTCAGCTCAGGGGCCTCCTCCTCCAGGCAGTCCCTGCTGACTGCACCATGTGCTGCACTCTCTGCACGGTGCTCAGTTCATTTCTCATACCTGTGCTGTCTTTGCTTATTTAGTGATTGGTGGCTTACCTGTGTGGCATCTGTCTCCTCCATGTGATAATAGAGTGTGTCCATCTTGTGCGCCACTCTGTCCCTGAGGATCGAAGGATGTTTGCTGAGAGGTTGAGGGAAGACCAGTGGTCATAAAGCCTGGGAGGTAGGACCAGGAGGGTACATGCAACATTCTCTGGGCAGCGGCCACAGTAGGCACTCAATAAATGCAGGTCACTGGGTGAGAGGGTGAGAGAGTGGCTTTGCATCTCGTTCTGACCCTCCCCAGGTGACAGCAGGGCCAACTGGGACTCAACCTTCTGGCAGGAGCCCCGTCTGTCTAGGCCACGAGTTTTGGGGGTGGCTCAGCTGGGCTCCCTAGGGGAGGACCCTCGGGGGAGGCACCAAGGGGCTTTGAGTGAGAACCCATGTCTTTATCTGTTATTTCTCAAAGGCTTCCTCGCTGCACACACAGAACAAACAGTCCCAACATGGGGGTGTGGAAGGGTGTCCCCAGGTTATAAACATGGATGGCAAAAACTGAGCTTAGGAAGCAAGGAGGCTCAGAATGGCCTACAGACGTGGGTTCAAATCCTGACTCCCCTGCTTACTAGCTGTGAAACCTCAGGCACATCATGCAACACTCAGCCTCAGTTTCCCCATCTGTAGAGTGGGGTTGCTAAAGGCACATACCCCACTGGGCTGGCATTGGAGATTTGAGATGATGTGCGGGAAGCTCCTGGCACCAGGAGGGCCCCAGGGACTGGGGGTGCCTCGCCCCAGTTCTGTGTCAGTCTTGGCTGGGCCGAGGGCAGGAGGTGGGAGCCTCAGCTACTCTTTGGGTTCAGCTTTCTGGGCTGAGCCTCGTGACTTCTGTGAGGACAGCTGGCCCTTGGCTGGGGACGAGTTCTCCTTTTGGTTTCTTGACTGGTGTGGTATGAGGTCAGCGAGTGTTAGCCTGGCAGGGACTGCTCTGCGGGGTCGGGGAAGGACACAGAGGAAGGTGGCTTTGAGGAGCACACGACCCATGGTCTGCACTTCTCATCGTTGCCTTTTTTTTCTTCCCAGCAGGGGACAGATGCACACAAGTGTCATCCTCACTCCCCCGCAGGTGGGGCTCGGCTCTGCTCTGGCCTCCTGGGCTGTTGCAGTTGCTTCTCCTGACCTGTCCAGCTTTCGTGTGGAGCTTCACAAGCCTTTGCTCCTGTCCTCCTCCCCACAATGCTGGGAGGTTGGAATGACGGTCCCATTCTCCGGTTGAGGAAACTGAGGCTCAGGAGTTTAAGGCATGTGGACCCAAAGGACTGTTGGGACGGGGTGATGGTGGACAGTGAGGGGGTGAGACACAGTGTCCCCCCCGCAGAGGACCTCCCTGTCCAATGGGGGAGATGGACCCAGAATGACAGATGAGGATTAGAGCCAGACTCAAGACAGAGCAGCTTCCCGGAGAAGGGGACATTTTAGCTGGGTATGGAGCAGGAATTTTCCAGGGATAGAAAGAAGGGAATGCTATTGCAGACAGGCCAGCGGGTGTAAAGGTACAGAGGATGAAGAGGAACAGCTGATGGGTTTGGTGAGGCTGGAATGAGCAGGGAAAGGTGGGATATGGAAGGACACGAGGCTGGCAAGATCAGCAGGCACAAAGCCATGAAAAGCCCAGGAGGGCAGGCCGAGGTGTGTGGCCGAGAGGAGGAATCTGATGGAGGAATCAATAGCCACACCACAGACTCCTTGGTCGATGAGATCATTCCAGAATGAGTGTGCTGACTTTCACCAGCTTTGTGGGCAAATCTAATTCCCAGACAACTCACATGATCGAGTCTGGGGGCCCAGCTGGAGGAAGACTGGGGACCCCTGTGATTCCCAAGTCATGGCTCATCAACAGATGGCTGGGAATCCTTCCCCAGAAGGTCTTTAAAGTTTGATCACCCTCTCCTTCTGGCCAGCCGAGCTTCATCATGACAGGTACTGAGCAGGTTTGGTCAACGGCAAGGAGCACCAATGGTAGGAGGCGGAGTCCAATGCCAAGCTGACCAAAGAAAGATGGCATGTTTACTGGAATGAGCCACAATGCTCCCTGGGAGTATGTAAGAGAACCAGGACAGGGCAGGGAACGTTCTACTCAAACGGCGAGCAAGTACATGGTGTGACCGCCGTGAATTTTTTGTTGCACCATGTTGTTGTTCTCGCCACTATCCCTGACTTGTTTAGTGTTGTTCTGAGTGATTTAATCCTTTTGACAGGGTGGCCAAGATTCTAATCTTTGAGAATGTGCCAGGAACATTCAAAGTTTGGGAGTAGCTGCCCGTAGGAAGGGAAGGCAGGGTTATTTGCAGGGAGAGGGCCAGATGTCCACCGATGCCAAGACGAGGATACACCCGTTTCAAGCACCTCTGATGGCAGGCTCCAGTTTTGCTCAAAACTTTCTCTGGGCTTCTTGTTGTCTTTCGAATCAAGCCCCAAACTTCTGACTTATCTGCTAGGCTCTGGGGGACCTGGGCCTGCCCACCTCTCTCTCCCGCACACTCTGTTCTGACCACACCCTCCTTACTCTTTCTGTATGTTTTGTTTTCTGTCCCATCCTCAGAGCCTAGCACGGTGCCTGGCACGCAGTAGGTGTTCATCCAATGTATACTGGTTGGATGAGTGAATTTTTGCAGGTCCTAGTGAGCCCTTTACGTGCCTGTCTCACTGACCCATCACAGCTGTCCTGCGGAAAGGCTGAAACAAGTTGGGCCAGGCCCTGCCGAGGGTGCAAAGCCAGGCGGAGGATATGCAGTGTGTCTGTTGGTTTCTTCCGGTTGAGCTGCTCTGGCTCACAGGACTTGTCTGAAATTACATGATGGGGTAAGACTTGGACGTTCTGGGGCCAAGTCTCTGCCCTGAGCCCAGGGTCCCTATCTTTATCTATTTGTTCAGCAATTTGGTGAATGCTATCTTCATACCCACATACCCCACCCCCGCCCCCGAGCCCTCCAAATGCCACCCAGGGGGAGCTTGTGAGCAGGAGAGAGAAGGTTCTGCCCAGGTCCGTCAGTGCTGATGGGGCACAGGGTGAGGGTGCCTAATGTTGACTTTAGGGCCTGCCTGGGATATGGGGCGGGGGAGGGGGTTGCCCTGTCCAGCTGCTCTAGTCCCTTGGCTCCATCTCTTTATCTATTTTCCCTCTTTCTAGAGACTTCTTAGACTCTTCCTAACACGTTCACTTTGGGCCTCCCAGATTCCAGCTGTGGCCAGCTGCTGGGCTTGGGACCCACCGTTGGGGCAGGGGTGTGGGGTGAGCCTCTAGGCCTCTCGGGTTTACAGCCAAGGAGGGGAAACTGTACACGTCAGCAAGCATTGGGCACTTACTGTGTGCCAGACATTAGGGAATGGAGAGGAACGGGCAGGGTTCCTGCCAAGGAACCTATTTGGGGGCCAAGATGCTGAAACCAGTGAGTGTCAGAGGAACTGGGCAGTGGGGCTGTCTAAGAAAAGGAAATTAAGCAAAGACTTGGAGAGGCCCTGCTTGAGGGGCATCTGGAAAGATTAACTGTTTTCCAGATGCACAAAAGGAATTCCAGGTGAGGGGCACAGCCTGGACAAGGGCAAGGAGGTGGGAGACTGCCCGATGCCCCCAAACACCTCCCCAAGAGTGCACGGGGAGCCAATGGCAGAGGCAGCCTCTTTCTGGGGGCCCCTCATCAGGAGTTGGGGCTTTGTCCTCTCTGCAGAGGTCAGGAAGCCTTGGTCTATGCAAGCAGGTGATGGTTGCAGGGGGCGCATTTAATCCATTTAGAACAAACTCCCCTGAAGGATTTTGGTGCCTCCATTATTTGCATGCAAATGGAGGATGCTAATTGTTGCAGGAGCTTGGGACTAGTTAGGAAGCTGCTGGCAGGGACACCTGGGTGGCTCAGTCGTTAAACGTCTGCCTTTGGCGCAGGTCATGATCCCAGGGTCCTGGGATCGAGCCCCTGGTCCCGGGATCGAGCCCCTGGTCCCGGGATCGAGCCCCTGGTCCTGGGATCGAGCCCCGCATCGGGCTCCCTGCTCCGCGGGAAGCCTGCTTCTCCCTCTGCCACTCCCCCTGCTTATATGTTCCCTCTCTTGCTGTGTCTCTCTCTGTCAAATCTTAAAAAAAAAAAAAAAAAAGGAAGCTGTTGGCAGTGTGAGCGCCTTGTGCCTTCCGGGGGATGCTCTGCTTTCTCTACAAAGCTGATATATCCAGTGTGCCCAGTGTGCCAGGCCCCGTGCCAGGCTCCAGATATATCCAGGGCCCTGCCTCGGTGGGGCTGACAGTCCCAGTGGCAAGGTATAGAGTTACAACCCGGATGGGTGCTGGGAGGACAGAGGAGAGGGATGGTGAGACAGGAAACACGCCAGGGATGGGGGGGGGGGTGGGGGGAATGACTTGGTTTGGGTCGTATCGAGATAAAGATTCAAAGACAAGTGATTTGTCCGAGAGATGATTCTAGAAAGCACCTGCCGAGGAGTGGAGCAGTGAGACAGGGAGGGGAAGGCAGCTCCTACAGGGCACGTGAATCCATTACGGTGGTGGGCAAGTTCCAGCTGGGGGGACCTCGGGAGACCATTTTGCACATGCCATGCCCCTTGAGCTGTGCGCTTCCCCAGTACTTCCTGTGTGCCTTCTGCAGATCTGGAAAAACCCTCAGGTGAGTGATGCTGGGACCGGCTGCTAGATGCCCCTGGAGAATATGGGGACATCAGGTCTGAGGTGTGTCGGGGGAGGGGAGTGTGGAGGGCACGGTATGAATTTCCTGTGGCTGCTATAATAAATCACCACTAACGTAGTGGCTTCCAACGACCCATGTTTATTCCCTTACAGTTCTGGAGCCCTGAGGTTCTCAAATCAAGGTGTTGGCAATGTTGAAAAACAAAATTCAACTGAGTAAATCTGAAAGGTCTTATTGGCTTCGTTCAGAAATTCATGAACGGGGCCACATCCCATCTAGGGAACAGAAAAGAGCTCCGAGGAGCTACACAACGTGAAAGACTGTTGTAGGCAGATGGGAGCAGGGACAAGGATGTTCTAGGCCAACAGGTGGATTGGTTATTACAAGGTTCTTTTCCTTTAGGGGAGGGGCCTACGATGCCGACTTCCTGACAGATGCTGGTTAGGAGGCTTCTGACTGACTGGTTTAAGATTCCAGTTCTGGGACAGACAGAACTGTAACTAAGTTTCAGCTTGGTGACGTGAGGCTTAGCGTCAGTGACTCCATTTTGGACCTGTTGTCTTGTTTTTAACAGTAGAGATGACTTCTTCTGGAGGCTCCTGGGGGAGAATCCATATCTTTGCCTTTCTAGCTTTTAGAGGCCACCTGCATTTCTAGGCTTGTGGCCCTCTACTCCGTCCTGAAAACCAGCACTATAGTATCTTCCAATATCTGTTTCTGTCATCACATTGCCTTCTTTGACTCTGAGCCTCCTACTCCTTTCTTATAAGGACCCTTATGATGGCATTGGACCTATCCAGATCAGCCAGGATCATCCTCCCATCTCAAGATCCTTAGCTTTATCACACCTGCGAAGTCTCTATTGCCAGGTAAGGTCACTGATTCACAGGTTCTGGAATTAGGGTGTGGGCACCCTTGGGGGTCATTACGCTATCTACCTACAGGCACCCACAGCATCTGTTCTAGGCAGTACGGGGAGGCCTCCTGAGGGCAAGGGCATTTAGCCCGAATCTGAAGAGTGACAAGAGGGTTCCCTGTGCAGGGACCATGACCAGACAGTTGATGTGCCCCTGGGCAGGTGGCCTGAGCTGCGTGTTCCTAGGCCTGACACGAGGCCAGTATGAATGGAGCAGAGTGAGTGGAAGGGAGGGGACAGGAGGGACATTGTGAGTGATAACATGGGCCTGGCCAGTGGGGACCGGGTCATCCAGGAACTAGTAGTTTATTCTGAGCCAGAGGGAACCCACTGGAACATTTCAATCGGGTGAGGAATCTGATTTGCATGCTGGGAAGAAGACTCTGGCTGCTGGCTGGTGGATGGGCTGGAGGGCGGTCAGCAGACGAGTCGAGAGAACTGTGTTCTGAGCAAGGCTTGAGATGTGTTCTGGACAGGGGAGGGACTGGGCAAGGAGACTGGTGGTGGGGCTTGAGGAATATTTAAGAGGTAGAAACAAGGAGATTGGGATCAACTGATGTCGGCAGAGGAATTAAAGTAGAGCCTCCCTTTTGTTGGAGGCAATTGGGAGCACAGACCCCAACTATGGATTTTATATGGCTGATCATTATATAGGAAAACATCCTTGGCAAATGGGAAGGATCCCAACTCTGTTCTAGGAAGCATCACCAAGGCCAGCGGCCATGACCATGGCTGGCAGGGATGGAAGGGGGAGGAGCAGTCTTGGAGTTGGGGGCGGGGCCACAAAAGCTAGGTTTTCTCTCCCATCTCTCTTACCCCATCTCCCTCCTGTCTTCCTTCTTTTATTTCTGTTCAACTTAAATATCTTGTATTTTAAAGCAGAGAGAAGAAAGCAGTATCAACTCCTTATTCTCAGAAATTCACCCTGCCTTAGATGTGTATTAAGTAAAAAGCCACGGTCTTGCTCACACTATCCCTCCATTACTAACTCTTCAAAGACAATCCTCCAGTGTCTTTCCAGGCATTTTTGTGGTGGTTTGCTTTCTCGTATGTGTTGTAATCTGGGTTTGCAAGTTCATCTTTGGTGTGCCCGTATCCATGGGAATCCTGGGCGTTATGGTCGAGGGTGTGTCTGGTACCCTCCAGAAAGATTTGCAGAAGGATTAGCATTTGCTTCTGCCTGGTTTGCCATGATGTCGTCATTCCTGGTCTCAGCTTGGAGGTTCCCTTCCATGTAGGGAATATAGATTTAAACTCCAAAGTGGTGTGATTGTAGGTCCGTGGTTACAAATTCTTAAGGGAAATGTTTTTCCTCACTGAGTCCAAGCCAGGACAGGCAAAACTCCTTGTTTCTGCTCTTTGCTGGCACATGATGTTTTTTCTCTACTTCATTATTCCTTTAAGAATATTGCCCTTTGGGGTCCTGGTTTTAGGTAGGGGCTCTTGGTCCCAATACTTCATCTTTTGAAAGCTATAGGCTTTGCTTCTTGTCTCCACATGGCTGTTAAAACCTGATCCCCTTGATTTCCAGCAACCTCATGCTCTGCACTGCCCGCTCTCCCCATTTCGAAGAAATGGAAATCTCTGTCAGCCACTGTGCTTGTTTGTGTCTGGGGAAGCTGTGGACCTTCATGGCTAGCAGCGGCTTTCAGACTTCCTGGGTGTGAATAATCCTAGCCTTGCCACTCACCAAAGGCGTGACCTTGGGGCACTCATGACTGAACTTCTGAGATTTAGTTCCTCATGTGTGACTTGGGCTTGCTAACGGTTCCTACACCACAGGATTCTTGCAGGGGTTAAGTGAGGCCGTGAATGTGACCGCCTGATATAGAGTTTATTAAGCCCTCGATACATGCTGGCAATGATGATAAATGTCCTTTTGTTTCGGAATGGGAGCACAGGAGGTGCATTGTTCTGCATCCGGCTTTTTCTGCTGGATTGTTCCATGTCAGCCCAAATGGCTCTGGGGCGTTCTTTTTAATGGCTGCATAGTACTCCCTTCCGCGTATGCACCTGTTTATGTAACCTGTGCCCTGTGACAGAACAATTCGGATGTTTCCAATTTTTCACTTAGACAGTATGATGCCGAGTTACGAGGATTATCCTTGTATGTCCCTCTTCACCATTCACCTGTTCCTGTTTCCCTCCAGATCAAGTCCATGGAGTGGGATTGTTGGGTGAAAGTAAAGCCTCTTTCTGAGACAATGTCCCTTCCTCTTTATTTCTTTGTCCCCCTTCACTGACCGAGACTCAGGGGATGAGGTGGCTGAGGGGCAATGCCCACCAGTGGCCCCGAAAGTTGCGTGCATGGACATTTCCCCTTCTCTCCTGTCTTGTTTTTTATTACGGTAAAATATATCTTGATTAGACAGTAATTAAGAGTGTTTTGGACACCACAAGGCACTAACAGCCTCCTAGGTGTTTAATAAGTGCCAAGGCTGCCAAGAGAAAAAATTATTTAGCATCATAACAGGCCCCATGGAGGCCAGGTTTGCCTTCAGCATGGGCTCTCACACTGGTGAATGGAAACAAGGTGAGGGCTTCCACGTGTGCTGAGGAGAGCAACTGAGGCAGCCGTGTGGGGAAGGGCGAGCAGACTGGGTGAGGAGCCGGACAACTCTGGGTTGTAAGCTAGTCACTGCCACTTCATTCTGCTACTGTGGCCAAGTGATGGACCTCCCATGAGCCTCCGTGTCCTCACTTGTAAATCTGGGCTTATCGTATCTACCTCCGTGGGTTCTGGAAGGCCAGTGAGTGTAGCAATTTAGAATGGGAACTCTCGGCTGGAATCTAGCTACTTCCACGTATCAGCCTGCTGACTCTGGGCAGCTTTCTGAATGTTCTTGAGTCTCGGCTTCCTTGTCTATCGTGGTTAAGAGCACAGTGCTTGGCACACATTAAATGGTCAGAAAATTAGTGGCTTGTGTTATTGGTGCTAGAAGTTTGCTGAGTATTGAAGCAGATGATATATATACAACTGAAAAAAGTATATAGAATGTATACATAATCATTCAGGCAATGCTGGCTGCATTGACATCGAAAATGGATGCTTCTACGGTTTAACATAATAAAACTTTATTTCTCATTACTATCATAGCCCACTGCTGGCGTTCCTGGTTGGGGGGCCTCCCTCCACGCTGTGACTCTGGCACCCAGGCTCCTTCTGTCTGTGTTCTATCTTCTTCACCATGTAGCTTGGCTTCCCATCCGTTCAGCTGGCAGATGGGGAAACAAAGGATGAGGACCCACATGGCGCTTGTTAACCACATGGGTCCTGAAGTGATGCACACAACTTCCTCTCACAACCCATTGGCCAGAGTGAGTCACATGACCCCACCCAGATGCAAGGGTGCTGGGAAATGTAGTCTTTGCCCACTCAACCTCTTCCCAGCAACAATTCTATGATAATGGGAAGAAAGGAAGAATCTAGGGTGGTCACCTCTACGTAGCTCAGAACCAGATACTCAGGATAGTTCTGCCCAAAGTCATCCAGTGGGTTGGAGCTGGGCGTATGCAGGAGTGTGTCTCTCCTTCTTGAACCCAGGGTGGTATCGGTGCTGGAATCATCATCGTCCCCACACAGATACAGATTACCTTTGCGATAACACCACTCTAAACAGCCCTGACAGAGCACTCTTACTGTTACCATAACCCATGTCACCGATGAGGACGCTAAGTTACAGCCCGGCCACATGCCTGTCCCGGGTACCACAGCAAGGCTGGGGAAGACCAGGACTTGAACTCAGATCTTGAGGTGAAGACAGTCATCTTGGAGGCCAGGGTCAAGGCAGAGCGTCCCACATTTGGGGCTGGAGGACGAGTCCCTCCACCCCCCGCCCAGCAGATTCCAGATGCCACGGCATGCTGGACAAGGCCCGGCTCCTTGTAAAGCTGAATAAACAAACCAGCAGAAGAACAAAGAAGAGCGGGTGTTCCTTCTAGAACCTCAAGTTTGTTCTTGGAGCAGGTTAAACATGCCCCTGCAACCTCACTGACCCTCTTCATTGGCTCTGTAAGCCCTCGGGGGCTGTCGTGGATTTCTGCATACCCAGCACTGAACGCGGAGCCAGACACACCAAGGGACTCAGCCTCTGTTTGCTGAATAAAGGAAAAGAAAGCCTCTGGGAAAAGTTACCTAAATTACAACTAATTTCACATTTATGTGCTTACTTGTAGACTGTAGAGGTTAAACAGAGTCCCGCCTAAGTACTAAGGACTAAGGTCCTTCTCTGAAGCCTCATACAGCCCCGGGAGGCAAGTTCCACTGGTACCTCCACTTAGCAGATGGGGAAACTGAGGCACCCCCACCACTCCCCATGGGTGAGGCCCGCCTGACTCCTTGTCCCTTGCCCCATCCACTGTCCGATGCTGTCTCCAGGTTGGCCAGGTCCTGCAGAGCCAGGAGCGGGCAGGGAGTGGGCTGGCGTGCTGGCAGCGACCGTATGACCACAGGGAGAACCTCCCTCGATTGGGCAGCGCGAGCTTCCTTGGCCCTTGTCCCCAGTCACAAGGAGCTGAAAAGAGACCTTTGGGCGTCTATAATTAGGCCTTGTCTGGCGTCAGGGGTGACGGATTTTCTGTCTTGGCTAATGTTGGCTGAGTACTCGCTATGTGGCAGGCACTGTGCTAAGCCTTTTACGCCCTCGCTCTGACCCTCACTATAAGCCCCTGGCAGATGCGTTAGTCTCTGCGTTTTTCAGTGAGGGAACTGAGGCCTTGCCTGAGATCGTGCAGCTGAGAGGGGACTGCAGTAGGATTTGAACCCACACCCCTGCAGCTGCAGGCCCCGGAGGGTCACCCCCAGGCCCTGCCGGTGACAGCGCAGGCAGGAAGGAGGCATGCAGAGGGCTGTCGGGCATTGACCAGTCTCACCGGCCTTTCCCTCGGCCTGGAATGGCCCTTGCCCAGACCTGCATTGTGTCGGGCTCTTTCTGCTTTATCGGGTTTCTGTGTAATTGTCACCTCCTCCAGGGAGCCTTCCCTGACCACACCTGCTCCTACTCTGTACAGTTATTTTCTTCTTTGAACTGATCTCCAGGTGCAATGACCTCTACTCGTTTATTGAATGTCCAACTAGAAACGAAGTCCACAAGAGGAGACAGTGTTTCTTGTCTTCCCTGTGTCCTCAGGGACGCAACCTGTCACATGATGGGTGTCCTAGAGGTGTCTAGTGCATGACTGTGGGTGAGGGCTCCTCAGGGACAAGAGGCCACCAGGATGGGTGGGCAGATGAATGTCTGTGGGGACAGAGCCTCAGGCTACCTTGTGCCCAGAGTGGAGCCTCCCTCAACTGTGGGGTAATAGGGAGCAGGATCCTGGGAGAGGGAGTCTGGGCCACGTGAAATGGGATGCCAAGGGCAGCCAGGTCCAGCTCTGGGACAGAGTGGCCTCTCTCTGCCCAGCTCACTCCGGGGCCATCGGACACTGGTAACTCCTAGAGAAGAGCGCTTTCCTGGGCTGAGACCTGGGTGTCCTAACAAGGGGACTGGCTGGGGGGACCTGGAGATGGGGCAGCTAGAATGTGAGAAATGGAGGGAACCGGGGGTAAGGAAAGAGGAACGTTTGTCATGCTTTAGCCAGTCTGTCCCCTTTGCCAAGGCCTGGCAGCACCATTTGTAAAGATTGCTGGAGGAATGAATGAGGGGGTGTTCCTAGGCAGACTCTAAAGTCCTTGCTCTTTGGGGGACACAAGATGCTGAACACGTGTACGCGGTTCAAGTTCAAAGTGCTTTTCAAACATGAATGCATTTTATTCTCATAGCAACCTATGAGTGGGGTCCTACCCTTAACCCTGTTTTAAACAGAGAAGGAAAATGAGGCACGGAGAGAGGAAGTGACTTCCCCAGAGTCACACAGTGAAAACTAGGATCTGATCTGAACCTTCTGGCTCTAGAGTGTGTGCTTTTATTTTTACTTCTTTCTTTATTTATTAAAGATTATTTATTTGAGAGAGAGAGAGAGCACAGAGGCAGAAGCAGGCTTCCCGCTGAGCAGGGAGCTTGATGTGGGGCTTGATCCCAGGACCCTGGTATCATGCATGACCTAAGCCGAAGGCAGACGCTTAACCAACTGAGCCACCCAGGCGCCCCAGGTGTGTGGTTCGAACTCTCCACCCTGCTGCTTGCTTTGGGCTAAAACACTTGGATACCAGCACTACAGGGCAGGGGTATGAGCTGGAGTTCTGGAGTCTTCCATGGGTGAATTCTTACTCGGGAAACCCAATATGCAAAATATGGAAGATGGGAGGCAGCCCGGCCAGAGTGGGAATCGAGCCTCAGAGACCTCCAGGCTCAGCCCCAATCCATCCACCACCCCCTGCCACAGTTCCCGCTCCAAGCCCTGCCTTGTATCTGCTTCTCTTAAGGATTCTCATATGCCTAAATAAGCCACAGACACACCAAGGGGATCTTTCAGCTGCTATTGTTGTTAATTGTTCTCTTAGCCCCCCCAGAACCCTTATGAATAAAACAGATCTGGGTAAAGGGGGCTGCATCTTCCCCTGCTTGGAGGCCTCTGAAACCCCAGTGGGGTCCCGTGGGGTTAAGACTGCTCGGGAATCCTACAGGATTCTGACATTCCAAGACATTCTGGCTCCCTAAGACAGTCTAACATTCTAAAGATCTTTTTAATTGCAAGACAATTCGTATACGGTGAAATGCAGATAGCGCGTTTCCCCCTCCGACCACCACCTGAACCAGGATAGGACATGTTCCCAGCCCCTGATGACTCTACAGGCCCCTTCTGGTTGTCCTAACCACTACTCTTTCTAACCTTCTGAGGTCCTTACGTTTTCTGAAGAAGCTGCTAAAGCTGGAGTTAGCAGATTACGGCCCGTGGGCCAGATTCGACCTGCGCCTGTTTTTGTATATCAAACTTTAGTGAAATGCCCATTTGTTTACACCTGATCCTTGGTTGCTGCTTTATTTTTCCTAAAGCGGAACTTTCTTTGATGACAGGTGGCTGGAGGCCTGCCGCTATCCACCATGGTAGCCCCGAGCCCCGTGTGGCTACCCAGCACTTGAATGTGGCCCGCTTGGTGGAGTAACTGCATTTTAAATTTTATCTAATGAAAATTAATTTACATGTAAGTAGCCTCATGTGGTCCTGGTGCTAAAGGCTTCTAACACAGGGATCTGAAAGATTCCGGAGAGAGACTAACATTCTGAGGAGGGACGCAAACCTGTCCCCAGGTGGGGCCTCCCAAGAGTGACCCCACAATCTCAGGCCAGCAGCTTTGGGGTTAATTAAGAAGCAGCCTGGTATTTTCTCCAAAGATGTTGTTTGTATTGATAGATTTTTGGATGATGCTCTAGCATTAAAAAGAGAGAGAGAGTGAGAGAGAGAGAGAGAGAGAGAGAAAGAAAAAAAAAAAGAAAAAAAATCAATGCTTGGCTGATTGTACCAGGAAGGGCAGTCGATTGGTAAAAAAGCTGGAGCCGCGTATTGGGAAATAGATTTTTCTGCCCTCCAGACATTAGCTTGAAATTCTTTGAAATGAGGGACCACAATCTGTGTCAGAAATGAAAGATTAAAGAGGTTAATATGCTGGGCCTCTCCTCCTCCTTTTTAATTTCCACGTCCCGGGTGCCCTTGGCCTCCTGAGGAAGGCACAGAGGCTCCCGCCACACTCCCCCTGTCCATGCTTCCTTCCCCCATTTCTCCAGCTCTCGGGACTGGATGCAGACAGGAGGGACAGGTTGGCCGGCCTTTGTTCCTGGTGGTGGCGGTGGGGGTCGGGGGCGCTCAGGACCTCCAGATCTGGTGGCCAGGAGTTGGTGGCCAGGCCCTGGTCCCAATCCCCGCTCCTCACAGACCTGCGGGGTCTCTGGGCTGTGGGCAGCCCCAGTCGCAAGCTGTGGTGAGGCCTGTGCTGAGGACAGTGCTCCCTCCGACCCCCCAAATTCCTGCCTTACATATCTGCATGCGTGATATGAAATTCAAATGTGTGAACATTGAGCAGTAAGTTCCTGTGTTCTAAAGAGGTAAGGCTGTTGTCCCCAGAAAGCTAAACTATATTATTAAAACCTCCAGTAGGCTGTGTTTAGGCAAAGTCATTGATAGTCTTTTTCTAGGATTTTGTACTTGTCCACTTAGCTGGCTCTTGCCCTTCAGTTGTACATATAGCCGGCTGACTTTCAATCCAATAAGCAGCTACTGGGGTGAAAGATCTGGGAGGCTGTAGGACACTTCCCCTGGTGGACAAGTCTACCTTCACCTTGTGATCCAGAGACAGGGAGCGTGGGGTCCAGCCATCACCTTCCACTCTACCCATCACCCGCAGCCACTGACCCCCCCCAGGCGGCTGAGTTCTCCCCATTCGGTGGGTCCCCCCTTTCACGGTGGCTGCAGCAGCCTCAGGTTGGTGGGGAAGGATCAGACCGTGGGTGCTGGTCGAGGCTGGATCTCCTGGCTTCAGGCCGGTTCTGGGCACCTGCCAGGAGGAAGGGTCTGTGCAGGGGAATGTCCCCACTGCAGGTATCCCCCAGCGCAAACTGAGGGTGTGGGTGTGCGATCAGAGGGTGAGCCAGAGGGCGTCTTCCTGACCTTTCCCCTCCAAAGCCTGGGCCAAGGCTCCTGGGCTCTCTCATAGTCCTGGCACCTTCTTCTTGGCCGTATTCCTTCTGCTGGTGCCATTCTGAGTACTGTTGGTCTCCCTCCAGACTAGAAGCTCTGCGAAGGGCAGGTTGACATCTATTATAACTCTCTCAAGCCCCGTCTTTCTTGTTCATTGCCATTTCCCAAGAACCCAGTGAAGGGCAAGAATGGGCACTGGATGTTAGGTGGGTGAGTGAAGGCATGGACTTACCGCGCAGGGAAAGAAGGGCAGTGTTATAGCAAAGCACACATCCAGTGCTTACAGTATGCCAGGCGCTGCTCCAAGCACTTCCCTGTACTAACCCCAGGAGAAAGTAGCCCGAAGAAGGCACTCAAATACTTCCCGATGCCTATGGAGGTGAGCTAAACTCCCTGGAGGGCTGCGCTCGGCTCCCCCAGGCTTGCTGTCTCCCCGGGGAAGCCACTATGAAGTCATCCCGAGCAAATGGATTCAATTCTCCCTTGCTCTGCAGTGGGGAGACCTGCCCCCGCGCAGGGCAGGCACCTCTCAGGAGAACCCAGACCACCTCTGGGCTGCTTTTACCTGGAGCCGGCACCCTGGCAGCCCTGTCTGTCTGCTCCCTGGGCTGCACACATGGGACCCGGAGCCCTTGCTCTCTGTCGTCCTGGCAGCATGGATGAACCAGGACACGTCGCAACTGGCATCAGATTTCTTGGATCCGCAGGAGGTGGAATTTTATAAGGGATCTTGAACAGCAAGATATGTAAAAGATTGTTTTTTTCATTCACTTGTTCATTCATTCATTCATTCATTCATTCATTCATTCATTCATTCACCTTTGTGGCCAGTTGTTCATTAAACCAGTTTCTCTGTGAATTCTGGCTAACAGAATGCAGGCAGAAGCAACATAAGCCATACTTAGGCTTGATCCATAACCTCCCCGACCCCCAAATCCCTCGCTCTTTCTCTCTTCCTGAAGGCAGGAAACTCTGAGATCCTAGAGGAGGGCAGAGCCATACAATGGAAGGAGCCTGGGTCCTTGGAGGGCTGCCTACCAATGGAGAACACCATGTGCCCTTCAGAAGAAAGCACAATCATTGTGTCAAGCCACTGCCCCGGGGCCTTGCCTTTTAGAGCATTTAATGCTATCCTAAAAAATGCCTCTCAGTCTGCAAATACTGAGCAGCTACTATGGGCCAGGACCTGGGCTAAGCTCTGAGATTTAGTAGTGAACAAGCTTCCATTCGAGTTGGAGAGACAGAGGATAAACAAATAGGATTATTGTAGTAGGTGGCAAGCACAATAAAGAGAAACAAAGCAGGTTAATGGTGGAGAGAGGGCAGGGGAGGGGAGAGGAGTTCTTTAATGAGGTACTTAGGGAGAGTTTCCTTGAGAAGGGACTATAGCATCTGTCCCGAGATCTGAAGGCTGGCCCCACCAAGGTCTGCAGGAAGGGCATTCCAGGCAGGGAGAGCAGCATGAGCAAAGGCCCTGAGGTGGGAGGAGAAAGGAGGCCAGAGTGGCTGGAGGCAGTAGGGAGTGGGAGAGGGGTTTGGAGAGGAAGGTGGGAGTCACATTGGCAGAACCTGGAGAGCACAGAAAGGAATTTGGATGCTAGCTGAGAGTATTTTAAACTCTCTTACGAGCCTTGAAATTGTGTTAAACACAGACAATAAAATGATGAGCAAAAATAGATGCTGTCCAATTCTCCTGGTGCTCAGATTCTAGGTAACCGACTGCCTGTCTCTGCCAAGCTGCCTCTGCTTCTCTGCCTCCAGTGATGGGGAGCTCACCACCTAACAAGGTAGGCCATTGTTTCTTGGCATAGTTCTAATGGTTCGGTGCCCTTCCTTAAATTGGGGACTTTCACTTTCACTCAGTGACTCTGTGAGGAAATAAGGGAGTCACCCCCTTCTGTCTACCATGTGCCAGGCATCGGGAGCACAAAGGAGCATAAAACAGGTCCTCATTGGCAAATAGCTGATGGTCTTTTAGGAGAGGTGAGATCTGCTCAGATCTCATATAGCGTATTATCCTATGCTGTAATATTAACTCGCAAAGCCAGGTTGCCTAAGGCACGGAGAAGGAAGGAAAAATGGGAGCCATTCTTATTTGGATAAACCAAGGAGGGCACTCTGGAGGAAGGGTATTTTAGGCAGCTGGAGGACAGAAAGACTCAGAAGAGAGGTGGGCTGGGGTCTTCTCCCCAGGAGGAGTTGGCGGGGCTGTGGTTTGGCTCACAGTCCCAGTGGTGGTGGGAAGCGTGCTCTGAGCGGGGCAGAATGCCACTTTGAGCAGTGAACTCATGTCCCCTGCTTCACCCATCCTTCCTCCGTTTTAGGTGCCATAGAGGGTATTCTCTATTTCTGCTGTAGGAGTGGTTATACCAGCAAAAGAAGAATAAGAAAGCATCAAGTTTGTGGTTTTTGGATTTCAAAGGTTGACTCTATGGCCCTAGAGTCTGGCTTTTGAGCCTCAAAAGTCTAAGTCTTAAAGGGCCCAGGGCACAAAATTTAGAATATGGTCGGCAACATGGAATACTGTTATGAGTCACAGATGTTGCCACCCTGGGAGAGAGGGCAGTTCCTGGGCTGGGGGCACAGAGAGAGGGGATGGGAGGTAGGAGGGTATCCCATGGAGGGCAGTAGGAACTCTACCTAGTAATCAGGAAGCTGTTGATGAACAAAGACAGAGTAGGGTGATAAAAGCAATGGCTTATACCTCATAAATATCCTGTTACATGAGTCTGGGCACTTGTTCCCACCTCCTGCTATCCTTGTGGCTAACCAGAGCTTCCTCAGGTGAGTCCATGGCTTACTGGAGAACTTTCTCTACTGCTGGGTTTTGCTAAGCCACCCTGAGGGGAGAGCCTGCCTGAGAACAAAGTCAATCAAGTAGAAAGTTGACTTGAAAGACATAGGCAGCTTCTTGTTGGCATTGTTAAGCTCCTGGATCCAGCCATACCTGAAGGTGTTGCTTTAAGAATTTTTCAGGTATGTGAGAGACCAGATGATGGTTCTTATTTGCTTGTTGCTTGAGCTACTATGAGTTGGGTTTCTGTCACTCACAACCAGGAGTCCTGGTAATACCACAGAGCAGTAGGGAGTGAGAGGAGGGATTACCATGTGCTGAGTCAGGCAGGATGTTTTCTTGTTCGTTTTCCTGCAACTCTGTGAGCGGGGAGCTCTCTGATTTTACAGAGAAGGCAGTTAAAACTCAGAGGAGGCATGGAATGAGACCAGGACTCATGGCCCAGCAGCGGCATGGTCGAGGTTTGAACACGGCTCTGTTCTATAATTCAGATCCCCTCCGAGCCCAGATGTGCTCCTCCTGTAGGCTGTCCTGCTGCCGGTGCTGGAGAAAGAAGATGAGGAAGGGGGGTGTGCACAGAGTCACAGAAGTGAACCATTAGGCAGGAGAGTGCCGCTGAGTGCATCTGGATGGGGGAGAGAAGCAGATGGCCCATCTGACGCCACCGCGTCGTGTAAGTTTATGGTGGTGGCAGGTTCTCCTCCCTGCTGCGTTTATAGGGATGTCTTCAGGATTTCCTTTTTGATATACGAGAGAGGCTCGTTGGCTGGGGCCCCCTCCATCGGAGTAAATCATGGCAAACCAGCGGCAAGTGTTTGCACGGGGCCCGCACCCTGTGCATGTTTTGGGATAAATCTTCTGAGTAACGTGCTTACACGTGTGACCCCGGGGACCAAACAGCATGAAAAGGTCAAGTGCGAAGGGTGGAGAGGAACTTGTCCTTTGCTCCTGCTCTGGACCAGAACACAGAGCAAGAAGGTGATAGGCGGGCAACCCGGTTTCTCAGGGCTGCATTAACATACAAGTGCCACAAAGTCGGGGCTAAAACAACAGAGATTTATTCTCTCGTGGTTCTGGAGGCTAGAAATCTGCAGTCAAGGTGTCAGCTGGGGGATGCTCCTTCTGAAGGCTTGAGGGGGAGAATCCTTCCTTGCTTCTTCCAGCTTCTGGTGCTTGCTAGCAATTCTTGGCGTTCCTTGGCTTGTAGACACATCCCTCCAAATCTGCCTCTGTGGTTACGAGTTACGGGGCGTTTCCCTGGCCTGCCTCTGTCTCTGTATCCAAATCTCCCCTCCATTCCCTTAGAAAGACACTGGCCACCAAATAAGGGCCCACTCTAGCCAGTATGACCTCATCTTAACTTGATGGCATCTGCAAAGACCCTATTTCCAGATAAAGTCACATGCCTTGGTTCTTGATGGATATGAATTTTGGAGGGACACTCTTTAACCAACTACAGAGGGCGACAGGGCACTTCCCGCGTGAAGGAGGAGCTTGTCTAGAGGTGGGAGGGTCTTCCGAATGTGCACATGCCCCTTTGGGGGATTTCCTTAAGATAACAAATATCCTAGCAGCTTCTATTCGTCCTGACAAATAGTTGGGTCCCTATGGGGCCAATGTAGGCTGAATGAAAGCATTCTTTATAACCCAGTGACTCCACTCCTGGGAACATCCTCAGTAGTAATGAGTCCTGTGGTCATCGGAAGATATGCACAAGAATGTTCACAGCAGAATTATTCATCTTGGCTGAAAGTGGAAACTACCAAATGCCTGTCCTGGTAGATTGCAAAAACAGCCACAACCCTTTACAGCCCATCCCATGAAGAAGTGGAGACTATTTCTTTTCCCCTTGAATCTGGGCTGGTATTTAACTGGTGTGGCCAATAGAACATGGCAGAGGGATGTGTGCTAGTTCTAAGACTTCCGGAGGTCTTGCACACTTCCCCCTTGCTCTCTTCAAAGTCTGCAATCACCATGTGAGGAGTCCAGGCTGGCTGGCTGGAGGATGGGAGATGGGCGGGTTTTCCTGGCTGACATTTTCCTAGACCAGCCAGCCCCAGCCCCAGACGCAGACACATGAGCGAGCCCAGTGGAGATCAGCCCAGCCCATCCCAGCCCAGCCCAGAACTACCTAGCAGATCCCAGTCCAAATTTACCAGCAGAGGCCTGTGCTAAATAAATGGCTGTTATTTTAAGGCACCAAGCTTCTAGGAGCTTTGTTACCCAGCCATAGCTAACTGATACATCATCAAGAGTAAAATGGTTACATTGTGGTATAGTCACCCATGGAATAATACCCAGCAAGGGCCAGGAATGGACTACCATACCACACAACAGGGATGAATCGTAGATGTCATGTAAGTTCCGCACAGCAGGGCACATACTATGTGATTCCGTTTGGATACAAAGTACAGAAGTAGGTGGAAGGGATCTCTGGTGAGGTTAAGTCAGGATAGCAGTTCCCCCTGGGGGACAGTGATGAGGAGGGGTAAGAAAGGGGACTTCTGGGCACTGGTTATATGGGTACGTCCACTTGGTGAAGCTTTTTGGAGCTGTAGACTTACAATGTATGCCTTTTTGTGCATGTAGGTTCTACTTTGGTAGAGATGAAAAAATGCTAGGTCTCTTGTTTCTTTTGAATTGCTAGAGAGCCAATGGGATTGCATCTTATGCAGAGGACCGGTGCACCAGGGACAAAACCTGTAGAGTCAAAACACCTTTGAAAATTCCTGGGAAGCTATCCTGTTGGGGCCAACTGCTATCTCTCAATAAACCCAGCACAGCCAGTTTTTCCTCTTGCACCGGGACAGATCACGATTTCTCCTATCAGACTCCAGAAGAAGTAGAGGTTTGCGTTTAGGGGCCACGCGCTGGGACTCTCACAGGGAACCAGGCAGATGTGTGGGACCGGAAGTGAGGGGCTTGGCTGGGGGCAGGCACCCTTTGAAGCCAGGGGGCTGGGGAGTGTGCTCATCCTATGTAACCTCCCTTGTTTGTGGGGTGGGGAGGGATGCGTTTAGTTAAGTTGACCTTGACTCATTTTAACCAAGTTCAGTTAAAATCATGTATGATGCGAGGCCAGTATATTAAGGACTTAACTCTTGATTGACCAGGTGTTCTTCACCTATAACCCCAACCCCTCCTGAGCCATCTGGGATGTCAGGGTTATGTCATAAAACCTGAATTGTGATCCTCATGTGGTCCCAGGCAGGTCACCTTATCTTTCTGGGCCTCGGTGTCCTCAGCTATAAATAAGTGGTGGTGGGGGGGTGCGGTGGACATGGACAAAATGGGTACCCTCTGCCAGCCTAGCTGCCCTTTGGGAGATAAAAACACCCCAAGCCCCAGGTCCTAAGGGCTGTCATAGACTTTCTGGGAGACCCTGGGTGGTGCTGGCTTCCCTGCTTTATCTCCCCATCTGTGCATTGAGTGGCTTAGTTCCTGTCCCCCCACTAGCCCTCCCCCTCCCCCGCATTCCAGCCTCAGGATCTTGCCTGGGGTCCCCGAGCCTGGCGGCTCCCCAGAAGGGTCTGGGGGACTCTCAGAGAAACTACAGAGTCCTGGACCCCAACTTTGGCAATTTGGCTGCGGGGATGTGGCCCAGGGCCTGGGATTCTGTATTTCAGCAGCTCCTCCCTCCGGGGCACAGCAGGCGCGGGAGCCCAGGTGGTGGACACGTGTCCCCGGGGGGCCTCCCCTGGGGCTCCTGCCGCTGTCACAGCCACACACGTCCTTCTACAAACACACACGGCCCATGATTGATTCTCTGCCGTTCCCCTCACAGCCCAGCGGGTCTGATTGAATGGCCGACGTGCTGCCCAAACACCCCGCTGGAACCACTTCCCTGCCCTCTGCCCCGGAAGTCGTTTGTTTGTTTTTAGACGCAGCCTTTATGTCCGGCTGAATGGCCAGCGGCCTCCTCGGAGCCGCCCATCGGAGCTGGAGCCAGGCTGAAGATCATCTGGGGCTGCGGCTGGCGGTGGCCCTGTGGTCACTCGGGGAACCCCGGGGAGGACACCCGTGCGTCCTGCAAGAGGCGACCCTAGACTCACCTGGGCCTGTGTCCCATGTGAAGACACATGGAGGGGGGGTGGTGGGCAGCTCTCGAGGGGCCATCTCTCCCTTCCCTTAACCACTGTTGTGAAGCACCTGAGCCAGGCTCCCGCATTCCAGTACCTTCGGTTCTGGTCTTTATGAATGCATCCATGGGCAACCTCTGTTGTAAAAAGGCCGGGCTTCACAATTCAACAGACTTGGGCTTGAATCCCAGGCCCACCCCTCCTGCCTGTGCCTCAGCTTCCTTATCTACTCAGTGGGGATGATCAAGCCAGCCTTGAAGGGGGTTGAGAGGATTCCCGACATCCTGGATGAGAAAGACATGCCTGGTACCAGCCCGGCATGCACGAGGTGCTCAGAACCTCTTCCTTCCTCCCTCTCCCCCAACCCTCATTTCTCTTGGTCTTGGCCCCGTGGCCTCCCTCCCCACCCGGACCTGCACTGTAGAGAAGGGGACACACTGGGCCAGGAGTCTAGAACCCTGCGTCCCAATTCTCACTTTGCCCTACTCTGCTGTGAGACCTCAGGCAAATATTTGCCCCTTTCTGGTCTGGCCAGATCATCTCAGAGGCACTCTCTCATATTGGGTGTCCAGGTTGTGAGTTCCTGCGGACACTGGAACTTTCTGTGTGCTTTCTGTCTTGCCTGGGACATAGTAGGTGCTCTGGGAATGAACACGGAAATGTGGTTAAGTGGTTCATTAGCAATGTTGGGCACCAAATAGTACGCATTTTGGTGGAGGGCTCTGGCTGTCAGGAGGGGCTCATTCTCCTGGGAGACTTGGGCCGGGGTGGGGTGGGGGAGGAGGAGAGGTTCTTGTACTTCTTATATTCATGGAAACCCTGTAGCCTCAGCCTCCTCACTTTTGGTGAGGCAAAAAATGGGGATGGGGTGGGATTAGGGGGCCAGCTCTAGCTTTAGAGCCCCCCAACCCTCTGTTGGGCTGGAGAGACACCTGGCCCTGCCCTTCCCTTCCCTCCCAGGGGCCTCAGCCTGCCTTTTTCCTTCCTTCCTTTCTGGGTTTAGCAGGACCCAGAAAGCAGGGCCCTGTACTCATCTGTTACTTCACCCACCCACCCATCCACCCACCCACCCATCCACCCACCCACTCACCCCACAAGCACAGCTGTGGACTCTCCCTTAGGGGCTCTGAGCCTGGTGCAGGTGACAGCAGGTCAGGAGGCCGTGATAATTCAGGGCATTTGGGGGCTGCGATGGGGACTCAAGTGGCATGCGAGAGCCCATAGGAGGTTCCTAAATCAGCCTGGGGTGTTGGCTGTCAGGGCAGGCTGCCTGGAGGAGGGGCTGTTTGACAAAACACCTGCAGGAGATAATGGGAAGGGGGTGAGTGTTGGAAGCATTTGGGGTCAAGGGAATGGGCAGCATGTGCAAAGTTCTGAGAATGGCATTCCCAGGAACCAAAATCAGCTCAAAATGGCTGGAAATGGGGAGCCAGTAAGGACAACAGCAACCATTGCCTTCCCCAGATGTGTTGTCTCACTGAGTCCCCCTAGCCATCCATCCCCATTTTACAGACAAGGAAACTGAGGCCCAGAGAGGTGGAGACTGGCCCGATGTCCCAGGCTGCCTGAGCCCTGTCTCCTCACCAGGCCAAAGAGCCCAGCTCCAAAGGGGCAGGAGAGGCAGGGTTGACAGGCTTCCTCCCAGAGCTCCCCTGGGCTGGGCTGGAGGCTCCGGGGAGGCCCCAAGGGTGGGGGCGGGGCGTGGGAAGGCTGTAAACTGGTTTGGGGCGGCGGGGCTTTCCTGTCACTGCCGGTGGCCCCCGCCTTTGTCCTCATGTGTCACTGAGGAATGTGGCTAAGGTCTGGATAAAGGCATCTTTGTTTGGAGGCCTCAGGAGGGGGAAGGGGGGGTTGGAGAAGGAGGGAGGAGCATGGCCAGGAAAGGGTTACAGTCCCTCCCTCCTGGCTGGCCCCGTCTCGGGTCTGGGCAGGCAGCACCCTGGCCCTGTGGACACCCACATCCTCTGCTTGGCTCTTAATGCACTTTCTGACTTTAGTTCCCTAGCTTCCCTTTCTCTGAGCCTCAGTCTCCGCATCTGGGTAATGGGAATCATCTTCCAACCTCTATGGATAGTTTTGAGGCTCCAGCCAAATAAGCCACGTGGTTGACTGCCTGGGCCAGGTCTATTGATGAATGAGAAAAAGGCAGCCCAGAGAGGTAAAAAGACTTTGCCAAGGTCATGCAGCTTGACTTTGAAGGGGGGATGAAGTCAAGTGCTTGCTGAGGGTGGGTGAGCAGGGAGATGGGCACCTGTTTGTCTCCTTCTGCCAGCAGCTGGGCTCCAGGGGGGGCCTTTGGCCTCGGTGAGGAGGAGTGGCAGGGGTCACGTGTATGTATGCACTTGCTCAAGGAAGCCCCTTGAGGGTGGGCACTGGATTGACCCTTGGCTGCCAATGCCCCTCCCAGTGCTGGCACGAGGTGGGCAGTAAAGTCTAGTGGTTCAAGCCACAGCCTCTGTGTGATCCCCGGTTGGTCCTGACCTTCTCCATGTCCCGGTCTCCCTCTCTGTGAAATGGATCTAACATGAGCACGCACGTCAGGGTTGTGGGGCAAGTTCAAGGAAATAATGGGCACAGAGTCGGCTATAGGAGGATTAGCGGGACAATGGACATCTGCTTGATGGCTGCACAAAGGATTTTCTCAAGGTCACAGTGAGGGGAGCTTGGATCAGCCCAGGGCTCCTCCTGGCTCTTCCTGCCCAGGAAGGAAGGGTGTGAGGCCTAGAGGAGCCTCAGTCCTGGGTGTGGGACAGTTGAATGGAGAAGTAGGTAGCCTGAGTGGCCGACTCTACCCTTTTGGGAGGAGGTGTCATGTGGGGCTGGAGCTCAGGGACATGGCTCCCCACCCCCTCCCCACGGTGACAGACTTGGACAGACAGATGGGACAGGGCTCAGCACACTTAGTCATGGCCCAGATATAATCTTGTCCCCAGGGGCAGCTACCTCTGTCTTGCTCCCTCCCAGCAGCTGGGGCCAATCCCAGTAAATCCTAGCCTCTCTTTGCTCAGTGAGTGGGTCTGAGCTCACTCCCTTTGGATGCAAGAGGACATGGAAGCCCAGAGAGGGGGAGCGATTGACCCAAAGCCACACAGCAAGCAAGGGACATAATTATTTACTCATCGACTTGGCAAAGATTTTTGGAGTACTAAGGGCAGGTTAAGTCCTTCAAGAAGGGCATTCCTGGAAGGAGGGCTGGCTTGTGCAAAGGTCTGGAGGAGTCCTGAGATGGTTAAGAGTATGGGCGCTGGAGCTGGTCGTTGGGTCAAATCCGGGCTCTGCCACTTGCTCTGTGACCTTGAGCAAGTGAATGAATTGCTCGTGCCTCCATTTCCTCACCTGTAAGCTGAAGATCTTCATGGGGCTTATGTCATGGGACGAATGTGAAGATGACCTCGAGACAATCCACGTAGGGTGCTTAGCGTGGGGCCTGGTACACAGTAAGTGCTCAATAAACATGAGCTGGTAAGAAGGTATAGAGAATAAAGGGCATCTGGAACTTGAGAACCATGAGTCAGAGGTGGGTGGGGAACATCTGGAGCCCAGAGTGGGGGGTCGTGGCTCAGTTTGGGAGATTGGGCAGCCACGGAAGGAGTCCTGTGGTCTGACTTGCCACTGTGAGAGGGGTAGGTGGGGGGCCCGGAGGTTGGGGAGATGACCCAGAGGAGCAGTAAGGGGGGGCTGGGCATGAGCAGGGAAGAGAAGGAGGTGGAAGGGAAGGACCCGGTGCTTGTCTGGAGGTGGCAGGAGGAGGAGGGGGGAGGGCATCACCCAGGGTAACACCCTGGGAGTTCTGATGGAGGTCAGGATTGGTGGACGAAAAGGGGAGATGGAGCCCTTGACCAGAGCAGGAAGCCCCTCCAGGGAGCCTCTTATGATTGGTGGGGGTACCCAATGATTGGTGGGGCTCCATACAAAATAAAACCGCAGAGCTCCTTATTCAAAAAGTAGCAATAGTGCCCACAAAGCTCCTAAAGTATAAAGTCTTTTCTTTCCTTCTGCACGTCTTGTCTGCTCACATGCGTGCTACGCCCCACTGTCCCATCAGACGTCCCTTACCAAACACAGGTTCAAAGATAAAATTACTAAGAATTTTAAGAGGGTAACAGAGAAACATTAAAGCAAGTGCAGGGTCCTGTACTCAGGAGTGCTCCCCACAGGCAGGGCCCCGTGTGACTGCAGAGATCACGCATCCATCGACTGACCCTGAGTGTGCCCATTTCCCAGATGAGAAAACAGAGGCTTCAGGGAGTTAACGCGGGGGCCAAGCACCCTGGAATTCTCACCCACTCCAGAGTGCCCTATATTTCCCCCCATCTGTGCTTTCTCAAGTCTAATTTCTACTGACCAAACTCCAGAGGAGGGTCTGAGGCCATTTACCGTAGAACACAGGAGCTGTTAACACGGAGGCAAAGGGAGAGGTAAGTTGCCCTGTGGATAGACCCAGCCTAGACCTGGCTGTCTGACCTTGGACAGGCCACTCTGTACCCACGGTCCCTCTCCAGAGACAGGCTGGGAGCCCAGAACTCCTGCCCACACCTGGCCCTCCCCTCCAAGGTTGGCCTACCCCTACTCACATCCCTCTCAGTGTCTGAGGCTTGAAGCACTCATAAAAAATAAAACCACAGTCCCCCCAAATGTGCTTGCCGGCTTCTCAGGCCTTATTTTTTTTGGCCGCTAAGGAGACTAATAAATGGCTTGCCACTTGACGTAATCATTAAGGGCTCCACTGAGCTGTGGGCAGTGTTTCCTCCCCTCCTTGGCCGGGCCTGGGGCGCCCAGCCATCGAGGGTGGCAGTGATGGATGGTGTCATCACGGGGCTTGCCCAGGGGGGAGTGCGGGTGGTGGGCGGACATGGCTCTCTCTCCCGCGGGCTCCTGAGCTATTCATTATGGGAAGGGGGAGTTGATGTGTGGGGCTGACGGCTGGCTTCCAGAAGGGGCACGAGCAGGACCTCCAAGGGGAGGGTGGGCCAGGGTGGCTGTAGGAACTAGTGTCTGGGTGCGCGGAGTCCACTGACGAACGGCCGATAAACAGAAGGAGAAGAGGGTAACCTCAGTAGTAGGTGACCCATAAATACACATGACGATGTATTTTTTTTTACAGTTATAAAATTGTAAGAAAAATTTTAAAATGTCACTAAAAAGTATGGTACGGTGATCGCCCAAATTTTCTCAATTCTCGGACTCTCCCTGTACCCTTTGCAAGGTCGCTTCGCAGTCCTTCCCATCACGAGAGCGTCTGCTTCCCACTTCCTGAATCGGGCTCAGTCATGTGACTTGTTTTGGCCAATAGGAGGCGGCCGGTGCGTGCTCGGCCAGTTCAAGGGCGCCTGGCGGCGTCGGGCTTGTTCCCTCTGAACCCTGCGGCCGCCATGGGAACAAGCGTGGGCCAGCCCGCAGGAGGCTGAGAGACCCTGTGGAGCAGAGACCCGCCCCAGACCGACGACAGCACCGCGCCACGATCAGTAAAGCCACCCAAAGATGCAAACGTGAGCCTGGCAGAAGCCCCGCCTCGCCGACCTGGGCAGACGCAGGGGCAATCATAAATGCTTGCTCTTTTAAGCCGGTGAGTTTTGGGGTGGTTTGTCACGCAGCACTAACTGACACAGGTCGTGAGAGCCAGTGTTGGCCATGGTGTGGACAAATAGACTTCCTCACGAAGAACCAGCAGGAGGGCAGTTTGCTGAAATTGTGCATCTCCATGGAAGTAACTGAAAGCTGAGAAGTGCGATCAATGCAGTTTTGTGGGCCTCAGTTTCCTTATCTGGAAAATGGGAATAATCGTGCCCATCTCGCAGAGTCACTGCAGAGATTCAGTGATGGGGTTACGGCGCAACACTTGGCACTTTAAAAATGCCCCCAAGATGACTGTCCCCTTCTTATGAGCACATCCTGGGGGCAACAACACTCAGGGGAGCTTATCTATGGTCTTGGCTTTGGGAATTAATTCCGTAGGAAATTTTTTTTTTTAAAGATTATTTATTTATTTGAGAGAGAGAGCAGAGTGAGCGAGAATACGATTGGGGGTGGCGGAGAGGCAGAGGGAGAGGGAGAAGCAGATGCCCTGCTGAGCAGGGAGCCCAGTGTGGGGCTCGATCCCAGGACCCCAAGATCATGACCTGAGCCAAAGGCAGACCCCTAACTGACTGAGCCACCCAGGCGCCCCTCCCTTGGAAATCCTAAAGCATTTGTTTCTTGTGGACAAAGATTTATCAACAAAGATGTCCACGGCAGCATTGTTTATAGTGAGCAAATAACAAACGAAATGACCAACACGAAAGCAACCACTGTTGCTTCTTTTGCTGCCTTTTCTTATGATTGCTTATTGTTCACTGATTTTTCCTAATATCGCCCAAATTAATTAAGTTACGGCTGCAGGCTGAAATACAGTTCAGCCACAAAAATCAGGGTTTCGAGGAAACTTTACTGACATCAACATTTTCAGGCTGTGACATGAAAATAAAGATCAAGTCACAAAATAGAATTCTGATGTGATCCCAATTCTTTTTTTTAATTTTTTATTGTTATGTTAATCACCATACATTACATCATTAGTTTTTGATGTAGTGTTCCATGATTCATTGTTTGCATATAACACCCAGTGCTCCATGCAGAACGTGCCCTCTTTAATACCCATCACCAGGCTAACCCATTCTCCCACCCCCCTCCCCTCTAAAACCCTCAGTTTGTTTTTCAGAGTCCATCGTCTCTCATGGTTCGTCTCCCCCTCCGATTTCCCCCCCTTCATTCTTCCCCTCCTGCTATCTTCTTCTTCTTCTTTTTTTTTTCCTTAACATATATTGCATTATTTGTTTCAGAGGTACAGATCTGTGATTCAACAGTCTTGCACAATTCACAGCGCTCACCACAGCACATACCCTCCCCAGTGTCTATCACCCAGCCGTCCCATCCCTCCCACCCCAACCCCCACTCCAGCAACCCTCAGTTTGTTTCCTGAGATTAAGAATTCCTCATATCAGTGAGGTCATATGATACATGTCTTTCTCTGATTGACTTATTTCGCTCAGCATAACACCCTCCAGTTCCATCCACGTCGTTGCAAATGGCAAGATCTCATTCCTTTTGATGGCTGCATAATATTCCATTGTATATATATACCACATCTTCTTTATATGTGATCCCAATTCTTGTCAAAAATTAATCTCTCTCTCTAAATCTGTGCTGAGAAAAACTTCTGGAGGAAATGAACCCCAAATGTTGTCTGGGTTTGTCCCTGGCGGTGGGGCTAGGCGTGTGTGTCTCTCTCGCTCTCTTTTTTGTCTTCTTCATATTAACACATTGATTTTGAATCTATTTGGTGCCAGGTGCCTTAGGAAATGCCTCTATTTATTTGGACCTCCATGAGTTCTCACAGTGAATCTTAGAGGTGGATCCTAGAACTGGCCCTATTTTTTTTTTTTTTAAGATTTTATTTATTTATTAGAGAGAGAGAGAACTAGAGCATTGGGGAGGGGCAGACTCCCCGCTGAGCAGGGAGCCAGACACGGGGCCTGATCCCAAGACCCCAAGATCATGACCTGAGCTGAAGGCAGATGCTTAACTGACTGAGCCACCCAGGCGCCCCTCGAACTGTCCCTATTTCACAGATGACACCATTAAGATGGAGGGATGCTATGCAGTTGTGAGTTCGGTGAGAGAATGAGTGAATAAGACCAGAAGCCTGTGACCAAGATGAGGAGGGAGGAGTCTGGAGCCCTCAAATAAGGAACAGTGAAGTCACAGGTGTAGAGACCCCCCCCCCCCCACCGCAGGTCTGCCATACTCTCTGAAACTCCCCCATTTGCCTCTCCTCCTTCCTTCATTTACAAAAGGACCCGAGTCCCTCCTGTCATCTGCTCAAGCTCCTCACTGCATTTTCCAGGCCTGGAGGAACCCTGAGAAATTATCTAGCCCTCCATTCTCAGATGTTTTTAGGATTTTTTTTTTTTAAGTAACCTTTTCACTCTGACAAAGAAAGAACCATTCATTGTGGAAAATTTGAAAAATGATAAAAGTATGAAGGAGCAGAACAGCCCCCTGCCTCCTGCCCCCTACTTCCACCATCAGAACAGTCAAGGCTGACATCTGACTGTAGTTCCTCGCAGAGGTTTTGCCCTCTGCTTTTCTCTTTACGTGGTTGGCATCATCCGGGCTGTATAATCTTATAATCTGCTAGTTGTACGTCAAGTCAGTAAGAATCCACATAGACATCAACACAGCAGTGGAATATTCCAAGTGTGGGGATCCCCAGTCGATGTAACGCCCCTGGGGTCTGAGGGACCCCACAGTTTTGTAGGGAAGCTAGCCACTCTGAGTTCAAACAGCTCTGTGATTAGCTGCTTTAGATATTGGGGGCCACCTACAATTTTGATCAAGAAAAATCCTCGGTCTGCAAAGGTTTGGCTTATCATCTAGAGAGGAGGTGTGATCTGTTCAATGTCTCCCAGCAAATCAGGGGCAGACCTGGGGCCAGGACCTAGGCCGTCTGCCTTATGCACTTATTGGATGATCATTAGTGGTCACCATCTGTATGCCAGGAATTGTGCTCAGTCCCAAGGAATCAAGGCCAAATCAGACAGACTTGGTCTCTGCTCTCCCGAAGCTTCCGTTCTACGAGGGAAGCTGTAAAATCCCGGTCGTCCAGACAAGTGCTCAGTTTGCAGTCCGAGACTGGGGCTATGGCAGCTGAAGACAGGGTGGGGCTGGGGAAGAACGGAGCCAAGGGAGAGGTGGGGGCTCTGGGGGCTGACCTCTGAGCTGAGGCTTAAGGGATGGGAGAAGTGAGAAGGCCAGAGGGAGGCTGGCTTGGCGTGAGCAAGGGAAAGAGCAGGGGGAGACAGGGCCAGGGCACAGTCTCAAAGTCCGTGGTAAGAGGTGAGCAGAGGGTTTTATGCAGGGGAGGGACGTGACTGGATCCCTATTCTTAAAGGTCGTGTGGCTGCCATGGGGCTGTGGCTGGTGGTTGGCAGAGCTCTGCAGGTCTAGCCTCCCGGTGCATGGCTCTGATCAGACCCTCTCCCACCCCGACCCCTCCGGCACCCCTCCCAGCGGGGCTGCATAGTGGGTGGATCCATCATCATGGTCACAGGCCAAGGCTCCCTTGCACCTGTGGGGATCGGGGACCACCTTCCCCCACTGCGCATTGATGGGAACAGCAAATCTCTTCCCTGGCCTGGCCAAGGGCCTGCCTGCCCCGCAGGGCCCCGGTGTCACCCCCTGTTCTGGGCACCCAACGGGGCTGGGCTGGCTGTATCCTGCTTCACTCAGCCCCCAGCAACCCTCTGACCTCAGTGTCGTGACAAGAGGTGGCCTGATGACCACAACTCGCTGGGCACTGAGTTGAGGTCAGAGCCTGAATTAAGTGTCTTCCTCTCAGCTCCATTGGCTTCTATCTACCCCACATGCTTGGTCTCGACAGACACCCAGGGCCACGAAGTCACCGGCCCAGGATCATACCCAGCCAGCCCATCAGGGGTGCAGCTGGCCTGTATGACAGCTCTCTGCCGACCCCACGTGCCCCCCCCAGGCTCTGCTTCTCAGCCCCCAGGGGGATGCCTGCCATTGTTCAGAGAAAGGGGAATGGGGAACAGTGTTCCCACAAGTGGGAACAGGATATGCCAAATCTCAAATGGCACAGTGTGTAAACATGTGGGTGTTTTTTGGTAACTGCTTTATTGAGATATAATTCACATACCATACAATTCACCCATCGGAGGTGTACAATCAAGAATCGGGCAACCATCACCACAATGAATTTTAGAACATTTTCATCATCTCAAGAAGAAACTCTATACCCTTAGCTCTTAGCCCCCAGGCCCTTCATTCCCCCGCCACCCCCACCAGCCTCTGGCAACTTCCAATCTACTTTGTTTCTATAGAATTGCAAAGTCTACACATCTCATAGAAATGAAGCCCCACACTATGTGGTCTCCTGTGACTGCCTTCTTTCAAGCAGCGCAAGGTTGTAATGCGGATCAGTGCCTCATTCCTTTTCATGGCTGAAAAATATTCCACTGTATGGATAGACCACACTTTTTTTATTTTATTTTATTATTTATTTATTTATTTATTTGAGAGAGAGAATGAGAGACAGAGAGCACGAGAGGGAAGAGGGTCAGAGGGAGAAGCAGACCCCCCGCTGAGCAGGGAGCCCGATGTGGGACTCGATCCCGGGACTCCAGGATCATGACCTGAGCCGAAGGCAGTTGCTTAACCAACTGAGCCACCCAGGCGCCCATAGACCACACTTTTTTTTAAGATTTTATTTATTTATTGGAGAGAGAGAGAAACAGAAACAGCGAGAGGGCAGGAGGAGGGGAGAGGGTGGGAGAAGAAGACTCCCCGCTGAGCAGGGAGCCCAACAACGTGGGCCTGAATCCAGCTCGATCCCACTCGATCCCAGGACCCTGGACTCAATCCCAGGACCCTGGGATCATGACCTGAATGGAAGGCAGATGTTTAACTTACTGAACCACCCAGGTTTCCCTGGACCACACTTTATTTACCATTCATTAGTTGATGGACATTTGGATTGTTTTCACCTTTTGACTATTACGAATAATGCTGCTATGAGCATTTTTGTATGTCCGTGTGTTCTCATTTCTCTTGGGTATATCCCTAGGAGAGGAATTGCTAGATCATATGGTAACTCTAGGTCTAACTTTTTAAGGAACTGCCAGGTTGTTTTCTGAAATAATTCAAAAGTAGTGTGTGTGTGTGTGTGTGTGTGTGAGAGAGAGAGAGAGAGAGAGAATTAGTGTGCATGGACACTTGGATTTGTACATGCGTGTTAGGTATGTAAGCACGTTTGTTATGTGTCTGAGTGTGAAATTGCCCCGAAATAGCAGTTATTGTGATAGTTTCTGTTCTACTTACGGAGGTAGGTAGGTGGGCATTCCTGGCAGGGGGCCGAGTATGGGCAACAGCTGGGAGGTAGAAGCGAGAGAGGTGAGTTCTCTTTCTGGAAAGTGCTAGAAAATGGCCGGGTCCACGATAGCCCCTCCACTCCCACATTTGAGCCCACATGTCTTCCTTCCACCCTCCCAGCCAGGGCCACCAAACCCACAGCATCTCATGCAAATCGTATGCAAATCTCCTGCCTCCCATCAGCCCTGCGGCACCCAGAGGAGTGGGAAATATTCTCGTTTGGGTCCTTCCCTTCATTAATTTCCGAGCCGTAGTACATTACTCATGGATAATTAAGAGTGAGCTATTAATACAACATTTAATATTCAAGTGCAGCGAAGAGGAGAGAACTGTAAGTCACAGAATCCTGTTCGACAAGACATTGCAGTTTAGTGATGAGATTTTTTTTCACCTTCCCGATGCTCAGGACTGCTAGCATCAGAATGTGGGCCTGAGAACTTCATTTATTGAGAGAATATGAATAAGACCTTAAATCACCAGGAAATCCATTTGAAGAAGCCAGTGGAGATGGGCCGGGCAGTAATTACACCCAGAAGTGTAACTGTCTCCATGGGGCATGTTCAGAGCTGGGAGGTGGTCTAGCTGCCCCGTGGCTGACGGGGGGGATTGACGGCAAGTGGGCTGGGCAGTGGCAGAGACAAAGAAAGAACCATGGAAACGTGACCGTGTCTGTCTACACCTGGGGCAGCGATGAGATGGGGTGTGGAGCGGTTGGATTCTGGCCACCCACAAGCCCTGTTCGTCCTGGCTGGAGGCGAGGGCAGCCTGGACTGGCCCAACTCCCTCCGCATGTGACCTTGAAAATAAGGATCCTCCTGGGGCGCCTGGCTGGCTCAGTCGGTTAAGCATCAGCCTTCGGCTCGGGTCATGATTTCGGGGCCTTGGGATGGAGCCCCGCGTTGGGCTCCCTGCTCAGGGGGGAGTCTGCTTCTCCCTCTCCCTCTGCCGCTCCCCCTGCTTGTGCTCTCTCTTTCTCTCTCTCAGTCAAGTAAATAAATAAAATCTTTAAAAGCAAAATAAAGATCCTCCTGTGTCCTGGCCAGCTGCTCACTAGCTATGTGGCAAGTCCTGTCCCCTCCCGGGGGTTCCTCCTTCCCTTCTGTAAGGTGGGACTAAGTCGTCCCGAGGACTGCCGAGTTAACGCACGTCGTGAGCGCTCTGGGAGGTGAGTGGCAGAATGTGGCTCTGTTGTCTCTGCGCTGGCTTTGCTTCACGCTGATTGAGCGGCCCAGGGAGTCAGGGTGGGGGTGTCAGCGGAGGGGGGCGCTGCGGGCAGCGGGGCGGAGGCGGGAGAAAGCCGCTCTTTGCCAGGCCTGAGCTGGGCGCTTCTGCGTGGATTGGTCTAACCCTCACATCCCACCTGCAAGAGCAACTCATTCCTCCATTTTACAGGTAGGGCCAAGGAGGCCCAGAACCATCGAGGAACCTGCCCAAAGCTGTCCAGCAGAACCCAGTCCTGAGACTCCTGGATCTCCGTCTCCACGGCCTGTGCTATGTGTCCTCGCCTGGGATTCAGGGGAGTGGTTGGTGAGCGTAACCAACTGGGATTCAGAGTCAGACTGACCTAAGTTCGAATCCCAGCCTCGTTGTGGATAATCATTGGTGTTATTTCTCGTTGCACCACTCAGGCCCCTCATCTTGAAATGGTAATAACAGAAAGAGAACCAACCTGTTGGGGTTGTTCCAAAGGGCAAATGAAGCAACCTTCTCTGGGCCCACAGGGATTGCTCAACTCATCTCACCACTGGGAATGATCTGTATACCCATTTCACAGATCACAAAACTAAGGTTCATAGAGGCAAAGCAACCCTCAGGGTCATTAAGTAGCAGGATTGTGCTTGAACCCAGAGTTGTCTGAATCCAAAATGAGCCTTACTACGCCCCAGTTAACATTAGATGAGTTAATATGATAATAACAGTAATATAAGTACTGATTTCTTCTCCTGCTGACCAGTGGGGAGGCTTCCTGTCTGCATCACCCTCAGAATTTGATGGTGATAAGCTCCTGGGGCTTCTCAGGATGGGGATCCTGGTGGGGCCAAACCTTGAGGGGCAGACACAAGACACAGAAGGCAAGCCTGTCCCCAGCCCCATCCTAGCCCTACTCTCCCTGGCTTGAGGCAGTAAGAGAGATCTGTCACTGGTCCTCCTTTCTTGCCCACCATGGGCCAAACAAATGGGCTGTCACCTGTTTCTTGGCTTGCCCATGCCTCCTGGGCCTCTACTGCCCACCTCTGCCATTGCAGGAGGGCGAGGGTACGACTTAGCCCCTGAGGGCCTGGGAGTGCTGCTGGTTACCGAGAAGGCTCAGGAGTTCATCAGAATGGGGTATGGAAGCCTGGCAATATGGCAATGAGGATATAAATGGATCTCCTTTCTAGGGTGCTAGCAGGGAGAGTTTGAGTTCATATTTTCAATGAGAAGCCCTATGTGCAGGCTGTGAGCACAGGGGCTCTCACTGGAGGTATGGGAAGGGAGCTGTTTCAGGATCTTACCACAGGGGACTTCTGGTTCTCACTGGAAGGTAGAGAATTAAAATTAAATAACTCTTCTCTCCTTGATGGTGGCCATATTTGATAATAGTTGCCATGATGGTGGCCGTATTTGATGATGGCTGCCATGATGGTGGCCATATTTCGTGTTGGTTGATAGCTGTGACATAATCATGGAATTATGATGCTGAGCTAAATTATGCAGTGGGCTAATAAACTTTCTAGATTTTCTGCTGAGTTCCCCAGCGGTAAAGGGAACGTGACAAAAAGAAGAGAAATCTGGGTAGTTGGAAGGAGCTGGATGTGGTAGAGCTCCTCATTTTACAGAGGAGGAGATGGAAGCCCAGACAGGGACCGTGTCCAGGGCCATGCAGTGAGTCTGCAATGGCAGCCAGACTCAGGGAGGAAGCATGACCTTCCTGAGGATACACTTTCCTCTGAACACTCTGCATGGCAAGGTGTCACAGCCCAAGGGCACGGTCTGGATCTGAAGGCAGAATGTCTGACCCTGAAGCCAGGCCCTTCTCTGTTAGGCCGTCTGCTGAGGGACAGCCTACATATTCTGTAAACTTTGTGATGGTGGGGACGATGCCTGCCTCCCTCCCTGTCCTGGCCCCACTGCCCAGCCTGGCCCATCTATGCAGATGCTTCAGAAAGGCTTGTTGAATGAATGAAGAAATAACAGAAGGATGTTAGGTTCATTGTCTTCCCATCCACCCATCCATCCACCCATCCACCTGTGGACTGAATGTTTGTGTCCCCTCCCAAATTCATACATTGAAGCCATAACCCCCCAGTGTGACTGTATTTGGAGATGGGGACTCTAGAGGGATCACTAAGGTTATGAGGTAATAAAGGCGGGACCCTGATCGAATAGGTTTAGTATCCTTATATGAAGAGACACCAGAGAGCTCTCCCTGCCCCTTGCCCTGCACGCATACAGAGGAATGGCCATGCAAGGACGTAGCAAGAAGGCAGCCATCTATAAGCCAGGAAGAGAGGTCTCACTGGAAACTGAATCGGCTGGAACCTTGATCTTAGACTTCCAGCTTCCAGAACCGTGAGAAAATAAATTTCTGTTGTTTAAGCCATCCAGTCTATGGTATTTTGTCTTGGCAGTCTGAGCTGACAAGTACACCTTCCATTCCCCTTTCCCCTTCCTCCTTGCCTTTATCCCTTTTTTCCTTCCTTCTTTCCTTCCACCCACCCATCCTTCCATCATTTTGTCCTCCCATCCATCCATCCATCCATCGTCTCTCCATCCATCCATCCATCCATCCATCCATCCTTCATGTATCCATCCATATATCAGCCTTCCTCTCTTCCCCATCCCTTCCTCTTTCCCTTCCACTCTTTCCCTCTCCTTCCACTCATCCACCCATCCTTCTGCCCCATCCTTCCTCTGCCCTCCCCTTATCCATCCCACCCTGGCACTGCTGGGGTGCCCTGACACCCTCACCCTGCTCCCTGCACCATAGCATTACCCAAACCACATCAAAACCTGCTGCTGGGGCTCTTAGCCCAGGGCCCGGGTGGGACACCACTGTATATTTTCTTTTCATGGCACCTTACCATGGTAATCTTTCTTACTTATTTGTCACACAGGAAAACTTTGTTAAGTCAGAGCAAAATTACCCTTTACATATAATAAAAAAAAAAAAAAATTCAACCAGCCGTGTGTTTGTACCATGAGGTGACAAATAGAAAATTAATTTTATTTACATAAATAGGAATGATAAAACCCCAGCAGCTATCCAGGTATCTCGTGCTGCAGAGGCTGGAGCATTCAGGCAGGACTTCCAGAGGGGAGGCTGGCCTGGAGAAGCCAGGTACCTGGAGGAAGGGCCCCCCAGGGGAGCTTGCCAAGAATTCCCAGCAGCCTGTCCCACCTGCTCCACCTCAGCCCTGCCCCGGCTGGCTCCATGCAGATCACTCAGGAGCCTCATTTGCATCCACACCAGCTCATTTCCATATCCCCTGGCTCTGGGTGGTGAGGTTGCCACAGGCTGGGACAGCAGCCCTTTTGTTTCCACATGCCATTCAGGGAGCTGTTCCTTCATCCTTCGAATTGGGGGCGAAAAAGAAAGAAAGGGAGAAAAAAGAAAAGGGAAGGGAGCGAACCCCTCAAGACAAAGAGACAGGCAGCATGTGGGCAGCAGGAGGAAAGTGCCACTGTCTGGAGTTTGGACCCTGGGGGAAGCAGGCGACCGGGGGACGACGGGGCCCTGGGGTTGGCTGCGGTAGGACCTCTTAGACTTGCCAGCACTGGCTGGAGTCCCGTCCTGTACTTGGTTCTGGCATCACGGGCAGGTGACCTTGAGGCCCGTGCCTCTATTTCCCCACCTGGGAAACGGCAGTCTCAAGCCACCAGCGTGGAGATTGCTGGCAGGTGGCAGCTTCCCCAGCTCTGCTGGTGGGTTCGCTCCTGCTGCGGACCCCTGGTGGTCAAGGGACCTGGAAGTGTCCCCCCAGCTCTGCCCTGCCGCTCCCCCTCTCTGTGCCTTGGTTTCCCCCGGGGTGGTAGGACCCTCAAGGACTGAGTCTCTCTGGTTCTCCCCTCCTTCCCCTGTTTAGCAAGGAGCAGCAAAAGCCAAGCTATGTAGTGATGATAATAATGATATGAATATTAATCGTGCGTGTAAGCAGGAACCCCGTCCTGGCCAAGCTCTGTACCTGAATTTCCTCATTTTATCCTAGTCCTAACCGCCCAGTGGCCAAGATTTTACTGTCCCTTTTACAGATGAGGACACGGAGGTCCAGACGGAGGCCTCAGACCGTGATTTCTGCAGGCAAAGTTCTCGCCTCCTAGAGGACTTGGCTCGTCCCCTCCCCACCAGGGCCCTGCTCCCAGAGCACCCACTGGACACCCCTGCAGGGCCTGAGTGGAAGGGGGTAGCACCCTGGTGGTGCCAAGGACCGGGGGCTGGGGTTGCCCTTTCTCAGCGAGGTGGACCTTGCCCAGGGGAGCCCTCATTTAGGCCCAGTGAGCCTGCGGTATGGTGGGCTAGAAGCCGGAATGTCTTATGGGTAGAGGCAGGACACAAATGTTTGCTCTTGCACTTTGCCCCTGACCTTGTGATCCCTTCCATCCCTGGTCTTGACCCCGCCTCTAAAACTACTTGCCCCTCATTTCTCACTACACCTCTGAGTCTTTCTCCTCTTCCAGGTTCCTGGTTGAGTGAGTGTGGTGCAAAGGCCCTGTGGTCCACACATCTGAGTGTCTTTCTTCCTCTTATTCTCACACATTTGATTGCATCGTGTGTATATGCAGGTGTGTGTGTGCCCATCCCACAAACAGTGCATGTGGTTGTGAGGTCACATATGTGTGAGGGCCCTTGTGTCTCCACGGGGTCTAAGAGCATGGATTCTGCTGCCAGCCTGCCTGGGTTCAGATCTCAACTCTGCTCGCTGCCAGATGTGTGACTGCAAGCAAGCCCCTTAACCTCTCAGAGCCTCAGTTGCCTTACCTGTAAAATGGGGATGATAATAGGACTTAGCCTTGTCGTGAGGATTGAATGGGGAGCACATACATAACTGTGAAGAATGGTATTTGGCCCAGATGCCGCTCTCTTACAGGGGTTAGCTATGATGACGATGATGGAGTGTGTGCGTGTGTGTGCGTGTGTGTGTGTGTGTGTGTGTGTGGGTGGGTGTGTATGGGTGCAGCAAGTTGGGTCCAGAATTTTGCCCGAGGCAGCACATATGTTGCGCTTCTCACATGTGCGTGTTCACACATGCCCGTGTGGGTGAACGTCTATACACACATATGCTTGCGCACATGGGCACGTCTGTGTTTTCTGCACCTGTGTGCGTTGCGTGTGACATGTGTATTCATGACGGGTGGATGCAACCTAGTAGTCACGAGACACTTGTAAGGTGTGGATTTGGGCTTGCTCTGAACATTTCCTATCAATGTTCATTAACCTGACTAATACCTTAATTTGTGTGGAAGGGTTTGTAGGGAAATCGAACTTGCTCTTTCTGCAGCAGGTACTAGGATTTGCCTCAAGCCCTGCTAAAGAGGCTCTTCTCTGTCTCTGTCTCTTTCTTTCCATCCTGGAATCAGGAACGACGGACGGGTCAGGAAGCAGAGCGTGGCTCCCAAGGGCAGGGCAGGCTGGCGGAGCGCCGTGGGCGGGCTGGTAACGCTCCTGCTGTCTCCAAGGCCGGCTTCAGGAGCCACTCTCTGGTCACACCTGGGAACTGCCTCCCTCTGCAGCACTCCGGGGCCTGGGCAGGTGTCTGAAGCTCTTTCTTTGGCCCCAGTTCTTCCCCTAAGTGTTGTCCCGAGGTTCACGTTGCAGTTTTAAATTTAGCAACATGCGAAGCCTCGTGTAACCCTGGCTGATTCATCTTTCCAACCCTGGCTCCTGTGTGGGATCTGGGGACCTCTTAGAACCTTTTTGGAAGGGGTAGAATTGGAATGATCAGGAGGGGGATCCCAGGGGGGCAAGAGACCCTCAAGTCGTTCATCAGAATCCCCGGGGAATACATCCTATTTTGTAATCATTCCTCTCTGTCCGAGGGCCTCCAGGCTACCTGGTCATGTGCCTCTCTTTTGGTGGGAGGAAGCTGGTGCCAAGACAGGAACACTCAGCTAGAAGTCATATGTGCAGGTTTGAGACCTGGGTCACCTCCGAGTCTCTATGCAAGCTGGCAAGACTCTTCAGCCCCATGGACATTGATTTCCCCACCTATCCAGTGGGCTTTTTGTTCCTCCCCTGGTCTCCTCAAGGATGGTGTGAAGATGGGAGCGTGTCTGTGATCTGTGATTCACTGTCTTCTCTTGAGTTTCCCTGGAAGCCTTAACTCTAGAAATCTCAGTGGATTTATCTGCTGCTGGGGGTGGGGGGTGGGAAGTATGGGTGTGGACAGGGGTCCCCCAGAGGTCTTGATTTTTGTTCCCTGGGAGCCTTGGGCACATAGGAGTTGCCATACAAGTGGTGGTCGTAGAGTGACCCTTCCCGAGAGTGGTGATTTCTGGAATGCAGCCCCCCCAAGGTCACACAGCGGGCGAGGGCCAGCTGGTGGTTGTGAGGGCATGGACCCTGGTGGTGACACAGGCCACCATTGTGCAAGTCCTGTGTGCCCCTGTCCAGGAGGAGGCGCGTGAAGGATTAGCACCCAGGGACACATGGCCACTCGTGGAGGCTGCCTGCTCCCTGGGAGGCCTGGCAAGGTGGTCATCGGGCCAGCTGGTCTCAGGGGGAGGAGGGGGGAGAACCTGACACCCCAGAACACTTGGCCCTGTCACTCCCAGGGGATTTGGTGAGCTGGTGGGTAACCTGGTCGGGTACACGCTGTGCTAGGTGACCGGGGGGCGGGGGAGGGCTGGGTGGGGAATTGGTACATTCTTTGTGAGGCCAGCATAGCGCCAGGCACATAGTAGGGCCTCCATACATATTTTCATGTGAGCAAATAAGCAGAACAACTCTTGATTTCCCCACCTAAAACCTCCAGCCCAGTATATGTTCCCACCATGATCTCAAAACCTAGATCCACAAGCCTGGGAGGCACCATTGCTTCCTGCCATCTCCAAGACCCAAGGATTCCACCTCCAGATGTATCCAAACCCATGCTCTCCCCTCTCTCGCCCTCGCCACAGTCTCTCCCCACTGCCCCTCTCCTGATTCTCCTGTTCTCTTCTCTACCGGAAGCAGTGGTGCTCCTGGCCAAGTGTGAGTGGTCATGTCACTCCTCTGTTCAAAGCCTGTGGCTTTAAACCCCAATCCAACTGTGCTTGCGATGTCCTCCTCTTCTCTGTCCTCAGCCCCATTGCTCTCAGTTTTGCTCCTTAAACACACCAAGTTCAACTAGGTTCCCACTTCAGGCCTTTGCTCGGGCTGTTCCTTCTTCTTTATGTTCTCAGGGCTGGTTTCTTCTTGTCTGGCAGGTCTCGCCAGTATTTGAACTTTTATTCTTATCTCCTTATGTTCTTTCTTGTGGTCATTATCTTAATATTAAGTTATAGGGACACGGCTGGAATAAGATTAGGATGATGAAGGTGGAAGATGGTTGGAATGATTTTGCAGGAGGGGAGATGCACCCTTCACTAGCATGGGCTGTTTGCCATGTAGTCATCTGTTAAACTGATTATTCCTCTCTCCTTCCCTTCCTTCCATCCATCCATCCATCCATCCGCCATCCATTCATCCATCCATTAATCCACCAGTGCATCTGTCCACCCATCCACCATCTATTCATCTATCTGTTCATCAGTCCATCCATCCATCTATCCATCCACCAGTCCATCTGTCCAACCATCCACCATCTATTCATCCATCTGTCTGTTCATCCATCCATCCATCCATCTATCCATCCACCAGTCTATCTGTCCACCCATCCACCATCTTTTTATCCATCCATCTGCTCATCTGTCCATCCACCCACCATCCATCCATCCATCTGTCCACCTGTCCACTTGTTCATCTACCCATCTATCCATTTACCATCCATCCATCTGTCTGTTCACTTGTCCACCTGTCTACCTGTGTACCTGTCCATCCACCCATCCTTTCATCCATCCATCCATCCATCCATCCATCCATCCATCCTCTCACCTGTCCATCCATCCATCCACCCATTTGCCCATCTGTCCACCTACCCACCCATCTACCCATCCAGCCATCTATCCAACCATCCTTTCTTCCATCCATCCATCTATCCACCCATTCATGCAATCCTTATTAAGCTTTTTATTTGACCTGGCCAAGATATACGATCTTGTTGGGCCTCAGTTCTCTTTTCTTTAGAATGGGACAACATCCCTACGTTGCAGCGCGCTGTGTGGATCACATGACATGATGTATACACAGTTCTGAAGGTATGCCTGGCACAGAGGAAGGGCTCGGCCGACATCTCCCTCAGAAGCCCTGGCATCAGTACCTGTTTTTGGGAAACAGGCATATAGTCCTCCTCTATCTCTTGCTCTTGTTGAACGTCCACCTCCTCTCCCCCAGCAAGTTCAGTCGTCACGGGCTCAGCCACGTCTCACCACGCCTGTGGAAGGGGAGGGAGGACCTCCTGCCCAGGTGACCCCCGGAGGAGGTAGGCTAAGGGCAGGAGGGGAGAAGCACCCTTGCCCTGGTGCCCCAACCCCCACACTCTTGCTCTCACTCTGTCACATTAGCGGGAGAACCTGCTTCTGCAGTCGGGCCCTGGTTGTCTCCCAGTCACACAATAACAGCCACATTCTTAGACTCCAGGAGTGACCCCATGTCCCATCTGAGCCGCAGAAGGCCTCAGAACAGAGAGCTAGCTTCATCAGAGAACCAGAGTTGAGAATCCTGGGATCCGCAATTGGGGTTCCTCGAATCTGGGAAAACAGTAGAATGTCGGGGGCAGAGGATTTTAGACTCACGGGGAGCACTGCTTGGGGCTGGCTGCGTTGTCGATATCTCCCCCTGTGTTGCCAGCACCTTTCTTCCGCAAATATTCATTGAGTGCTTACTATGTGCCAAGCACCATTCTAGGCCACTTGGGGATAAATCCATAAGCTAAGCAGGCCAAAATTTCCTGCCCTCTGGACTTCACCCATGGAGGGGGCGTGACCACACATAACCAACTGGCCTGGCAGGTTAGGGGGTGAGCGCTGGGCATCTTGGCCAGAACTCGCTACCACCTGTGTCATCTGCTTCATGTTCTTCTGGAAGTTGGCTCCCTTTACACACACAAAATACATTCTTTCAAGGAGGTTTTATGTTGCTGAAAATAACAGGAAAGCAGTATCAGTGGCCCCCGACAGAAAGTGTCTTCAAACATAAACATCGTGAAAATAAGAAGCCATCATGTGACACCTGACTCGATGATTTGAGATCTGCCTCTTCTTTGAGATCTCAGGAGGTCTGCACCCCCTTTGTTGTGAAGGGCAGCTGGAGGCTGTTGGGGCCACCAAAGACAGGAAGTCCGGGGACATAACGAGGCTGGAAACCAAAAATATATTATTTTTTTAAAGATTGTATTTACTTGACAGAGAGAGAGAGAGAGGGCATGAGCGGTGGGGAGGGGCAGAGGGAGAGAGCAAGATGCTGGGTTCGATCCCAGGACCCCAGATCATGACCTGAGCCGAAGGCAGACGCTTAACCAACAGGGCCACCCAGGCGCCCCTCAAAAAGATATTTAAACATTCCCTCCATGCACTGCTGAAACCCTCAGGCCTCGCCTCAGCCTGCCTCTCTGGGCCTCTAATTAGCCATGTGACATCAGGCCTGTCATCTCACCCTTGTGAGCCTCAGTTTCCCCATCTGGAAACAGGGGCATGATGGACGCACCTTCGTCCTGGGGCCGGTGCCGGGCAGGTGAGCTGAAGGCTTGGCGGGCTTGGTGATTCTTCTCCCACACCCCCACGTTCCGGGCACATCTGTACGGCTGTGTCCGGTGCTTGGGGGAGGGTCCCTGCGCCCAGCCCCTCCCGGGCCACCCGGACCCCTCATGCCTTCTCCTTCTCCTTCTCCTCCTGATCAACCTGGCCCCTGCAGGAGCTGCTCAGGGAGCCTCCTCTGGGCCGAGCCCTCTGGGGCAGCAGCTCTGGGACGATTTATGGGCCTGCTGTTCCCTCCTCCCCGATCCCTCCCTGTGGTGCGGCTCTCACCACCCCCTGCCGCTGCCACCCACTCCCCCCCACCCCTGGCTGTATTTCATGCCTGTGGAGATTTAGGGCCCCACCGTTTTCCTGTAGGGAAATCGGGCTGAGGGGAATTCGAATGTGGTTTTATCAACTGTATCATGTGCACTTTGCTTGTCGGGGCAAGTACAGGTGGGGCTGGACAAGCGCTCGGAACAGGCGATAAACTCTCTATATCTTCATTCCCTGCGAGAAGGGGCTGTGGGCCGTGCAGACCCCTGGGAGGCTTTCAGTTCTGGTGGTTCTCAATAACCGTGTCTAGAGCTTCCAAAGGGTCTGGGGACTTAGGCGGGTGTGACAGGTGTGGTTCATTCATTTGTTCCTTCACTCACTCACTCACTCACTCACTCACGTATTTAACCCGTGCCTGCCCTGAACCACGCGCTGGGGATGCGGTTATGAACAGAACATCGTTCTTGCCCTCCTGCGGCTCACACTCCCAGATGCAACAAGCTTTGTCTCAAGAGACCCAGGGTGCCGTGAGGGCCCTGAGGAGGCACCTGGCCCAGACTGAGAAGGCCAGGAAGGCTTCCTGGTGGAAGCGGTGGTGGGGAGCATAGAAGCTGAGTTACAAGGGTGGGGGGGCCTTCCAGGCTCATGACCTGGGCTGAAGGCAGACGCTTAACGGACTGAGCCACCCAGGCGTCCCTCCCCGGTACTCTTCTAGGCACTGAGGGTACAGCACAGAACTAACCAGGCCAAGATCCCTGACCTCACGGAGCTTACATTCTAACAGGAGGAAGACCAATGATACGCAAAATAGGTCAAACTATGATGAATGATAAAAATAAAAGCAGAGAAGACTGAAGGTGGGCATGGGGGCGGTCAGGCCCGCAGGAGGATGGCTCTCCCGAGTTGGGTCTCTCATTCCCAGGCCTGGTCTTTACTGTGACTGCCTACGTGTGTGACTACAAATGGTATGCGGCACGGCTTGGCATGTTTCAGAACTTTCTGTAAATGCAAGCATCCCATATGTAGATTCCGTGATTGCTTTTTTGGCTCGACGTTCTCATTTGAGACTGATCCTTGTTGATACGTGACGCTCCAGTTGACACACTGTCACCCTGATAGACTATTCCGCAGTATGAATATGTCACTACTCATTGAATCATCCTCCGGGTGATGGACATTTAGGTTGTTTCCAATTTTTTTTTTTTCTTTTACCACCCAAGCTGTAGGAACTTCCTTGTACCCGTCGACACCCTCGGCCTCCAGTGTTCTTTTAGGAAAGAAAACCACCTGGTGACAGAAAGCCAACAGTATCTGTCAAACTGCTCAGCATGCCCCACAATGACAAGGATGACGAGGATAGCAGACAACTCCCAGGTCCTGAGGGCTTGCTTCATCCAGGTCTGCTGCAAGCCCCTTAGCCCACAGCTTCCTTTCTATCCTCACACCCCATGAGGCGGACCCCAGCTTCGAGCTCATGTAACAGACATCGGTGTGGAGACCAGAGAGGCTAAGCAGCTTTCCCAAGGCCACCCAGCCGGAATGCAAACCCTCTGAGCGTAACCCCCATCATATCCCTCAAATACCCCCAGCTTGGTTGTGACTCTGAGCATTCGCACCAGCTGTTCCCTTCTGCCGAGAATACTCTTCCAGCCTCATCTCCCATGCTGCCTCTCGGGACCCTTCCCAGACCCTTTCTTCTTTTTCCTTCCCAGCACTCACTACATGTAGAATTAACTAGTTCTTTGGGTCATGGTTTATGTGTGTGACTTCCACTGGGCAGAGCCTTGATTTTCACCTCTGCCTCCTTAGCACCCGGCCCCGGCATCTAGTAGATACTGAACGCTTGGACAGAGCACGTGCTCCACGCCAGGCCCCGGGCTGAGTGCTTTACAGATATGGTCTCATCTGCTCTTCACAGTTATCTCCTGAAGTTTACCATCAGGGCAAGGTCTTCATTTCACAGGTGAGGAGGAGGTAGAGGTGGTGGTGGTGGCTCAGAGGTATTAACTGGTGGTGAGTAACTTGCCCAGGGTCACACATCAGGGACAAGCAGAGGTGGGATTTGAAACCAGGTCTGCCTGGCTCACATCACCATGGCCTTCACTTGTCTCCTTGGACCCGTGAGCGTCCCAGAATTTACACAGAGGCCACCTTCATTTCGCAAAAGGGGAAACTGAGGCCCAGAGAGGGACCCAGACTTTCCCAGGGTCACACAGAGAGTCGGCAGCACGCAAAGCCAAGCTCCTATCATCTCCTGGACTCCCGGGCTCCCGGCCACACGGGCCTAGACTCTACCACCCCATTGGAATGAGGGTGACATGGGTCACATCTCTCTCTCTCTCCACACCGGGGGCCGGTGGCCAGGGACGCGGCCGGGAAGGGAAGGCTCGGTGGCAGAGTAGGGGAGGCCTGGATCCGAGATTTGTGTGTCGCTCTGGCCGGATGTTAAAGGCGGCTCCATTATTCAGGTCATCAGGCTGAGCCACCAGGCAGGGGGAGGGAGGGCCTGCTGCAGCCGGGATGGTCAGCTGGCTGGGCTGCGGGGGGCCGCAGGGCCCCGGGAGCTGTCACCGCTGACTGATGGATGGGGACAGCTTCCAGTCGCCGGCTATCCCCGCCACGAGCCCCGTGGCCATCGCTGCGGCCGCCCACGCCGGCCTCCCGCCCAGCGCCTTGCTTTGAACGTCCACAAGGCCTTTTGTTCCCGCAGCAGGGGCTGGGCGGGCGGCATTGAGGGGCCCCTTTCAGAGGAAGGAGCCGCCTGCTGAGGCTTCCCCCTGCCCCCAACCCCCACTGCGTTCCTCTAATTACCTGTGGGCAGGGGGGCCCGCTGAGGGGCCAGCTAAGCGGTTGGGAAGCTGCTTGGAAAGGGGGGGGTTGGCTAGAGAAGCCTCGAATTTCAGCCCCCAGATCCCAGATGGTAAACCAAGGCCCAGAGAGGGCAACGGCCTTGCCCGAGGTCACACAGCGAGGTAGAGGGAGGGCTTGGGCTGGACCCGGCAGCAGTGAGACTCCCCAGGGTAAGAGGAGGGAGGAAAATGGCAGTTCATATGTCTTGACCACCAACCATGTGCCAGGCACTGGACCCCCACTGTCTTCTTGAATCAGACCTGTTTCAGCTTACTCTCACCTGCCAGCTATGTGTCCCTAGGCACGTTAATTCCCTTCTCTAAGCTCCAGCGCTCATCACCTCCGAGATGCCCTTATTTATTGAGCATCTCCTATATTCGGGACCACGAGGAGTCATAAATCAGACACAGTCTCTAACCTTGCGGAGCTCTCTGCTGAGTAGGGGGACAGGTGAGTTAGTAGAAAGCCCAGCACACAAGGTAAGTGCTGTGGGGCGGGCAGAGGCTGCAGGAGGACCTCAGGGGGGACCCCCACCCAGCCTGCAGTCCAGGAGGGCTCCCCGGAGGGCGCCGTGGAGGAGGATTCTATCCAAAGAGCAATGGGGTGCCAGGCACAGGTTCCAAGGGTTTGGGATATCTCCCCAGGTTCGAGGGGCTGAGGCAGAGGCTGGGGGCGGTATCAGGCCTCCTGGGAAGGTCCAAGTAGGAGGTGACTAGAGCCTGGCCCCAGGCCCCACATCTTCACGCTGGCTGGGCTCCAAGCCAGAGAGCTGCGGACTCCCAGTGCAGCCCTAGTTTGCCGGTTCCTCAGAAAGGTTAGAGTTACCTTAAGACCCAGCAATTCCACTCCTGGGGATACAACCCAAGGGGTTGTAAACAGGGACTCGGAGGGATACTCATACACCCCCATTCACAGCTGCGCTATTCACAATAGCTCATGGGTGGAAAGAGCCCAGGTGCCCATCACAGGTGAACGGATAAAAAAAGATGTGGTTTATCCACACGACGGAGTATTATTCAGCCTTAAAGAGGAATGAAATCCTGACCTGCGCTATGGCACCGACGAGCCTTAAAAACATCATGCTAAGTGACAGAAAGCAGACCCAAAAGGACAAATACTCAATTCCACTTACAATGTCTCTAGTAGGGCAAATTCCTAGACAGAAAGGAGAGTAGAGGTTACCAGGGGCTGGGTGGGGAGGGGGCAATGGGGAGTCATTGCTTTTCATGGGTACGGGGTTTCTGTTTGGGGTGATGAAAAAGTTTTGAAAACAGACAAAACTTTGGGGTGGTGTTTCCCCAACATTATGAGATTATAATAAGACCCACTTATTTATATGTTAAGTGAGTATATTGTGTGGCATATGAGTTCTATCTCAATAAAACTGTTAAAAACAGAATAGGTGGGAGCTGTGTTGGGGCTTCTCAGACGCCCAGTAAAATGAGAAGAAGAAGTTGCCTTTAGGGAGAAAAAGGCCACTGTGTGCCCAGTTTGGCAAATGACGGCTGGCTGTCTCTGACCCCTCCTTGTGGATGCATTTTTCCCGAGGCTTTCCAGAGATTCTAGCCCCACTCTTTCACTGACTTGCTGTGTGCCCTTTGGCAAGTCACACAACCTCTCTGGGCTTCGGTGTCCTCATCTACACATCAGCTCCGTTTACCGAAGGCTGGCTGTGTGCTGTGAATTTCGAGAGGAGGACACTGAGGCCCAGGGAGGATGGGAGGCTTGCCCGGGCCTCCCAGCCAAGCAGCTGCTGGGCCCGCCTTAGAACCCGGTCTGCGGCTGGCCCGGATGGAGTCTGCCTCAATTCTCTTTCCTCTTGGCCCTGAGCACTCCCTGGCCAGCCCCCCCCTTCTTGCCCTCTGTGTCCGTTTGGAGCTCGTCACGGATTTTGTTCCTTCTGCAAATGATCTCCATGTGTCAGGGATTGGGTTTCCCCTTGTCTGGCCCTGTCCCTCTTGGGACGCGTGGCCCCCCACGGTCTGATGCGACCCAGGCGGGGCCTCCCTAGCAGCTCCATTGCTCATTCTGAGCTGGGAGGGGGCCCAGGCGGGACGGGGCCTGGGCATCTGGTTTAACTGTCAGAGCAGGGGCTTGTTTCCCTGTCGGTGACCCATGGAGCCCCCGGGAGCGGAAGAGACAGCAGACTGGCAAACGGGGTGCAGGGAGGCAGCAGGGGGGTCGGGAGCGCTGGAACTGAGCAAACAAATACTGGAATGGTAATGGGGGATTCTGTGGCAGAGCAAACACATTCACTCACACGCACGCGTGTGCACACACACACACATATGCATGGATGAAAAAGACCCTTTCCGTCTACCAATGTGCAGACCTTCGTGCATCCTCAGAACTCGCCATTTAAATGGCTTGTGCGTCTCCATGCACGCTCCGTTCTGTCCGGCTTCTGGGCCTTTGCCTAGGCTGTTCCTCCACCTGAAACGCCCTTCTGGGCCATTCCTGTGACTGCCAATGCCCCGGCTTCTTGAGCCCTTCCCTGATCTCCGTCCCCTGACCCCCCCATCACTGGCAGGGCCCTAAGCCTTCCTCAGACCCATGGGCGAGGTGGGGGCGGGGGGGGGGCCTCTGCTGGGCTGCTGTGAGGGTTCTGTGGTCTTGGACAAGCCCCTTCCCCAATGTCCCCCTGTCCCTTCCGAGTTTCCGGTGCCACGCCTATGAAAAGGCCATTCCACACCTTCTGCCTCCCTGGGTTCTCATGAAGACCCTGCTGTGATTGTCCCCATTTTGAGGATGACAAAAGAGAGTTCAGAAAGGTTTAGTAATTAGCCCAGGGTCACCCAGCTGGTTAGTAGGAGCCTGGCTTCTGTTGTTAAGGACGGCCAGCCTGGGGGTCAGAGAAGCCTCAGACATTGCCTCTGGGCCCCTCAACACCCCTCTGCGCCCCCCTTCATTGTCATTCTGACAGTGGGCCCATTTGGTCCCTGCCCCTTGGGCATCTTCCAGCCCCTCTGGGCCTCATCCTCCTCATCCGCAGACAGGGAAGCCTGGTCCTGCTTGCTTGGCCCGACCCTCCATGCTGGGAGGTAGAGTGGATGGGAAGAGGGGCTCCCACTTCTCAGAAGGGTAAACTGAGGCTCAGAGAGGCCAGTGGTCTTTCTAAGGAGCCACAGCCAGACCGGGGTAGGGCTGGGATTTGAACCCAGGCTTTGGGCTTTGCTCATCAACCCCAGACTGCCTTCTGCTTCCACCTGGTAGGTGTAAGCCAAGCCCCAGGGGAGCTGGGTGCTGTGCATCTCACTAAGCCACTCACTGATCCCAGCCTCGGAGGTCCCAGTCAGAGCCAGCAATAGGGAGGGACTGGGAAGGTGGTCTGGGGAGAAAAATCCTCACTGGGGCCTCAGGGCTCCGTGGACCCTTCTGCAGCAATTCCAAGTGGGCTGGTGGCTTTAGCTCATCAATCAGATGGGTGCACTATGAGGATTCAAATGAGTTAGCAGTAAAATGTATCCAGTGCTTGGAACAAGACCATGCAAACGTTGACTGTTACCAACATTATCAATCATCAGCTTGGCCTGGCATTGGTTCGGTGCTGAGGCTGCCTTCTTAGCAAAAATCTAGTCATGAGGACTTGGATTGGGTCAGGTCCTGACACTGGCCTTGACCTCTCCAGACCTCAATGTCTGCATCTGAGAAATGGGGACAATGCCCCTAGCCTCACCATTCTCTTGTAATTAGAGTCTCAAGCTATTGGGAGTCACCTGATGACAGGTCTGATGTGGCCCACCCAGGCTCCTCCACCCCATCCCTGACTGCAAAGCCCCCAGCCCCAGAACCCAGTAGAACCAACTTCTCCAGGGTGGGTGATGGGTGGTGGGTGGTATTAGGTTTCAGCACCTGATTTCTCCTGCTGCAGGGTTGGCTGGGGCCAGCCTGACCCTCTGTCCAGACTGAAAATACCCATGCAAATCTCCCTGGTAAAATACCCAGCCTCCTCCCGTTGGGCCTCTGGGGGACACGCAGAGGCTAAAATAAGACTGAAGTCAGCAGGAACCTGTCCCTGGCCGCCACATGATTCTGCCCAGCCCCTTGGGGCTCAGTGCTCCAGGCACAATGGATTCTGAAATGACAGTTGGCAGGTGGGTGCCAGTCTGAGCCACCTCTGACCTCCGGGGGTGAAGAGGTTTAGAATACAGATTCCCTGCCCTGACTCTGAGAGGCAGAGTTAGCGGCCTGATGGGGGAGGCTGGAAATCTGCTTTTTACAAAGTTCCCAGGTGAATCTGCTGCCAGCTAGCATGGGGGGTCCACCTGTCACCACCCTTAACACTGATTTGCACTTGTTTATTCACACCTGTCTCTCTCTTGCAGCAATGGGGTCTTCTGAGGGCAGGGCTGGGTCTGAGTTACCGCTGCTGGTCTGAGTAGATGCTGGGCAGGATTAATGAATGAATGAATGAATGAATGAGTGGATATCCAGCTTACTGGAGAATTTTGGACTTTCTAATTCCTGACAGCAGGGAGAACTTTGGGGCTGATATTCCCTTTAATATGAGCTCAGTTTAGAGGCATGAGGAAGAGTTTTCTAGATTGCCTGGGGGCCCCCTCCTCCAGGCAGTCTTCCCTGATGCCTTCCCCATCTGCTCTACCCCATGATCCCGAGCATCCCTCACCCACCTCATGTCGCTCCCTTGTTTGTCTCCCTTTCACTGGTGCCCATGCCAGGTCTGGCACAGATTAAGACCTGTCGAATGACCAAACACATAGATGAATAAAGGGTTCATGCAACCAAATCCTTCCTAGCCTTTGCCTTCCAAAAGCACCCCTCTTTTGCTTTGTGCCAGTCCTGTTGCATGTTTTGGGCTTCTCGGTACTTTATCCAGCAACCCCCCCCGTCCCGCCCTCTGCACGTGCTGTGCCTTCTATCTGAAACTCCCTCCCTTCTAGCACATTCCCTCTCCTCCTCCATATCTCTGCTTCAGTGCTCCAGCTGTCAGTGGGGCATTCCCTGATCGTCCCCCCGGAGCCCCAGGCTCGGACTGAAGCTGCTATCTGCCCATTTGAATTGTGAGCTCCTTGGGGCAGAGGCCACGTCTGCTTCATCTCTGTTTCTTCAGCACCCAAGTGAGCCGGGAATGTTTGTTGAATGAATGCATGCCCTTGTTGGAAAACCACAACTGTAGCTTCTTTTAAAGATTTATTTACTTCTTTGAGAGAGAGAGAGAGTGAGCGCATGAGCGGGGGTGGGGGGCAGGGGGAGAGGGAGAGAGAGAATCTCAAGCAGATTCCCCTGTTGAGCAGGGAGCCCAACACGGGGCTTGATTCCAGGACCCTGAGATCATGACCTGAACTGAAACCAGGAGTCGGACGCTGGACCGATTGAGCCACCCAGGCGCCCCTGTAGCTTCTTTTAGTGTTGGTTTTAAACCCCAGTGTGGTTGGGGGACCTGAGCTGGGGCCCCAGGGAGGTAGGTGAGTCATGAGGGTTGCGGGTACCGTTCTGGGGCAGGGCCTTTGGTGGGCCTGTGCGGCCTGGGAACGGGCTGATCAGCCTGGGACCAGAGGTCATTTGTTCTCTGAGCAGGGGCTCCTCGACCTGAGGCTGCACGGATACCCCTGTGAGGCTGAGATGCCCATTTATCCCAGAGCTCAGAGAAGGACCAAACCAGCCTGAGGTCACACAGGAAGGGGCGGAGAAGCAGAAGGCTGCAGGCAGCCCCAGAGCTGTGCTGGAGAGAGAGGGTTCTGGCTCCCACCTCCGCTCAGCACCGCTCCTCAGGAGGAGGAAGGGTTATTTTAGGGACCCGTGTGACCGTCAGGGGCTATTGTCATCATGCCGAGCTGCTCCCACTGCCAGGAATGGCCTGACCCATCCTCCTGAGGGATGGTGATGATGGTGATGATGGTATATCCATTAACTGAGAACATGTGAGTGCTGGTGCTGGGTGCTGGGGAGGCTGAGAACAAGAATAACGCGATGACCACATTCACGGAGCAGTTGCCATGTGTCCGACGCTCTCCTAAGCCCACTTCCTATATTAACTCATTTAACCCTCTTAATAACCCGTTTTACAGATGAGGCACCTGGGGCCCCGAGCAGCTAAGGGAGTCCCATGACGTCACACAGCCGGGAGGGGGCAGAGGCAGGATTTGACTCACGGTCTCTGTGCCCCTGACCATGAAACATGAGCCAAATGGGTCAGCCATGGTGCCTGCCTGGAGGGGGCTGGCCCGCTGACATTAACCTCTGAAGCCCCTGCTGTTGGTGGCTCTTTCACCCCGATATGAAAGATGCACGCCTTTCTGTCTTCTCTCACATGCATTCAATCAACAAACACTTGTTGAGCACCTACTACGACCAGGACAGTTCTTGGTGCTGGGATACAGCTAAGCGTGCGGCTTCCGGGGGATATGACTTTGCAGCTGACTTACACTCGGGTGTGGGCTCTGAAGGGGGAGCCCAGGGAAATGTGGGACTCGCCCTGTTTTGTTTCGCTCTTTCTGTGGGACACCAGGGGAGGCTTTCCGAGGCAAGTGAGGTTGACGTGGAGGCCCAAAGGGGGCATGGGAGTCAGGAGGGAGCCAGCAGGTGTGCAGAGGTAAGGAGAAGAGGAGATACTCCCCCTTCCCACCGTCAGGCCTTCACCTGGCCTGCTTGCCCTGACACTGGTCCCCATCATTACAGTGGGGTGGGGGGGTCCAGGGAGTGTTTGCTGAGTAAAGAAGGGGTGAGTAAAATCGCGTCCCTGCCGCTCTTTGCTGAGGGTGAGGGCTGCGGACGCTGGCACTCAGGAGACCCACGGGGACAGTCCCTCCTGCCTCCAGTGGCCCCACCCTGGAAGTTTACACAGACCCCAACCCATGACCCCACAGGGCCCCCTGGGGTGGACTGGGGGGGACTGGCTCTCATCTTTCAAGGGCAGGAGGGAGCTTTCACCAGCAGGGGTGAGGCTTCACCCAATGAGTCAACTGCTTGATTTGATTTTTGTTCTCAGTTGTTTGACAACTTCTGTCAGCACACATACGGAAGGACGTGTGGGGACACACATAGACACAGGTACACATAGAGACACATGTACGGGAACATGTATGTACACACGCACATGGACAGACACACACACACGGATATGCACATGGACCCCCCCCACGGATATGCACACAGACCCACACGGACACACACACGGATATGCACATAGACTCACATGGACACACACACACATGGATATGCACATGGACCCCCCCCACGGATATGCACACAGACCCACACGGACACACATACACACACAGAGACACACACACACACAGATATGCACATGACCCACACGGACACACATGTGGATATGCACACAGACTCACAGACTCACACACACACACACACACACACACGGATATGCACACGGACCCCCCCAAACGGATATGCACACAGACCCACACGGACACACACACACACACGGACACACACACACACGGATATGCACACGACCCACACGGACACACACACGGATATGCACACAGACTCACACAGACTCACACACACACACACACACGGATATGCACACGGACCCCCCGAAACGGATATGCACACGACCCACACAGACACACACACACACAGACACACACACACATGGATATGCACATGACCCACATGGACACACACACGGATATGCACACAGACTCACACACACACACACACAAACACACACGGATATGCACATGGACCCCCCCAAACGGATATGCACACAGACCCACATGGACACACACACAGACACACACACACATACACGGATATGCACACGGACCCCCCCAAACGGATATGCACACAGACCCACACGGACACACAGAAAGACAGACAGACAGACACACACGGATATGCACACGACCCACACGGACACACACACGGATATGCACACAGACTCACACGCACGGACACGCACGTTGCCGTACCCTGAGGCAGGAGGACACTACTGGGTACCCCCTGGGGCCTCTGGCCCTGCCCTGCGGGTCTCACACTCTCCCCCAGCCCAGGGGTGAATCCGGCTAACAGCAGCTACCTGGCACGCAAGGTTATTGTGAGGATTAAACCAGCTTCCTGCCGGCCCCCCCCACACCCCCCGGAGGTGCTCAGCACGTGGGGCAGGGTAGGTGTCCCGGGGCCACCTCTGCTGTCCTGAAGGGCCCCATGCTTGGCTTCCTGCTCTCGCATCGCCATCTGGAAATTCTCAGTCACTTCTGAACAAGGCACCTCACGGTGTCACGGGGCCCTGGGCCCTGCAAATAAAGCAGCTGGTGCTGGGTGTGTCCCCGGGGGCTGCGACCTGCAAGCACCAAGGGAGGGTCCACCTGCACCAGACTTGTGCTGGGGTTTTCTGGAAGCAAAGAGGCCAAGCAGGAAGGGTGTGGGATGCCAGGCTCCAATGTGGGGGGCCCAGACCACCCCAGGGGCCCAGAACTGGCAGACTGGTTTGCATCGAGCATCACGGTGCACTGGGCCAGGAGCAAAGAGGACGGGGGTCCTGGTGCTCCCGAGAGCCGCCTTTGCCATCGGCTCAGACAAGTAGCGACCTCTCGCCGGGCCCTAGCTGTCCCCATCTCTGCAGCGGCCACTGACCGCAGACCGGTCTGAATGTGGAGGCCCTGTCTGAGCTCTGCCCGGCCTGCCCTTCACCCCGGGAGCTGGGGCCGGATGACGTCTACATGGCGAATCTGGGGGAGGGGGGGCATTATCTGGCTTGGAGCAGGTGGAGGGCCCAAGCACTCCGGGCCTGCCGGCTGCCTGGTTTGTATTTTTAACACCCGGCTCTTGGGCGGTGACAAGGTGTCTGCTAAGTGAGGTAATAGGCAATTGAGTGGGTTCCGCTTTGCCGAGGGCCCTCATAAATCACGTCTGTCAGGGGCCTGGGTCACGGTCCAAGGCAGCGGCCGCGCGTCGGCAATTAGCCCGCCTGCGCCCGGTGGCTGGCTCGCCGCCCACTGGCCTGGCACCATGGCCTTGGCAGGGCCCGAGGGGGGCTTTGACCCCCCATCCCCCTTTCTCTGCCCTCGCAGCCCAGCCCGGTTCAGCCTGAGACCCGCAAGGAGGGGCTGACACGGCGCAGGGCCGGACCCCAGGGTGGCGGCTGTCGTGCCGCTCTGGAAGCCGCCGGGGGCCCTCGGCCAACGTCTTCTTCTCTCTGGGCCTCAGTTTCCTCATCTGTAAAGTGGGTGAGATAACTCTTGCTTGAGGACTAATGAGTGGAAGTGACAAGGGTCATTATTGTGGTGACAATAACAACCACTTTGATGGCACTTACTCTGAGCCAGGCACTACTCCCCCCATGCCCCCTTCCCAGGCTCCAAAGCCTCCTTTTTGGGTGGAGACAGGGGGGCTTCATGGCAGCTCAGATAGCATTCAGGGCAGCTCCTAAGGTGGAGCTGTGCTCCCATAAATCATCAAAAATCCTGTGAGGTAGATAACCCCCTTCCGCAGATGGGAAAACCGAGGCACTGCTAGATGAGTCACATGGCTGGTATGATGAGAGGCAAGTCTCGAACCCAGGAAGTCTGGCCTCCCAGTCCACGCACCTCTCCTGTGTGGGTCAGGTGGCCAACGGTGCAGCCTGATGCTTTGGGAGGGAGTGAGCTCTCCATCTGGCAAGGAGGGTAAGCAGCAGCTGGGCAGACCTCTCACTGGAAACTGGGGGAAGCGGGGAGTCCTTTCTCGGGACAGAGAGTAGGATGGACCCGACCCTCTGGGAGATCTAAGCTTATGGGGGCCGGGGTGCCGACAGGGAAACCAGGACCAGAGAGGGAAAGGCACTTGCCCAAGGTCACATAGCCAGTGGTAGCAGGTGTAAGACTTAAAGCCTGCCAGAATCTCTTGGGTTGGGTTCAATTTAATTCCACAGATATTGTTGCACCGGGCACCTGGCATATAAAATGGAGCCCCAGAGGGCACCAGACCCACAGGAAACCCTATTCTTTCTGTCCACAAGGCAGCATTCTTCCGAAGGCCTGGTTTTTATCTGGTCCCAGCATCCCCACTCGGCAGCTCAGCCCTGACCCCAGCCTCGCCCTACTCATCTGTGAAATGGGCTCTTGTCAGTACCTGCCCCATAGGCCGTGAGGATACAAGGAGGTGCATGGTGAGGGCTCAGGCTCAGGCTCAGGCATCTGTCTTGGGGAGGGGGTGGTGTCACTATGGGCGATGTTTATTTTATTCTTATTACATCATTTTTTCCAAATTTGTGTTTTACCAGGATTGGGCTGGGAAGCTCCCCTAGCAGGTGGCCAAGGCCTGAGGCCCACACAGGGCGGGTGTTCCTGGGCCTGGAGTCTCCAAGGCAAGATGCAGAGCCCTGCAGTCCTTTCTTAGATATATACCCTCACCCAGAGGGAAGACAAAATGCCACACGGTCACACACACACACGAGCTCAGAAACACAGATCCTACACAACACCCATACTACTAATAGCTCCTAACACCTGCTATGTGCCCCACATGGGGGATACAGAGTAATTGAGACTCAGAGAAACCCACCCCATTGCACACAGGGCCTGATACCCCAGCCCCACATACGCAAGAGGCCCCTGTCACTTGCCTGAGTCTCTACCCCACGTCCTCCGCCACACTCCCCTTGTCCCAAAGCTTCTGGCCCTGCTTCCCCGGATGGAGTTGGGGGTGGAGGGCTCAGACAGCACTGATGGCCAGAAACAAGGCTGAGTGGGGATCCTGCCCCCACCCAGGCCTCCGCATGGTCCCCAGATGGGAGTCCTGTGGTTGCCACTAGTCCCCTCCCTGTCCCCCCTCGGCACACCCACCCCCCGCTGCCAACCTGACCAACCTTTGTGATGGGGGAAGGGAGCCGGGGAGGCTGCAGGAGAAGATTCTTCAAAGAAAGCCCCTGGCCCCGCCTGTGTCCCGCTGCATTCAGAGGCTCAGGAGTGGCTCCCCAGTGGGCCTGGTCAGAATAGGGGCCGGAGGGGGCATCCGGGTGGTTTGAAGAGATGAAAGATGCTTCCATGGGGGGGTGGCACTTGGACCCCAGCAGGGCAGTCTTTCCTGAATATTTCTGCTTCTTTGGGGGGGCACCAAACACCAAAGTCCAGCCTCCAGGCTCATCTGGGGCCCATCAGGTGCACAGGCCTGTCCCAACGGCCAGCCCTCGTTGGGGGGTGGGGGCAGAGGGCCCTGGAGACCGCCATCTGCGTGGCCGTCTTGGCTGCCTCGCCTCCCTGGGGGTCACCGGGGGCCGGGATCGATGCCGGGCCCAGCTGCCCAGCGGCGCCCCATTACGAGCCGGGCCTGGCCTGGCTCTAATTGATTACACTGGGGCGTCTGCATGGGCCCAGGTGGCAGGGCCTGGGCAGCCTCTGACTCCCTCAAGGCACAGCCCGGCTGGGGACAGGGGAACGGGAAAGAAAGGAGCCACGGGGCGAGGGCGTCTGTGAGCCCCAATTAAGCCACGAGTGGCGCGGCCCAGGCGGCTCCTAATTTGGTTTGGGATAATGAGCTGGGGAAATTGGCTCCTGTCTGACTGGAGTTTAAGCCCCATCTGGGCTGGGCCCTGGGAATAGCTTCTTCAATCCCTGGCCTGTGGATTGGGGGAGTGGGGGCTGGAGCAGGCTCCTGGGGTGGGCGCATCTCTCTGCAGTGTGCAAACACTTTCTCCTTTGTGTTATCAATGGCATCTGTTGGTGGGGGTGGGGTGGGGGGAGTACCATCATAGCCCCATTTTACAGACAGACAAACTGAGGCCCAGAAAGGGGAAATGCGGGAGTCCCAGTTGACGTCTGTTTGGATCTAAGCCTCGGACCCAAGTCTTTTCATACAGGAGCTTCTTGTTCTTCCTGAGATAGGTTTTTTGTTTGTTTCTTTATTTGTTTGGCTATTAGGGTTGTCAGATTTAGCAAATAAAAACATAGGATGCCCAGTTAGATTTTGATTTCAGATAAACGATGAACAAAATTTAGTATAAGTCTATCCCGTGTGATATGGAGGACATACTCGTATTAAAAAATTATTTATTCTGTCTTTTACCTGGCAACATTATCCACCGTCCTTAAGAGCCTTGGCAGAGTCTTGGGGGGAGCAGAGACGAACTTTGGAGCCTGTCAGACTTGGTTCCAGCTACTTTGGGCACTTTGTCCCCATGAGGTTGCGGTGGGCAGAATGATACTCCCCCATACTACTTCCCGAAGATGCCTGCGTCCTACTCCCTGGGAGCTGTAGTATGTCTCCTTACATGGCAAGAGAAACTTCGAAGTCAAGGCTCTGGAGGTAGGGGGATTATCCTGGATTATGTGGGTGGGCCCAGTGTGAACACAAAGGTCCTTCTGCCCGGAAGGTGGGAAGGTCTGCGTGACAGAGGCAGAGGTTGGAGTGATGCACTTTGGAGATGCAGGAAGGAGCCTTGAGCCAAGGAATGCAGGTGGCCTCTAGAAGCTGGAAGAGACAAGGAAACGGACTCTCTTCTAGAAGCTCCCAGAAGAAACACGGTCCTGCCGACACCTTGATGTTAGCCTGAGAAGACTCATTTTGGAATCGTGACCTCCAGAACTGTAATAAATTTGTGTTGTTTTCAGCCGCTGAGTTTGTGGTGACTTGTTAAAGCAGCAAGAGGAAACGGATACAGGGGCCTTCGGTGAGTTGCTGAAGCTCTCTGGGCCTCTGTTTTCTCATCTGTAGAATGGGGGTGGTCCTCTTTTCCACACAGGGCTGATGTGAGCCTTCCCAGGGCCGAGCGGCTGGATGTCCCGCTTGGCTGTGGTTATTGTAGAACCTCAGTGGGACTCTGAGGGCCTAGCCGCAGCCTCCCGCCCCCCGTACCAGGCCTGCAGCATCTTCAGATGACCCCGAGGGAGCCCAGAAGCAGCCCTGGCTTTCTGGGGCATGAGCTGGGCCCTGAGTTCAGAGGATAAGGCTCATCGCACCTCCCAAAGCTGCTCTTCAGAGACCAAGGAGCATGGGTCCTGGCGTCCCCCGCCATTTCTCAGCTGGGTGACTTAGGGTAAGTGAGTCACCATTCTGGGCCTCGGGGCACACCCCCCCCGCCCCCCTCCCCGGGTCTTTTAGAAGAGGAAGTCCCAGGCGCTCAGGGGAGCACCAGTTCTCCTGGACTCCGTCTCAATCCCATTTTGCAGGCGAGAAAACCGAGGTCCGAGAGGCCTTGCCGGAGACGGCAGTGTGTGGTGGCCAGGCTCTGGGCTGCACCCTGGGCCTCCTGCCGCAGCCCCCTCTGTTCTGGTATGACCCGACGCTCTCCCGTGGCTGGGGGCTCTGCAGGTATGCTAAATCCCTGGGATGCAGGTTTCTCAGGAGGAAAAAGACAGAGCGTGTGTCCTCTATTCGACCGAAGGAGACAGCTCTGCAAATGCTTCTGATTCTGTGTGCACAACGACCTGTATGTGGGCCTCCAGGTGACAGTGGACCCTGCCGAGTGGCCCCCCTGAGGGGGTGGGGAGGCTCTCATTATGACGAGGAGCTGGTTTGCTCATATCATACCTGACATATCCTCTTTGGGAGCGAATTCCGAGCCAGCAAACCAGCCGGCCCTGCTCCAGCCTAGCATGGCCTAGACCCTCCTCCTCCCTGGCAATCCTCTCACCTTTCCTTGCTGGATTTGGTCAGAGCCCTCCTGGCCTCCTGGGGATGCAGACCCCAAGGCCATCCCCTCACCCCTAGAACACCCACTAGGCCTGTGGTAGGTGTTCGCATCCTGATCCACAGGTAGAGAAATTAAGGCTGAAGGAACCTGCCCAGACCACTCAGCTGCAAGGTGTTGGGTTGGAAAGGGGTCCCAGCACTCCTGGGTGGCCCCCAAACCTCCTGCTCTCCCCTCACCAGGAAAGAGAAGTGGTTTAGTGATTGTGAGGCCTTTGACGCCACGCTGCCTCAGTTCAAATCTCATTCCCAGTGCACTAGCTGTGTGACCTCCGGCAAGTCACCTAACCTCTCTGAGGCTCAGTTTCCTCATCTGCAAAATGGGGTTGATAATAACAACTGTTCCTACCTCGAGGACTATCAGGGGGTTAAATGAGCTAATAGGAGTGAAGTGCTCAGAGGAGGACCTGACACATAAGAAACCCGCCTTCAAGCACTGACATCCTTATATTTATCTCATGGTGAGAGACGTATACTGCTGGCTGTTAAATGGTACAGTTTTCCTGCGCCCCGAAGGTTTCCTGTCCCTGTGCCCGCCATGCTGGGTCTCTGGGCCCGCGTGCTATGTGACCCGATCAGAAGGCTGGACAGGGATCCCTCGAGGCCATTTAAAAAACTGGGATGCAAAATCTTTCTTCCTGTAACTTTTGTCTTTCTGAGCCTTGGTGTCCCTACATATATAAGACATGGGGGATCCCATTATGAGCTGACCACATTGTTTCGAGAATGTGGTGTGTTTCAGAAACAGCAGAGTGACTTTGAATCTCCAAGGAGTCTAGAAACACTAAGAAACTCCTTACCTTTCTCCTTTTCAGTCTAAAGATTTTTTTTTTTTATTTGAGAGAGAGAGAGAGAGGGAGTGTGTGAGCGAGCGCACCAGCAGGGGGAGGGGCAGAAGGAGAGGGAGAAGCAGACTCCCCGCTGAGCAGGGAGCCTGATGTGGGGCTCGATCCCAGGACCCTGGGATCATGACCTGAGCCGAAGGCAGATGCTTCGCCGACTGAGCCCCCCAGACGCCCCTCTCCTTTTCAGTCTAAATAAACACAGTCCCACTGCACACTCTCCTTCCCTGCTAGCCCAAGTCCACGTTGGTACAATTTCTTTTGGAGGACAACTGGGAAGTAGACATCCAAAGCATTATATATAAATATATATTTATTTATCTCTCTGCTCAGCTGTTTCGTTCTTAGGGCTCCATCTTTAAAAAAATAAGTTATCACAATATCGCATAAAGATTCAGCTATTATAAAAGGATATTCATCTCCTCAAACATTTAGAAGCAACCTACCTGCCCAACCATAGGGGATTGGTTAAATGAATCATGTGACATCCCTGCGGTGGAATATCACATAGCCAGTCTGTTAACGGGATATAGCAGAAGAATGTCAGCTCCACGGCAGTAAGGTTCTTGTTCATCCTTTTGTTTTTTTGCTGCTATATTCCCCAGGATCTAGGACAGAGCCTGGTATATAGGAGGTGCTCGATAAACGTTTGTTGGTGAATGAGTGAAGGAACGAACGCTTAACTACACGGCAAGGTCATCTTACTATTGCCAGAATCATCCGTGTTATCCCCTTTCGTGTGGGTACGCACAATGCCTGTGTGCAGGAAGGGTTTAAAGGTAATAAGAAGATGAGCTTGGTGACTTCTAGACTTGCCGATTTTAGGTGGTTTTCCCTTCATGATTTTTTGGTTATTGATATTTTCTTAAAATTGATTCAGTTACTGCGGGCGCTTGGGTGGCTCAGTCGGTTAAGCATCGGACTCTTGATTTTGGCTCAGGTCGCGATCTCAGGGTTGTGAGATCCGCGCTCAGCAGGGAGTCTGCTTGAGATTTTCTCCCTTTCCCTTTCCCCCTCCCCCTCCCCCTGTGCTCATGCTTGCTCTCTCCCTCTCTCTAAAATAAATAAACAAATCTTTTTAAAAAAGTATTCAATTACCGTATCCTTTTTGAAACTGAAATCACACATGGGATGGCGACGATGTGCTCCTCTAATCCTTTCGATGAAAAGGTCTCTAGCACGCAGATTCGAAATTGTCTAATGGGAAGAGCACACATCTTCCCAAACTCTGAGATCCCAGCTCCCGAGAGCACGTGGTTCCAAGTCCCCGGGCCCACGGGTCCCTGCAGCTGGGCCCTGGGTTTATGCTCTGACAGCCAGCTCAAAGCTCCATGACCAAGATGTCAAATCTGGAATTTTAACCGATGACCACGGGGGAGATTTTGTCATGTTTCGCTGTGGAAATCCTGGACTCTGAGCACCAAGGAGTCCAGCCACCCCCACTGCCACGTCAGTCTGGATAAAGCATCCAGGATCCAAACAGATGGGGCTGGCCTGGGCTTCACAGCTGGCATTGGCCATCTACTTTTGATTCTCCAAAGGCTGGTATCGGGCCAAAGCCCTCTGATGACCTCAAGGGCCCATCAGGACCCACGGAAGATACTGGGGGGCAGGGGAGTGAAACATGATAAAGGCTAGGAGTGCTTTAAAAACAAGCAAACAGGGCGCCTGGGTGGCTCAGTTGGTTAAGCGACTGCCTTCGGCTCAGGTCATGATCCTGGAGTCCCTGGATCGAGTCCCGCATCGGGCTCCCTGCTCGGCAGGGAGTCTGCTTCTCCCTCTGACCCTTCCCCCTCTCATGTGCTTGCTCTCTCTCATTCTCTCTCTCTCAAATAAATAAATAAAAAATCTTAAAAAAAAAATAAAAATAAAAACAAGCAAACAAGCAATGTTTAAAAGGAATTTCAGACATCAGGGCAGAGAAGGCGGGGGAGGTAGGGAGGTCCAGGACCGGGTGGAGGGCGGGAGGGAAAGACCCCTGCCCTTACCCCATGTGAAGGAGGCTTTCTTCATTTGAGGGGAAAATCAACTTCTCCAGACACACTAGAAATTGTTAAGAGATGAGAAAACTCCCTGTCATTGTCTTTTTACTCTTTTCTTTCTCTGGACATTTTTCTCCTGTCTTGGGACTTGACTACACTAAGGTCAAACTCGCAGTGATGTCTTATCAAACTCATGATCCACTGGACTGTGGGCCCACCATGGGGCCGTCATAGGAAGTTCTTGAGGGCCGTTTGGAGGGTATGTGCAGATGGCAGAAACCAGCCCCTGTCTCTAACAGGACGGGGCCTCAGGAAACCTCCCAGGCTTCTCTGCGCCCTTGCGCTGGCCTCATGACCAGTCTCTGTGTTGACCCCCAGTGAGCCCGTGGGTCCTCGGTCACAGAGGGTGCCAACTTTTGTATAGTGCAGTGGTTTGAATCGAGGCCTGGGCGTCCTGTCGGAATGGTAAGGGTGTGACTTGGGTTGGAAGTATGCACGCGAGGGAAGCTGAGGGTCACCTCTGTGTGGGGGGCCGGGCCCAAGAGTGCCGGGCCGCCCACAGGAAGCACCACAGATGTGCCCAGATAGCCCCATAGGCCTGTTGCTGCCAACCACTCCTGGGGGTACCAGGTTACCCCTTCCTGGTGCCCCCCCCGGCAGTTCCTGGAATCCCGGGCCCACCGAGGGTCTTGGGTTCAGCAAGCATGCTGGGGATGATGGCCATCCCTCCCCACCAGGGTTCACGTGGGAGCCCCTGGACCCTTTCCTTTCTAGCATGGGGTCTCCTTCCTCCCCTCCAGGGTTGGGGCAGGAAGCCGCACCCAAACTTGCCCATCAGGTTTCCCCAGTGCTGGGGAGGCTGTGTTCTTGCCTCCTCTCTCCTTCCCTTCTGCCTGCTTTGGTCCCACACATGCCGATGCTTTTACTTTTCCTTCTTAGCCATGGCACCGTTGGCTCAGGCAAAATCTTCGAGAACCCCGGAGCTAAGACAGATGAGAAGAGCTTCTCTGGCTGGGGAGGGGTGGGGGCCTATAACCTGCCCCCCGACTCCACTTTCTCCCATCCATACCCCACAGGGCTCCTTGAAGGGCTTCACGGAACCCCCAGGGTTCCACAGAGGACAGTTTGAAAACCACCAGTGGGAACTCGAGCTCCTCCCTCGGGGATTCAGAGCTGGGCTGAGTGCCGGCGCTTGCCTGGGCCTTGCCGTTCGGACCCGTTCCTTCCTTCTCTGGGCCTCGGTTTCCCCGCTTTTCCAGAACCTCAATGCTCAGAGAAGCCAAGGTAAATAATAAGCCCCTCATTGGGCAGTGAGGAGCATGGGAAGCCCAGAGAGGGCACTCCACTTGACCCAGGGCACACAGCTTTGTCCTGAGGCAGAAAACATCCCAGCTGGAAAGGTCAAGGCTGCTCTCTGAATTGAGGGGAGTCCCCATCTTGTTCCATGCGTCTTTCCTCCAGGCTGCCATCTCCCCGTGGGACGTGGGACGGGCCAGCTGTGCAAGACACCAGCGCCCCGCCCCGGCCCCCAGGCTGGCTTTTCCCATCTGAGGGCGTGGCTCTCTCAGGGTATGCATTTATTTCTGTAGAAGTGGAAAGCAGCTCCCCAGGGCCCTGCCGATGACATGTCTGGTCGGAATGTCTTCCTTGATATTTCAGGATTAAGACAGTAAATTCCTTCTCTGGGGTGTAATGGTATAAACGCTGGGCTCTTGGGGTGGGGGTGGGGGCATGGAACAGCCCCTGGGCCCTAACCTCGAGTCTGTGGCCGAGGCGGGGACTGCAGAAGGGGCTGGAGGCCTTGGGATGCTCCCCACTCCTGCCTGGCCGGGGGCCTCCTCCTCCTCACTGGGGTTGGAGGCAGGAGGCAGCCTCTGTTTCCTGGGGACAGTGAAGCGTTGGGAGCCCACATCAGATGGGCGGGGGGTGGCTTTTCCTCTCTGATCCGTGGCAACCTCATGTCTAAAACAGGAGTAACGGCACCAGGCCAGGCACATAGTAGGTGCCCAGGGCATCACAGCTGTGATAATTACTGTTTGTTTTTTTAAAATAATCTTTATTATGCAGGGTTGTTGAGCAGGACACACTTGCTGCTCCCGAGAAGATCATGGAGGAACTGGGGAGAGAGAGAGGTCGGGATTCGCAGTCTGCGTGCGTGAGGAGTGCTTGGGATAAGGGATGGGCGGGCCAGGGCAAGAAGCAGGAAGGGAAGGAAGGGTGCTCCAGGCTGAGGGCACGGCGTGGGCAAAGACTTGGCACGGTAGCAGGTCACTGCTTCTTCGAGCGGGGGGGGGAAGGAAATTCCACAAGGCTGGGACACCATGCGTGGGGGGGCAGCGGCCAAGCAAGACTGGGGCATCCTCAGAGACCCGATCGTGCAGGATCCCACGAGCCGTGGCCAAGGAGTGTGCAGTCTTCCTGAAGACTTGCGGGTTAAACACGGGAAGGTGAGATTACACCGAAGGACAGTTGCCAACAGCAGATTCACTGGCACGAGCTGCTCTTTGGGAATGTAGGGCTGGGGCAAGGGCCAGTGACACAGTGTGCGATCAAGTGGGACTTTCCAGCAGCTTCCATGCTTAGGGGTGCCGGAGGCCAAAGGCAGAGCCTGAAGAACCAGGTCAAGGGATATGGTTATCCTTAAGAGGAGAGCACAGTGTGGCTCCTCGTTCCTGACTCTGTGGACAATGTGCCAGTAAACTTGCTATAATCAGTTGTGAAGGGGATCTGTGGGCATCCCTGAACACGGGGAAGTGGGGATCCGGCTCAGCAGCGGGGTTCTCGAGCATGGCCGCTGGGGGTGGTGAGAGGCCAGGAACCAGGCTGCGGCCCCAGGCCAGCTCTGCTGGGGTCTGGAGAGGGAGTGTGGGCTCAGACCCAAAGGGGTGGAGACCTGGCCTGGAAAAGCCAAATACAGCCCCAGTCCAGCGACCTGAGTGGTAAGGACTGCTATATATGCACAGGGATTTTAATTTACAAAGTGCCTCCTGAGTCCTTCAGCATAGTGTGGGGTGGTGGTTCTGGGTTCCAAAGCCAGGGGTTCTGGTTCTAATCTCTCCACCCCTTGAGAGCTAGCTGATCTTGGAGAAGTTCTCTTTCCCTTTGGGTATATACTCTCATCTGTGAAATGGGCTTGTCACACTCCTACCACTTGCTATTATTGGCAAAGGCACATGATAGACGTGCAAAATGCCCTCAGGGCTGGTGCATGCAGTAGGTGCCCAAGGAATAGCTGCATGGTAAAATGAGGACAATGATTCTAAGGTGACCTCTGCTCTAAGCCTGGCCCAGGAAGTGGTGGCTCTGAGGTCAAGATGCAGCAGTTAAGGTGGGGAACCTACTGATGGATTAATTCTGCCAATATTCATGCAGGCTGATGAGCGGCAGGCCCTGAGTCTACTGGAAACACGGGTGGGACAGACCTCTGGCCCCACTGACAAGCCTGGCCCTCCTTCCCTGCTGTCTCCAAGGCTCCACACTGCTGATGCCCCCACATCCCCTCCCTCCCCGACCAGAGACTTCCTCTCTGCCCTGGGGCTCTGTTTTCCCTGTCACTCCTCTTCAGGTTCCTCTGTGAACTCTTCTTCTTGTCTCATAGACTGGAGCTCTCAGAGCTCAGCACAGATGCTCTTCCTTCTCCCTCTTACCTGCCTCAGTTCCCACTCCCCACTTCCTCTTCCCATTTTAGTTTTTCCACAGTGCAGGCTTTTCTTGCCTCAGGGCCTTTGCATCTGCTGCCCACACCCAGGACTTGATGTCCATTTTCTACCAATGCCTCCCCAACCTCCATCTTCCATTCCAGACTCCTTCACTCATCCATCCGTCCATCCACCCATTCATTCACTCACAACTATCTGTTGCTGAAATTATGTCACTGTAATGGAAGCTCCATCATGCAGGAACTTTGTCCTGCTCGCTGCCCTCTCCCCGGTCCCTGGAACAGGACTGGCAGATGGGAGCCTGGAACCACACTTGCTCTGTGAATGAATGAACCATGAGCCTCCCAGGAGAGGCAACCTCACTCCCTGGAGAGAGGAGGCCTAGGAGGAGACCCACCTCCCTAAGCCCCAAATTACATGCAGGAGAGTTCCAGCTCATCCCTTTCACCCCCACGTGGCAGATAAGGAAGCTGAGGCCCCCGAGGGACAAAATGACTTGCCCGAAGCCTGGGCGAGGAGCCGGCTTACGGAACAGTGCTCTTGTCCAGGCGACCGGCGGGGTCCAGGTGGCCCCAGAGGCATTCTGACAGCGGTGAGCCGTGTCGTATTTCTGTCATGTTACATAATGGCGGGCAGGTAATAACCACTCAGTCTCTGCCGTCCCGGCGCATAATAGGTAGGAAAATGAATTCAAATGTCATTCGCTACAATAAAAGAAAGTATTCTTAGTGCTCGCGGTGTTCGGCGGGGCTGAGGCGAGGGCGAAGCGCATTCTCAATGAATCACCTGGTACAGCGGGAACGAGGGGATCTCAATTATTCCCTGGCAACGTCAGCCCGATGAAGTGTAATCGCCAAGGTTATTTTTGTAAGTGAGGCTGGTGAATAGGTGTGTGTGTGTGCAAAGGCGCAGAGGTCAGGCATGCGCCTGTGGGTGCTCGGGGCAGGTAGGCTCGTGTCTGGGTGTGTGCGTGTGGACCCGGGAGAAGGTGAGGGGGCTTGAGCAGGTGTGCATGTGTGTGTGCACGTGCACGTGTGTGACACTCACAGATCTGGGCATGCAGTGTGGTGGGGGCACCCCCTGGAGAGTCAGCCCTGCGAGGATGGGATTCCTTGTGGGTGTCATTCACCGATGACGAGGTTTCCCTGCTGCCCAGACTGGTGCCTGGCACACGGTAGGTGCTTCATAAATGTCTGTGAAGTGTGTAAATAAATCACTCAGCCCCGTTGCTTCTTCTTTCAATAAAACTTTTAGATCTGACTGCTTTTCTGGACCCCAGTCAAACCCACCCCCTCTCCTCATTGTGACCCTTTAAGCACGTTGTCCAAGCTGTGGCCGGGGGAGGGGGGGTGGTCTTCTTAAAATTCAATTTGGACCAAGCCCCTCTCCTGATTAAAAAATAAAACAAAGCCAAAACAACCCAGAGGCTCCCCACTGTACCCAGAACAAACTCTCAAATCCTCCCCTGGACATGCAAGATCCTGAGGAGGCTGGAGTCTGCCTACCTCATCTCCCACTGCCTTTAATTCTTCCAAGGGGCGGGCAGCCTTTTCCTACCACAGGGCCTTTGCATCTGCTTTCCCCCCCTCTGCTCTCAGCATAGCCTGCTTAAATACAGTACCTCTCCTGCGGGGCCTTCTCTGCCCACTCTCTAATCTCTATCCCCCCCACCCCACCCCGTCCTTCCATTTTCTCTAGCACAACTTTGGGTCCTCAGGACATTTCTCACAATATACGAGGATCTCCTGTGTCGGTTTCCCTGGCAGACTGGAAGCGCTGGAGGGCAGGGCCATGTCTGCTTGATGAGGGCATAGAGTATTTTGAGTCCCCTACCACGCACCGGGCGCATGGTGGCTAGCTTCTCCTGCGGGGCCTTCTCTGCCCACTCTCTAATCTCTATCCCCCCCACCCCACCCCGTCCTTCCATTTTCTCTAGCACAACTTTGGGTCCTCAGGACATTTCTCACAATATACGAGGATCTCCTGTGTCGGTTTCCCTGGCAGACTGGAAGCGCTGGAGGGCAGGGCCATGTCTGCTTGATGAGGGCATAGAGTATTTTGAGTCCCCTACCACGCACCGGGTGCATGGTGGCTAGCTACTAACTACCAGCCACTGGTTGCTGAATGGGCGTGTGTGGAGCAGCCTCCTGGGGACGATGAGGCCCGAAAGCCACCCATCCACCGAGCTGGGAAAAACACCCTTCCCAAGAGGCCTTCCCTCCTTCCCAGTGTTGACCCGATCCACACCCCACTGCCCTGTTTCTAACTTCATCTGTGTTTAAAGAGATTCACTTCTCATTTCGTCAGGACGCTTTCTTTCATTGCTTTGAACTGAAAACTTGCCATAAAGGAAAAGTAACTATGGAGTTAGAGATGCAAGTGTCCTTCGGGGGCAGCAGGCCGCAGGGGCTCCCTCTGAGGCTCCCGGGCTCGGGTCAGCAACTCCCTCCCTGTTAGATGTGGGAGACGTAGCAGCACCTGGGGAAGCCTCCTCCATGCCAGAATCCGGAGAGCTGGGGCAAAACCAGGAGGACTTGTGTCACTCTGACGTTCAATGGCATTTGTCTCGCGGTCTGGGCCCAGCCCCCAGCCCACTCTGGAGCATCTGCTTTCCTGCCCAGAATTTTCCGATCCTCCAGAAAGAGCTAGGCACTTTTTCAGTCTCTCCTCCTCCCCCCTCCCTCCCCCCTCAGTATCACAGTCCAGGGGGCACCTCTGGGTCCAGGGGGCGCCGCACTGGGGGCCACTGGTTTCTGCTCTTGGGCTTCGGTTTTCTCTTCTGGCAAATGGGGATGCCCGCCCAGGCAGGACGGCCTGGCTCTGGGGCAGCTGTGAGGGTGAACCGGGACCCCACAGAGGGGCGGGGCCCCCGTGCTCGGGGGGCGGGGTCTTGGCTGCAGTCTCTCCTGCCCCTCGAGCTGCCTCCTGGGACAGTTTGGAATTTTCACTTTTTGGTCTTTGTCTGCAAGGGAGAAGCATGGGCCTCTTTACATAATTTTCATTCCGTGAGGCAGGAAAGGGGGTCTGCACAGGTGTTTGCCGGAGGGAGGAGAGGGAGCTGGGAGCCCCGGAGCGGCCGTCACTGGCAGGAGGCCAGATGTGTCTACTCTTCGGGATAGAGGGGAAGGAGCACGGTAGCATGGCTGAGCGCCTACTGGCTACTTGCTGGGGCACCAGCGGCCCCCCGCTCCCTGCTTATTAACTCCTTCAAACGACTCACAAGGCAGGGACTGCTGCCACCCGTTTTACAGAGGCAGAAACTGAGTCTCAGAGAGGGAAAGCACTTGCCCTTGCCCAAGGTCACACAGCCAGGAAGAGGCAGTCAGGATTTGACCCGAGGTCCGAGTGTCTCCAAATTTGTAGCCCGAACCACCGTCTCTTAGCCTTCGTTTCAAACAACAACAAGGCTCCGCACAGAAATAATAATACCCCTTCCATTGGAAAAGCTCCCCCTGGCTCACCGAAGGCTGTGGGAACATGGGGGAGGCCCAGAGAGAGGAGGTGACTTGTCGAGGGTGATGCAGCATCCCTGGGGCCCCCACCTCGAAGCCTCCTGTCCCTCAGCAGCTGGTTCTGTCACCGCCCCGTTGGCCTCTGTCTTCCTGGAGCAGGTCGCCCCGCATGACCAACAGGGCGGAGATTGCTCAGCACCCAGGAACTTGGGGAACCCCCTGCCCACCCCATGGTGTCGAGCGCCCCGTGATTGCGAGGGTCTGGAGATGTTACTGTCCACAGAGGGAGCCTCTGGTGGGAAATCATTGCTCTGATCCCGGCTCTCAAGTGACTCTGCTCTAGGGAGGGAGGAGGCAGGAGACGTTAGGACGGAATCCAGGGGTGTCCCGTACCGCTCCGGATTCCACCAGGCCTTGCGGACCACTGGTCACTTTGGCCTTCAGCACCCTGGCTTCTCTGCTTTCAACCTCGCCGGGCTCTCGTCCCTGCTCTGTCCCTCCGTCTGTGCCTGTCTTCTCTCCACGGACTCCGCCAGTCTCTCTGTGTCTCTCCGTCTCTGTCTCTGCTTCTTTCTGTTTCTCTGTCCCTTTCTCTCTCTGTCTCTTTGCTTCACTTCCGTTTTACTTCCAATCCTGTGTGTGTGACCCCAAAGGATAGACTTAGGAAAATAGATGTAAAAGGACACAAATCATAGCTACACAAATAACTGCCTTTTTTTTTTTTTTTTGGACGGGAGTGGGAGGAGGACTCAAAGGGGAAAAAACCCATAACAAACAAGATAAATATTGTATGAATTGAGTAAAAGATGAGAAAAAGGAATGTCTCAAGACAATTAAAAACGACTACAGACAAACTGAAATTCAGCGCCCTCTTCCTTCTCAAAACAATTCTGAACCCAGTTCCTTTCTGAGGAGTGAGACAAAGACCTCGCCCCCCTCCCTGCGGGGCCACGCCCCCCCCCCCCCCCCACTGGTGGATAAGAGGCGAGATGCTCAGAAGAAGGAGGGGTGGGGTTGTGCACTCCCTGCCCTGCACCTGCCCCAGAGCAGGTGCTCATGGGGTGGTTTTAGCTGTGGGGTCTTGGATAGGTTGCTTGCCCCATCTGAGCCTTAGTGTCTTCATGTACAAAATCAGGATGGGTTCAGAGTCCTGGCCATGCCACCCAGGAGCGTCTCCCTCCTGACTCCGGAAGCTGTTAGAAGTTGGGGGGGGAGGAGATGGGATAGATGAAGTTCAGAGGAGCTACATCAGGGAGGGAGCCAGGAGGAGCTGGGGGAAAGCTACTGAATCACCCTGGCCAGAGGCGGGGCAGAGACTCCTGAAAGACAGCTCCGGACCCCTGTCTCTGTGCTCCAGTCCTGGGTTCAAATTCCCACCCCACCACTGACTCTCCTATCCACCCCCCTTCCCCTGGTTGGCTCCCCTCCGGTCACGGTCACGTGTATGTGTATCTCTTCCTTGCTGGTCTTCAAAACCTGCCCACCTCCTTCCTACTGCTTTGCTCCATTTCTTCCTTCTGCCTGGAACATTCCACCCACCATTCCTTCCCTGATGCCTCAGCAGTCTCCAGGAAGCCTTCATTGACCCTTCCATCCAAATTAAGGTCCTCCCCCCCTCCATCTCCCATCATTGTTCTTCCGCCAGCAAGTACCTGAGTAGGAACTGGAACCCGGGTCCCAGTGATGGGCTAGTCTCCTGAAGTTCATGCCACCTCACTGTCTCTGGGGGGTTGGCAAGGAAGTCATTGGTCCAGTTCCCTGTTGCAGTGTTCTAGGTGATCTGTGCCCAAGGGTCAGAGAGATTAAGCAGCTGGTCTAAGGTCACACAGTGCGTTGCTGAGGGTCTTGGCTAGAGCCTGGCATGTCCCCACTTTCCCCAGGGCGGCTGGGACTGAAATGGCTGAGATTCTGCCCCGAAGCCCCTGTGTACTCTCTCTCCTCCATACGGACCATAGGTGGGGGTGGGGGTGGGGCCGCTGGGGCCTCGGGGCTGTGTTGGAGCCCCCACTGCTGGGCTGCTTGCTGGGGGCATGTGCAGTTGATTAACAGGGCTCGGGAAGTTCATCAATAATAGATCTGGCTGCAGCTGATTGCCCCTGTGGCGAGCGCCCATAAATCAGCCTGACCGGGGTGACCATGCCGGCCAGTGCCTCGTGACCAGAGCACAGCCCTAGGGAGTCTACTGGGTGGCCAGACCGGCATTCCTGGGTTCCCAGGACAGGGGCACACCTAGCTCTGCTCTCCCAGTCTCCGGCTCTTCTCAATCTCCCTGTCCCCAGACCCCTCCGTCCTTCCCCAAGGTCACCCTGGTCCACAGGGACCGCCCCAAGCCTGGCTTGCTCTTGGTACCCAGCACCTCCAGGCCCATGCAAGACTCTTCCCTTGCCACCCCTGGCTCCACCTCCTAGATGGTTACAACCCCTCTAGGGTCAGGGTGCAAATTCTCTAACAAGTTCCTGGGTGCCTCAGTTTCTCCCTCTCTGAAATGGGGATAATCCAAGTTGGCCCCATATTGGGTTCATGGGCTAATAATGCATGATAGGCCATGCAATGCTCAGGATCTGTAAAATCCCAGAAATGGGAGCTCTGCCCCCTTCCCAGCCTATCCGTGGCCACACTCAGCACTTGCAACACACGCATGTCCCTCCACAACAGTCCCCTGATTTTCCTAATCATGCCCTTGCTCTTCACATGCCCACATGTGCTCCAGGTGCATCACGGACACATTCACACAGGCATCTTGCACATACACGTGTATGTGTGTTAGATCCACCCATGCATCCTGGATAACTATGTAAATCAGTTTGGGGAGAAGATGTACCTGACTGAGGAAGCAGCATGTGCAAAGATCCTGTGGTGGGAGGGCACAGGGATGCTCAGGGACTAAAAGAGGCCATTGTGCCTGCTGTGGCCACATTCCTGTTTCTCCCCAAGGGACCTTGGATAACAGGCAACTTTGTAACCTGACGCAGTGTGACTCAGTCTCTTGCACAGTCTTGCCAAGCAAATGCTTCTCAGATCCTGGTCTTTCAGCTTGCCTCCACCCTGCCTTTAACCACAAAGTTTTACTTTCTCTTAATTCAGCCCCTTTCCCCTGCCCCACGGAAGGTCTCAGGCCTCAGCGGCCAAGCCTAGGGAGCTCAGTTTTGGTGAGAGTTGTGCGAAGGAAGAGTGGGCCAGGAGGGAGGAGGCCAGCCATAAATTTCCAGCGAGTTGTCACTGGGCAGCTCTCTGCCTGCTCTCAGAGGCCATAAAATTGTACCAGAGCAAGAGCTGCTGCCCATCAGGGCGGCCACGCAGGATTCGAGTCCACCAGGGTGCTGGCCCTCCGTGCCTCCATCACCTGCCAGGCTGACCCACGCCAGGGTTCATCCATTTGGCCTGCCTCCCTCAGAGGCTCAGGACGGCCCACCACCTGCCCAGGGCAGAACACTTTACAGTTTAGGAAGTCATTCCCACCAGCCCCACAAGGAATCTTCCAGGCGTCCCAGGGAGCTGGTAGGGCAGAATCACCATGCTCGTTTGACAAATGAGGAAACAGGCTCAGAGAGGGTGATTACACGGGCCAAGGCTGCACAGCACATTAAGGTGACTTGAATCTAGAATGCTTGAATCCTGTAACAAAAAAGTATTTTTTCACCGTTGATTTCTCCTTTTTTATTTAGCCAGTCATCCATTCACTCATCCACCCTTTCTTCTTTCCAACTATCCATCTATTCATTCTGCTACCCACCCATCCACTGATCCGTCCGCCCATCCATCTGGCAGTCCGTCCATTTGTCTCTCTGTCCATCCATCCGTCCAATAAATATTTGTTAAGCACAGATTATACGCAAGGTACAGAGGTAAATAAAATACAGCTCTGCCCCCAAGGAAACAAACAGCCTTCATCCAGGGAGAAGGTCAGCATACACCCCTAAGGCGCCCATTGTGTGCAGAACAGTGCTGGGTGCTGCTGACTTGGGGGCACCCATCATCTACCCTTGCTCTCAAGCTCCCTTTTGTGTGCCAGAAACTGTGAGAAGTATCTTTAAAGCCAGGCCACACATTTGAATCATGAACCTACCACGTGCCAGGCCTCCGCAGTTGATCTAATTTATTGACATCTTAGGCTTGTGAGGTCCGGTGTTAGGACTCTTGGTTGGGCCTTCGGGACCTGAGGCTGGTGGGATGGGGCAGTTGAAGGCTGTAGGGGGAGCCGGGTGGGGCGTGCGCGGGGCTCTGTCCCGAGGTGGCTGAGGAGCAGAGACTTCTGGGAAAGGCTTGCGGTGGGCACCGGGTGGGTTCAGCCTGGCCGAGGCCTGCACAGGAAACATCTTTGCCTGGCAAACAGGATGGTCGTTTGCCGTCTGAGCCTCGGGGTGCAGCGGTGCTGGGGGAGAAAGGCCCAGAATAGTTCCTGCCCTCCCTCTGCCCCCCGGCCCGCTGCCAGGCCCCTGCCTGCCCTTCTGCAGCCTCCGACCCCCACGAGTGCCCACAACTGGGAACCTGCACCAGCAAGGCCGCTTCCTCTGAGCTTCCCACGGACCTGAGCCCGCAGCAGGGCAAAGCAGAGGTTCGGCGGGCAGAAGGGGCCGCCTGCGGGATCCCACCAGTGCGTGGTGAGCCCTCAATTAAACGGAGCTTCCAGCCCGAGGCCCAGGGTTCTTTCAGGATCTGGGGGTTGGGGAAGAAGGAGCTGCATTTGGGGGTTTTCCCACCTCTTGGCAAAGCTGCTGTTTGAGCCTGGGGCTCCCAGCCCTCACCTCTGCACCCTGTCCCCCCGGGGCGCTGTTCCCTGAGCTCTAATCATTGGGAGCAGAGACCCTTTCCATGTCCTTCAAAGGCCCTTCCTGGAGGCAGGTGGCTCTTAGGAGAGATTTCTGGCATGGAGCTCGGGGACGCAAAGGGTGTGGGTGTGGGGTGACCCTGCCTCTGACAAACTCTGAGACTAAGCCATCCTTCCCGCTTTTCCCTCCCCCCACCCCGCACCCCTCCACACAGAGTGCCCGTGCAGGGGTGCCTGGCAGCTCTGAGCGGCGGGGTACACTGACCACCACCCCACATGGCCCCCAGGGTGCCAGGAGCCCAACCCTACTTGCTGTGTCATCTCGGGCAGAGCACACACCCTCTCTGGGCCCCCTGATCGCCTTGGAAAGGACATCTGTTGGGACTCCCTCTTCTTGCTCTTGAAATTTCTAATTTGATGATTTTAAGATTCCATCATCCTCAGGTTCTCTGAGGTTTTTACATGAGTAGTCTGTTTCTAAGAGTCTGTGATTCTCAGACTTGGCCTTTCCAGAATTTTCTCAACCACATCGTCTCTCCCGTGTGCACCAGTGATTGTTCTCAGAAGCACTGCAAGGTGAGCTAAGGCTCCCAGCCAGCTGGGGGGGGGGGGGTCCTCCCAGGTCACACCTCAGAGGTGTCCCCCTGCTTCAGCTTCGCTTCTGCATCCCCAAAGTTACTGGCGCTGTAGCTTGTCCCTCAGCTTGGGCCAATCACTTCACCTTCCTGGGCCTGTTTCCTCATCTAACAAATGGACATCTGCGTGCGCACCTCTCGACCTTGCCTGCCTGCTGGGGGAGTGAGTGGTGGTAGTGGTACCGGGGGAGAGTGAGCCCTAGTGAGACCCTGCCAACAGGGCTACTATTTTGGTGGGGAGACCAGGCATCAACCGGGGACAGGACCGTCCTGGGGGCCCAGCAAGGGGCCTGAGGGCCGCGCAGGCACCTTGGCCCCCGGGGCCCAGCCTCCAAGGCCCGTGTGGGCGGGAAGGGCTGGGCTCCCGTGCCTCCGACGCCACGAAGCGGGGCGTGAAATCCGGGCACGCGGTGCGGCGGAGCAAGGGCTGGGAGGACGCGGGCCATTCTTTGATGTGCTTTTGGGGTGTGTAATTAACTGTAACTGAAATATTATTTGATCTTTTATGTGGAAAATCAAATTGTGTTGTGTCAGACGTGAATAAATACACACCGGTCCGTTTCTGCAGTGGCGGTGGCTTCTCCCCAGCCCCCCTCCTCCCTCTCCCCGCCCCACCCCCTGCGCCGTGGTGGAAACATAATTCTCGCCTTTTAAACTTTTTCCCTTTGTCTGGTTGTGAAAGGCCCCATTGTCCTGGGGCAGGGGCGAGAGGGGGCTGGGGCCCCGAGCAGAGGGTCTGGGGAGGGGGGTGTCCCGCCCACAGACGGGGGCTGAGGCTCGGGGGCTTAGCACTGGTGGGGGGGGCACGTCTCCGTCTCCCGCACTGGGTGACTTGGAGCAAAGCGCTTCAGCGGCCTCAGCCTCAGTTTCCCCATTTGGGTTCCCTCTGAGGAGAGCACTGGGCCCCTGGGCCCCACGGTGGGGGAGCCACATTTTATAAGTGCTGGGCCCTGACGGTGGGATGGTGGGATTTGAGGCGCTGGGGGTTACTTTGACACAAGGGTGACAGCCTCTCTGGAGACTCAGTCGGTGATCTGGGTTCTGATCTTTGCCTGCATTGAAGCCACGGGAGGCTGTTGGGGGCAGGGGAAAAGGTAGTCGAGTGGTTCTGAAAGGATTTTGGAAGCAGCCAGGCCTGGGTTCAAGTGGTGCCTCTGCCTTTTATCAATTATGTGACCCTCTAAGACTCCGTTTCCTCACCTGGAACATGAGGCTGATCTCCATCACTGGGGTGGAAAGCACCTTAATCTTGGCACATTCTATTCCACCTGCACAGGACTCCCTGGTTGACACCCATCCGTTAGGCAGGGCTCAGCTTGGACGTCACTTATTTTTAGGAGGGACCTTGGCTGGCACAGCTGAGCCTGCCTTCTTAGGGTCCCCTTGTCCCCTCCCTCTGCTTTCCCCAGTTCCCTCCCATGACCCCTCCATCCTACCCATGCATGGACTTATTCTATGCCTGCCTTACCCTCTGCACTGCGAGCAGAGGAAGCTCCCCAGAGATGCTTCTTACCTTTCTGGCAGAGTCCCAGAACCTGGAACAGCATGAGGCACAGAGTAGGTGCTCAGGAAGTGTTCACTGCCATTATACCCCGCAAACTCTGGCTCCGTCAGGAACGTCCTGTGGCCCAGACCATGCTCATCAACCCCCTGGAAGAAGTTTTACCAGTCCCTATAGCGAAATCTGGTGCCAGGAGCAGGAATCAGAGATGGCCCAGTGAAAACATTGGGAGCTGGGCCTGGGCCAAATCAAACATCCGGGAATTAAAAAAATAAACAAAAAAAGAGAAGCCACAATTATTGTCTGAACTGGTAATATTTACCTGACTGGGAGACAATGTAATTTTGAAGAGTGAGCTGTCCAGCTGCCAGCTGGTCTGCCTCTGGGGGTGGGGGGCTGTTTATGTGGGTGGGGGCCTTCTTGCTTCTCCAGGCAGAAAGGCAGAGAAAGAGCCAGAAGAGGATCCCTGACTCTGGGACTCTCATTTTACAGCTGGGGAAACTGAGGCCAGTCAGGGGACAGCTTCCAAAGATCACACAGAGGGAGAAAGAGTCCAGAGTGGTTTCCATGTCCTGACTTCTAAACCAATGCCAGTTTCTCCAAGAATGACAATAAAAGCATGTGTCAAATGTTTTGTAGGTACTGGGCCCCGGGCCAAAGGTTTTCCACGCAGGTACTGTTTTTCATCCCTGTTTTGTAGGGGTCACATTTTAGTTTTCACAAGCCCCTTTCTCCATTAAAAGAATACTAAAAATGATATTTTATGACTATGTTAGTATAATGATGAAAATATTAATTTTATATATTAAACCATTGTGTTCAAAAGTTCTTTTCTTCTTCTTCTGATTTTAACAGAAATGAAAACATTTTCAAAGCCCTTAATGCTATCGTGGGCCCTGGGCTCCGTGACTGCCATGCCTGATGGGTAAGTTGATTCTGTACAGAGGGAAACTGAGGCACAGAGAGGCAGTCAAGGCTCAAAGAAGTAAGGCCACTAGCTCAGGGACACATAACTTGTTAACAAAGGAGCTATAAAACCAAGGTTCAGTGTGTGGGGGGACAGGCTTATCACAAAGAATGGGACGATCCCAGTGGACCCCCAGGACTTTCCCCTGCGCAAAGCCTCTTGCTGACCCCCGTGTTCTCCTGGGTCTGGGCTGTAGCCATGCTGGCTGGTGTCCAGGGTTGGGGAGGCCTATGGTGGTCTACAAGGTGACACATTCCCAATGTCCCCAAAAATCCCATTCAGAGGCTCCCCTTCTTGGTTTCTGCAGTTTTGGGACTTCCTGTCCTGGTTGTTCAATGGAGTCTTGGGCCATTGTTGGAAGTCCATAGATCATTCCCTCCCTGCCTTGGTCGTTGTAGGTCGGGACTTCCGGACTTCCCAAGGGCTGGACCACCTGCCCAGGGCTGGGAGAGATGCTGCTGTGGGCACAAAGGGCATTTGACAGTCAGAAAGTGGCTTCTTGCTGGTTTCCCTTCAATCTCCTGGTAACACCAGGGAGAAAGTCTCATTTGGGTGCTAATGTGTCAGTAACACTTGTCCCTAAGACTGGTTTATCTTCCTTTGTCACGCCTTGGGAGGTGGGGAAGGCAACCATGTTTGTCTCTAAGTTAGCAGCACTGTTTTTTCTTCGTTTTGATGGTTCCTTTTTATCGATGGCATCTTATACTGGTTTCCCACGTAAGGTGGGATCTTAAGTTTCTTTTAAAAATAAGTTTAAGTATGGGGCGCCTGGGTGGCTCAGTCGTTACGCGTCTGCCTTCGGCTCAGGTCATGATCCCAGGGTCCTGGGATCGAGCCCCGCATTGGGCTCCCTGCTCCACGTGAAGCCTGCTTCTCCCTCTCCCACTCCCCCTGCTTGTGTTCCCTCTCTCGCTGTGTCTCTCTCTGTCAAATAAATAAATAAAATCTAGGGAACACAAGCAGGGGGAGTGGGAGAGAGAGAAGCAGGCTTCACGTGGAGCAGGGAGCCCTATGCGGGGATCGATCCCAGGACCCTGGGATCATGACCTGAGCCGAAGGCAGACATGTAACGACTGAGCCATCCAGGCGCCCCATAAATAAAAATCTTTAAAAATAAGTTTAAGTAAAAAAAAATCAGTTAAAAGAGGGAGGTCAGTTTAGAGGAAACTACTAAGTAGATCAGCACAGAAATCATGCTGGAGGCCACAAATACATCCGTGTTGGTTTGACTTTGGGGCTCAGAGAGGGGCAGTGACTTGCCCAAGATCACACAGCAAGTAGACAGGCTGTAGAAAGGACTCAAACTCAGGTCTTTGTGATTGTAAAACTTCTGCTTTTATTTCAGGAGTCGTTCAGGTTTTGGAATGGGATGGGGTGGAGATTGGGGCCCTGTTGGTGGCCAGTTCCTCAAAAAAGCTTGTGAATATATAAGCATGATTTTGCTAACATTTCAGCAGCTTTGCTATTTAGGCTCAGAACTTTGGCATACACTCTGCGACATGTCCCCCGTGACCCCCTCCCTTGTATGATGACAGATGTTTTCCCTGGTTGGGACTCCATCCTGCTCCTGATTACATTTTTAGTGTCCAGTCTTTTCTCTGAGGGTCACCATGGATGTAGAATGGGCTACAGGGGGTGGGGGGGGACACATGTCCCTGACTGTGTCCACATGGCCCCTGAGAGCTGTGCAGGGAGGGAGCCAGGCCTCCCTGGGTGGAACAAAGCTGGTTCCCATGGCCAGAGCTGTTCTATCCAGCAGGGCTGCCTGGCTAAGGAGTGATCTCTCCATCACCAGAAGTATGCAAGCAGAGGCTGGGGTTGCAATTCTCACCCTAGGAAAGAGACTGTCTCTAAGGCTCTTCTTCTTTAGTAGATGTGTTCCCAGCATGTCCGTGGGGTTGGTGAACAGAGTTTGGGCACTGGGATCAGGCAGGGCTGGGTTGGAGACCCGTCTCCGCCAAGTTCCATTTCCCCCTGCTCCTCTCCTTGACTTCCCTCATCTCCTGGTTTGATTTTTCTCGCTAGCGCTCATCACCACCCTTGTCACTTTGTATGCTGTTCTAGGTTATCTGTGGCTGGGTTCCCAAAAGACCCCATCACTTACTGGCTTAAAATAACAACAATCATTCACTTGGCTCTTGAATCTGTCATTTGGGGAGGACTCAGCAGAAAGGACTCCTCGCTGCTGCAAGTGGCGTTGGCTGCCGAGGTTTGATTGGAGACTTCTGTCCCTCTTCATGGTCCACGAGCTGCTCGGTCTCCCTTCTAGCATGGAGGCTGGTTCCAAGAGCGCGTCTCCCCACGGAGCACAGTGGAAGTGCATGATGTCACTGAGCCAGGCTGACACAGCCACCTTCAGCCATCCTCTGTTGGTCAGGCTGTCACAAGGGTCTGCCTATTTTCAAAGAAGAGGAGACTGAGGCTCCACCTCTTGAGTACCAGGGACAGGGGAGACGTTTGTGACCACCCTTGGAAAATATCATCTATTGCCCACATCTGTTTGCTTCTTCGTTTACTGTCTCGTGAACACAGGGACCTTGTGTTACTCGCTGCTGCATCCTCCGCTTCTGGATGGTGCCTGGCAAACAGTAGGTGCTCAATATATGCTCGTCGGATACATAAATGGAGAGAGGACGGAAAAAAGAGGCTGGGCTGTAACAAGACAGGAAGGTGCAGTTGGGGTGACGGTCCGGGCAGGCGAGGGCGGCGTCCAGCTCAGGCAATTTCCCTAACGGCCGGAGCCGCACAGCCGAGAGTAATGAAACAGAGGAATGTGGGTGACATTTTTCTAAAGAGGAAAAATGTGGAGTTTCATGTCAAACTGAAAGACTTATCGGGTTCGCAGCGAGGCCAGAGCTCACTTTGGCGAACACACTGCGAGATGAAGGGGCGCAATCGCGTCCCGGGGATGTTGACGCCCCGCTGGGGCCATGCCTGCCGACACCGTTTTGCCTACCTCGCTGGCACTGATTTTCCTCCAGCGACTCCGAAATAGAGGTGGGATGAGTCTGGGGGATGGCAGTCGGGGAGGCTGGGCAGGGGATCGGGGTCGAAGAAGCCGGGGCACGAGGGGCAGGTGGCCCGGCGGGCGCGTGGGGAAATTGGCAACAACACCCAGCCCGATTTGCCTAGCACTTTCCATTTGCCCTCTGAGAAAGCTCTCTTTCCCCCTCTCAACACGCCCTCTCTTGATTCCGAGCCCCCTAGCAGCCCTGAGAGGCTCAGGGGGCCACGGGGATGCGTCCAGGGTGACACCGTCAGCCCAGGGCAGAGGCCCGACGGGGGCCCCAGTCTTCTGGTGGTCAGGCCGCGGCGTCTGGAATTGGGCCTTCCGGTTAGCAGAGGACTCTGCTTAAGTGGGGGCGTCCTGGCCAGTTCTGGGTTGAGGCTTCATTTCACACCGCTGAGCCCCGTCCATTCTGTGGAGCGTCATTCACTGGGCCATCGGACCAACGTGGCTGTCAGCGCCTTCGTTCCTGTTCTAGAGCATCTGCCGTGTGTTTAGCTGTGGACAGGTGACGTCTGGAACTTGACGCGTCCCCAGCGGAACCTGCCACCCCTTCCCCTTCCCTCCTCGCTCTCCTCGGGGGTGGCTTGTCTCATAAATAGGAGGAGCACCTCTGTCTTTCCAGGAGGCGCCCTTGACTCCTCTCTCCCACGAATCCCCAGGCACAACCATCCCCGAGGCCTTGTGACTCTACCTGACAAACCTCTCTTGAGTCTTTCTGCCTCTCCCTTCCCACATTGACACCACCCAGTTGGTGCCGCCATCTTCCCTCTCCTCAAAGACTGCCAACGTCCGTTCTCCCCTTCACAGCTCACCCGCCACACAGCAGCCAGAAGCTCCTCCAAGACGCAGCTCACTCCCTGCCTCCAATCTAGCTTCTCAAGGATCTCCTGGGGTCTGGACCCTGCCCTCCCCGGCCCTGCCCCTCCCCTGTCCAAGCCCCACACGCACGACTGGATCACCTGCAATTTTGCATGTGTTTGCTCTCTTCTCCCTCATACCTCAACCCGCCCATGCTGCGCTTTCTGCCTGCTACCCGTTTGCTCCTCTCCTGTCCGGGGCAGTGAGCTCCTTGGAGACAGGCCTGGACATTACCCATTTGGCTTTCCTGGCACCCATCATGTGCCTTAGCACAGCACAGGGGCTGGGTGCATGGTCACTGAATGACTGAATGATTCCAGCCTGTTGGTCAACCAGGTCCTCAGGAGAGGTGGTCCAAAGCACTGTCTGGGGGCTTGCCCAGACATGTGGTGGGTCTCAGGGGCCTGGGCAGTCAGCCCGTGGTGTCATGGCGCCCAGCTGTGCAGAGATAGCCTTAGGGACCAGGGGTTAAGTGGGGCTCACCATCTGGGAGCTGGGAGCCTATGGTTGTTCAGGGAAGGGACTCAGGTCAAGGAGGTTTGGGTCTTGTTTGGGGGATAGGAGAGGGGAAACTTGACTGGGAACAGCATCCTCTGGAAGGTCTAATGGCCTAGACAAAGGCTTGGAGGCTTGGAAGGGAAATCGCCACAGGCCGGGAGGAGGGAGATGCCCAACAATGAGGCTTGTCTGAAGCCAAGACCCGTGCAGTATCGGAAAGTCAGACTCACCTGGCTAAGTGCCTGACTCTTGATTTCGGCTCAGGTCATGATCTCAGGGTCCTGGGATGGAGCCCAGCATCATGCTCAGCGCTCAGTGGGGAGTCTGCTTGGGATTGTCTCTCTCCCTCTCCTTCTGCCCCCTCTCCCCCGGCTCATGCTCTCTCTTTCTCTCTCTCTCTCTCTCCAATAAAATAAAATCTTAAAAAAAAAAAGAAAGTCAGACTCAAGGGTGGGAGGACCTATAGAAACCTCAAACCCAATCCTCCATTTACCAGTGGGGAAACAGGGTTTCCCAGAGGCAGGGGTCTTGCCCACAGTCTTCCGACAGAGCCAGGATGGAAAGTCAGGACTCCGGACTCCGAGTCGAGTTCCTCTCATTCGCGAATGGGCTTTCCACGCATCCTGAAGAGGAAAATGGGAGGTCCTTGGCCTACAGAGCAGCATTTGGGGCCAAGGAGGGAAATGCCACTTCTCAGACCTGTTCAGGTCACCTCAATGTTACTCGAAGGGTAGGGGTCATAGATGCACCTTGTGTGTACCTTGTAATATCTAGGTCACTTCTGCCACCACCTGCTGGCCGCGGCCGGGGGTAGTGGGAGCTCACCAGGTTGGGATAGCACTCGTTTTCTGATCCTTTTCCAGTCCCTTCCAGAGGGGCTTTGGTGGGACTGTTGTCTGGTGCCTTCATCAGCGGAGACCCCAGTATATTAATAGTAAAAATAAATAAGAAACACCACCACTGATGGAACACTTCTTCAAAGCGGGGCATCGTGCATCGCCCGTCTGACTTCACGTAATCCTCAGGAGTTAGGAATTCTACCCAATTCATAGAAGAGGAAACCGAGATTCCGTTGTTGTCTGGATTCAAACCCAGATCCACTGGCTTCAAAGCTCTGAGGTGTTAGGCTGAGTGTTATGGAAAGTCTCGGGATGTGTTCAACCTGCAGGTGCGTGTTGGAAGCTGGCTGACCCCAGCCCTTACTGGGGTGTGTCTGGGCTTGAAGAATTTGACAAGGCACAGTATCTGCCACCAGATGCTTGGTCTAGAGGGAAAGACAAGACTGCCCTGTAGTGCACCTTATGGAACATCCTGGATGCCTTCCCAGAGCCTCCCCCACTGCACACCAAGGCGGGCTTCTCTCTCCTCCCTCGCAGCTCTAGCTCACAATGCTTTGCAGGGCATTTGCTTGATGTGCATCCCTCTCATTAGATTTGAAACTCGTAAAGATGGAGATTGCATCCCTAGCACAATGCCTGGGCCTCGTGGGTCCTCCATTAATGCTGATTTAATGTTGTAAAATAAACACACACACACAAAACATGCCAGGGTAAGCCAGGATATGTAATGAAATAAGCCAGGATATGTAACAAATGGATTTCAAGCAGGACAGTGCTTTGGAAGGATTATTATTTTATATGTTTTACCAAGTGAGCCATGTTCATGATAAAAATCCTAGAACATCAAGATAAGGATTAAAAATAAAATTACTCTTACCAGTAGCCACTATTACTATTTTGGTAAATAATCCTTCATACTTTTCAAGCTATATGCAGGGATGTTGCATTGACCAATTCCAGTGGGCACCATTCATATGGTATTTTTGAGTGATTATAGTTATCTAATGCACAGCCTGGGCCACTGTGTATGGTAACCCTAGGTATGTGTATGTCTGTCCGTGTTTGTTTTTTATAGAAATGACACCAAACTACATATAACATTTGAAAAGTTGTATTTATTACTAAAAAAATTCTGTTATCATCTTTTGTGTTTTAAATAGCTCATTTTCAAATGTCTTTAAAATAATTTAAATCATTAGGTTATTTTCAATTTTATTCCATTTAATGATAATATTCTATATTATGATGAACCTGCTTCTGGGTCTTTGTCCATTTAAGTTCTAGGGATAAATTCTAGGAATTCTGAGCAAGAGGATATTTGATGTTTAAGGCTTTTGATACAAACTGCCAAATTGTTCTCTAGGAATGTTGTACTAAGATGTGCTGTTTCGCCAATAATGCAGGAAAGAAAAAAAGGCTAGTATAAATTTGATAAGATGGTGAGAGAAGGAAAAGGAGAGGAGATGAGGGAGTACTTGATTTACCAGGAGCTTGTAGAGAAAGGTTTTGCTTTAGCAGGTTGAAAGAGGAACAGTCTGTTAGTGAGGGCTCAGCCTCCTGGCATGTAGTGTAGCTTTACAGCTCCTGTTTAGACTCTGCCCTGAATCTCTACTTGACTTTGAGCAAGTTATTTACCTCTCTGCAGCATTTTCCTCTCTGCAGTTTCTCTCCCTGTAAACTAGCAAGATTAGGCTACGTTTGGAACTGTAAATAAGATCATCTTGTGATTGATTGGTAATGCCTGCCTTGGAGGGCTGTGTTGAGATCGCCAAGCTGTCTGGACTTGGCAGGAAAGAGTTCTGTGATCAATTAATAGTGTCTGCCATGGGTGTGGGAAGTGAGGTGATGGAACCTTTACCATGTATTTGCTATTTCAGGACTAGACCCCTCTTAGAGGCTATTAAAGCTCTGAATAGGTAGGCAGTTTTTCCCAATACGTTGTTTCTCATAGATGTCTGGATTTTGAGGAATGCTTCGTCGAGGTAGCCAAGTGCTCCTACCCTGGTCTGTCACGTTCTGAGTGTATTGCAATGGAGCTAAGAGGCAAACGGCATCTAATTTCTGTCTCTCGACCCTAATCTGCATCTCATGACATTGTCTTCAGCCTGTAGAAGGAGGTTTGGGGATTTCCTGCAATTTCAGTATTCCATTCAGTTTTTATCATTTTAAGGTTCATGCGTTTCTAATTGTTATGAATACCATGGCAAAATTAATAGTTCTATGGTTGGTTTATTACATTTAGTAAAATTATGTGCATGCAGTGTTTGCCAAGAGAAGACGCGGCAGGCTCCTTAATCATGTAAAGATGATAATTTAGTTGTTACACTTGTTGAAATGATGGGATTAATTTTTAAAAAGTTTGCAAACTAGAGGAGAAATGTAAAACATTAATTTAGTTAGACAAGCAAGCCGACAACTGACAAATCCTTTCAGCCAAACCCGGTTATGGAGACGCTATGGACCCAGCAGGGAAGAGACTCATCAAGGAGGCTTTGGCTCTTTCAGGGAATTGAGAGTGTGAGGATGGAGTGTGCTGTGTGACTTTTGGGGAGCCACTTTCCTTCTCTGGGCCTTTATTTTTTCTTCTATAGAATGGGACTAGTGGTATGGTTTTCAAGTCATGTCCTGCAGAACCCTAGGGTTTCAGAAAATGTCTTGGGGGCTTAAAAAAAAGGCAGATGGGATAAGATTTCAGCAGAGTGGGCATCAATTTTGGGGAGTCTGTCCAGACTCCTTTTTTTGGGTGCTGGCACCCTGATTTTCCCTTGGGGAATCTCTCTTCCACCGCTCTTATTAGTCTATGTAGTTCTGGAAGGGTTAACCCACCTCCTGGCTCCAGAGGGTGGCTCTGACCCAGGATTGGCCAGTAAGATCAGCAAATTATCCTGGCTATAGTGATTGGTTTGGAGCAATCTCATGACTCATGTATGGCCAGTCATAGCCACTGAACCTTCTTCCTGGCATTTTTGCTAGAACTATATAGAGTAAGTCTCTCTTAACTTTGGGGCAGCCGAGCCAGGCGAATGAGAGACTAGAGCTTTGGGGGCCATCTTGGTCATGATTTGGGAAGAGCTTGTCTGAGAATGAAGCCGATGCGAAGGAAAGTGGTACCAAAATACAAAACAGATTCCCAATGTCAGCTTCCCAACTCCTGGATCCAGCCATACCTGACGCCTTGGACTTTTCAGTTATAGGAGCCTATGAGCTTATAAATTCCTTTTTTTTTCTTCAGCAATTATGAGTTGAGTTTCTGTAACTTGTAACCCAAAGGGTCCCAATTAATGTGGACTCTCATCCCATTTCAACTGGAGCTGACCTGGAATTCCACTTTAAAATTTTGTTTGAACAAAGAATTCTGTTACTAAAAAGTCAGACTGAGACTAGATGATTCACAAGGGCCGTTCTATCTGTGACCTCCTGTGTCTCCATGGGTGACACTGTAGGTGTGTGCGCTCACCGTTGTATGAACTAGGTGTGGGCACACACACAGGAAGGAGGTTGGCTCTAGTGAACTTCACTGAGAAGGCACCACATGAAGTGGGTCTTGAAGGGTCAGTAGGAGTTCTCTGGAGGGTAGGAAGAAGCAAATGGAATTCCAGGTGGAGGGAACAGCATATGCAGATGGTCTGGAGGTTGAAGACTGGAAGGCATTGGGGAAGGCTAGACAATCTGGTGTGGCTCAAGTAAGGGCTCTGTGGGTGGAGAGAACATGGAGACTTGAGGAAATGAGGTGAGAAAGCAGGTGCAGGCCCACCGGGAAGGGCCTCACATGTCGGCATGAGGATTTGGAGTGTGGCTGGCAGGCAGTGGGCAGCCATGGAAAGTTCTTGAGCAGGAGAGAAGCAGGGCCCAGTGAGAGTTGGTTGCTGGGAACGGGACAGACTATGGAGGGGAAATCAGTCTCCCTGAGTGGCTATGACTGAGACTTCTGGTCCTTCTGTCAGCTCCGGAGGGATCCCAGGTCCCCGTAGCTGGCATACCAGGGCTGGCTGGGCCTCACCATTCCCAGGCCTGGAATCTGAGCATTCTTTTGAGGAAGGGGGTCTGGGAGGCTGCTTGGTGGAAACTGAGAGGGTGGGGAAAGGCTTCTCAACTCTGCGGGCTCCATTTAACCGGGTGTGATTTACAGGGATGTTGTGCTGGTTCCCAGGGGAAACCAGTCTTTTCCCACCACACTCGGGACTTTGCTGGAATCTAAGGATATTATGAAAATTCTTACAAGTTTTCAGGGGCTTACTCTCTTTTCCCTTGCCGGTCCCTTCCCTCCAATCTGTCATATGGGCCACGTTACATTATACTTCAGAGGCTGTTTCCCTTTTTCTGGATCACCCTGCCCTGCTTTTCTCTTGCCCCAGGGTAATAGTAACCCTAACAACCCTAACAGGAGAACTAGCAGCCACACAGGCACGAACCTCTATGACAGGCCTACTACGTGCTCCCACAAGGCTAAAGGCTTTATGTATACTTTCTCATGAAATTCTCTCAACAGTCTGATGAGTCTAACACTTTTACTATAAGCAAGCCAGAGAGATGAAGAATTTACTAAGGCCTATAGCCGGGAAGAGCAGGAGGTTTGATTTGAACCCAGGGCTGTCTGAGATGGGCCAGGCCTTGGATTTTGGGAGGCCTGGCTGGGAGTTTGAGGAATCTAGGTAAAGGGAAGAGCGAGAGGAAGGGAGGGATGAATCAGCGGCATGAGAGAAGGGTTAAGGGGGAGGAGAGGGGCACTGAGTCACGTCTCGGCAGCCCGATTGGGACAGTTTGAAGAGAGGAAGCAGAATTATTTGCAAAATGTCCGCGAAGCTCCAGGCACCAAGCAAAAGGAAAAGAAAGACATGGGGGCTCTGTGTTAGGATGAAGGTGAGCAGGTGACTCACGGTGGGTGGGAGATGGGGTGCAGAAAGCTGGGGCTTCCGGAGGCCCCGGTCTGGGAGGAGGCGCAGGGCACGGTGCTTGAGCCCCAGGGAGTCTCAAGGAGAAAGGTTAGCCCCGGGCTGCTTTGCGTTCTGGGCCCTCAGATCCATATTATCAACCAGAGAGGGGCAAGGGGCTTACAAGTGTCCAGATGCCTTTTACAAGCTTACCTTGACAAAAGCGCAGCTTTCAACACAGAGAAACCACAGGCAGGGAGATTGGCTCGTTGGGCAAAACGATTGCATTTAAAAAAACAGCCATGTGCGTAGCGTCCTGGGTGGTGTCATCTGGGTACCAGGCAAAGTCAAACCTGTTCTGCCTTCATCCCTGTTTGCGGGTCTCCGCGGCGGAGCATCTGAGCTCCCTGGGAGGCGCCGTCCAAACCTGCAAACCCGCACCTGAGGCCCTCTGGGTTTGGGAGGTGGGGTGTGTGTGGCAAACAGTCTACTGATCACCCGCACCCCGATGGGCACAGCTGGGCAGGGTGACTCTCCACCTGCGCTAGCTGCATTTTATCGATGAGGGAACAGGCTCAGAGGGGGACTGGTTGGCATCTGAATGGGGGTCGGCCTCTATAGCTTGCCCTTTTGCTTCTCCCGGGGCCAAGCCTCCTGCCTCCAATTTCTCAGTGGTGGGTGTTCGGCTGGTTCGGAAGGAACCCCCTTCGCCACCGCCAGCCCTGCCCTTGGTGGGTCCCCACTCTGGGTGCAGCTTGAGGTCAGAGAGTTAGAAAGCCTCTGTGGCCGATGCCAAGTGACCTCAGTCAGCTTTTGCCTCCAGACCCAGCCTCCTGCCCAGGGGGGCCCCTGAAGCTGCAGGCTGCAGGTAAGACGGGGAGCGGGGGCAGAAGGAAGAAGGGAAGAGAGTGAGAAAGGCTTAATTCGAAGGGAGAGCAAATGGAATGCCATTCATGAAAGACAGAAATAATAATGATAAGGGGCGCCTGGGTGGCTCAGAGGGGGAAGCGTCTGCCTTCGGCTCAGGTCATGATCTCAGGGTCCTGGGATCGAGGCCTGCATTGGGGGGGGGGGTCCCTGCTCAGCGGGGAGCCTGCTTCTGCCTCTCCCTCTGCCCCCTCCCCACCACTTGTGCTTTCTCTCTCTCTCTGTCTCCAATGAGTTAATAAAATCTTAAAAAAAAAAAAAAAATAAGAGTAGTAATAGCCAGGTACTCTTGATGAGCACTTTTCACAGATTATCTTACTGAATTTGGAGGCAGGGACTTTCATGCCTCCATTTTATAGATGGGGACACTGAGGTTTAGGAAGTTGCAGGGAAGGGCCCGGGATTCTGGCCCCGGTCGGGTGGGTTGAGGAGCTCGTGGGGACAGGGGCATGACTGACAAGACCTCCCAGGCTGTCCTGTCTGCAGAGCGACCGTGCAACACTGGACCGTGTGGGCCCAGAGCCGAGCGGGCTGCCCAGACGGTGGCACCTGTCCTTCTCCTTTCCTGACGGATCCGTGGGTTCTGGGGAGGAAGCGTCCGTTCAGACAAGGTGAGCGGGCCAGGCGGGTCTCCTCTGCGAGGTGGGGCTTTCCCTCCGGATGTGAGCTAGTAGCTGCAGGAACAGCAATCCCCGGAGCAGGGAACAGGGGCTGTGCTCTGACTCTGTGCGCTGAGCAGAGCCAGGCCCTTGCTGCTTTATCTCGTCTAACCCCAGTAACATCTCAGCGAAGTGTGACCAAGATTCCCATTTTACAGAAAAAAGAGACTAAGGCTCAGAGAGGTCAAACGACCAGCCCAAAGATGCACAGCAGGGAGCAGCGGGGCTGGGGCAGGCACTCGGGTCTCTCTCTCCCCGTTCAGCCTCTGCCTTCCTCTGCCCTGGGGTTGGCTGTTGACCCACCGTCACGAGCCCTCCCGCATCGGCCCCTGGGGACCAGCCAAGCGGGAATCCTGCCCCAGGCCTGACACAGACGGCGGAGAGAGCGACCCTCTCGGGCGGTACGTACATACGTCCTCACCCAGCCTGGCCCAAGTCACATCCGTGTGATTTATGCTGCAACAAGCCACTATGTGTGTTTAATCCGGAGGCTGTGATGACCGCCGTTTCGGCCTGATTTATGAGGCTGTCGTTTTTTTATATGAAAATCACTACCTGAAAATATCCGTCCTCCTAGTATTGACGGAGTCGGACCATTTGCTTGAGAGGCGCCGAGAGAAAAAGGGAGCCCCGTGTTTCAGCCTCTGGGGCTGGTGCTGCAGGCTGCTTGGGGAATGGCCGGAGATGCACACGTGGGGAGCCCCACGCCCTCCTGGGAACGCACGCACACGTGCACGGAGCCTCCGCGGCACGTGCTCATGCCTATACACACGTGTTCAAGCAGTAGGCGTGCCCACATGCGTGCACATGTGTGAGGGAATGCGGAGTCACACACACATGTGCTCGTGCTTACACTCAGCCACGGTGCATGCACACGCTGGTGCACACGTGCGTATGCCGTGGTCATGCCTATATTTACATGTGCGTGCACGCACACACATGCACAGGGAGGCACCCGGTCACACTCATGTGGGACCATGCATTTAACCATGTTTAGTGCATGTGCGTGTTTATACAAACACGCACATGCACACATATACTCAAATATACTGGTATGCTCATCCATGTGTGTCCACACTGCAGGCGTGCCCACACACACACTCACGGGTACTCATGCATATATTTGCACACCCCTCCTATACATGCACACACTCATACACTTGTACAATTTCATGTCCCACACCCCGCCCCTGGCCCAGACCTGCAGGTGTGGAGAGGGACTGAGTGAGGAGACACAGAGATCTGGGTTCAAATCCCGGCTCTTTCCCTTCCTAGCTGTGTGGCTTTGGGTAGGTAGATATTTAACACTCCGGGCCTCAGTTTCCCATCTGTCCAAAGAGGACATGGAAGCCAGCTCAGAGTGCTGCATAATTAAGAGAGACCACATCAATAAAGAGCCCGGTCCATAGTAGGGCTTAGGAAATGATGACTCTTTGAACCAGTGGCTGGACCCTCAGGAGCCATGACTCAGGATAGTGTGGTTGCTTCCCAGCTTTGCTGTTCAGGCCCGATTAGGTCCTTTGTCCGTGTCCTATATGCACCTCACACTCCAGCTCTACTCAGCCCAGTAGGCCTTTGGAGCCTCTAGGATTTTAACAATGATGTTCCCACTGCTTGGAATGCCCTTCTGTTACGTCTCTCCAGGAAACTCCTACTCATTCTGCAAAACCCAGCCTAGGAGCCATCTCCTCTAGGAGGTCCTCCACGAACACATCCCCCTCCATGCACTCTGGTACGTAGCAATTACTTGCACAGTCATACTCTTTAATAAGAGGTTCGTGCATGAATCCACTCCTAGGATCGTGCTCTTTTCACATCACAAAATTAGAGGCCTAATGATAACAATAAGGGCCGGCGCTGGCTGCTTCCTGCTGGGCCCTCTGCTAAACACCACACCCTCACCATCGAACTCCTATCCCATTTTACAGATAAGCAAGGCGAGGCACAGAGAGATGAACCGGTGGGCCCAAGAAGCCTGGTGGGGAGGAGCTGAGCCTGATACCCGGAGGACTCCAGCATTTGAGTCTTAGCCATGTACCGTGGGGGGATGGTTCGATGATGGACTGGCTGGCTGGCCGACTGAGTGAATGAATGAATGAGGGACAGCCCGAAGGAATGAATGAATGAATCAAGAGACAGAGAGGCAGATGCAGAAACCAGTGGCTACTTTACCTCCTCATCGTGAGTTGCCCCCGACAAGCCTCCTCAATGCCACCAACCCCGAGGCAGGCGCTGCAGCCCCCTTCCCTGGTCAGGCGGCTCTAGCGGCCCTGGGCAGCTTTGATTTCCTGATGGACCCCATCTGTCCCCCAGCCTGTGACTCCTGTTTTGTCTAGATGCCAGGGGATGCCGGGCCATGGCTGTCTGTGGGGTGTGGATGGCACAGGACCAGCCAGGCGCCACCCCGGTGCCCAGCCCTCCTGCAGCTGATGCACAAGAGTCCATCCACAGCGAGTTAACCCCCACCTTGGCCACTGCCTGCAGCCTTCTCCCGATCTGCAGCGAGAGGGAAGTAGGTCAGCTGGAGCCTCTCGCCTGAGATGTGGGCCCATAATTCATAAGGGGAAGGCGTCAGGGGTGTGTTTTGACTACAGAGTCATAAGCTCTGGGATTCGGGTCTGTGAGTGCCGTCCTGACAGATAAATTGGTTGGAATTCAATTGTCTGTGACGGGAGGGCTGATCTCCCCAACTGCTTTCTGCCTGGGACTTTGTGGCTCGCGGGACAGAGAACGGGGAGGCCCGCAGGAGTCCGGCTTCTGGCCAGCGTCCTGCCGCCGTCCCTGGAAGCCAGTGCACGCGTCCCCCCTGCGGGTGCAGAAGGTGGGAGAGCGGCGCCGGCGAGGAGGCCTGCGCTTAGGGACTCTGATACTTGGCTGCTTGGTTGCTGTCTTGCTGTGTGACCTCAGGCAAAGCTTTTCCCTCTCTGGGCTAGTTTAAAATGTGAGGGTTCATTATCTCTCCTTCCTTCCTCCCTTCCTTCCTTCTTTCCTTCCTTCCCTCCCTCCCTCCCTTCATTCATTCCTCTCCTGGGTGCTAAGAGGATATTAAGACTTACAAGGGGTCTAGTCCTCAAGGCAAGGCACTCAATCATACATTCATTCATTCAACAAGTATTTATTCAGGACCCACTCTGTGCCTAGAGCTGAAACAGAAGGGAACTGGGAAGACAGGCCCTTGTCCTCGGGGAGACACGAATCAGGTCAACCCACCAGTGCAATCATGAGTACAAATTTGGCTGGATACGCTATGAAGTAAAAACAGAGGAAGAGAGAAGCAGGGGTCCCACTTGGAGAGGGTGCTCAGGAAAGTATCAGAGGAGACGTTTAGGTTGCATGCCTATGGGTGAATTTGGGGTGAAGAACATTCTAGGAGGAAAGGGGCCTTGTGCAGAGGCTGGGACTCCAAAGAGGGTGCTGTGGCTGTTCCAGAATTTCTTGGGGGTGAGGGAACCTCTTTTTCTGCATCCTCTGCTTCCTCAGCCTGTCTCCTGTTGGCCTGGACCTTGGCCCACCTGAAAAGATTCTACACTTCAGTGCAGTGGAAGAATTCATCCATTTTCCTCGGCTTCTTCATTGAGCTGACTCTCCCCCTGTCATACCCCAGAAAATGACAAATATCTCAGGAAGCAAAAGAAATATCACGGGGAGCAAAAGGTAGGCAGGCTTAGGGCCAGGTGCAGGTTGGACAAACGGCCTGGGGAAGGTCCCTGGGGACTGCCAGGGGTGGGGGGCGAGGAGGCTGGGACCCAGGGTCTGTCTGTGGCTGGGTGATTGCCCACCAGGGCCTCAGTGTCTTCATCTGTAGATGGGGAGCCCTGCTGACTGGGTGGTCCCTTTCACCTCCAGTAATTTTCCATTGCTGAGCGGGGTTGACAGTTTCCTGGCATGTCCGACTTCTAGAAGCAGCAGAGGGAAGGGCTGTGAGGCCGGCCTCAGTGTCACCCAAGCCCTGGTCTGAACTGCAGCTCTGCCCCGGTCGGGCTGGTTGACCAGGAGGCTCTGCCAGCTTTCACTGACCTCCGAGGCTCTGTTTGCCTCATCCGTGAAATGGGCACTGTTTACCAACCACGATGGGGCATCGTGTACGTTAAGCACAAGGACACAGCATTTGTCCAAGGGTGGTTTGCATTTTACCTGTGAGTGGGACAGGAGGTGATCACAGTTTCTATTTTCCTGGTTTATGTATTTGTTTTAATATCTATTGGACACACATCTAATGAGCACATTCCTACCAGTGGTTTTGTGGATGTTATTGCTTCGGATGAGACTCAGGTTGGAAAAAATGAGTAAATTAAAAAAAAAAAGAGGGGTGTCTTGGTGGCTCAGTCGTTAAGCGTCTGCCTTCGGCTCAGGTCATGATCCCAGGGTCCTGGGATCAAGCCCCACATCGGGCTCCCTGCTCCGCGGGAAGCCTGCTTCTCCCTCTCCCACTCCCCCTGCTTGTGCTCCCTCTCTCGCTGTGTCTTTCTCTGTCAAATAAATAAATAAAATCTTAAAAAAAAAAAAAGACAAATAAATAGTTGGGAGGGTATTTGAAGGGGGCCGAAGTGTGTTAGGTTCTGAGGGTGCTCACATGGAGCCCTCAACATCAGGCAGGGGCTTAGCAAGGCCCGGAGGATGGGCCATGGCTGCTAGATGAGGAGGAGGAGGGGGAGGAGGATTTTTCTGGTTGAGGTGACCGGGGAATGCCGGCTGCTTTGGTTAGATTGCTGTGTGGCCTCAGGCCAGGCCCTCCCCTTCTCTGGGCTGGCCCTCACTCACTCGGAGATCTCAGCGGACAGTGATGCCCTACGATGGCCTACAGGTCCCGGCCTGCCTGTTTTGCGGAGGCTCCGAATGATAAGGCCTTGTGCAGGCAACCTCGGTCCTCTGGCGCTCGGGAAGCTTCTGGTGGAAAGAGCAGGGCAGAGTGCAGCCACGGGAGCATCTGGTTAAAGCCTGGCAGGGCCCCGCCTCTGGGACCCGGACCCAGTAGCGCTTCTGCCAACCCTGGGTGATTTATGTACCTGCTCTGAAGGTCACGATGCTCGCGCCTTTTCAGCCTGGGAGGTCAGGAGGGTACCAGCAAGAGGGTGTTTAATGAGGTAGGTAAGTATTAGGTGAACGGTGGTGATGGCCACAGGCTGGGGGCTGCTCAGAGGGCTTCTCCCAGCTGGGAAGTGTGAGGGGTCCTGGCCATATCCGTGCTTGTGGTGGCTGCGTCATCTCCTGGCCCCCCACTCCAGAGCACGTGTCTGAGCAAAGAACCCACCCGAGATGGGAGAGCCTAACCCTCAGATGGCTTTGCCTGGACCAAACTCACGCCTTGTCCTCTCCTTCTCCAAGGAACAGTCTTCCATGGAAAGGAAGGAGTCCAGGCTTAAGGGTGCAGAGTCTTGGATTCCAAGTCCTGTCTCACTAGCTGCGTGATAATTGGGCCACTCTGAACTTCAGTTTCTTTCTCTGTAAACTGGGATAAATCAAATGCAGCTGAGAGTCTAGAAGGAAAGCCAGCTTTGGATGGAGGCGATTGCCTTTGGGAAGAACAATATGCATCAGAACAGGGAAGAGCAAGCCCAGGGCTGGATGAAGCTGGTGAGTCAGCTGGAAAAGCCCACAGCTTGCTTCGCAAACAGTGGGTGCTCACTTGTTTCAGCTCACGCCTGGTCTTGAGGCTTGAGAAAGAGATCTCAGGGATCCTCAAAAAGAGGCCATGATACAGTAGGTCAGCAAGAAAGGGCATCCCGGGTAGAGGGGAGAGCACATGCAAAGGCCTGGAGGTGGGGCAGATTCTGTGCTTGGTTAGGAAACCATGTCCTGTGCGGGTGGCAGGAGCGGTGGGGCAGGGGTGCAGGCAGGGCACCTGGCGAGACCAGACAGAGGAGGTGGGGCGGAACAGTGTGGGGGGGGGCGGCTTGGCGGGAGGAGGGGGCAAGATCAGATGAGTTTCCCTTCTCTTCAATTTTCAAAATCCCTGTATACACTCCCCATGTATGTAATTTTATAAACCTGCGTAAATGTCATGTCACCCCTGTGTTTCTCTAGGGCTGACAGCTTTATTTCCTTTTTTTCTTTATCCTCGGCTTCTTCCCCCACCCCCCACTGAACCCCTGCCACGTCAGACCACCTGCCCAACAAGGTTACCCAAGTTAACAACCTAGTCTTAATTCCTTTACAGTTGTCATAACTGGCCCTGTGCTCACATCATCATAACCAGACACACACAAATACCTATGTGAAGTTTTGTGATTGATGTGCCGTTTCCAGCAAGGGGATCCTATTGCTTTGCTTCACCTTGCTTTTCCCACTCAAAACGTCTCCTGTAATCTCTTGAGCCCACCAGGACAGCCCTGTTCCATCTTGTCAAGGGCTCTCTGATGTTCTGTGGCATGGCACTCACTGGTTCCCGCCTGAGAGCATTTGTGTGGTTTTGCCTTGCTGATTATTTGCCATCGCAAATGATGCCGCAGGAAACGTTCTCGAGCACGTGGCCTTAAGAGCTGCGCGTTTATTTCTGTGGGAGAGGCTCCCAGGAGGGGGATTCGCAGGGCCCTAAGGTAGATTTTCCATTTTCAGGGATGTAGTACAATTGCTTTTCTCAAGGGCTGTAACACCTTACATCTCTGGCAGTGATGATCGGGAGGGCGTTTCTTCCCTAGTCTAGTGGGGTCATTGTTCTCAGCCTAATGGGGGTCAGGGATTTGGGTTTCCCAAGAGTGTCTCTGTGCCCACAGGGAGGAATGGGTTAGAGGTGAGAAGCACTGATTCAGTTGATTACTGGATTGGTATATGCTAGATTGTGAACCCTGTGAGGGTAGAGTCTAGTCTATTTTCAGGCCTGGATCCTCCAGCAGTAGAATATACAGAGGAGGTACTCAGTGAACATAAGTTGAATGGAAGGAGGGATGGGTGGATGGTGGGTGGATGCATAGGTGGATTGATGGATAGATGGATGGATGGATGGATAAGTGGATGGATAGATAGATGGGTAGATGGATGTAAGGATCAATGGATGGATGGATGGATGGATGGATGGATGGATGGATGATGGGTGGATGGATGGATGGGTGGATGGATGAATGTGTGGATGGATGGATGGATAAATGGATGGATAGATAGATGGATAGATGGATGTAAGGATCGATAGATGGATGGACAGATGGGTGGGTGGATGGATGGATGATGGGTGGATGGATGGATGGATGGATGGATGATGGGTGGATGGATGGATGGATGAATGTGTGGATGGATGGGTGGATGGATGGATAGATGGAAGGATGGATGAATTCTGAGAGCAAGCCATGTTTTTTGGGAGATTCCATTTTCCCTAGTCCTGTGTGTGGACAAATAAAAAAATTAATGAATTATCAGCTCCATCCCTCACACTGAGGTAGTGGCAGGAGGACAGGCCATTGGCAGGGAGTGGTAAAATGTTTCTGAGTGGAGAATTGATGAGCAGTTGTGGATATTATGGACAGAGTGATTTGATTCATCTTGCCCTGCTGGTGCTACTTTGAGACTCAGGGTGCAGCATCAAGCATCTGTCTCCCCAACACCTCCCCTGCCCAGACACCATGTCTTACAGCAGAGGAAGGGCTGTTGAGGGTTAGAAATAAGGCTCCTGGGGGCGGGGGGCAGCTGTGGACTCAGAAGCTGGAGAGATGCCTCTTTTCAAGATTTGATAAGAGTAACCAATATTTATTTACTGAGCACTTAATGTGTGCAAGGGACCATGCCTCGTATACATCTCATCACCTCCACAACGGCCCCATGGGTGGCTACTCTTACTATGGCTGTGTCACAGATGAGAGAATGGGGGCTCAGGGAGGTTGGGTCACTGGTCTGAGGTCACAGAGCAAGGAAGTAAGGAGCTGATAAAGCCTCGACCACTGATTTTATCCACTGCTCTTTGTTACTTCTTGAAAGTCTGCCCAGTGGTGTTCCATCTCTGCAGGAGCCCAGACTCCTCCCCCTTCACATTCTGGCCTCAACCTACCTACTTGGCAGCCCCAAGCAATCTTTCCCAAAGACCCAGGCAGCTCCAGCCTTTCCTTGCCTCCTCTGCCCTGCAGAAGTATATGGTGGCGGTGGGGCGGGCTGCAGAGGTATATGGTGGTGGTGGGGCGGGCAGAATTGTGGCCATGGAGAGAGAAGAACCATATTCTAGTTTGGCCTCTGCCGTTCCCTAGCCTCAGTGTCCCCATCTGCAAATTGGGGTGATACCTACCGCTGAAAGGATGGTATGAGGAACTGCAAGGTTGCTGTGTTCTTACAAAGGATATTGTCATCCCTGACCTGACCCACTCTGTGAGGCTCTTGGGGTCACCCCTACGATGGCCCCACAGGGCACAAATATGAGACCATGACTTCCCATGTCACTCTCAGCCTCCCAGATCACGCCCTCAGCCTTCCTGCAACCCACCTGCTTCTATCATCCCGACTTCTGAGACCTTGTCTCTTGCCTTTGTGCTTTTGTCATGTGTTACCTTGGACTCAACACCCACACATCCCTTCTCTGACTGCTGTTGGCTTCCCTGGGTAAATACTCTTTCTTGAACCAGTTTAGCCTGAGACCTTTGGTTTAAATGCCTAGGGAGGAATGCTTTCCTGCATGCTCACCGAGTTTCATTCATTCATTCATTCATTCATCCACATGTGCAGTCATTTGCTAAATATCTACTGAGGGTCTATATGTGCCAGGCGCTGTGCGGGGAACTAGGGGCACAGCAATAAAAAACGTTCAGATAATTCTCACGGAATTTATATTTTTCAACAAAGGCATAACAAAAACTTTGTAAGCGGGATCTGGACAGTTTACAGCCTTAGTTCTGAGTGGTCCAAGGGGTAGATGAATGAGTAGGGGTTGATTAAGCTCAATATTAAACAGAGTGTTCTGTACCTGAAATGGGGAGTGAGCTCCCCGTCATTGGAGGCACCAGTGAGGGGGTTGGGCTAGGGACTTTTAAAGCCTTCCCAACTCTTGGTGTCTGTGACTAGGGACTGGACCCCGGCCAGCATCCCCTTCCACTGAATTGCCCCAAGCCTTATGGCTTTGAGCCCATTTGTGCTCAGGCTCCCAGTGTCACACTGGCTTCTGGTTCCTCAAACCTGTTGGGTTCTGCCAGGCACCGCCCCATCCTTGGGCTAGGAGGGGCCCCACTCGGCCTGCCTCCTCCTGGGCCCGTCCTGTTTACGAGGCTGTTGTCCCCGGTTGCTGGGGCAACGCTGGATCCATGCCCCACTCGGAGCCCACTGACTTTGGGCCTTTTCCACGATTTTTGGACACAGCAGCTGTGCCTGCCTCCCGTCTGGGCGGGCCCCTTGGGTCGAAACCCAGCGATGTGTGTGTTTGCAAGCACCCTGAGCTCACGCGACTCTGGGTTTTCCCATCTAGCTCCAGCCAGGGGACCTTCTTCCTGCTGTGTCGGGCAGAGTGAAGACTCAGGCTCTGCCGCTGGGCTCTGTGGGTTTGAATCCCACCGCCATTGGCAGCCGCCTCAACCTCCCCGTGGAGCTGCTCAACCCCAGAGCATCTGGACTCTCTCTGTGTCTATCTGAATTATGACAAAGCTTTTGCCTCTCTGAGGGAAACTGGCCAGGCTCGGGTGATAAGGAAGTCCTCTCTGGATGAGGGAACAGAGCCCACCGTGCCTGTCTCGACATTTCCACCTGAGTGGGCTCCTCCTTGATTCCTGGCAGGAGGCTGGGTGTCCATGGTGACCGATGGGCCCAATTATTCCCTGAGACCCCCCGCCCCACCCCCCACCCCCTGCAACATGACTGTCATTTCTCTGCTGCCTGTCACCTGACCCTGTGCCTGAAATGGGGCTGGTGTCCAGGAGGCCTTGTCCTTCCTGAGCCTCTCCATCTCCTAGACCCTGTGGGACCGGGGTCTCCCCACCCATCCTCAGCGGGACAGAGATTTACAAAGGGCCCTGGATTGGGAGGTGGGGGACCTGGGTACCACTTCACTTTACTAAAAACTCCCTTCTCTGCGTCTTAGCGTCCTGTCCGAGGTGTGGGTGAGCTGAGAGAATCCTTTTTCTTTTTCTTTTCTTTTCTCCCCCCATTTATTTGCAGCAACTTTCTTCCTTAAAATGAAATCTTAGGTGGAATAGTATGAACGAGAGAGGGGCAGACCGGGATGCAGGAGGGATCTAGAATATTCTTCCACAGAGAGAAAGGCGGAGATGGGGGCTGGCAAGGAAAGGGGCCGAACTGGCAAGCTTTAGAGTCACCGCCCCAGACCCCACGTCCTATGAAAGCCAGCCTCTGCCTTGTCCCGTTCCGTCCGGCTCCTGTAGTCTGGTGGGAGCCAGCTGGGGCAGGGGCTCTGTGAAGGTGAATGCCTTTGCCTTTGAACAGGGCCTTCCCAGAGACCGTTGGCAGAGAGCCCAGGGAGAGGGGGCTCGCCGGCGGGGCTGGGGACCACTGGCGGAGGCGTGAGCAGCTCCTTCCCGGCACTGAGCAGCACGTTTTGTTTATATTGGGAGGGTTTCTGACTTCACAGTGAGAGTATTTTGGGAGAGACTGTCTCTTCTACATCTGGATTGGGCTGGGGACCAGCTGGGGCTCCTGTGTCTGTGTTCACGCTGTTGTCACACGTAGGGACAGGCTGCCAAGTACCGGGACGGGGGTTGCAGCTGGAGGAACTCTCTCCCTCCCATTGCTTTCTGTGAGTCCCTTGGTGTCTTTAGAAAGCTCTGGCATGGGCAGCAAGACCCAGGGGGCCTGGATGTGGACGCCAACCCCTGCGCTCTCACCTGTGGGACCCTGGGTGAACGGTTTCCCCTAGGGAGCCCCGGGTTCTCATCTGGAAGATCGGAGTGACTAGCGGGGAGGGTGAAATGAGACCGTGCCCCCAAGACATTCAGGGGCCTACAGCGGTGAGCGCCTTGTCTCTGCCACACCTGGGGGTTCTGCACAGCAAGCAGAGCGACGAGACGGCCGTAGGGACACTGGCCGTGGGATTCTGTTCCAGGTCATCTTTCCCTGGTACACTCACTTTCTCAGACATACACGATGTGGACACATATCCGTGTCGAGATGGACACAGACGCAGAGGGATTCACACACGCTACGCCGGCCGAAGCGCGAGGACACACACACACACTCAATCCAATTCAGTCCGATGAGTCTATCTGGAGCTGGTCATGCTAGGCAGTGCTTCCCAACTCTGAGAAAGTGCCTCCCCAATGTCTGGTCTGCTGGGGGAGGCAGATGCTTCAGTGGGCCCCAAGCAAGGCACAGGAAACACAATCATTCCGATCGGGGGAAGGGCTGTGGTGGGATTAATGGCAGGTGTGGTGGGAAAGGGGGTTATCATAAGATGGGGGGATCAGGGAGGTACCCTTTCCCCATACAAAGCCATACTGAAACCATGAGAAGGAGCTGGTCATGCATGGAAAGGTCTCGGGTGCAGAATGTTCCGGAAGAGGGAACCTGAAGGGCAGAGATCATGAGGAGTGCGGAGACGGTAGGACAGAGTGGATGGACACCACCTGAGGGTGACGAGGGGTCTTGTGGCTGGGGTCCGGGATTCAGATTTTCCTCTCTATGGGATGGGGGTTGTGAACATAGAACCTTCTCAGAGATTGTTCAAAGACCTCTACATCCACCCACGTGACCTCCTGCACACACCTGTGCATGGTATACACCCGGGCACACACGCACAGTGCACATGGGGCACACCCACGCATGGTGCCCGCTGGGGCACACGCAGCGCCCCTCCATCTCCCCACCCCCGCCCCCGGCATTTGGACTTAGCAGAAGTGGCCAGGAGGTGACTGTCAGCCTGCCTCAGCACCCCGATGCTGGAGTTCCCGGGGCGGGGTGAGGGCATGGACCGGGGGGTTTCCTGATTGGGGAAGCTGGGGGGCAGCCTTGGTTGGGGTGTCAGTGATGGGCCGCTTGACTTTGTGGTTTCTGTGAAGGGCGTTGTTTTGTGGCGGGGGGAGGGCAGAGCCAGGAGGAGCAGGGGGATGGAGAGAGCCACCGGCCCTGCCTTCCACCCTTGGGCCTCAGTTTCTCATCTGTAGAGTGAACGGGGACTAAAGGCCACCACACCCTGAGGACGTGGCACTGGAACAGCGTGCGGTTCTGAGCCAGGCCGCGCAGGGAGTCCGAGTCTGAGAACAGGCCAGAGGCTGTCTTCACACTGCTGCGTGAGCCGTGCGTCCACGTGCACACTCACGCACGCTGAACTCTGCAAAGTTGATAAGGTTACCTCCATTTTACAGATGGGGACACTGAGGCTCAGGTCTCATGGCCAAAGTCAAAGAGCTGGGAAGTTGGAGCCGCGTTAGGAAAGCCAAGTCCAACTTGCGGTTTGCGGGAGCCCTCCCTGGGTCCCCCTGTGCAGCGGCCCCTCTTATTCTTCTTACACCCAGCCACTCTCCTTCAATCCAGCCCTGAGCGCGCTGTGCGTGAAAAGCGGCGCCCTTCGAACGGCAGGATCCAGAGTCAGAATGAACAGGACTCGAACCCAGGACCGTTCGGAGAGAGGCGGAGCCCTCCCGGCGTTTCTATCAAGTTCAGCCCCCGCGGACTCCCTTCGGCCCCTGGTGGGTGACGCCCTGGCGTGGGCAGGGGCGAGTGGGTGGGGCTGTCCCCGCCTCTTGGACCACCTTGTCCTCCAGCGAGGACGATGCAGGGAGCGCAGAGGACCCCGGTCACTAGGGCTCAATCTCCTCCAGAGCGGCCTGCAGGGGAAGGTGCCCTCACTGGGCATGGCTACGGGAGAGCCTGAGCGCTAGAATCAGACAGACCCAGGTTCACATCCCGCCGTGTCCTGGGGCTCTGTCTCCTCCCTGAGCCCTCCCAGCTGTCACGTGGGGAAGATTAAGGACCCCTGCTGTCTCGCTCCCTCTGGCATCTCCCGTGTCTGCCATCCAGTACGTGCTCAATAAACATCTGCTTCAAAGTAGGACACATAGAGCTGTCGTGAGGGTTGCTGAAGAAAAAATACGTAAAGGGCCCGGTCCGCGTAGGAACTTAATAAACCATTACCGCCATATTGGTGTAAAGTGCTTGGCACGGCATCCCGGAGGATGATGACAGAACCGGTAACAGTAATATGGAATACTGCTGAGAGTTACTTAGCCGAGGATTGAAGTTCTGCAGTAAGAGTGTAACGTACTCATTGCACAGGGTGTCTGTCATCAGCCAGAGTCATGCCCGATGCTTTGCAAGCCAAGTTCCCATGAAATCTTTCCCTGCAGCCCGGGAGAGGGAAGGGCACTTTTATTCTTCCCGTTTCACCGAGGGGCTAACTGAGGCTCGGACATGCCATGACTTGCTCCTCAGTTTGAAGTTGGGAAAGGGAGGAGCCGGGATTTGAACTGAGTTCCTCTGTGGAATGTCCAGGGGGCTATTTCTCTAACCTTGGTCCTTCCTGGGCCATCTCAATGGTTCTTGCCCCATCCTTTACCCAAGGTCATTCTCCAAATCAACTTTATGTCTACTCACTCAAGAAACATCTTAGCCTCAGCCTTAGCAACAATATCTGTGACTTCCCAGGCTTTAAGTGGTGATATTTTAAAAACATGTTAAAATAAATATTAGAGCGGGGCGCCTGGGTGGCTCAGTTGGTTAAGCAGCTGCCTTCGGCTCAGGTCATGATCCTGGGGTCCTGGGATCGAGCCCCACGTCCGGCTCCCTGCTCAGCGGAGAGCCTGCTTCTCCCTCTCCCTCTGCCTGCCACTCTGCTTACTTGTGCTGTCAAATAAATAAATAAAATCTTAAAAAAAAAAATATTAGAGCATTACTATATACATATATATTAAAAAAAAATTTTTTTTTTTTAATTTACCAGCACTTCTTGGCCACTGGGATGTTTAAAACTCACTCGGAGACTCACTGATCCAGTTCAACCATCTTATCTCATGAGAGGGCACAGAGAAGCTCAGTGATTTGCCCAAAGCCACACAGCAAGCACAGCTCAGGCCTCCTGACTCCCAGGCCTGGGGCCACCCCCTCCCTCAAACAGCTGTGTATATTAGGAGAGCAAAGCTCCCCCAGGGGTGGGCTGCAGGCTGAGCTTCACAGATACCATCTCTCTTTATCCTCGGAGACATCTCTTCAGGCATGCCTTCTTGTTCTCATTTTAAACTGAAGCTTGGGGGCACCTGGCTGGCTCAGTCGGTGGAGCATGTGACCCTTCATCTCGGGTTGTGGGTTCAAGCCCCAGTTGGGTGTAGAACCTGCTTAAAAAAAAACCAAAAAACAAAAACTGAGGCTCAGAGAGGTAAAGCAAGTCTCTAGAGGACACACAGCAAGTAAGAAGTGGAGCTGGGATTTGAACCCCAGATCCGAGTGTCGCGCTGCAGAGACTGTGGCTGAAGACACGTGAACCCAGTAGAGGGGCTGCTGCTGCCCCGGGTGAGGATGAAGCGGACACAAGCCAGCTGAGGGCCTTCGGTTTTGGGATCGAGCAACCTCCTCTGCTTCCCAGCCCGCAACAGACGCCGGCTGCACCTTCCTGCTTTCTGTTACAGGTTTAGATCACGGAGGCCTTTGCTGCAGCTGACGTGCTACATATTTTTAACTTGGAGAAGAATGTCCCAGCCCTTCTGAGCTTCCCGCCAGCCGCCCCTCGTTGGGACCAGGAACGCAGCTTGCTTCCTGCCTTCGGTAGTCTCATTTCACTCCCCCCTACCCCCCAGCCCCAGCAGCCCCAACTTCTCAAGTCGAGACGGCGAAAGGTCTTGGGAATTTTCATAAAACTCTCAAATCTGGCTGCGAGCCAAAGGGAAACAGCTCGGAGAGGGGCTGACGCTGTCGGTAAGATGATAGAAATATGGCATTCCTGCGGCAGGCGATTGCGGGGTTTACTGGGGGCCGCGGGCCCCTGACGGCCGGGTCTTCGCAGCATCCAGAGACACAGTGGGCAGGACAATGGGGGGAATGATGGTGGCCAGTTTGCTGCTTTTGCCACGGGTCCGTGGCTGTCCGTCTTCCTGTGTTATCCCTGCAAAGCCACGGTGTTATCGTCAGCTGCCCATCATCACAGACGAAGAAACAAGAGGCTCAGAGAGGTGTAGCGACTGGCCTGAGGTCACACAGCCGAGAAGTGGTGGAGCTGGGATTTGAGCCCGGTCTTTACTGCTCTAGCACCAGTATGCACACCTAGACACGCACGTACCCGCATGAACACACACAAACACGCATGGGCACAATGCACGCGTGCACACGTATGCACACGCAGACGCAACACATTCACACACACGGCCCGCATCTACACATATGGACGCAACCCACGCACACACACAAGCCCCACTGACTCACCAATGGCCACGCAAATGCACGCACACGCGTATGCATATGGTCACACAGATGTGCACACGCCCACGAACTCACACACCCATTCTGAAGACGCGAAGCTACAGTGCTCACCTGGCTCTCTGGAGCGGGGCCAGGGCTCTGTCCCTCAGACCCCGGGAGCATCAGCTTCCTTCCGCCCCTCCCTCCCGCCCTCCCCCAGATGTTTGCCGTGGCTCCCGCCAGCCAGCCAGATGTGCTCAACGCCCCAGGATGTCTTAGAGATCCACAGGCTGAAGGGGTTGCCAGATTGCCCCCAGATGTCTCCATGACACCGCATCCAGCCCCAGGCAGAGAGGAGCCAGACGCTCGGAAGGGACCCGAGGTTCCACCAGGTCACAGGCTCTCGTCAGGCAGGAGAAGCAGGCCAGGGGGTGGGGGTGGGGGTGGGGGTGCTGCATTTTATGCTCCAAGTAGGAGCCCTAAGGCTTGAGTCCAGCTTGAAGTCACTGAGACCCGGGGCTCAGCCTCCTCTGAGCCGAGTTTCCACATCTGTGCGATGGGACGTAAGGCCACAGAGGGACTTCGGCACTCAGAACTCAAGCGATCTCTCAGTGTTCCCTGAGTGGGTAACCAGGCCCGCGGTCACACTGCGAAGCAGTGGCAAAATTGGGCTCAGACACCAGCTCCTACAAATCTCGTCTGGATAACTTTATATTTAACGTAACCAGCTCCTTCAGCAGCAACATGTAATAGAACACGGGAATGAAAAGATTGTTCTGTTTTCTTGCTAGAGGGCCTGTTCTTACATTTCCTTTTTGCCCCAAGACATTTTTCTCGGGGATTACTGACCAGCAAGATGGAATTTCTCCAAGAAGCATCCCATTGGCCCTATACTAATGCCCTTGATAGAACTCTCGCCTCTCCCTAGACCCGGAGCTTTGCTCTGGTTCACCTTGGGCTCCTGATTGAGTTTTGGGATTGCAGAAGTTTGGGCTCACGTGAGGACATAAGGGGCACAGTGCCGGGGACAGACATGATTATATGCCATGGGTGTGGTTGGTTCGGGAGGACGGCCTCCCGAGGGAGGCAGAGGTGAGTGAGCTCAAATCCCGGTCCAGCCTCTTACCAGCTGGGTGACCTTGGGCACATTGCCGGTTCTCTCTGGATCTCAGTTTTCTCATCTGTAAAATGGGGATGACCACATTTTGTGGGGCTTAAAATAACAGATGTGTGGTGCTCAACGGAGCTGGCTCAGAAAGCCGTTGGTGGGTGTCAGTGACCTTGGACGTCAAGCCCATTTTCCAGAGAAACAAAGGGACACACCCGAGGGTGTGAGTGGCCAGGTAAGAGCCCGGGGCAGCCAGACCCACAGCTCGGCTCTGGCTGCAGGCCAGCCCGCTGGGTGACGTGTGACGTTCCAGGTCTCCCCTCTGGAAAAGACCTCAGGTTCTCTGTAGACACTGCACTTGCCTTTCCTAATTTCCCTTCCCAGACAGAAATCTCTGTAACTCGTCCCTGTGCCACTAGCTCAGGCTCGGATCTATAAAAAGCTGACTGGGGCTGTTATTTTGAGGGCTGTCACTGTGTTTCCCTCCAAGGGTCCCCGCTGGAATTGACCTCTGGTTCTTGTGGCTGGTGGCAGAGCTCTGAGCCGGCTTTCAAGGGCAAGGAACAGACAGAGGGTGTCAGCCACGGTCAAGGTGGGGGGCTAAATTTATGCTCTCAGAAGGGGCAGTCCTTCCTTCGTGGCTGCCACCTGTGTCCCTGCCTCTCCTTCCTCCCTCCTCCAGCAGCCTGCACACCTACTTTGTGCTCCCAGGGCTTCCCGGGTAATCCTTTCACCGCCGAGGAAGCCACGGCTCAGAGAGGGACAGTGTTTTTCCCAAGGCCACACAGCCCAAGAGTGAACGGTTCTCCCAGACTCCCAGCTCCGACTCTCTCCCGGGGTGCCTTGCCTCTGTCGCCTCGGCCCTTCTCACCAGACTCTCCCTCCTCTTCCCTGTCTCCTCACTTCCCCGCTTTTCCTCCTCTCTTCCGGGTCCTTCTCCAGAAGGCTTCGACCCCACCTGCTTTTCCTGTTGTGATCATCACAATACTGAAAACACATCAGGATGGAGGAATGACGCTTGGCAACAGCATGTGTGAGCTTTCCCTATAACCCCAAGCCATGAGCTAAGTCCATCCCATGTGTAGCATCCTCCGACAACCCTGGGAGGTGCGCACGTTATTGTGCCATCTTCCAGGCAAGGACAGGGGCGCCCAGAGGAGGAAGCCACCTGCCGTGGTCACACATGAAGCCGGGGCTAGGGCTGGGGCTGCGCTTAAGTCTAGCTGACCCCAGAGACCTCACACTTCATCTGCATCCTGTGTTAGATGTGCACGCACATGCACACTCACACACACACTCACACGTAAACACATTTTTAAAAAATTGAGGTTTAACATACAAGTTGTGGAGTGCACAAGGTTTACGTGCGAGCTTAACGCCTTTTAATGTATGCACACTGCCCAACACAAAACACCCTGGAAAGTTCCCTCGTGGCCCTTCCCGGTTGGCACCCAGCGTCCACCACCTTGACCCCAAACTGTGGCCCTCACCATACCTGGGCTGGAATCCCTATTGTGATGCTGCCAATGTGTTGCTTCACATCTCTGAGCCTCAGTTTCTCAATCTGTCCAATGGGGCTACTATGCCCTCCCTCTCACAGGGCGGGAATGACAAGGCCCGGTGCTAGGTTACATACGCCCACAGAAAAGGGGTTGATTGTCACTATTATTAATATGCCAGAGCTTCGCCCCCCTCGACCCCCTCGCCCCCAACTCCCAGCCCTGCTGGAGGCTGATGTTGCCCATTGGGCCCCCTCTCCGAGCCCTGACTCCCCAGCCCGAGGACCCCTGGAGCCAGGCCTGCTTCTCCGGGGGAATGAGGCACTGCAGGCCCTGACCCCGGCCATTTGCCCGACCCCCAGACCGCAGCCTGCAAGAGGCTAAACCCCACCTCCCCATGGCCCCCCTTGGTTGATGAGGCTGTGCCCACCCGCACCCATTCATGTATTTTGTATTATAAAATGACTGCCGTCGCCATGGCAACATAAAAGGAGCCGATCTCATTACTGAGGCCCGGACACATTATTTTCTCCAAGGAATTTCTTCTTTTCATTATTTCCCTCCAAAGGTCAGTTATCCTCTCAGGCGGGGCGGGGGGCGGTTGGGGGGGGTCTGCGAAAGGTGAGCCGGATTCATGGCAGAATTCCCCTGGCGGAATTTACAATCATGTTGCCTTTTTCCCCTGCTCTAACACCGGTGGAGAGATTTTCTTGCAGCCAAGCGGTTCTCTTTAACCCCTGCAGCCCTGGTGGGCAGGCCGGGCAGGCAGCAGATGGGGCTATCCCTCCTGGGCCGCCCCGGGACCCCCCGGCCCTCTCTGTGTCTCCTCCAGATGGTCACTGGCCACCGGAAGCCACCCGACTTCATGTCCTGGAGGCCAGGGGAGTCTGGGCTTGGTCCCATTTGCTGGGGAGGCTGTGTGTGTGTGTGTGGGGGGGGGTGTGCAAAGACAAACTGCCTTTTCTTGGTCCTCTCGCTGGTAAAAACGCCCCTTCGGAAGTCAGTGCCGAGAGCCATAATTCCTGGAATGCGTGTGGCTCAGCTATTGAGAATGCGGTTCTGGAGTCAGACAGGCCTGGGTTCAAATCCTGACTCTTCCGGTCCTGGGCTGTGTGAGCTTGGGCAAGTGGCTCCATCTCTCTGAGCCTCGTCTGTAACGCAAGCCTCATACTGCTATCTACCTCATGGTTGTGGGGTGAGGACGGAGGGAGGTATGTCTGTAAATCACTGAGAAGAATACCTGGCGCCCAGGAAACACTAAATATTAGCAATTATTTATCTCCAGATGTATTTATTGACGTGCCAGTGACTGCATGTATCAGCTATCTATTGCTGTGTAACAAATCATCCCCAAGATTTAGTAGCTTGGAGCAGCAGTGATCATCTATTGTCTCTCATTGTTTCTGTGGGTCAAGAATTTGGGAGCATCCTGGCTCTGGCTCAGGATGTCTCTTAGTGTTGCAGTCAGGTAGGTGGGGCTGTCGTCATCTGAAGTCTTGAGCTTGACGGGAAGATCTAATTCCAAGGTGACCTACTCATGGCTGGTTTGGTCAGGAGCCTCAGTTCCTCTGGGTCTCCACTTAGGTCTATCCTCGGGGCTGCTTGCGCTCCCTCCAACATGGTGGCTGGCTCCCCACCAAACGAGCGATCCAAGAATGCAAGGTGGAAGCAATGGCGGCTTTGTATGACCTAGCTGTAGAAGTCACACACCATCATGGCCACCATCTTCTGGTCACACAGGCTAGCTCTGATTCTGTGTGGGAGGACACTCTACAAAGGCACGAACAGCAGAAGCCAAGGAGGATCGGGGGACCATCTTGGAGGACGGCTACCACACGGCGTTACCCCCTTCACACAGATGGTCTCACTCAATCCTCACCAAGAAGGTTTGAGGACGGTTCCCATTTTCCAAAGGGGGAAGTTGAGGTGCAGAGAAGGAACGTGATTTGCCCAAGGCTTGGAGACCATTTGGTCTGATTCCAGGCCAGGACTCTTTCTCCCCTGCCCTGCTTCTCACGGACCCGGCACCTCTCCCGGTTGGATTCTGCTGGTCTGAAGGGACGGAAGGCTGCCGGGAGGAGAAAACGTCAGGCAGGCCGGGTCTGTATCGCAGCTGACCAGGGCAGAGTGATGCAGACACTCAACAAGTGAAGCCAGTCAAAACACTTCCCCCAACGAAGCCAGTGGAATCAGTGTGTTTGTAAAACTGACGGCATTTTTGTTGACAGGCAAATGTCTGTATTACATGGCAACAAATGGCTAGAAGATGCAAAAACACAGTCAATCATCAGGGATTTTTTTTTCCCCCTCTTTAAAAGAGAAAAGCTCTCCCACCACCCAACAGGATGAGTGATGTTTGCATCGTGTTTGCCAATCTTTCTCCCTGATCTAGCAAGTTCCCGGGGCACAGCGCGGACGCTCGGGGGCAGCCCAAGTCCGTGAGCACCAAACGGGGAGGGAGCATCCAGGGTCTTTCCTGGAAGTAGGGAACCCCTGACCTGGAGAGGAAGGGCTGGCCCCGGGGTGTACCGACGCTCGTGGGAAGTGAGAGAGAGGCCTGGGGTGTGGGATGCCAGAACACCACATCGGTTGTCGGCAGATTGCTCACTGGCACAGTTTGGCCCCGAATTTCTCGCTGACTTAGAGGCTGGTGGGAATGCAGATTCCCAAGCCCCAGCGCTGGAGACTCTGATTCAAGCAGGTCGCAGAGGGTGGTCTGGGTATCTGCACTTTGACTACTGGTCCACCACTTCCCAGGGATACCGATGCAGCTGTTCGTGGGGCCACTCTGAAGAACGTGCGGTGCGGAGGAGAGACTCCATGCCCGGCATCTCCTCGGCTCAGCCCGCTCCCAGTCATGCTTCCGGGCCCTGCTGGGCTATGTCTCCTGCAAGTCATCTCTGACTCCCTCTTTCTTAGGGAGGACAGGTCTCTCTTGTAATGATCCTGCTTTCACTTTTTCAGGCTCAGTCTCTCAGAGCCGCGCAAAGGGTATCTGGTGTTTGAGTCTCCTGCCCGATACCGTAAGTCTTTCACATTTGAAAGCCCCTGGTTCATTCATTCATTCATTTATTCATTTGACAAGTTTTCTTGAGCATCTACTGCATGATAGGCTCTGGGGATACAGCAGTGACTGGGACACGCGTGGTTATCCATGTCTCCGTGGCATTCATAGTCTACCAGGGCCAGTGGAGTCAACCAGCCAAGAGACAAAGGAATAAAATAGCTGTACGTGTCCTCAGGGGAATAAACAAGGTGGTTCTATGGAGAATGAAGGGGCACCTACTTTACACTTGAGGGCTGGTCAGGGAAGATCTCTCTGAGGATAGGACTTTTGGTTTGAGATTCAAAGAGAGAAAGCTGGTTCCATGAAGAGCAGAGGAAGGTCATTCCAAGTGGAGAGAATCGCATGCACCAAGGTCCTGGGGCAGGCAAGAGCGAGGCGTGTTCAAGGCATAGGCAGAAGGCCGGTGTGGCTGCAGTGGAGGAGGTGAAGGGCAGACAGCATGTGATAGTCAGGGGCTTGACCACATAGAGGCTACTGCAGAGCTTGGATTGTATTCTGAGTCTGGTGGGAAGCTTTTATAGGGTGTTATGGTGGGAGGTTATGGAGCTCACATTCTTTAGGCCAGATCTCTGTCCTTTGGCAGGTAAAGTGTGATCATTTTACCTATTTCCTGAGAAACTTCTAGTAAATGTCTCTGTTACTACTGATATGACTCAGACCTTAGATGCCGCCTCCTCCGGGAAGCCCTCCTTGCTTCTACTTTGGCAGTTTTAGATGTACCTCCCCCTTAGCCTTCATGATAGATACACACATACACCAAAATATATCAATACGCTCTCAGAATTGTGCCCCATGGCCATTTTGCTGGATGGCTGGCTCCCGAGGGCGCAGCCTCCTCTTACCTCTGTGTCTCCTCCGAAGGCTGTTTGACCCCAGCTTGACCTCAGTTTCCCTTTCTGGGAAATAAAGAACTAGTCTTTGTCAAAGCAGGTTGCCGTGATGCTCAGAAACTGCTTACCACAGTGCTCTTGGTACGTGGTGGCACCAACAGGTGTTGGCTGTGCTTCTTACATACTCAGGGGCTATTTGTTGAATAAAGGTCCTGGGACAGCCCGCACTGCCCCCGCTGTCCCCACTGCCTCACCCCGGACAGACATTCGGCTCATCAAACCCCGAGCATTGGCTAGGGATGTGTTCAGGTTTGCTCTCTGGCTGTTCTTTTTTTTTTTTTTTTTTTTTAAAGATTTTATTTCTTTATTTGAGAGAGAGAGAATGAGAGAGAAAGTACATGAGAGGGAGGAGGGTCAGAGGGAGAAGCAGACTCCCCGCCGAGCAGGGAGCCTGATGCGGGACTCGATCCCGGGACTCCAGGATCATGACCTGAGCCGAAGGCAGTCGCTTAACCAACTGAGCCACCCAGGCGCCCTCTCTGGCTGTTCTTGAAATGTGTTGGATTTAATGTTGGCAAGAGACACTCACGCATACACTCGCACTTGAAGGTGTGCATGGAGATTTGTGGCATCCTGGCCCCTTTGTAGGGAAACGGCTGGAAGGAGCTGGGCGAGGGGCCGGGGCTGGGAAGCAAATGACTTCTGGGCTTGACTCCCTGGTTCAAAGGATAGGATGTTTCCCCTGGGAGGACACGAGGGCTGCAGGACATTCAGCCCCTGATGTGACGTCTGGAGCTCGGGTCACTCTGTATCTGTTTATCCATCCATCTCTTCATCCATTAGACAAATAATCCCTGAGCACTCTTTGTGTCCGGTTCCAGGGACCCAGCAGTGGACAAGACGGACACCATCCCTGTCCTCACAGAGCTGACGTTCTATACAGGATGGAAAAGAAGCCAATGTTTTGTGAGCACCTACTACGTGCTGGGAATTTCTCCTATGTGATTTGCATGCTCATTACCAGCCATGGTTGGGTTTTTTGGCCCCATTTTCCAGATACCAACACATGAGGCTTGGAGAGGCGAAATCAATTGCCCAAGTTCACCAGCTCCGGGGTGGTCATTGGAATTTAGACTCGGTCTGTCTGATTCTCCTGCTAACCCTACCTTTCTGTGGAAGGTACAATCCAACGTGGAGGCTGTCATTCTTCCCCCACGCTGTGGTGACCTGGTTTCTGATCTGAGCCTCCTTGAGGACAGGACCTGTGTCTTCTCCATTTTGGTTTCCTACGGATCCCACATGCTGTTTAAATGGTAGCAAGGGCAGACAGAGCATAGGGGTGTCAAACACAACCAATTCCAGCATCTACACCCTTTCAGGCACCGATTAACCACCTCTCCCAGGAAGCCTGCTCTGATTGCCACAGTCATGGGGACCTCATTTTCCTCTCTCTGACCCCAAAGAGCCCAGACTGTGGCATCATCTCTATGACCTTGTTCCTCCTCTTCCTCTCCCCTCCTCCTCCTCCTCCTCCTCGAACTGGCAAATATTAATTAAGCATTTACTTAATTGAAAAGTGCAGTCGTGAAGGGTATAGTCTCTGGGTTAGGAGAGTCTGGGCTTGGACCCCAGCTCTGTCACTAGGCAGATGGCCCTCAGCATGTCCCTTTACTGCCCTGAGCTTCAGTTTCTTCAATCTCTCATATTAGAGGGTTATTCTAAGGATTCCATAAGATAGAGGGAAGAGCTTTCTTCCATTGTAACTACTAATAAGGGGAATCTGGGAGACTTTAAGATCCAAGAAGAAAACTGTCCTCCCTAGTAGAGCTTCTGATGCCTTCCTAAGAGCAGATGAAGAGCTGTGAACAGTGGCTGATCGCCTCTTACTTCATTTAGCCATCAGAGGAACTTTGGAAGAACGCCTATCACATTTTTATTGTGGAGACCGGATCAAGGTGCGTGATCACACAATGCATGTGAGGTGTGTGTCTGAGCCTTCTCTCCTGAGCCCTGGGACTCCATGACACTCTGCAGCTTGGCACACAGACCTCAGGTTCCCAAGAACTTTTGGGTGGGATCTTGTTAACATCCCTCTGCTCCTTAGCGTCCCTGCCAGGTCCACCTGTCTGAGAAGCCCCAGTCATTAGGCAGATGTATCAATAATCTAGACCCATCTTCCAGGTAATTTTTCCTTTTTTAACGGATGTTGAGTTTGTTCTCATTAAGGACCCGGAAAACATGAGCTCCAGGGCTGGAGCCTTCAGCTTACACAAAACACTGTGAACGCTAAAATTTGCTTCTTTTTGATTTAGTCTCTTGCTAGCTTGAAGGACTGGATTTTATAACAGGTCAATTTCAGACCATTTGATATTGATATATGAAGATCCTTAGGGATTATTGAATGCATTTTTCATCCAGCTGCGATAGTATCATATAAGGAAAATGGGATTGACTGTTAAGTACAAATTGAAAAAGACATGGTCATTTAAGATAACTCCTTATCTGTATACAAGGAAATAGTATCAGGGAAATAGACCACCAGTTGACAGAAATAAATTTAACCTTGGGTTCCTCCTCCACACGCCTCCTCAACTGCTGTTCATACTTGTCTGGGATTATTCAATTATTCTGAGAGCCCTTTCCTGGGGCCCCTTTAGAGGATGCGTCTGCAGGGAGAAGAAAATTCGCTGCTGTTTTATTCTGGAAGGAAGGACTGGGCGGGAGGAGCTGGGACCATTAATGGAGCAACTTTGGGGGAGTTTGGGATGGGGCAGCTTCAGCCTGGAAGATGGCAGGTGTCCCTCGCAGAGCCCCTGACAGCTGGTTAAGAGCAGGTGAAGACCTGAGAACAATAATTTTCATCTACTAGGCTCACTCACTTGACCTCGGATGCACACCCTCCCACCGCTGGCGTGGTCCTAGCCAGGCAGGCTGCCTCTCAAGGGGATATCCAGCCGTGGAAAACCTTGCCGCCTGCGGCCCAGGTGACAGGTTGGGGGTTTCCATTCCTGTGCAGTAGACCGCTCACTCTCATGGCCCGCATCTCTTTGACACGATACAGTTTACGCGATCTTTGGGGAGCAACATATTTGTCCAGCGAGGTGGGCGTTGCTCTCTACCCTCCACCCATTTTGGTCAAGGAGGTAGACTAACTAGGTGAAGCCAACACGGGTTCTGCTGGGCTCCAAAGCCTGAACCGTTTCCTGAGTTTCATGCGAGCAGTGTGGGTTTGAAGGTCACTGGGACAATTCCCCAGATTCCCAAATACCGCCTTCATGGGTTGGTGGAGCTGCTGGGAACGTGTGTCCAGTCCCCAAGCGTGTACATCTGTTTCTGCTCCTTGCAGCCCTCCCTTCTCCAATTCCTGGGACAGAGGGTAGAGGAAAAGGGCTGCTTCTCGTTCCTTCTCAGGTGGGTCCACCTGCAGGGAGGTCAGCTGGGGCATGAGTGCTGTGCTGCGGACTCCTGTGGAGGACAGGTTATTGGGCTGAGTATCTGCCTTGGCCCTCGGTGAGCAGAGGTCATGCCCCAGCCTGGCTCTACTCATCCCTGTGGGAAATCAGAATTTCCCTCTGATTTCAGAGAAAAGGGCTTTCAAAGCCTCAAAGCGAGCTGGGCGAGCTGGGGCCTAAAAGTGAGGGCCCACTCTAAGGCATCCTGAGTCCCTAGTATGTAGTATGTGCCAGGTGAGCCTTGGCCAGGAGATTCTGAGAAGGGTGTGGTGTAAATGGGACCAGTCTCTTCGCATGCTCGATTTTGTTAGAACTCACAGCAAGCTAAGCATCATCACGCCCATTTTACAATTGAAGAAACTGAAGCTCAGAGATAGGAAGTAACTTGAACAAATCACACAGATAAGTTAGTGGAGGGATAAGAACTTGACTCTGAGTTTGTTCAACTCCAAAAGATCCCATCCATCCATCCATCCATCCATGTGTCCATCCACCCATCCATGTGCCCATCCGTCCATTTATCTATCTATCCATCTGCCCTTCCTTCCTTCCTTCCTTCTCCCATGCTGTTCCTCCCTCTTTCCTTCTTATCCATCCATCCATCCATCCATCCATTTATCCAACCAATGTTAATCAGGCATGTGCCAGATGATAACTATCCTTAATGATAAGTGATGTCCTAGGGATCAAAGGGGACCCCAGAGCTGTTCCCAAGGCCACCATGTCTGGGGTCTGACCACTTGGACCATGTAGGATGCCATGGTCTAAGCTTGCCAAGAGGAGGCAGGAGGCAACAGGTTAGAGGTCTCTCCCACTCAGCATGGGGACCCGATTTGGGCATTGGAGGCTCCATCTGGAAGATGGTGTGTGTGGGGAGTGGGGTGGGGAGAGGCTGACATAAGGAGCTCACTTCCCCCAGAACCCCACAGGCAAACTCTCTCCACCAGCCTATAATTCCAGCCCACTTGTCAATACATGTGGGGCGCTGAGCCAATTCTTCCTGAGGCCCCTTGAATCACAGCACTTGATTCTCTGGTTCTAATAAAATGCAGCCTCCCTCACAGACTAGACTAAATGAACGAGAAGTCCACACAGATCTTTAGGTCCTCTCTCTCTCCTTCTCTGCCATGTTCTCTGGGGGCTGATGTACCCTTGGCAGGAGCTGCAACAGGCTCAGAAGAACCTTGATGGGTCTCTGAGCTCTGGGTTCAAGTCTTGCCAGTGGCCTTGGGGCAAGGCTCCGTCAGTCTTAGGATCTGAAATAAGGACATTGTTCCTGTTCTGAGTCTCTTCCCACCTGACCCGGCAGGGACTGATTTTCTCTAAAGCAAAATGACTAATGGGGATCCCATGTTTCTGTAGGCCCCCAAAACATGGTCCTTGCATTCCAGAAACTCACAAGCTGGAGGGGAGGACAGACGTGCAGTCAGCTGTAATTCATAACCACAGTGATACAAAAATATTAAGAGAAGCAATAACGGATTAGTTTTTTGTTGCTGCTGTAACAAATTACCCTGGGCCTGGTGGTTTAAAACACAGAAATTGATTGTCTCACAGTTCTGGGGGCCAGAACTCCAAAATCAAGGTGTCAGCTGGAATGTGCTCCCTCCAAAGGCTCTAGGCCTCTCCAAGCCCTCGCCTGTTTTAGGCACCTAGACTCAGTTTTAGCACCCAGTTTTAGCACCCAGCAGGGTCCTACAACATGAGTTGGCTCATGGTATCATCCGCCATGTCATCCAGGGTCAAGGCCAATGTGCTTCCTGTGGCTGGCATCTCCACACCCCCACTGCAGCCCAGCACACTGGCCTCCTCCCCGCTGATCCAGCCCCTCGAAGCACCCTCTACCTCAGCCCCCCTTTTGGTATTCCTCCTGCCTAGACTGTTCCTTGTTTGGATATCTGCATGATCATCTTCCTCATCCCCTTTCTGATTCTGACAACCTTCTCGGCACTGCTTCCTCTGACCACCCTCTTTTAAATTGCTACCCCTAGCCCCAGCACTTAACAGTGTGCTTCCCTGTTTTATTTTGCTCAATAGCACCTTTCACCAACTGCTATCTAACTTCTTTATTTATTGTCTGCTTCCCCCAACTAGAATATAAATTTGGTGGAAGCAGAAAGCTTTATCTGTTGTGTTCACTGCTCAATATCCAGCACCAGCTTGGCATCTAGTAGGACCTCAATAAATCTTCCTTCCATATATGTCAATAATAATTTTTTGGATTTTGTTTATTATCAAGAGGCCAGGTAGGAGAGTGCTTAGGGGGTCAGGCTTAGGGTCAAGTAGACATTAGATTGAATTCCAGCTGTGCCATGTATCAGCTAGGTGACCCCAGGCAACTGACTCAAATTCTCTGTGCCTTGGTGTCCTCATCTGTGCAATGGGGATGCTAGCCCCACCTGCCTCATGAGGAGGTGGTGAGATTGATTAAGTGCCTCCCTCAGAGGGCACACTTACATGTGGGGAATACATTAGGTGCTCAATCAGTGCTAGATTTTATTATTACCGATGAATCAGAGATCCTTGAAATTTCAGCAAAGATCTTGGAAGATCACCTGCTCTGACTTTCTCTCACAAATGGGGAAACTGAGGCATATTCCATAGCTGAGGAGGGCAGGTGCTTGCTTTTCCCTCTAAATTAAGAGTCTGGGCCTCTGGGATTCTTGCAGCCTCTGAGATGGAGCTGAAGCTCCCAGCAGGGCCCCGTCATGGAGGGGGTGACCTCTGTCCTGAGCTGTGAGGAGTATGGTGCAGAGCATGGTGAGGAAGGGCAGGGAGGTGGTAGGAGGAGGCTTGGCAGGACCCGGCAGCATCTCAGGGGTCCTAATTCCACCCAGTACTGGCACCCCCGGCCTGTGATGGCTGGAGATAACCTGCGGGGCTGTGGTCATGACTGTCCTCAGGACCCCTGGGAGGTCCTGGCTACTGTCAGCAGCAGGGCTGGACAGAGAGGCTGGCGAGTCGGAGCTGTTCGAGGCCGGGTAGAGGTGGTGTGCGTGAATAAAACCTCCCACGCTCGCGGGACCTACAGCCTCACCTGGGAGCTCCCGGGGATGTTTGCCCTGTCTTGTCTGTGCCTTCCTAGGAGTCCTTCCACTCCTAGGTCCTTTTGAAGCGATCCTTTTGAAGCATTTGAGAGCTCAGCAAGATCCCCCCCCCCCCCCCCCCGCCCCGGCCCCAGCGCTTCCTCCCTGCCTTGCGAAGGAGAACTGGACTCCATCTCCCCCTTGGCAAGCCTGGCCCTCAGGATCCATTAGGTCCCTCCGTCCGATCTGACCTCAGGTCCTGCATTGTGACACTCACCCCCTCCTTCCCGACAATGGTCTCTGTCCCACAAACCTGCTGAGCTCATCTGCATCTCAGGGCCTTTGCTCATGCCCCCCTCCCCCCGCCCCCCTGGAACTTCCTTCCCCAGACCTTCACACGGCTGGCTGCCTCGGGCTCAAACCTCCCCTCCTCAGAGAGATCCCCCCCCACCCAACCAGTCCTGCTCCATCACCTTGTTTCACTGTGAAATGTTCTCCTTTATGTGTTTACTGGTTTAACATTCAACTTCCCCAGTGGAGAGAGGGCTGGGGTCCCTCTGGCATCTGGAATGGCATCCCACACAGAGGTAGTGCTGGGTGAGGACTGATGACATGACTGAGTGTCTGCTCACTTACAGACGATGACACAGAAGGTCAAAGAGGAGAAGGGACGGGGGGACATTGAGCTGTGCGGTGAACCTGCGGCAGAGTCCAGAGGAGGAGGCCGGCAGTGGGGTGGGCGCTCCTCCTGCCCCTGCTCTGGGAGGCCCCACACTCTGCCAGTCTCAGCACAGCCTCTTGAGTCGTGGGGCTGGATTGGGGTGGAGAGGGTCTGACTCTGTGGGCCTGGGGTGGGGGAAGAGAGCAGGGCTGTACTCACCCATGAATAGACAGACACGGCAGGGTGTGGCAGGGGTGTGGCGGGGGCGTGGTGGGGCGTGGCCCAGCCTCCCTGGGAGGCAGAGACAGAGTCCAGCCCTCCAGGACTTTCTGTGGCCCCCGCCCCGGCCTGGCGTGTCTTGTCCACCCCCTTCTTGCAGGAACCCTCATAAGACCCAGGTGACGAGTGGCCACAACAGTCTAAGGGACAAAAAAAAGTTCTCGCCTTTTGGGGCCCACACAGATGAGGTCTGGAAACACAAGGCTGGGATATCCACCAGTGACTCCGCCTAGGCCCCACAGATTCCAGAGCTGGGGATACCCGAGGGGTCCTACAGCCCATGGGTTTCCAGGTTGGGGGTGCCCCTGGAAGACAGAGGGGAGGCTGCTGGCTAGGACCCCAATTCAACAAGAGCACCCGCATATCCACCTGGCACACATCTTGGGCTGTATCACATTCTACTTGTCAAATGGGCTCTGGGGTTTTTATTTTTAGTTTTTATTTAGGCTTTTTATTTGGAGATACCTACAGATTCCTATATAGTTGAACGAAAGAATTCAGAGAGATCCCATGCACCCTTTACCCAGTTTCCCCCAGTGATAACACCTTGCAAGACAGGATACAATGTAACAACCCAGATGCTGACATTGACACGGTCAAGATCCAGAGCATCTCCATCACCACACGGCCCGTCCCACTGGCCTTTCATAGCCACACCCACTTCCCTCTCACCCCACTTTCTCTTTGACCACCCCCCCAAACTCATCTGTCCTCTACTTATTTAATTTTATCACTTGAACAGTCATATATAAATGGAATCAGACAGTATGGAACTTTTAGGATTTGCTGTTCTGACTCAACAGAATTCTCTGGAGATTCATGTGTCCGTGTGTATCCATCGCTTGCTCCTTGCTATTGCTGTGTAGTATTCTGTGGTCCGGATGAGCCACAGTATGTGGAGTCACTCGCCTGTGGAAGGACGGCTGGGTGGTTTCCAGTTTGGGGCTGTTGCCAGTAAAGCTACCGTGAACATTCACGTACAGGTTTTTGTGAGAACACAAGTCTTCATTTCTCTGAGCCAAATGCCCAGGAGTGCGATTACTGGGTTGCACGGTAGAGTGTTTACTTTTTGAAGAAATTGCCAACCTGTTTTCCTCATTTTATATTCCCACTGGCATTGTATGAATGATCCAGTTCCTCCTCGTCCTCACCAGCAATGGGTGGTGTCACTATTTTTAATTTTAGCCCTTCTGGCAGGTGAATGGTGATGTCTCATTGTGCTTTTAACTTGCGTTTCGCTAACGGCTAGTGACCTCCGGCTCAGTGTTTAATAACGATGGTTTTGAATCACTGGCCCATTTCACAGATGAGAGAAACTGAGGCCCAGGGATTGAAAGAGACTTGCCCAGCTATAGCTGCATCCCTACAGCTGGATCTACTCCTGGTCACATGCTCTTCTGAGAAAAGAGAGAAAAAGGAGCTCTTTAAAAAGGATGCTTACTTTTATTTGACGGTGTGGACGGCACGATTTTGATTACTCTGACAGATGTATGCTTTCTGTGATATGTCTTGCCTGTTTGGAGAGCTCACAGCACAACTTTGCTGGATGGCTATAGGACCACGTGACACACCCTCTTTACAGACCTAGAGCCCTTGTAAGTAAGCTGCCCTGAGTAAAATAGCGAGGTCTGGCCAGCCAAGGGGCTGCAGAATGCTGACTCCCCAGAGGGACAGAGTAGATGCACCCCCATACTATGGGAGAATCCCTAATCCTCGCTGGGAGAGGAACACGGCCACCAGTGAGGTTTGAGGCTAGATCCAGCCAGGCCAAGCCCCCAGGTCAGAGTTTAAGGCCCCCCATCCATGCCCTTCTCCCTCCGCCCAGCCCCTTCACCCTCTGTTCCCTACCTTGCAACTATCCGCTCTTCGCAAAACCTCTCCTCCCCTCCTTGGCTTTCCAGATCTCTTGTGTGTCTTATTTTATCTTATTTTATTTTTGGAGAAAGCTGCATCCAGGAGACCCAGGAGGAGGGGGGACCACCGCATCTGTGAAGGAAGGGTGGCGGCAAAGACAACACACACACACACACACACACACACACATTTTTTTTAAAGCGTGGTAATAAATGCTATTCAAAAAAAAAAAAAGAAGAAAAGAAAAAAAGAAAGAAAAAAGAGAAAGAAAGAAAAGAAAAAAAAAAAAAAGAAAAAGAAAAACCCACCCCACAATCTCTGAAAAACACAGCCCATTGAAATGACAAGCTGAAAATCATTTGCTAAGCGCGAAACGGGCCCCTTTGTCACCCAATTCTTCTGTTGACAGTTACCTTTCAATCCCACAATTGTGCAGAAAGGGCTGATTTTTATTCAATGTTCTATTCACCCTGCGTATTAATGAAAAGGGGGGAGAAAAAAAAACTTGTCAGAATGGTGTTTAGTAGGCTGATAGACAAGCCGTCTGGATTCCCCAGCCGAGCCCTCTTATCAGTAGCTCACAGTGGGGCTGGCGCGGCCGCCTTGTCCCGGCTCAACTTGACGCACCCACCTGGTCTCTCGGCCCCTGCAATTGAAACCCTGGGGTTGATTGATTGATTGATTGATTATTATTATTATTTTCTAAAAGAAAGGCTTGATGATCTCTTCTCCTTACCAGGAAAGGGGACAGACACAGGTCATGACTTAACCCCATAATTCATACATGCACCCAAACATTAACTGAGCACTTGCTGTATACCACGGGGCGTGCCGGTGCTGGGGTCAGGCATGGGCGAGGCAGACAGTGTCCCCAGGCAGGGAGCTTCCAACCCGGACAGCGATCCATCAGCAAACCAGGGATTTTGCTCCTGTTGGCCCAGGTGTCAGAAACATCAGCATGAGCCCCGCCGACTGCGGGGAGAGTGTGTGCCCCAAAATATTTTCTCTAGGTACCCCCAAGGCAGAGGGGCCTCAGCACCATCTGGTCCCATCTTCATACCCATGTTCTGGCATCGCGGCAGGGAGGCTGTCCTGGGTGTCACAGTCACGCTCCTCGTGTGTGCTGGGCTGCCGGAGACTGGACTGTCACCCCCCAGCCCGGGTCAGTTCTGTTCAGAGGCTGTGTGGGACATGTCTGTGCTAAAGGTGGGACCCGACCTGGCTTCCAGTGTTTCCTCTGCCATTCACTGCCTGGGGCGGGGGGGTGGGGGGCGGGGAGGCACATCTGTTCACCTCTCTGAGCCACAGGCTCCCGGACCGTCACGTGGGGTGGTGGCTTCGCTGTAGTGGATGGTGCCTTCGCTGTAGTGGAGTGGCTCGGAGGACGTCACAGCCTGAGTGTTGAAGCCCTAACCTCCAACGTGGTGGTATTGGGGGCCTTTGGGAGGTCATTAGGATCATGACGGCAGGGCTATGGTCTGATGGGATTAGTGCGTTTCCAGAAGAGAAAGCACAGAACACTCTCCCCCCCGCCCCCCGCTTCCACCACCACGCGAGGACACCTCGAGAAGGCTGCTGGGTGCAAGCCAGGAAGAGAGCTCTCACCAGGACCGCACTGTGCTGGCACCTGATCCCCGATTTCCAGCCTCCAGAAATGTGGGAACACAAAACGCTGTGTTTAAACTACCTGGTCTATGGTATTTGGGGATGGTAGCCTGAGCAGACTAAGGCAGAGGAGAAAGGGAGCTTCTGCGAGCCCAGGTCCCTGGCCCACACTTTTCCCCACCCTCCTTTCCTCCTTCCCTCTCTTCCTTTCCTTGTTTCCTTTCATGGATTCCAGAATTCCAAGAGGGGTGCTGTGTTGGAACAGGGTGGAGGGAGGGCTCAGGAAAGCAGAGGAGCGTTTAATTTAAAGGATATGTTTGGGACAATGAGATCCGCTCCCTGGCTGGGTGGTGAGCTCCCCGCCATCGCGGGGCTGTTAGCAGAAGCCAGATGACAACTCAGTGCGGGTGTTGTGGTGAGGTGGGGGTGGACCGGACGGTTTGGGGGGACCTGTACCTGCCTGTTGGGCTTACTTGCCTGGAGTGATTACGATGTGTACTTGCCCAGCCTGTTTTGTCCCCCACCTGCCACACCCAGCTGGCTTCATTTTGCGTCTAGCACCAGGGCACACCCGCGGGTCATTCTGGGATCCTCTCCTTCCCTCCACCTCACACCCAGTCTCGGAGTCCTGACAGCTCTGCCTTCAGGGCATCCTGAGCCTCTGTCACCCTCCCATGCGGCATCTGCGGTGGCCCTTTCTCTGGGCTCCCTGCTCCTCCCCTGGCCCCACTTCACAGAGCAGAGGGAAGCCTCGAACCCATTTGTCGGATCTCCCCCTGTCTGCTCAGAGCTCCCCAAGGGCTCCCATCACGAAGGCCCCATCCCCCAGCCCCTGTTGGAGCGTCTCCTGCCTGTCCCCACCTGTTTGCTCCATTCGGCCACCCCAAGACTTGTGTCACCCCTCAAATATGTCAGCTGTGGTCCCCGTGGGCTCGCTGTTCTCTCTGCCTGGGGGACCCTGCCCCCCAGGTCTTCACAGGGCTGCCCTTCTCCATCCAGCTTCCTACTATAACAGCACCTCCTCTGAGAGGCCTTCCCAGACCCTGTCCTTCAACCCCAGCATGACCTGACCCCATCCCCAGCTTTATTGTTCTCCTCAGCGCACATTCCCACTTTATACCACATCATATACTTGTTTGATTAAGCACCGTCTGCCTCCCACACTGGCCCATAATCTCCGAGAGCAGGACTGGGTCCACCGGGCTCTCATGATGTCCCCAGATGCATAAATGGAGTCACACATGGCTTCAAGGCCTGTAGAGAGGTGCTCCTTGGACCTCATCCTAAGGCTTGTCTCTACTGACCCCCTGACTCACAATCATGGGGTTATCACATTCCCCCCTTCCTTCTGAAATCAGCTTGTGCTGACTGGCGATGACAAGTAACAGCCACCTCGCATCCGGATCATACATTCGGCCACTCGATGAACATTTATTGTCACGTGACAGGCAATGGGCAAATGTTGGGGACCCAGCTACGAAAAAGATGGGCATGGAGCTGACATTTTTAATGGGGAGACTGAAGTACGAAAAAGCGAATTCGTATAAACGATGATGCCAGGGACTAGGAAGAGATACGGAGCAGGGTAAGGTGTCGTGAGTGGTGCCGTTGTTGAGGGGCAGTCAGGGAGGAATTCCTGGAGGAGGCAGGGGTAATGAAGGCCTCGAGGAGACAGGCCGGGGCACTTTAAGGCAAGGCCCTGTGGGTCGGAGGTGCTTGAGAGAGCCTCAGATGGGTTTTAAGGAGAGGACTTAGCAAGTCCGAGTGTGCGCCCAGGGAATGCTGAGCGGATGAAAGAATGAATGAGTTGAATGAGATGGTAAGTGAGCACCCCCTACACCATGTCCCATGGGGTTTCATTGTCTTGTCTTTTTTTGTTCACCGCCCCCCCCCCCCCGCCTGCGCCGCCAAGTCAGCCCCACCTGGCAGGTGATCCCCTTTGAAAGACACCATGTCTGCCATCTTAGACCCTTCACCTTACCCTGGGGCCTCACCGTCCCAGCCAGGAAGAGTTTGGCCCAGTGGTGAGCGTTTTCGGGGAGCTAAACAGGAAGCCCTCCCCATACACAATGAGGTACGCACCCTCCAGCCTCCTTAGGACAGACCGATAATCCAGACAGGCATTTTTGTTTCAGGGGCCACATGGCCCCCTCCCCTTCCCCTCCTCCACTGTGATGGCTGACGCCACGAATTTTAATATATTCACATTGGCAGAGCTATTTGCATTCAGATGCAATTGTGAAGCAAGACCCGGGCTCCTCAGAGCGGTCCCCAAGAATGGGGTGGGGACACTCTTGGGATGGGGGCTGTGGGTCAGGGGGCTTTGAGGCTGGACAGAGTGGTCCAGGCTAGGCTGAGCCTTGTACCCAGTGGCAGAACACCCACCCTCCCCCCAGCCCGAGCTGCCATGGATCTGGCTGATTTTGTTCATCCTGGGGAAGAAATGGAGTCAGGCAGCCTTCTCTACTACACGTCAGGCACTGTGCTTGTCTCTGGATCTTGGGCCTTGGGAGCTTACGTGGGGGCCACAGACAAGAACGAATTAACTAAATGAACAAGATAATAACACACTGGGATGAAAGCAGCAAGGGAAACCAAATGGGTAGAGAGACACTCTTTGGGGTGTTTTTCTAGATTGAGTGGTCAAGGAAGGTGAAGTGGGTTGATTGCACAAATGTGCCCAGCCTTTCGCTCCTCCCTGTAGCCATGCCCCCTTGCAGTGTGCCTTCACAGCTCACTCCACCAAGAGGTAGACACTCTGTCCCTCTCACCTCTCGGATCTGTGACTGGCTTTGGACAATGGGATGTGGTATGAGTGGTATAGAACCAGCTCCAGCCCTAAGTCTCAAGAGACTTGGCCCATTTCTGCCACCACCCTGAGAATGATCACTGGCTTGCCTGCTGGAGGACAAGGGGCACACAGAGCAGAGATGAGCATCAGAGTTAAGGCCAACCTAGACCAGCCAGAACCCAGCTGATCTGCCAGCTGGTCTCAAATGCAGAGGTCAAATGTGGGCTTGTGAGCTAAACAAATCCCTGCTGTCTTAAGCCATGCGGTTTCGAGATGTTTTGTTACACAGCAGTAGCTAACTGATACAACAGCTCAGGGTGATCAGGGGACATTTCATCAGAGACCCAAACAATGAGACAAATTGTAGCGGTGAGAAAACTGTAGGAGGAGAATTCCAGGGGGAGGGGCCGGCTTAGCACAAAGGCCCTGAGGTGGGAAAAGTGGAGGTTCATTTCAAGGACAGGAAGGAGGCTGATGTGGCAAATAAAGAGAGTAGAAAGGGGATGTGGGGGAGAGACAGGGCTGGGGCTTAAGCACACGGGCCCCTGTAGATGCTCCTGGTGTTCGAAGAGTGGCAGTCATGGATCCTAGGAATCTAGAAGTAGGAGTATGAACCAGACGGCTGGCGCAGCGGCTTGTTTTAATAACATGGACAGTAGGATGGAGGATGGAGGAGAAGGGGTGGCCTTTTGTATGAGTGTGGACTTGACCTGAATGGGCTTTGAGAACAGGGGTCTAGTGTGTGTGCGTGCAGAACAGGGGAAGCATAAGGAGACATGTGGGAAGAGCCCACCACGGAGGCTGGGTTTGAAGGGCTAGAGCCCATACTGATGGACATGCCTCCAGCCGCCACTTCCACTGCAGGGGACAGCTGGGTGGGGATCGCCTAGGAGCTCATCGCCTTTCTAACCTGGGAATAGTTCCTTCTGGCCTTCATTGGGTGATTTCTCCTGGTTGTCCCCTGCCCTTCATTTGAGTGCAGGGAACTTGGAAAACAGGTTGGGGTGCCACTGGGCATGAAAGGGAAGGCTGTAAGAGGAGGAAGGACCGCCCAGTGAAGCAGGTGACTTCTGTGCCCTGTGTCACAGAGCCTTGGCCCACCTCTGGTTGCAGGACAGCTGGGTGGACAGCTCCAGGCACGATGCCAGCACCTCACCTGGGCCCTGGCATCGTTCCCTCGTCTGCCTGGCACTGTGGGATGCCATCAATAGATGTATCGTGGATAAGTGTCCCAATCTCCCATCCTTTGGAGGGATGGTCCTGAGCTATATTTTATGTGGTCCCCAGCAGGACGGAGCCCCAGGTGTCCACACAGCAGTCCCCAGCATCACCCGCTTCCTGGTTGCCCCTCCTTCCCCATCTCATTCTCTGCTCCTTGTCACTCTTTCCTGGGACCCTCTCTCCCATTAACCACCTGTCTCAGAGACTGCTTTCTTGGGAACCGGAACAGATCAGGTTGGGGCTTGGCTGGAACACCCAGAGGGGCATCCTCCTGAAGCTGCAGGAGGTGTCCAGTTGAAGCCTGGGGATAAGCCACTGACTCAGGGTGGCTGGGACACTTGCTCCCCAATATGGCTCCTGTTCCGAAGACGCTGATGGAAGAAGGAACACTCAGAGGGGAGGATGCTGACCCTGGGTCACAGCACATTACAGTATATAAAGCCTTTTCCCTACCATTGGTCCTTTGCTGGTCACAACAACCTGGGGACATCAGCCAAGAAGGCACAGTGCTCCCCATCCACAGATGGAGGCAGGGGGACTCAGAGAGGGCCAGTGGGCTGTTCAGGGATGCATGGAGAAAGGCCCAGGGCCACGGTCCCTGTAGCCTCCCTGCAAAGTGTTTGCTCCTAGAGGATCCTGGGTGAGTGCAACACCACGGGCTGTGGTGTCTGGGAGACTGGTTTCTCATCCTGACTCTGCCCCGGGTAGGCTATGTTACCCTGGGCAATTTACTTACCTTCTCTGAGCCTCAATTTCCTCATCTATAAAATGGGAGTGCATGGTGAGGGTTTAAATGCAACAAGTATGTCTCTGCAGCAGCCTCCACGCTGGCCTCCCTGCCTCCTCCTGCCATCTCCAAATCCTTTCTTCAGAGCTATGTTTCCAAATGGCAAGCCTGGCTGTCCCCTCTGTGCGTAAACCCCTCTGGTGGCCCTGGTGTCTCCAGGATAAGGATAGGCTCCCGCAGCACGGTTGAGCCCGGCCACCCTCTCCTACTTCACCCCTGCCCTCTCCAGTCACTCTCCAGGCCATGCTGCATTCTCTGTTACCCCAGAGAGCAGGTCCACGTTTTGCAACTGCTCTTCTTTCTGCCTGGGACTCTTGCTTTCTTCCTGACGGCTTATTCAACCTTCGATTTTTTTAAAAGATTTTATTTATTTATTAGAGAGAGAGAGAGAGCACGAGAAGAGAGAGAGAACACTAGTGGGGGGGAAGGGGCAGAGGGAGAGGGAGAAGCAGACACCCTGCTGAGCAGGGAGCCCGACGACTCGGGGCTCGATCCCAGGACTCCGGGATCATGACCTGAGCCGAAGGCAGACGCTTCACCGACTGAGCCACCCAGGTGCCCCTCAATTTGTTTTTTAATTCAGTTTTTGAATGAGTATCACATTTAGACGGATCAAAATTCACCAAGATGCAGAAAGACATGCACCGTAAAGCTTTCTCTCACTCCTGTCCTCTAGCCTCTCCACACTTCCTCCTCGCAGGCGAACCCTGGATTCAATTTACATGTGTCCTAGTGGAGACTCTTTCTGCAAATATAAGCAAACACTTTAAAAGATTACCACCTGCTGCCTTTTACATGAATTCCACCATATGCAATATATCAACATCTCTTTTTCACGTGTTCATTTTATACTGCTGCATAGTATTCCATGGTGTGGACACACCACCATTCTTTCACCTAATCTCCTACTGATGGGTATCTGGGGTGTTCCTAGTGTTTTGTTTTTTTGCCATTCCTTCAATACTTCGTTGAATAACCTTATACATCTCTCTGTATATAGGGGAGAAATTCTACAGCATAAATTCCTAGACTTGAAAATGTCCATTTATTTTATTGACAGACTTTATCTAATTATCCCCCATAGAGGGTCCCAAGGGACACTGTCCCCAGAAGAATGCGAGAGTGGCCTGGCTGACTTGTCATCATATTTAAGACATGACGACCCTCACCTCCCCCAGGAAGCCTTCCCAGACTTTCCAGCTCTCAGGAGCCTTGTCTGGACCCACCCTCTAAGCTGAGCCTTTGACACACTGTACGGCACTGGTCTAGTTCCTCTTCTGGGCTTCAGCCCAGGGCTCAGGGGCTCTGGGCTCGGGGCTGAGTAAACACCAGTTCCCTTTCTGCATGTCCCCCCAGGGCAGGGGCCCCCAGGGTGGGCAGCCTCTACTTCCACCGTGCCCCTTGCCCTGGAGGATAAAGCCCAGGCGTGGTCTCTGCTCCCAACACCTGCAGGCCACTCCGTGCAGACACTGGGCCCCTTCTCCCAGCCGCTGGGGCCGCCACTCTCTCCCTTGAACAAATAATAATTGTTAGAAAAAGGCTTGTGGATAAATTATTATCGTGACCCTCATTCCAGTGCAAAAAACTTTTGCTAGCTGCCAAGTGAAAAGTCAAAATTTGCATTTAAATAGAAAACGTTAGGCGAGCTGAACAGGGAGGCCAGTGGCCCCAGAGGCCTCCCCGGGGTGGGTGGGGAGAGGCCATCAGCACACTGAGCCCCAGGAACCCAGCTAGAGGCAGGGGCGACGCGTTGCAGCCTGAGGTGAACTCATCCTTTCTGTGGTTCATGCCCCTTTGGGGTTCTACAATGTCCAGTCCCTGCCACGGCTCTCTGAGGGCTGTGTGGTCCAGCCACACAGACCTCTCAGATGCCCTCCTTCCAACTCACCTTGAACTTGAGTCTCCCCTCCCCAGCCCCACAGTGAGCAGAGAATCAAACATTTAGGGTGGGTGGAGACTTCACAGATCACATCAAGCAGAATGTGCAGAGTGCAGTTTTGGAGCTACATAGACAAGGCGGCTAAGGACGTGGCTAGTTGCTAAGTCACTTAGCCTCGCTGAGCCTCAGTTTCCCTGTTTTAAATGGCAGATCAGAATACCTTCTTAGCTAGGTGTTATTACATAATCAATATAATTTACCATAGTTAATAAAGATAGTTGTTTCTGTTAGCTAGAATGCTGGAATTCTACTCTGGTATCCTTGACAAGTGCTTGGATACTTCCCATGACAGGGTGCTCACTTCCAAACAGACCAGTCTGTTCCATTTGCCTGCACACACACTGCCTTCTCCTTTCCCAGGACGGTCCCTGGAAGGGTGGGAAGACATAGGAGCTGCCTCATCCTATACTCTGATCCCTTTTCTCGGGACACCCCAAACTTCTCTTTACCTGAGAGTCTGGTCAAAAGCCCAAGAAGGTCACTCCTCTGGGCCACCAGGAAGCTGACAGCAACTTCCCGATACAGAAAGAAAAGTAGTAAATGAATCAAAACTGATGTGCAGTGAGTAGCCTAGGCTCAGAGGGATTTGAGCCTGGGTCTCATTTCTACCTGGGTCACCTTGGAGAACCCAGCTTGTCTGAGCCTCAGTTTCCTCCCTGAAGAATGAAGAGGCCGGTACCTATCTCATGGGGCTGTCTCAGGATGGACTGATATCATGCACATCCAGGGCTCGGCAGGGTGGCATGCATTAGTCGGCACCCCATGAAAGCTCATGGCCAGCTTGCAGGCTGGCTGAGTAGAATTTGCATAAGGCAAGAACACGGCCTTGCTTTTTCATTTCAGCAGTTGAATCTTGGGCTCCCCCTCTGCCTGGTGCCAGCCTATGGCCTTCTGAGATGGGATTGCATGTGTCTCGGAGAGCACAGGAACCCCCGTCTCCATTATGACCACAGCCACATGCTGCCTGGCACATAGTAGGCGCCTAATACATGTTTGTGTCCAGAGGAATGAATAAATATGTAAGTGCTTTGTCTTTTGCCCCTAGGACAGTGCCTGGCACATGGTAGGTGCTCAGTTGGCCCTTGGCTGGCTTGAAGAGGGAATGCAGGCTCAGAAAGAAAGAGGTGCCCAGAGTTCTGACCGGCTGTCGGAAGAGGCATTTGGCCCCACGTGGATCCCACAGGGGACTTGCCTCAGCTGACCCTCCCTGGCTAGCGCCCTGTGCTTGCTCTGTTTCGGGGACAGGGGTGGGAGGGAAGAGTGGAGACCTCTGTACTTAAGGGCTCACGGTGCTGGAGAGAAACCAGACCTGGGGTGGGAGGACTTGAACCCGACAAGAGTGGTCATTGTCCTAGCTGGAGGGTACTTAAGACTGTGGGTGGGGGAGGAGGGCTGAGGGCTGAATCACGGACATCTTCCTGGAGGAGGAGCTCTCTGAGCTGGTCCCGGGGAAGGCTGTGGTTTATCGCTGACTTCCAGAGCGCCAGGTTTACGTGATCAGCCCACTTCAAATGCCAGCGACCCGGCCAAATAGATGTTTTTATCCTCATTTTACCACAGGGAAAATGGATGCTCAGAGAGGTCAAGAATTGGCCCAGCACCTCACAGCATCAAACCTGGTATCTGCTGGATTTTAAAGCCTGCCCTTAAAAAGATTAAAAAAAAATGTATATACAGTATTTTATGCAGTTAAAATGAAAATAGCAAAACATGTCATACACATAGGATTCAGCAATATAGTTAAGAGGCAGCTAATAATGTCGAAGGAAATGCTGTCCCTGTGGGGCGGCGCTGGGGAGAAGCAGGCGTGGGACAGGGAATCGTTGTTTTGGCTCTAAAGCGTGTTAGTACCATTGGATTTTGTAAAGCCTACGTGCTTGCCTTCCTTTTATGGAAAATCAAAGATTCATTGAAAAAGGGACAACTGCCTATATAATTCACTATGCAAACCGTCTTCAGGGGCCTTGGGCCGAGGCAAGCCCACGTCAGCTGGCATCCTGCGCCAGGCCCTGGAGGTTTGCCTTGTGGGTCTAATGGTTGTGGGGCATGCAACCTGGCTGCTTCCTGCCAACAGGTGGAAATAAGTGCCCTATCTGTCAGTGGCGGTCCCTCTGCAGGTAAACATGGCCGCGCCGACGATCGCCAGCAAGCCTAGTGCTTTCCGTATTGTCACATCTGCGAGGTCCGGGGTCTGGCAGCCGGGTGAGGGGTGAGCGCTCGAACTGGGCTCTCTGCCTCGCGGACGGGGTCCCGCCTGTGTGCTCCTCCGATCCCGCGTGTGATGGGAGTCCCTGAGCACAGAGGCCGGGCCTCCCTGACTCTCGGCTCCTGTGCCCAGCTCCTGGCCGGGCGCAGTGACCTTTCCCCAAGGCTGGTTGACCAGGGGCTCCCCGTTGAGTTCAAGGAGACAGATGATTACCCTGGACGTCGGGATGATGGCACAGATGGGGGTGTAGGGGGGAAGCAGGGAGGGGCGAGGCAAGAAGAAGGGGAGGTAGGGGGAGGGAGGTGGGGATGTGGGGAGGATGGGGAAGGATAGAGGAAGGAAGGCTGGGAGGGAGGGCTGGGGCACTTCATCTCAGGAGGACGAAATGAGGCCCAGGGCGGCACCCCAGCCAGGAGCTCTGGGGGGCTGGGGTCCCCTTTCTGGGCAAGACACAGCACCCCTGGGGGCGGGACAGGCCTTGTTCGAGACACATGAACCAGTCAAGTCCCCTGGAAAGGTTAACGAGGGCCCTGCTGTCCCTCACTAAAGTCACTTCACACATTTACAATGTACCAGTCAAACCAATTAGCTGTGAAAGTGTTGTAGGGGCCGCATTTTATTGGATTCTGGTCAACTCAGAATTGGGTAAATAATGTCTGCTAGGAAACTTGAAAGGACCACACGTGGGGTGGGACGGGGGGTGGGGTGGCTCTGGGCGGTCCCGCACGACAGACAGGGAAACGGGGCGGACTTGGGGGGTGGCTGTGGGAGGTGAGGCGAAGATCATGCCAGGAGGTCTCTGCCCAGAAAGCTGGGAGTATCCTAACGATCTTTCAGTCCACGGTGGGTCTCAAGGCTACCCCATCACCGGAATCAGGGGGAGCTTTTTGAAAAAATCCAGGCCTGATGCCTAGGACCCTTCCCAGGGCATCTCTTGGAAGAGGGGAGCAGGGCATTGTTCCTTTTTTCCAAGTCCTCTCCCCGGGGATTCTGACGGGCAGCTAGCGGGAAGAACAGACCTGTTCTGTTCCAGTGGTCTCAACTTGGGTTGGGAGCGAGGGATGCCGCCCTCCCCGGGGACATTTGGTGATGTCTGCAGACATTTTGGGTTGTTATAACTGGAGGGGGCAACTACTGGCATCTAGTGGATGGAGGCCCAGGATGCTGCTAGATATCCTACCATGTACAGGGCAAACCCTACTACAAAGAATCATCCAGCCGCAAATGTCAATAGTGCCTAGGTTAAAGAATCCTGTCCTGGTCTAATCTGTCCATTTGACAGACAAGCAAACTGAGGCCCAGACTGGCTGATGGGCTCTGTCTGGGGTCATGCAGGGAATGTTTGGAGTCAGGCAAGCAGGACTCATGAACGTCTATCCCTAGACTATATGCCTGGCGCTGTCCTAGGCTCTGTGGGTTTAGAGATCATTCTGTCTGATTCCATAGGCCAAGCTGGTCCAGTTGAGTTTTGGGGACGTAGCCTAACTCAGGCTGGGGTTTTTCTGAGGGTCTGGGGACTGCACGACTTCTCGAAGCTGCTCCTCTTTCCCTGCCAAAACCCCCAGACAGATCGCCTCTCTTTAGCAGGCTTGCCCCCAAAAGACTGTTCCAGAGAAAGAAAGAGGCCTGTTTCGATGTCACCTGGCGGGGTGGGTCTGAGGGCGTCTCCAGCCCACGAGGCTGGTCTTGGATCACCGAGGGTCTGTCTGTTTGTCCCTCCGTCCGCCCCGTGGTGGTAATCTGAGCTGTGTGCTGGGGGCCGGGGGACCCAGCTAATTGCAGCTCGGGGAAGGCCAAGTGGAGATGAGCCCACCGTGAGGAGCACTGGCAGGCCAGCGTCTGGGGCCAGGACGGTGCCTGATTAGTTAAATTGCCAACACCTGCTTGCTTTTATTGCAAACATAAACACGGCCGCGCCGGCCGATGGCCAGCGAGCCTAATGCTTTCCGTATTTGTCACATCTGCGAGGTCCACGGCCGGGCGGCCAGGAGGCTCAGGCCTGGACAGCCCGGGGAGGCAGAGGGGCTCGGGTGAAAAGACGTCAAATTAGGCCCTGGGGGGAGGGAATTTGCACTTGACCAGGCCTCCTCTGTGGCGGGCCCCACGCAAAGCCGTGTGGCCCTCAAGCCTTCCTGGGAAATATTATTACTTTTCTTACTGAGACTCACAACAGTGAAGCAATGCCCCCCAAGTGACCCAGCCGGGAGGCGGTCAGCGTGGACTCTGAATCCAGGTCTTTCTGCCTCCAAAGCCTCTACTCTTTTGGCTAACTGGGGGGGAGGGAGCCCTGGGGGTTCCTACGGCGATTTCTTGACCTCTGCATCTCCGGCGTTCGGGAAGGGAAAACACGGTTTCCGACCCGCTAGACAGTGTTAGGTGACCACAGGCCCCCCCACCCCCGTGCCCTCCTTCTGGGCCTCAGGGTCTACGTCTGTAAGGGTGGTCATTGGGCCTCCCGCCTTCTGCTCCCGAACCTTGGGAAAAAGAGGTCGGGAGCGTGGGGGGTTGGCCCTTGAACGTGTCCGCGGTCAAGTCCGGCGCTGGCTGAAATCATCCACTTAAGGCTCCTCGAAGGCCCAGGAGTCCGGCTGCCCTGTCACATGGGCACGAGCCGCGGCCTGCCGGACCCCGCCACGCGGGGCGATATTCACTTCGGCCATCACCTGGCGATTGGCCCACAAGACAAACGGCCTAGGAAACCGTTTCAAATGAACTCTGTTTCCATTACGGGCAGTTTTATGAAGATAAACTATTTGCGGGATGTTTACAGGAGGGAGCCCTTCGGGTGCCGGCAGAAGGTCAGAGGGAGAGTCAGCGGGACCATACAATTGTCATTCGAGAGCCGTGGTCCTTCTCCTGCATTCAGAGCATTCAAATGTGCGTCTCTCCCCCTCAGTGACAGGTGCTTCAAGCCTGTGACATGCTTTGTCAGAATTTCATTTGTCCGAGCAGCTCTAGCCTTATTCTCGGCAGATGTAGATGATAGGGGACAGAGTGCATTTAAATCCCCTTCTGCGGTTTTTGGAAATGAAGGAGCGGGGGACGGTCCTTCTCAAGCACCGCGTGTCACCTTGAAATGTGCCCTAGAGCTCCGGAGAAGGGCAAATTTATATTCATTCGCCCCATCCTTCCTTCATCCCCCGGTTTACTCATTCAGTGGTTGATTAAATAATTTGTGTCGTCTCTTATTCAGTTCCCTAATCACTTTGGGTTTTTAACTGGAATCCTGACTTCTCGTGTGTTCTTACGTATGTCAGAGGCCTCAGTCTCTGCACCTGGGAAATGGGATGCTGATAGTCCGGAACTGTACTAGGACTAACTGGGGTAATTTGAATGAAGCGCTTGCTTCGCGGCAAGCGCCCGCAGGATCGGGCCAGTTTTATAGGGGCGGGTGGTGGACAGTACTCTGTCCCTCAGAGGTTAGGTTGCTGCTCGTGGTCACTTGGTCACTTGGCGCGTGTGTGAAGCAGGTGGAGTTGAGGCTCAGGGGGTTCTGGTTCCAGAGCCGGCGGTCCTCCCCACCCTGTTCTTCTGCTAAATGTCAGCTCATGTGTCACCTGGGCCTGCTGACCCAGCCCCGGGCCATCAGCCCATGGTGGAGCGGTGTTTGCTGAGTACAGATCCAAACTCAGATTCTTTTTTATTTTTTTTAAAGATTTTATTTATTTATTTGACAGAGAGAGAGACAGCGAGAGCAGGAACACAAGCAGGGGGAGTGGGAGAGGGAGAAGCAGGCTTCCCGCGGAGCAGGGAGCCCGATGCGGGACTCGATCCCAGGACCCTGGGATCATGACCTGAGCCGAAGGCAGACGCTTAACGACTGAGCCACCCAGGCGCCCCAAACTCAGATTCTTATGTCCTCTCTTGGACTTGTCTAGGGTGGGACTGCCTTTCCTGGGACCCCCAACACTCAGCACGGGCCGCCGGTGGTGCTCATTGCCATCTCTGTCGACAAGCGGCACCCAACAAAGGCCCTCCTAGGCCTGAAGGACCACCGTTCTCGTCAACCTTCGGCAAGCCCTTCTCTTCTCTTTGGGCCTCAGCTTTCTTATCTGCAAAATGGGCACTCAGGGGGGCTCTGAAACTATGTGGTTTTTTTGAGAAGAGAGGATAGGTTCCCTACAACTTAAGGACCCCCTTTTGGGAATGTTCTGGGGGCCTTGACCACACACAATTCACATTAGTTAACCAATGCTTGGAAACCCTTCCACCCCCACCTTTCTGCCCCAAAGGAGCCACAGAGCCCTGAGTACTTGGGGTGCCTAGGCCCACCTCTGAGGAGCTCTCAAAACCTGGAGGATCCCCCTGGATCTCTTCCTTCCCTTCCCCAAACTAGCCGCTGGCAAACACCAAAGACACTTACTTCCTTTGGGCTTCTCCGAGGATGGCAAACACCTCCATCTCTCCTGCACTGAACTCCTCTCAGCCCGGGAAGCCCTGTCAAGCTGGATCACGTCCCCTCTGCTGTGGGTAACGTGTCACTCACACGGTCTGGGCACAGGGAGGGTGAGGGAGGGCTGAGGATACTCACGCACCCAGACAGGCCGCGGGGAATATGGCTCGGGGCCAGAGCATGGGATGTACCAGGCGGGCAGAGGGAGAGAGGTTTTCCCCATTGAATAGAGGGTGGGTTTCCCTCAGCTTTTCCAGAGCATAGCTGTTCACTTAGAGAGAGCCCAGAGAGGTGGAGAATTCATAGGGTAGTCTTGGCAATGACAAGGTCGACAAGGCTAAAGGAAAGAAAAGAACATTCCAATCCATATATTTAGGAGGCTGGGGAAGGGAAGGGAGATCAAATTAGAGTCTAAGAGTTCGGAGCCTGAGCAGGTCTCTGAGGCCCCCGGGAAAGGTTGTGGGATCCAGATGTGAAGGGGGGGAGGGGAGGCAGGGTGGGGGGGGCGGGGGAGGTCTGTTCACAATTAGCCTTGATTTTGTGTGATGACGTTGAAATTGTGGGCAAACATGAAAGCAGAGTTGGGAGGACATGTCTGTCCGAGCAGCCTGGGGATTAATTCGACGTGAAGGACACCGGCTGAGGGCTGGCACCACATGGAAGCATTTTGTGTGGGTTTTGATGTCCCGCCAGCTGAAGGGGGCTTCGCCGCTCAGGCTGAATGGGTCCCCTACCCCCACCCCGGCCTCCGCGTGACTGGCTGACTCTGGACGAGAGGTTAAGTCGAGAGCACCAGAAGTTTCTGTCTCCTGCAGGATTGCCCTCTGGCCCACCCAGAACTGAAGCCAACATGGCAGCCCCGCGTGTCTGCACAAAGCCGGGCGCTGGGGGACACCTTGCCAGCTCCAAAGGCCGCGGTGGTGGGGGCTGTGGCGGGGGAGAGTCTGTGAGCTATTTGCAATATTTCTGATATTCCAAGGGCTGGCCTCACCCACATGCTGGGGGGTTGGCGGGCTACGGTTTTGTAATAGGGAATCTTGGAATTTTATGAGGACGCCCAGGGCCGGGAGGGCATGTGGGGAGCCCAGCGGCACCTACCAAGGGCTCTGGCTCAGAAGGAGCCTTTGTTGAGCGAAATCCAGGAAGGAACATTGTTTTGACATCTCCATGCCATGGTAGATGTTAGAACTAGAGAGAAAGGTGGGGCTCCAGGTCCAGTGCCAGGCACTGCCCTTTACCGGGGAGGGGGGGAGGTGCCTTTGGGCAAAGGAACCCACCTCCTCTGAGCCTCAGTTTCTCCATCTGTAAAGTGGGGGGAATGTTTGGCCCTTCTTCATAAGAGAGTTGTGAGAATCAGATCCCCGAATGTTTATACAATATTAGCATCTGATAAATATCTAATAAACAGCGATCACGCTTTCCAGCTTGATTGGAGCTAGTAAGGCACTCAGATATAGCTACTAGGATTGCCAGCATTATCATCAATGTTCCGTTTGTTAGTATTCCTGAACAGTTCTGTTGAGGATGCAGAGTGCTATGGAATGTGTCTGTTGCTGAAATCAGGACAAGGATCCCTTTCCGTTGATTCAGGCAGTGGCCCGGCTTTAGTCCCCAGCACGGCCCTTCGTGACCCAGGGCCCCATCACGTGCCGGTGGGCAGCCTGCCAGGCATCTAAAGCTGTCTGGCAGCCCAGAGCCCCACCGATGGGAGCGGAGGAGCGTATTTTACGCAGTCCCTGTGACCCCTGGAGGTCCTTGGGGAGACAGGAAGGAAGGGGCTCTGTTTTGGTGGGGGAGGAGTCAGGGGAGGCTCTTTGGGGGTGGGGTGGGGGGAGGAGTTGATGAAATTTCAGGATGTACTGAGGTCAGCTTCCAGCCGGCTTGTCTAGGTTAGAGAAAAGTGATCGCCACCCAAACACACTTCTTAATGAAGCACAGCCTGTGCTTACAAGCCTTTCCCTTCCTGTCTTTTCCCTCTAGGAGGAAATTCTAAATCCTGAACACAAATGGCTACAGAATTATATTTACATTTATTTATATTTTCTATTCACACATACTTGGGGAGCTGGAAGTAGGGGGAAAAGAGACTGAGGTTTATTCTAAATGGAAGTAATGTTTCATCACTGAGCCTCTGACCATATGGTAAGAGCAGGTGAAGAGAGGTGAGCAGTGGTCGACTTTGCCTTATTTGGTGTTTGGGCTTTCAATCAACACAGAACCAAGCCTGCCCTTCTGAGTAGTAGAATTAAATTGTTCAAAGCAGCAAATATGACAAGATTTTCAAAGGAGATATGGGTGGGAAGAGAGGGATGGGAGGGTGAACTTCATATGGTTGTTAGTGAGGTTTGGTCCAGCTCGGCTGGGGCACGGGGTCCAGGTGTGAGGCCTCTGAGGCTCGTTGCCCAACCAAGTCCAATGCTGAAGCTTGCCTTGCTTCAGCTTTGCTGTGAAGGAAGAAGAAGACCCAAGGGAGAAAGCCAGCAAGGTCTGTACCCACGTGGGTAAATCAGAGAAGAGAGAGAAAGCGACACAACTTGCCTATTTCCTTGCAGGATGAGGCCCTGAAGCTTCCAAGAGGAATGGAAATGGAAATGGACAATCAGGTTGGTTTCCAGTTTGGAGCTGTCCTGACCTGCGCCGCTGTGAGCATGCGTGTGCACGTCTCCTGGAACACATGGGCCAGGATTCTTCTTGGGTGTATTTCTAGGAGCGGAATTGCTGGGTCAGGGGATATGTGCGTCTTCCACTCGGTGCCACACTGTGGCAAAATCTTTCCCAGGTGGTACGTAGGCAGTAGACCACACGATTTCCCAAGAGGCCTGGAACTGGGCCACAGTAACAGCCACTGCTGTAACAGAGCTGCTTACAAAACTTGTAAACGTTCCTTACTCCGGATAACCCTCTCAGCTCCCCATGACGTAGGCAGAGTTATAACTCCATTAAAGCAGCCAGGGATGAAGTGATCTGCCCAAGTTCACACAGCATGCCAATTTCAGGTCTGTGATCTTCCCAATCACGATAAAATTCATTGCTTGTTCAGTTCTTCCTAGGGACCAGGCATGTCTTAAGGGTTTCCCATGTATTAACTCCACTTAATCTTCATAATAATCCTATGGGGTTGGGACTCATTATACTCATTGTATCGATGAAGAAATAGAGGTATGGATGGAGGGGTAAAGTAACTCACCCAAGATCACCCAGCCAGAAACGGCCAGTGCTGGGATTTGAACCCAGGTGGCCCCCTTGCTGTCTTGTCTGTCCAATCTTCCCCTCAAGGGGTATTCCTACCCTCCTGGTGCACAACTTGCAAGGGACCCTGCTTTTTCATTTCAATTTGCACTAGGCCTTGCAAATTAGGTAGCTGGTGGGCACCCAGAGCTTGGAGCCCAGCCCCTTGCACCACGGAGCCCGCGGGGATGTGGGGAGCCTGCAGAAGGCGCAATCCTATTATGCTATTAGCTTGGGTGTTCTGGGGTTGCGCTCTGTGTCTACTTGACAAAACACAGCCCGTGAGCAGAGCCCTGATCTCTTTAACCAGGCGGAATGGAGCTAGCACTTCAAGTGGCTTCTCCATTATTACTGGCTTCGTGCTGCTGAAGAACCAACAGCAATAAATACGCCACCAATTTGCTCTCTGAATGTTCTTATTTGCAGCACGCCATGCAGAAAAAATATTAACAAAAAACAAACTCGCTCATAACAGGCTGACGAGGGCCTCTTTAGAGTGGCAGTGTTTTTCCTCTATCCCCTCTCCTTTTCTCTTGCTTTCTAAAGAAGCTATAATTTGAGTTAAGCAGCCGCTGGTAGAGCTCCCCTGGGGCACCGAGCTAAGAGAGGCGGTTGGCTTGGACGAAGATGGGCCCAGGAGGAGGACAACGGAATGGAGAATTCCCCTGAGGAAGGCCAGAGGCAGGAGGAATAGGGGAAGTCTGGCAGCTGAGTGGGCAGAGCCTGGGACCCAGACAGTTGTTCTCAAGGGTGAGGAAGATCCCGGGGTGTTGGAGACCAGGAAAGCCACTACCACTCTCTGGGTCTCAACTTCCACATCTGTCAAATGGGTTGACTTGGTGACCTTTTCTAGCTCCAACACTATTTGACAACCTATCTTTCATTCTTCATGATCTGGGACCTGATCTAGCAAGGATTTGAGGGGATGCATACTGTTGTGTAATCCTGGGATCACCAAGATCCTTGAGACTCCAGAATTATCCTCTGATGTGAAGATCCAGGCATATATAAGCATGAGATTATAATGAGAACACCAGCAGCTAACATCACCTGCCGCCAGGACCAGCTTCACGGGCATGTGACCTGTGCGAGTCACACACAGAGCCCTGTGCTCAGGTCAGTGCCCTGCTGTGGCTGACTTGAAATGCACAATTTTTGAACAGGGGGCCCTGCATTTTCATTTTGCACTGGGCTTTGCAAGTTGTGTAGCCAGTCCTGGGTGTAAGCAATGAAGAGAGAAGACTCTTAAAAGAGGTTCAAATCCTGGCTCAGCCCCTTCCCAGCTGTGGGACTCCAGGCAAGTCACAGCCCCTCTCTGGGCCTTAATAGCCTCATCAGTATAGGATCAGTATAAAGAACCCCCAGGGATCCTGCCCTGGCTGTGTTCACCTTGCCTCCACCACCCAAAACTGGACTATCTGGAAATGAACTGGCTCTGAGAACAGACATGCTGGTTATCCGAGTCCAGGCTTCTGTGCCTACAGAGGTCTGGGATCTCATGATTCCTCCACTCAAGGAGCTGATGCCTGGGATGATCTGACATTCAGGGAAGGCACGTGGCGACCCTGAAGCCAGAGCAGGCTTTTTCTCAGTCTGAACCAGGCATCGTGTCTGGCTGAGCCATGGAAAACAGAGCACATGCCACCCGCAGGAGCCTGAGATCCTGGTTGGGAAGCAGAGGGCAGCCCCACCTTCACTTTCCGGCAGAGGATGGATGCATTGGTTAGTTGAGATGACCTTAAGCCTTCCCTCTTAAGGGAAGTGACATGGGGTCCCATTTCCAAGCCAGTTCTAGGAAGAGTGTATCCTCAGATTCAAGCACATTGGAGCTCCCAGAATGGTCTTAAAGTTTCCCTTTCCCCCTTCTCTTTCCAGCCCCAAATAGTTTTCTTTTTATCTTAATATTCCTGGATGAAATTATGGAATAGGAATTGGTTTGTAAACGAGCCAGGTTAGGAACTATGGATATTGAAGACTGTGGCCATATTAGTTATCTTTTGCTGGGTAAAAAGTTGACATTGGTTTAGTGGCTTAAAATAACATACGTTTTATTATCTCCCAGTTTCTGTGGGTCAGGAGTCCGGGCCTGGCTTAGCTGGGGCCTCCGTTTGGGTCTCATAAGGCTGCCATCAAAGTGTCCGCTGGGGCTGTGATCTCATCCGAGGCTCCACTGGGGAGGGATCTAAGATCACTTAGGCTGTTGGCAGAATTCAGTTCCTTGTGGTTGTAGGACTGAGGGCTTCAGTTTTTTTTGCTGGCTATTGGTCAGAGGCCTTCTTGAGCTCTGAGAAACCGTCCACATGCCCTTGCCATATGGGCTTCCCAACACGGTAGCCTACACCACGGCAGCTTCCTTCTTCAAAGCCCATCAGTGAGCTAGAGATTCCTGTAAGATAGATGTTATGATCTTATGTAGTCATCGCGTGCATCCTGTCAACACTGCCATGGGTTAGAGGCAAGTCGTAGGTGCCCCCACACCCAGGGAGAGAGGATTATACAAGAGCATAAACGTCAGGAGGTGAGGATCATGGTGGGGGGGGCACCCAGAGTCTGTCTGCCACATGACTTATCCGTCCATCCATCCATCCATCCATCCATTCGTTCAACTAGTACTTATTGGTAGCTTGTGCTGTACTAGGCATGGAGACTAAAACAGTGAGTAAGACAGATATATTTCCTGCTCTCAGGATACTTATATAAAGCACTTGAAGGATGGGCCGGTGGTTGAGTCAGGATCCCTGGGGCAAGGGTGGGCCAGGGCAGTCCCAGCTCTGACCCTGTTGTGAGTCTTCTGACTTGGCTTTAGCCTTTCTTGCCCCATGTGGGTCCATCTGTCCAATGCACTATGTGCCATGAAGCCCTCCCAGTGGTGACATGGGGGGGGGGTCCAGTCATCACAGGGAGCATCTATTGAGCGTATATGATGTGCTATCTGGCATCCTGACTCTCCCTCACCACAGCAGCCTGTCACAGAGACTTTCAGCCTGCTCTCACGTGTGACCCTGTTCTGCTCTCCTGAGAAAATGTACACAGATGGCCTCGGGAAAAAGTCAAAGGCCCTGTCGGGCGCCCCATGTGTGTAAAGAAGAGGCATGTGGAGAAGGGATGAGGGAAAGAGGTGTTTGTGACAGAGATGTGCTCTCTGGGGCTTGACTCCAGCAACCTGAGACTTTGGTCTTGGGTGTGAACGTCTCCGCATGCCAGTGTATTCATCTCTAAAGTGAAGGGGATGCTGGTGCTTATCTCAAGGCTTGATGGGATGGCGGACTATGTCGATGACTGCAAAGTCTCAGCACCATGTTGGGAACAGTGACAGCTGCTCAGGGAATGGTGGCTTTCATTTCAAAGCACCTACTACGTGCCATCCTGTGCCAGAATGGTCTGTGCTACACCCATGCCAGGTGGAGGGTCTGAGATGAGACAGTTGTGTAATGAAGAGGGCTCAACAGTCTGGCTTCTGGGCTTACCTGGGATGGCTCTGTAGTAAAGGCAGAGCCTTCTGGTGGCAGCTGGGGAAGGTTCAGGGTGTTTGACGCTTCCCCCCGCAAAATCCTCTCATCTGTGGGACTCCTGCTTCTGGCACCTGAGCCAGACCTCATTTTTGAATGAAGCCTTCTCCAGCTCAAGTGGCCACTCAGGACAGGGGGCTCCAGTCTTCCTAGAGGCTTGCCATCCTCCTCCTGGGATGAGAACTATCCATGGCTCCCCAGTGCCCTTGACTAAGTGCTAACTCTTGCCCAACCAAGGCCCCACATGAACCAGCTCCTCTGGTCTCTGCAACCTTGTCCTCCACCTCTGTCCCCCTGGCTCTCTCTGCTCCAGAACCCTGAACATCCCTCCTACAGCCGTGGGACCCCTGCCTCCGGGTCCTCACACACCCTTCCCTCCTCCCTTTCCCTGGCTGGCTCTTGTTAACCCTTAAGTGCTGCTTCCATGAGGAAACCTCACCTGACCTGTGCATTTGATTTTGTATTTTACATTCTGGAACCACCTTCTGCACTTCTTCTTTGCAGCGTGTTGCAAACTTGGACTTATGTAAATGATCATTTGAGATAACTTGTTTGCTGTTTGCCGTTACGCTTGAAGATGTCACATGGACGTGTTATTCGCAGCATGCCCAGGCTTGGCACATAGTAAGTGTGCAATAGGCATCCGTGAGGGAGGGGTTTGGCATAGTTAGTGACCAGAAACTACCCCAGTTTTCCCCGTGTGGCAGCCCACCATGTCAAAATGCTCTGAGTCTCAGGATAGAAGGCATCTCAACCCATCCCCTTATCTTCAGATGGGGAAACTGAGGCACTGGGCTGCAAAGTGATACACAAGTTTGGGAGTCAGGCACACAGGCTCTTACCCTTCCGTATCATTTAATCACAGCCCATGCCTGAAAATATCATTTAAATGAAGTTCATTTTTCCCTAATTATACAACTACCATACGATCATAATAAAAAATTTGGAAAAAATACAAAAGCTTAATCTAAAAAATATCTGAATCGAAACGTTCCCACAGCCTACAGCTTAAACCTGCCAGCCCAGAAGTCCCTGAGCCAGATTCAGCAGCCCCGACCAAGGCTCATTTTTTTTTTTTTTTTGCCTTTTTTGTGCAAGAGCTCCCCACGCCTGGTTTAATGCTCTACTGTTGCCATCTTGCAGTTCTTGAGAATTTCTGAACAAGGGGACCCACATTCCATCTTACACCGGGCCACCAAAATCCCAATTCTATGGCCTTGAGACCTTGGATGAGTCATTCAACCTTCTGGGATTTAACTCCTGATTTAAGAAGAGAGGGGATGGCCTCAGCCTCGCAGCGTGGCTACAACAAAGAAAATCTCATGTACTTAATTGATTATTATAATTTGCACCTACTGAGCATGTGCTTGTTCCTGGCACTGCGCCAAGCGCTAAGAACTGAGACATCTCCCTATTGCAGTCATCCCCCAAGGCAGGGACGATTGTCGGGTCCATTTTATAGATGAGGAGGCTGAGGCTCAGAGTGGCCAAGTCGCCTGCGGGAGGTCAGTGGCGGAGCAGTGAGCACAGCACGATTGGGGGCCCCTCCATGCCCAGCTCAGGCCGCTGGCTGCTCACAGGGCCTGTGGAGCCCGGTAGATGCACACCTTCCTTCCTGGCACTCAGATGTCTGCGAGGAACTTTCCCGCCGCGGGGCTGTCTCTCCTCTTTCCTTCCTGAGGCTGGAGCACGAAAGCCTCAGATTTCCACCAGCCATTGAGAGAACAAACCGTCTCTAAGGAGGAAGGCTTTGTTTTTCTCCATCCTCTTTCCCAGCACTGCCCCCACCCCTCCAGTCCCCCAAAGGCCCGGCGCCAGGACCTGACTGGTTTCAGCTGCTTTGGCTGATCCTGTGGGTTCAGGGTGGGGTGGGGGCCGGGCACTCTCCCCGGAGACTCAGAAAGGAACACCTGGGGCAGGTGGTGGTGGCCGGGGGCCCTGAGATTCGGTCGTGAGGAAGGTGCTGCCAATTGCCCCTGCCCACCTCACCCACTGCCAAGTCCCGCACCCGCCGGTCGGTGGTCTGTGACATTACACAAGCCACTCCCACTTCACATCTTGGCTCAAATGTCCCCTCCCCCAGACCTACCTCCACCCCCCTATTTAAAACCAGGCTGCTCTACCCACCCTGGCATGCTGTCCCTCAGCTCTGCTCTGCTTACCCCCCTCTCTTTTTTTTTAAAAATAAGCACTTATCACTTCCTAACTTCTGATATTTTATTTAAAAAAACCCTATTGGAATGTAATTGTCATGAGCATTTAGAAAAGCGCCTGCCCCTTTGGCATTGCTCGGTGGGCTTTGGCAAACCAGACACACCCCTTTAACCAGCATCTAGATGAAGAAAGGAACATCCCAGCCCTCAGGTCCCCATTCACGCTCCCTTCCTGCCAAACTGTACTGTTTGCTTATTTGTCATCTGTATTGTTTGCCCTTGCCTCGTTCCCGCCCCCCCCCCCCATTGTCAGCTCCTGGAGGGTAGGGATCCAGTTTGTCTACTTTGTTCACCGCTGTATCCTCAGCACTTAGAACAGAGCCTGGTCGCACACTTCTATGAGATGGGTCCTAGTATTGCCCCCATTTTATAGATGAGGAACACCAAGGCCAAAAGAGGTGAAGTAAGGAGTGGTGTGAAAATGTGAGGTGCTGCGATCATGTAAGGGTGTGATTAGAAGTGTGACTCCCCTCCTGAGAACATTCTGGAATAACCCAGGAAGGCCGATTCCTGGGAAATGATGCAATGGGGCCCCCACACGAGGCCTTCATGACCTGTAAGGGGGGGGGACCACCATCGCTTCTTCCCAGAAAGGCCGGATGGAAGGTGCGGGGAGGTCTGGGTGGTCATGCGGGAGCAGGGCAGGCTCGAGGAGTGGGGTGCTCTTGCCAACTCAGCCCCCAGGAGAGAAGAAGGGAGGGCGGGGGAATTCAGGGGTGAGGAGTGGAGGGATCAGCCAGAATGTGGTATAGATGTAGGGGCAGAGCCAATGATGTCTGATTTGTGAGGAACCTGAGACCTGTGGTTTGAGCCAGAAGAGGGTGGTTGGGATGGGACCCTCTGGGTGAGGTTGACATGATGTGCCTTGTCCAGCAAGGGAGACCGGGCCATTCCTGTCCCCATGGCCACGGTTGCAAAGAGGGGCTTCAGCTGTGCTTGCAGGAAGAATGTTGGAAGTGGGGGCTTTGGCAGGGGAGCAAACCCCACAAGGGGTTCAGATGATCAGGGTGGACCATGCGGGCCCTGGGAGAAGTAGGTGGAGAGTTTCCATAGACTTCTCACCATTTCCCCAAGGGTTGGCCAAAGAGAAACGATGAGTACATAGGGTTGGATTCTTTCTGTGTTGGTGATGGGGTTGCTCTGAGATGTTCCTTCCTTCTGCGAGACCCGCCTTCTGGAAACACTTCTTACGTCGCGTTGTCCCCTAGCCTGTCCCCTCAGTGACTGCCCATTATCCCTACTCGTGTTTTCCAAGTGTAGTGAGCAAAAGAATCACCTGTGGTGCTTGTTAAAATGCACACGCCCAGGTTCCAAGTCCCAGACATTTCCTAACACTTTTTTGAAAAAATAATCTCTACACTGAGTGTGGGGCTTGAACTTTCAACCCCAAGATCAGGAGTTGTAGGTTCCACCGACTGAGTCAGCCAGGTGCCCCCGTAACAGCTTTAAGACATAATTCACAACCATGCAACTCACCCATATGAAGTATACAGTTCATAGCGTTTGGTATATTCACATTGCCACTATTTTAGAATAGAAGAACCCCCAAAAGAAGCCCCACTCCCTTTAGCCATCACCCCCAACCCCCTACACCTACCCTAGCCCCTGGAAACCCCTACTTTACTCCCTCTGTATATAGATTTGCCTATTTTGGACTTTTCGTAGACACAGAATCACGCAAGAAGTGTTCTTTTGTGCCTGGCTTCTTTCTCTGAACACATTTTCAAAGTTCATCCACGTTGTAGCATAGATGAGAGTGTTGTTCCTTTTCGTGACAGAGTAATATTCCTTTCTAGCCATTTATCAGTTGATGGACATTTGGGTTTTTTTCTTCCTTTTGACTATTGTGAACAGTGCTGCCAGGAACATTGGCATGCAAGTATCTGTTTGAGTCCCTGCTTTCATTTCTTTCGGGTATTTACCTAGGAGCAGAATTGCTGCATCATCTGGTAGCTCCATGTTTTACCTTTTAGGAAACTGTTGGACTGGTCCCAGGCATTTTGACTTAACAGGTCTGGGGTAGGGGTGAGGAATCCAAATTTTCCACCATTCTTCCCTTGCATGGCAGAATAAAGAATAACCTTCTCATCTGGCTTTGAACTCCTTCTATGACATGACCACAAGTTATTATCCCAGCTTCTATCTGTTTTCTCCATCCACTGAGGCCAGTTGTGATTTCTTTTAACAGAACGCTCATGGTCCCACCTCTGCACCTTTGCTCATAATCACTTCTCTTGCTTAGAATGCCTGTCCGCCCCCACCTAAACGCCCCCCCCCCCGCCATCTTACCTCCCTATCCAAAACTTGAATGGTCTCAAGACCCACATCAAAGGCCATGTATTCCAAGAAGCCCTCGCGAAACTCCCAGGCTCTGTGGCACCGTCTTTGTCTGTTTCAACATTCACCATTCATCTTCAACTTGTAATTATTTATGTAGGTTGTATCCAACTGACTGGATTTTCTAGGATCCCAAGCTGTACCTTCTTCATCTTTGCATTTCTCGGTCTTGACCCTGAGCCTGGCGTGCAAGAAGGGCCCAGTACATGTGCGTGAAGTGCCGAGGTGCTGAGAATTTCCAAGGCTGAGAAGGAGCTAGCTGGATGGCCAGTTGGATGCGCCATTGCCCGGACTATAAGCTCCAGGGTACGGTCCATTCCTGGGCTTACTCATTGCTGCCTTCCTGATTTTTAGCATGGAGTCTGGGGTATAGTAGGTGCTCAGTGAATATCTGCGAGATGCTCGAGTGATTCAAAGACCCTCTAGGTTGGACAAAGAGTCCCTTGGCCAATAGAGTGGGGGGTATAGAGCAAGAACCCAGCCTGGGGGTCAAGGAACCTGGGTTTGAATCCTGGCTCTCCTTCCAGCTCTCACTCTTTGATCTTGGGCAAGTCCGTTTTCCCTGCTGGGCCTCAGTTTCCTTATCTGTAGAATGGGGGTAATGGAGTAGATGAAATGGAGGCCATTTTCGGTTCTACCGAGTCTGAGATTGAGATTGCTTTTGGCAGCATGAGACACTGGCCTTGAAGGGGGGCCCTGGGGAGCCTGTTACTGTCTGTCCCAGGGGATATAATCAAGGCGTTCTCAATTTTCATTTGTGAAATTGCTGGGGACATTTGGGCATGCAGGGAATAGTTATTGTCCCTGGAGCCTGACCTCTGGCTTCTGATCGATCTGGGCATATTTTCAATGCACATTTCACAGCGGAATAGCTCAGAACGCACTGCGCTGGTCCCAGCCCCCCAGCTGCTCCATCCAAAGCTCTCTAAAAGTGTGATCCAGCTGCTTCTGACCCAGGCCAGGCCTGGAGTGGACCATGCAGGTTGGTCCAGTTGGTCGAGAAGACCTCAGAAGGGCCAGGGATCTGGGCTCTGGTGTGTGGAAACTCACCTTGAACTGCAGGCTCCCAAGCAATGGGCCTGGATCTCGGTCCTACTGTGCGTGGCTGGATCCACCATCTGACCACGAGTCTGCTTCCTAGGGAGGCTGTTCCTCTCCTTCATTGTCCACCTCCTGCTAGACGAGAGTTGATAGTAATAGCCAACATGGCTGGAAAGCCTGTGTGTGCTCAGTATTTTACACACCCTAACTTGGAAGGTAGGGGTTAAAAGCATGGGACTGTGGTTTCAGAAAGGCTCCGAGTCCAAGTCCCATCTGGAGGCAGTCAGACATCTCTGATAAAGTCCTCACACAGGACTTAGGGACCCAGACCCTGGAACCAAGCAGAACTGCATTCAGACCTCCACCTGCCATTGAGCTCCTTGCTCTTCCTGGAGCCCCAGATGTCACCTCCCTGTGCCCCAGCTTCCTCATCTGTGAAATGAGTACAAGAACTTACAAGGATTCAATGCATATCGAGTGCCTGGCTCACAAGGAACACTCCAAAACACTCCATCCACGAGAACATTCTTCCTTTCTCATCGCTGTGCCCCTCCACCAGGTGTAACCACTATCTTGACTTCTAACGTGCCCTGCTCTTGAACTTCACCTGAACGGAGCATGCATTCTTTGTGCCTGGCTTCTTTGGCTCCCACCCCATCTTTGAGATTCATCCACGCTTGTTGTGGGTATCAGTAATTTGCTGTCTTTCATTGCTGGGGAATTTCCCATTCTGTGAATCTTCCATCGTTTCTGCTTTCACTCGTTCTGCTACCGATGGGCACCTGCGTAGGTTCCCGTTCGGGAGTTTGAGGAAGAGCCCGTTGCCAGCGCTGTCCCGTGGGGCTCTGCTGCCCGCACACAGCTTCCTGTCGGGTGTCGGCCTCAGGGCGGAGTGGCTGGCTCGCACGGGCAGGTGCATGCCCAGCCTCGGCAGACACACTGAGCGGGCTTCCCAGGCAGTGGGCGCGCCGAGGATCCACTTTCATGTTAATTTTTTTAAAAAATTGCAGTGCAATTCGCACAACATGAAATTAACCATTTTAAAACGCACGCTTCCGTGGCATTTAGCACATTCACGGTGTTGGGCAACCACCCCCTGTGTCTAGTTCCAGAACATGCTCATCACCCTAAAAGTGAACCCCACACCCCTTGAACACTCTGGAAATTAAACTTCACATTGCCCTCACTGTCCCCACCCCAAGCCCAGCCCCTGGCAGCCACCACTCGGCTTTCTGTCTCTGGATTTACCTATTCTGGTGATTTCATACAAACGGACTCATACCATATGTGGCCTTTTGGTTTTGACTGATTTCACTCAGCTTAACGTTTTGGAGGCCCATCCACACGGTGGTACGTTATCAGTACTCCGTTCCTTTTTATGGCCGAATAATATTCCATCATGTGGATAGGCCGCATTCTCTTTATCCATTCATCAGTTAATGGGCACTATTTTAAAAATGTAACACAGATGTCCAAAGCGTATGTATTTTTAGAAAAGAAATCATCATATAGCAGGGAGGGTTTCCGTGTCAAGGCCAAGGTCATCTTCTTCCCCAGATAACCATGGGCAACGGACTGTTGCCATAAACACACGCATGTCAAACACCTTCACACACGACCTGGTGACACAAACAAGTTCCTCTTTGGGATCGCGTCCTGCAGCTGGCTTTCTTCCTCCCGCTCTGCAGTCGCTCAGTTCCCCCTGGAACTCTGCTGCGATGTGGTGGTTTCATTTATGGTTCCAGCACTAGAGCCTGGAAGACTCTCCCTGTCACCTGTGGCTGGGCCACAGAGGTGTCTCCTGTTGGAGGAGGAGGAGGCCTGGTGGCAGCTGGGGACCGGGTCAGGACCAGGACGGCAGCGGGCGGGGGTGCGGGGGTGTCTCCTCTCAGGGGGAATCCTGTGTCCTTCCTCAGGCTGTGCAGGGCTGGAGGTTTCAGTTTAAGCATGATTCTACCCTCAATTCTTTCTGGAAAATTCACTTCATCCTTCCATGACTCTTTAGTGTTGCACCTTCTTGGTCTGTGACTTTTAAAATAATTTTTTCCCCTTTTTACCCAACCGGCTCTTCGCCCTTGCCCACAAAGCTTTCTAAAATGTTTAAGGATGGATGCGGAGCAGGGCTGGCAGGTTCTATGGGAGCTGGGCAGGGCAGGCCGAGTTTTTTTTGGGGGGGCTGGATTTGTGGGGGTAGGCTTCTCGCGGTGCCACTCCTCCTAAAGAAAACAAGCCGAATTCCATTCTAACCATTCTAGGTGGCTGCCCCTGGTCCTGGTCCTGGGGTACAGAGCAGATCCTGCAGACCAGTCCCTGGGGACTCAGTATAGGGTGCAGCCAGGAGACCTGGGGGGCAATGCAACTTCGTGGCCCAGGACCTCTGCAGCAGAGCCCCCCCCCCACTTTGCTTAATGTTCTACTGTTAATCTTGAAATTTGTCATAGGTTCTTAAACAAGGAGCCCCAGATTTTCATTCTGCCCTGGGCCCGGCATATTATGGAGCTAGTCCTGCCTGGGGACCTAATCATAACCTAGGCAATGTCACTTTGGCTCTGGCACAGTCCCTCTCCCGACCTCAGTTTTCCCAACCGCAAAATGGGAGGATCCGTTTGCAATTGGCCACATGGAATGACTTTCGGGTGCTACCATCTATACACCAAATATTGTCTCTCTTTTTTTTTTTTTGAACTTCTCAAAATGCCCAACAGGCCACCATTCTAGTGAATCTCATCGGAGGGGGTTCCTGGGCCAACAGCATCAGCATCACCTGGAATTTGTTAGAAATGCAAATTCTCAGGTCCACTCAGACCTTCTGAATCAGAAACTCTGAGGGTGGGCCCAGCAGTCTGTCGTAACGAGTGCTGCCCGGGGCTTCTGAAGCTTGCTCAAGATTCACTGGTGTAAGCCCTGACAGTCTCTCAACACCACGGAATCCAGGCTTGGGGTCAGAGAGCTGAAGACTCCTTCAGGATCCACCTAACCCGATCCGGGTCTCAGCTTCCTCATCTGTAAAATGGGCGGGTTGGATCTACCTTACCTGTGGCTTTGAGGGTGACATACTGCTTTGTGCACTGTCCATATAAAGCATCCCAAACATAGATCATTAAAAAAAAAAAACACTTTTACTATAAGGGAATAAATGACTCTGGCCCCCAAGGTTACCTGGGCAGGCTATCTGCACTGACCTAGGCACCTGCTGGTCACCCGTTCCCTGGTCCCTGGTATAGACTGGAAGCTTCTCCGACCCTGGAAAAAACATTTTTTTTTTTTTTTTTTGGCACTGATGAATGATGAGGGTGGCAGAAAGAAAACAGAACTTTTCCATTCTCCTTTTCTTCTTCAAAGAGAAACACAATTGGGTACCTTTTTCAGCGTGCTAAGCCTCAGTTTCCTCATCTATAAAATGGGCAGAGCATCACCCCCTTTCAGAGTTGCAGTGTAGATTAAACGAGAACTATAGAAATGGCCCAGTGCAGGGACTGGGGTGCAAATGGGGATCGATGAAATATTTGTGTGTTACTATTACTAAAAACTCAGGAATCACAGCCTGTCCTTGTCTTGGACGGGCGGGGATTCTAAGAGCCAGAGTCTCTTTCCTCCTGGAAAATGTTAATCTGAGCAAGAAACCCCGCAGGTTGAGCTGTCACAGTGCTGAGACCCCCATGCCCCAGCCCCACCTCCCCCGCCCATGCAGCTGATGAGCACTGTTCCCAGCCCAGGGAAACCCCCACCAGGAAGGCCCGAAGGCTGCCATTTCATTTTCCAGGAGGACCACAGGCCCAGAGAGGGGCTGCCATCACCCACGCAGGAAGCGCAGACCCAAGTCTTGGCTGCCGTCAGATTCCTCTGTGGAAGTTCAGTGTGGAGCTCAGTGTGTGCATTTCCAGGGCACCTCCACCCTCAGATCCTCCAAAGATGTCAATAGAGCCAGGTGCTCCTGCAACAGAGTGATGGTCCCCAGCAGGTGGGGGCCCGGGCCTGGGGAAGTAGAGAGTGTCTGGGAGGCAGGGAGAGCAGGTCGGCTGGTAGCCCTCAGATTGGGGATGACAGAGATGGAGGCAGGCGGGGAGGAGTAGGGGAGGCAGAATCCTTAGGACTTGCTAGTGGGGAGGAGAAGGGGAGCCTCACAAAGGAGGCCAGGTCAGCGGGGAGGGGAGGGAGGGAGGAGGGGCGTTTCTCTCCCCCTGTGTTTTGAGTCTGGACTGACTCTATTTGCTTTGGAAGGGCCTCCAGTTAACCCCTGCTTGCTTGGCAGGCCGCCCCAGGCTTGCTGGAGCTGGAGGGGCTTGGGAGCTGGAAACAAGGACCCGCAGCATGGCTGGGCCACAATACCTTCTGAAAGCACGTGCCCCGAGGCACCTCGCTGGCCTCCCCCAGGTCTGGCTCCGGTGTCACACATGCTCAGATGATCCTGCCTCTCTGCTCCCTGCATGTGGTGCGCATGCTCACCCATGCAGACTCACACTGTTAGTAATTCCTCAGGCTCATTTAGTCTGCTAGCCTTCACCATGACCCAGGTGGCCAGGTGCCGCACCTCCTCGATGACAGGGGAAGTGGGGCTCAGAGAGAGGGGCAACGACTTGCCCTCCGTCACTCAGTAAGTGCATGCTCTAGAATTCAAACTTGGATCTCCTACGGGTGTCAGGGGCTGGTTTAAAATCCGCCTCCTTGGAGAGCCTGGGTGGTTCAGTCAGTTAAGTGTCCAACTCTTGATTTCAGCTCAGGTCATGATCTCAGTGTTGTGCAATCGAGCCCCGCTTCGGGCTCTGTGTTCAGCGGGGAGTCTCTGCTTCTCTCTCCCTCTCCCTCTGCTTAACTGCCCCCCCAACAAATAAATAAATCAATCTTTAAAAAAATAAAATAAAATCCACCTCCTGTCTACTCTAGGGGGTGGCCCTGGGTCCGGCCTTCACTAGCTGGAGGCCCAGAGGGGATGGGTCCTCACTCCCACCTCCTATCCTCCTATAGTTGGATTCAAACCACTGCCAAACCACCCATCTCTTTCAACCACATCTGGCCAGAGGCCATCCGGGATAGTGGCTATTTCGAGCTAAAAATAGACTTGGCAAAGCAGACAAGTAGGGCTTAGAAGAGTGTAGGAAGGGGGTCTCCCACCCCTGGACACCCTTAAGGGGAGGGGGACCCCAAAGCCTCCTCTCAAATGCCTTTGTTGGGGGACCCTGCAAAGCCTGTCTTTTGGTTTCTATCCACATTTGTTAAATTAACAGAATGAAAGGAGGTGACCAATGCCTCAGCGCTGTAACAAGGAGACCTAGTATCTACCGAGTACCTACTGTGCTAGGTCCTGCCATCCCCATTCCACAGATGAGCAAACAGAGGCTCGGCAAGGTACAGCCATTCAGCCCAGCTAGTGTGGCCAAGCCAGAGTTCAAACCTAGGATTGTCTAAATCATTAGTAGCTCCTAAAGTGGCACCACCCATCTTGGGTTCTCCTGGTGCCTCTGGGGCCTCTTAGCGCTCTGCCCATGGTTCAGGTGGAGTCAAGGTTTGCTGATTGAATCATCACCCAGGAGGGCGTGTCCATGGATGGTGATGCCAGACTTCTTTTCGGCTGGCTGCCGGAATACCCAACCCACCCCCTACCTGGTTCAGGGTGGGGGCAAGTGTCTGTGGGGCGCGGCCTAGAAAGGAATGTGGCAAAAGGAAGGAAGTGTCTAGACTCTTGGTCATGCATTTCACAGACATGAATCGAGCCCTGCGCTGGCTGCTGGGATAAAGCACTGGCAAGACCCACAGGCGCCCTGCCTCACGGTGCTGACGTCCCTCATCCCCTCTCGGGTTCCTGGCCACTGTGTGATTCTGGACAAGTTACTTTCCCTCTCTGAGCCTCAGCTTCCCTGGTTTTAAAATGAGGAGGCTGGACGCTGATTTCAGAGTTCCTCCCAGCTCTGAATTATGTAGGTATTACTTCTTCTCAGTGGGCAGAGCCTGTCTTCTTATTTAATCCTCACAGGAGCTGTGTTGGGCTGACATCAGGGTTATAGGGCTGCCATACTTGGTTGTCTTCTGACTTCTTGGTGTCTGCTTGGTACCAGTGGTGAAGCATCTTGAATTTAACCCTTGAGCGTCTTCATTCCATGCACTCGAAACTCACAGAGGTCTGCGGTGTGCCCAAGGAGCCCCTGCAAGTTTGCTGATATGTGAAGAGGACTGACTGGAGAGGCCAAGTATCTGTTGGGGAGAGACGAATAAGGAGGCTGTTGTGGAAACCCAGGAGCGAGAAATGTGGGCTTAGGATAGGGTGAAGGTGGGAATGGAGATGAGGTAATTGACCCAATTAACAGAATTGGGTCAATAGTGTATCCGTCACCTATCTTCACATAATGCTGCGTAACAAGCCATTCCAACATGTAGTCGTATAAATCAATAACATTTACTTCACCCATGAGTCTGCAGGTTGGTGATTTAGACTGGGGTTGGTTGGCCAGTTCTTCCGATCTTGGCTGGGCTAGCTCACAAGTCCAGGGCTTGGGTTGATCTGGGATGGCTTTGGCTGGGGACAACTTGGCTCTCCTTCCTTGTCACTCACCTGACACCCTGGGTCCAGGCTCCCCAGGCTTACAAAGGAGTGGGAGAGCTCCTCTGGTGAAATACACAAGCACATTTCCAGGCTCTGCTTGCATCATGCTTGCTAACATCTCATTGGCTAAAAGCAAGTCACATGGCCAAGCCCGAAACACAGGGGGAGGGCTCTGTAAGGTCACCTGGCCAACGGCATGCACACTGGGAGGGTGAGGATTGTAGCCATTAATGCAATCCACCACAAGGGAAGAGGAGATGGGAGAAGGCAAAGCTGCCATTCTCTTTCACAAATACAATCACACCACGATGTCCCGCAGTATCATTTTCCCATTCAACAACACACTGGAGACTATTTTCTGTCACTTCATGCGGACCCCCCTCACTCTTCAAAACCTGTCTGGTAACTTCAATCTTCACAGCCACCTGATGTTCCCTGCTAAGGAGATAACACATGGAAAGATGGAGGCTCAGAGAGGTGAAGTGACCTGGCCAAGCCCACACAGCTATTATTGGGAGGCAGAAACTGGATCTGTTCTTGGCCACCGCGCTCACATTTTTTCCCACTTCTTCCCTGAGAACCATCCCAGTGACAGGTTTGGGTGACTCCAGAGGTCACCAGTGGTTGTTACTGAAGCTCAAGAATGACTGGATTTCAGAGTCAAGTTCTTCCTACCTCGTCTCAACAATCACGGGGCAAAATTTCCCTTGCCTCTGAAAACAGCTCTGAAGGCTTGCTGTGTGCAGAGAGCTGAGCAGGGCTTCCTCAGTGCAAAAGAAACCTGGGCTCCCACTCTGTGCTCCTCACCTATGTCTGAGTGGCTTTGGGCAAGTCAATCAAGGCCTCCGGACTTGGGGTTTCCCCACTAATAAATGAGGGACTCTCATTCCAAGGAAACAAAGAAAACATTCTGAAGAGCCTGTTGAAACTTGGAAGAAAGTCCAATTTACTTGCTTAGGAATGTGTCCAGGGATGGATGTTGGGGCTGGGACTGCCCACGTGAGTCTTCCAGACTCTCTGGTCTCATTTTTCCCTCCTCTGCCAATTGGGGGGAGGGCACCCACCCCACCAGCGCTTGTGAGCTAACGGGTGGAGGGGTCCCCGTGCCACAAGTGTCCAAGGAATCACAGCAGTCAGCTCGATGCTATTCCTCCAACTGGCCATCCACATGTTGGGGCTGGAAGGTTCTTAGAGTCTTGGTCTCACTTTCTGCTTGGGGAAACTGAGGCTCAGAACAGAGGGAACTTTTCTAGGGTCCAGAGAAATGAGTGACATTCTGGGGTCAGCACACGTGTCTCCTAAATCTCAGCCCCAAACTCTTATTACCCTACCAGGTGGGACCCCATCCAGTGATGATGAGAAGGATGCCAATTGCCCTTCACACAAGGGCATTCCCACCACTGCAAACTTGGCTGTCTCACTCCAGATTTCATTCAATCCTGGCAACACCCTATGAGGTGGGTGCTGTTGCTATCACCATTTTACAGGGGGATGAAATCGACGCTCGGAGCCCTGAGGAGTGAGATGGATGGCTTGTGGGGTTCATGCCATTCTGCTGCCGGTCAGCCACAAGTCTCTGGCTTTCTCTCCCACTGGATAAAATGCACTGGAAGGCAGATGAGGATGATGTCATTAGAATCCACACTAAATGAAATGAAAAAGGAACCAAGTCACTCTTGAGTGTCAGCACTTCAACTGCTATTGGTAACAAATGGTGCAGGACAGTGTTCACAGCCAAGGTTACCAGGGTGGGCCCTAGTCATCATCTGCTAAAAATTAGAAATTATGCTGACATTCCAGGGCCTCAGAGCCACCCAAGGGACCAAGGTCAGGTAAGTGTGAGAGGGAGCTTTGCAGAAAGATTGGGGTGTATAGCCAGCAATCTAGGCTCCAGAATGGGCTTGCTGTGTGACATCAGGGGAGTCACTTGACTTCCCTGGGTCTCAGTCTCCTTATTTATGAAATGAAAGGGTTTGCATCAAATAATATCTAAGATCCCTTTTGACTGCATTGCCCAGACCAAGGCACTTTATATATTGGTTAAGAAGGTGGGTGTTGGAATCTATGAAATCTGGGTATAAGTCCCAATGAGCTTCTAAGAGCCTCTAAGAGGCTTAAGCAAAACAAAACAAAGCAAAATAAAAAAAAAAACAAAAACAAAAAACCACACACACACACTCAAAAAAAGGGGAAGAGTAAGAATACATTGGCTGGAGGAATTGGGATCGCCATCAGGAATGGATTGATCCAGATGATCAAATAAGGTGCACAGGGCTCCAATTCTCTGCCTCACCAGCCTTCTGCCATTCTGGCATCATTCATGTCATCTAACTGGTGCATGTTGTGATGGCAAGATGGCTTTGTAGCTCCAAGATGTAACTTCCTCACCTTTTTCAACTCCAGAGAACGGGAAGAGCTCCTGTGAATGTGTCCTGTTGCATTGGCTCTGGTTGGAATTCATGCACCTCCTAGAACCCATTACTGGCTGAGAGGATGGGAGAGACAAGTAATCTAAGCCAAAAGGGACCCACCCACTCCACACAGTGGAGAATAGGACAGGCCTTTCCAAAGGGAAAATGGTGATACTGTTGGCTGGAGCAGAGGGGAATGTATGTTCAGGTAAAAATATTCACTGCTGCAAGCGACAGTCTTTCTGAGACTTCATTTTTTTTTCATATATGGAATGGAGGCGATCCTTACATTTGCATTGTGAGAACAAGATGAGAGGATGTGTATAAACTTTTAGCTCAGTGCCTGGCATAGAGAAAACCCCTTGACTGAAAAGGGATAGTTATACAACCTGCATAGAGTGCTGTCATTCTGAGATCCTATGAATCAAGGGCAGAGGCCCTTAAAATGTGTGCCATGATAAAAAGAACTAAGTGTTACAGTCAAATTGCTTGAGAAACATTGGATGTAATAACACTAAAGTGAGTTTCTTTCCTGCAGGACTTGTCAGTGCCTTTAGCACATTGGCTGACTTCGGGAGACCATAAGATGGGGGGATGTGGCAGGCAATGTTTTCCAAATCTAATTTATCCCTAGACCTTTTAAAATTTGCTTTTATTGAAGAGGAGTCTCTTCCAGGGTGGTGTTCTGGTTTTGTGAATCTGGGAAATGTGGAACTCATGGAACATACCTGGACTGGGCTGGGCCATCCTTCTTCCACCCCTTCCTCTGGTCATGTCTACCAGGCGATCAAGTTGTCCTTATTCAGTGCAGAGAACACCTTTCTTGTGTCATTGGGAAAACAGAAAAAAAATAATCGATGGATGGCTGATCAATGATTAGTAAACTGAAGTGGTTGACCTGTGGAAAAGGGGCAAATCCTCCCCGTGTCTACCCTATTTTTTTTTTTTAACAAACATACCTGCCTGCAAAAATTCAATCAATATGAATGAATATGGAATAAAATTGGGACCATCATGCCCCAACCTATTGATTCTAATGTTATTCCCCTCCTCAGAGATCAATTCATTTAACACCTTGATATGTCCTTCCTGATCTTTTTTTTTTAAAGATTTTTAAAATTATTTATTTATTTATTATAGAGAGAGGGAAAGAGCATGAGCTGCGGGAGGAGCAGAGGAAGAAGGAGAGATAATCTCAAGCAGACTCTTCGCTGAGTGTGGTGCCTGATGAAGGGCTTGATCCCACGACCCTGAGATCATGACCTGAGCCAAAATCAAGAGTCAGATACTTAACCGACTGAGCCACCCAGGCACCCCCTTCCTGATCTTTTCTTAAGGATTTGCCTATATATCACGTACTCCCCAATGTGGTGAACTTTTTCACCACTAAGTGAGATTGTACTCTGCATGGGATCATTACATTTGGCAGAGTCATTTACGGCTCACCTGATATTTACATACTCGCCCCAGTTTCCTTGCAATCATGCAGAGCCTGTGCCTTCCAGAGAGTGAGTGATCCAAGCAAGAACAGCCGTGAGTTCTTTGTGCCCATTCTTCTGCTGCTGTGGGGATCATGGGGTCATTGTGACATTGTAGAGCTACAGGGTAGACACGGACTGGGATTGCTGGGTCACCGAATGGAGGACAGCTCATCTGGAGAATGGCTGAGCTCACATCAGACACCCTGTACCCAAGAAGTAAACCTTTTCTGCAGGAAGCTGCAGAGGGTCTGGGGCTTATTTGTTTCTGCAACATCGCCTAAGCTATCCTGACTAATAAGTCATGGGGCTTTCTTAATTTCATGGGCATCTTTCCGTGCCTTGACATGCAGCTCTAACTCACTCTTTTTCATATTTGCATAATATTCCACACTGTGGCTACACCTTAACTTATTTGACCCATCCCCTTTAAATAATTCGTAGATTACTTCCAATTTTTCACTATTACAAACAGCAGTATGTAAACAGTGCTATTATGTCCTTACACATCCATACATATCTCTGTGCACATTGATTCCTAGAGGCACGTTGCTGCGTCAGTGGGCACATGCATTTAACACCTCTGTGGATTATTGCCAAATGACCCACCCAAAAAACCCCAACAATACCGGTTTTTACTCCCATCAACAGTTTCTGAGAGTACCTCTTTGCTCCACCCTTGTTAGTGAAGGATATTATTGATCATTTCATTTTTGTCAATGTGATAGACAGAACATAGTGTCTCATTTTAATTCATGTTTCATAGCAAGCTTTTTGTAGGATTGGATTTATCAGCTATCTTGCCAGCTTCCCCCTACTCGTTTGGGAAGGAAATAGATTTCAACCCCCAGAGATAGACATTGGAGACACACGCGTGCATGCACACAGGGACAGGGACAGATGCTGAGACACAGGTATAGAGGCAGATTCATAGTCCTCTGCATGGCAGAGCTGGAGAGACCTGAGCACACAGGGAGAAAAAGAAGGGAGAGAGAGAGAGAGAGATACCGATCTTCTGCTTCTCAGATTCATGCACCAGCCCCCCGTCAGTTCCACTCAAGAAGCAGGGCTCCATTCCCAAAGTTGGACCCCCATCCCCTCTCTGGCCAATAGCCGGGGGACCAGCCGGCATTTCGGTTGGGATGGGGCTGGGGAGGGCTGTTGGCTCCGTTCCTGCTGGCCTGAAGCCACACGCCTGGCTTGTTTGTATAGTTCTTCATGCTTCTTCCCCCTATCTTGGTGTTTTTGGCTCCCAACTAGCCCCCTCCCAGCCAGGGAGGAGATAACTCCACTTGGTCCAAGCCTCTGGGGCACTGGGAAGGACGTCAGGAAATAGCCAGAGCATTACGCACCTCCCCGCCCTCCTCTGTCCGATCTCATTTTCACAAGTGTGGAAAAATGATGGGGCTGCTGAGGGAGGCTTGAACATTTGGAGTTGCTTCCTGTTTTCTTTCAAATCAGTCCTTTTTCCCTGAGACGTCGTCTCTGGGCCTGTAGAACCTGTCTTCTGGTGGGTGTGTGTCTGCCTGTGTACACACGTCCACGCAGATGTGAGCACACCTGTGTGTTCGTATTCGACGAGCCAATTGACAAACAGACCTGTGAGAAGCCTGGAGGTGGACTCTGTTTCTTTTTAGATTTTGCTACCCCCTAAGAAAGTCAGCTAGATACCTCTTCTTCCAGGAAACCTTCCCAGATGCCAAAGCAACCTTCTTTGCTTCATTCACATCTGCACCTCCCATGTCGAGTGCAGGATCCAGTTCATAGTAGGGATGAATGAATGAAGACGGGCTACACTTAAATTATGGAATTGAGAACAACTGTGGTCCCAAGAGGACAAGGGACTTGTCCAAAATCACACAGTATGTCAGTAGCCAAGTGAAAAAGGAGAACCCAGTATTTCTAATCCCTAGCACAAGGCTTATTTTAGGCCATCATGCAAAATGCTCAAAGAAACTGACAAAATACTGAGCCATGATTTTGTATTTTTATTTCTTTGGAACAACCTGTGAAGAAGGTACCATTATTTCTCCTACATGATGGATGGGAGAAACAGGAGCTCCCAGAGAGTCCTGGTGCTGTAGCTGGGAAGAGCCACCAGCCATGGGGGCCGGGGCAGTGAAACAGGCTTTTTCTGTCTTGGTGTCAACAACAATTTCTCGTTGAGCCCTGGCGAGCCAACATGGTTCCTCTATTGGAAAGCAGATCTTTACAAAAAAAAAAAAAGGCGGGGGGTGGGGGGCGCCTGGGTGGCTCAGTCAGTTAAGCGCCTGCCTTCCGCTCAGGTCATGATTCCTGGGAGTGAGCCCCGTGTCCGGCTCCCTGCTCAGCGGGGAGTCTGCTTCTCCCTCTCCCTCTGCCCTTCCTGCTCATGGGTTCTCTTTCTCTCTCTCAAATGAATGCATAAAATCTTAAAAAAAAAAAAAAAAGGGAAAGGAGGAGAAATCCCAGAGGGGTGGGGCACCCAGGGCAGCTGCATGGGGGACCATGCTTCCTTGGACCCCCAATCGTCACCTCCCTCCTGTGTGACCCCCCACAACCACAAGCACCCACACCGATCCCCACTCACCCGCACACATCCTGAAAGACCTCTGGGGTCACTTGGTGACCTCTCCGATGCACAGCTACTTTCATCTCTGAAAGGGGTTGAGTTCCTATGGACGCAGCGTGACAGGCCCCGCTGCTCCCTGACATTGGCCAAAGTCACTATGTGACCATGTTGCTCTGTGCGGCCGCACATTCACCCGGAAGACATCTGAGTGGGTCCGGTTCATCCTTCCCGGCGGGACCCCAGGAGTCCCTGGCCGACTAATGAGCAGCTCACCCTCGGGTAGATGCCCCTTGCTTTGGCCAATCAGCGTGACGCACACAAAGCCTACTGAGGGACGTCAGGTTAATGGGTAAGGGGTCCTCCCAGAAATGGGGGAGGGTGGTGTGGCTCCCCGAATCCAATGGGGAGCAACCAGTGAGGAGTAGAGGACCAAACCCCGTCCTGCCTCCTGTCGGCAGGGTGCCTTTGGATAAGTCCCCGGGAGACGCTGTGCCGTGTCATGTGCGAGGTGGCATCCTAATAAATAGTATTTTCCCAGCACCACTGCACACATCTGGCTGCATAACACAGACCGGGCTGTCGGCACGGGGGCTGGCACTAAGCAGATTTTCAGTCCCGACTTCAGACACTGAGGGGCTTGGACTTCCTCCTCTCAGCCCTTTATCCAAGACAGCTTACCCAATGCTGACAACAGTTTGAACCCAGAGGGCTCATCTAATTTTAAGTCCCAGAGTGCCACCAATTTATTTTAGTCCGTGAACTGTTGCTCGGCACCTGTTGGCTCTTGGAATGCAAAGTCCTTCTAATTTTAAGCACCAGCAGGGGCAGGTCTAATTTTAGACAGTTCTTGTGTGCTGGGGTCTCCCGAGAGGATGTAGGCTCTGCCGACTGCAGCGCCTGGGGGAGAGGTGGGTGCCGACTGGTGAGACCATGTATTCCAGAGGGACTCACACAGCTCGTACCCACACATTAACTACGGTTTCTTCAGAACTTTTATTTTGGCAGGTTCCGTACCCAGCCAAGTGCTTTTCCTGTACCATCAGATTTGCTTTTACCTTGAAGTTCCAATCAGCCGAAACTTACTGAGTGTTTAGTATGTGCTAGGCACTGGGGACGCAGAAATGGACTTGGCACGCCTGGCCTGCGGAGACCTCATGGCCTAGTGCTCACAGGCAGGTCAGGAGCACTTACAGTGCCCCGTGATCAGAGACCCGCACAGTACCGAGCACGTAGCCACCTCTGAAGAAACGTCTGGGAAGTGAATGAAAGCAATGTTCACGATAGAGATAAGATAACATCGCAGCAAGAAGGCACATTCCAGTTCTCCTTGGGGGATTTGGACAAGGTTTTACAGCGGAAGTTACACTCTGAGCTGGGTCTTGAAGAAGATAAAAAAAAGCATTTCTCCACCTGGAGAAGGAAAGAGGGTGTGGCATGCATGCATTGGGGCTCTGCCCATATCTCTTGCACTAAGCGTTTCTGGGCAAACCAGCCCCACCCAATGGCCAGCACCAACAGCTCTATGTCTGAGGGTTTGTCTGGCCACCAGAACTTGCTCTTCCCTCAGAGGGGCAGGCAGGAAGGGGATGGGAATTAACACTCCAAGGAAGCCCCCAACCACTAACAGATGGGAGTGGGTGTATCAATACCCCAGCTCCCTCCCTTCTTCAGTGGAATAACTCTGAGGTGAGCGTTCTGTTGAATCTGCTGATGCTTCCCAGTGAGGTTGAGCCCCAGTTGCCCACGATTGTAACTGCCTCGGATAACACATCCTGCTTCTTCTCTCGTTGTGCCTCTCCCTGATTAGGCCTTCCTGCACATACCAAGGAAACCATTCATCTGGAGGACTGCTTCTGGGGGAATCCAAACTAAGAGAGTAGAATAGTTAGTCAAAATTTTCTCTTAAAGCAGAGCAGAGAGAAGCATGGGTCACTAGCATGCTGTGTACCTGAAATGTAACAAATGACACACATCAATGGTGAGGGTTGGAATCCATGTGGGTGGCCACCCCCATTCTGGTTTGGACCAACTCCATGGGGAGACATCTTCATTCTCAGTTTGCAAAGACTCAGAGGAGTGCTCAGAGGAGTGAAGTGATTTGCTCAGAAACACACAGCCAGGAGGCTGTGAATGACAGACTGGAGGCCAGACAGTTGTGATTCCAGGCCTGGCATCTTTCCACACCAATCTTGCTGGATATCTTTCAGGGCTCAATGACTCAGTTTCTCTGCTTTTCACTGGGTGGTGCCTTTGAGGGGCGTGGTGCAAGGTCTGAAATCCCTGTGGGCTGTGAGCCTCCTCCATCCCTCAGCCACAAGCCACCTCCTTCCCTTAGAGCAGTTGCCAGGCCCCACGGTTCCCTGGAATGAAGCGGGGGGCTGCCGGGAGGGGGTGTGTGTGGGCACGTGGGGGTGGGGAGCACGTCAGCACTAGTACTGTTGATTAAATCGCTCCAGCCCTGCTGATGGGGCCTGGGTTCTGACTTCTCTGACAAGTTGGCAGTGATGGTTGGTTGAGTGTACTCCGAATGCATGCGGAAGCGAGGCTGGGAAGGGTCCCTGTGGAGGACAGTACGTGACATGTTTGCTAGGAAGGGGAGGCACTTCCATGAGTAACAGGTGGAGAGTTTCCCAAGTGAGGACGTAATGGGTATTTGTTTTTCCCTTCTTCCCAGGCCTGTTTGGTGTTACTTCGGGGGTTCCTCCCTTCCTGCATTCTCAGCTCCGTGGGGGTAGTTTCGAACTCCCCCCTCCACCCCAGGTAGGCCCCTGAGTGGTTTAAACCCATCAGCCTTTTCCATCCCCAAGCCATAGTGATCGGTTCAGGGGTAGATTCTGGGGGAGCCCACCAAGAGCCAATGAGATGCAAGGAGGTGTTTCCTGGAGCTTCCAGAAATGAGGCACTTCCTCTCTGTCCTACTTGAGGTTGAGCAGTGAGGAAGTAATTGCTTGGCAGGAGGTGGCCAGATTTCTACCAGGTCAAGAGACCCTGAAACTTCTGGATGTCTTATTGGGGGGGGGCACTTTGGAGCTGCTGGATGCAGCTGAGAGAGAGAGAGGTGAGAGAGAAGCAGGCACTACACAAGGCAGAACGGAGAGATGGAGAAACTGGGACCTTGGAGACATTGAGTTGCTGGATCAAGCCGTGCCTGAAAGGAGCAAACGCTGGATACTTCAATATATATGTTAATCAATTTCTTTCTTTTTTATTTTTATTTTTATTTTTTTTTAAAGATTTTTTATTTATTTATTTGACAGAGAGAGACATAGCGAGAGAGGGAACACAAGCAGGGGGAGTGGGAGAGGGAGAAGCAGGCTTTCCGCTGAGCAGGGAGCCCGATGCGGGGCTCGATCCCAGGACCCTGAGACCATGACCTGAGCCGAAGGCAGATGCTTAATTACTGAGCCACCCAGGCGCCCCTCAATTTCTTTCTTTTTTAAAAGAAGGGTAAAGTTTATTGAGGTAGAACTTACTTACAGCCAAGCTCATGTTCTTTAGGGTACAGTTCTATGAAATTCCACAAGCACATAGTCATGTAACGTCTACCACAGTCAGGATATAGTATTGTTCCATCATTCTCCCCACATTCCCTTGTATATTCGTCCTCTGTCCTTTTTTTCTTTTTCTTTTTTTGCTTAAGAACAATTTGAATTTGGTTTTCTGTAATGCCCATAGCAAGAGTGCTACCTGATAAAAGGGGGCCATCCCAAGGACCAAGCCCCCAGAATCACCTTCTCCCTCCTTTCTTGTCACCCCCTCCCTGCAAAGGTTGGTTAAATGCTCACTATGCTCTTTCCGAGCCACTGGCTCTCATTCCCACTTCTCTATCCAGCAGCCGCATTGAGTATCCTTATCTGGGTTTGGAGGAGCCAGTTGCCATACAAATAACAAGGTCTGTGACAGTAGGGCTGTGGGCAGAAATTTGGTCCCTCTCAGTCCCCACTCAACGGGCTTCTGGAGGGTCTGGGGTGTTTCCCAAGCCTGCGAGCTGGGAGCAGGGGCAGATCCACAGCACGGATCATTAAGATCCTGCGGTTGGTGAAAAGTTGATGTTCTGCAGCCACTTCCTTCATGAGGGAGCTGACCTTTCTGTGCTCAATAAGCCAACTGCTGCTAAAGAGGGGGTTCCCTGGTGACTGGGTACCAAAAGACAAGATGAAGATGGCATTTCTGGTGGGAGGCAGCAGGGGGAGCAGAAGGGAGAGAGGGGATGGAGGCTGGCCAGCCTGGGCTCCGATCCTGACCTGCTCTGTGACGTGGGACAATCACTCTCTGAAGGTTTCTTTACTTCATGGGCACCTGCTATGTTCCAGGCACCTTGTAGATGGTGTCCGGTTGTTGTCGCCATACAAAAGGACTCATAAATACAGAGGCTTGGGGCTGGAGGAGACTTACAGGGTACTTTGTCCAATCCTTGGGTTGTACAATGGGGGAAACTGAGTCCCGGGGGAGGGTCACCCCTTTAAGGCTGCCCAGTGGCTGGTCTTTCCACAGAAACCTGTGTGCCACTTGATGGCTTACAAAGCCCTCCCCAATCCACTCTGACCATGATCTCCCTACACCCTGAGATTAGATCTGGAGAGGATGTTTCCTGGACCTATCATCTGGAAAAGATCAAGTTCAACCTTCTCCTGCATCCCTCCTCCCGCAGCACCTGTTCCAGGGGACTGACGGCTCCCTGAACACCTTCCTGCTCCCTGGTGGAGACCTGTTCTTCTCTAACTTCAACTTGTTCATAGAAAGAACCCCAGAGGTCAGGGAGCCAGACAGACCTGGGTTCGAGCCCTAGCTCTGGCACCCATAGGCTGTGGGATCCTGCCCTTCACCTCAAGATAGGGTTAAGGAGCCAGAGATGGGGACTGTGAGGATAAGCCCATAGTGGTCCTGTGTATATTAAGTGCTGTGAGGCCAGAAAGCGAGGGCTCTGGACACTGTCTCCTGGGGGTGCCTGGGAGGTGCGCCGGATGCCTTCTCACTGCTGCCCCTCTGCACTTCTAAGAGTCCTCCTCGCCACACCCTCCCCAACTTCCAAAGCCCAGGAATGAGTCTGGCTGGTGAGCGGAAGTGACCCTGGGAAGAATCTTTCAGGTTTTGCCCTGGCCTCAGTATCAGCAAGGACTGATCAGTTTCCTGCAGCAGGTGGGTCCTAGGGATGTGGGGAGGCCCCCTCTGTGCAGGTGGGGGGAATGGCCATGCCGCCTCCATGTAGGGAGACCCAGAAAAGAGCCCACCAGTGTCCAGCATCTTCTGGCTACGAGGGGAATTCTTCATTTAACCCTGACTGCAGGTTACAAGGTTAGCATTCCTACCTCCATTATACAGAAGAGAAAATAGAGGCTCGGAAAGATTCAACCATCAGGGACCTGGGGAGTGTGAAGGCCTGGGTCCAGTGTCCCTGCTGTCCCTGCTTTCTGGATCAGCTGAGGCAAGCCAGGCTCCCTTCTCTGGAGCTTCCATGGCTTAGAGGCAAAAAGGGAGGCTGGGACTTAACTAGTCAGTGGCTCTCACAGCCCTGCGAGCGTCAGAATCCCCTGGACGGCTTGCTGAAGCACAGATCGCTGGGCTCACCCCCTGCAGTGAACTGCTGACTGGCTAGGTCAAGTATGGGGCCCACGTATGAGCATTTCTAACCAGTCTCAGAGTGAGGCTGATGCTGCTGGTCCGGGGACCACACTTTGAGAACCAAGGAGCTAGGGTGAACCCGGATCCCTTAGAGCAGGGACACTGAGTTGGTTTCCTCGACGTGCTGCTAGGCCTGCTCACCACCCCCATGATCCACGAGCTCCGGCGAGTTTCGGAGGGGCTAGCAGACCCAGAAGAGGGGCCCAGGCATGGAACCAAGCGCTCTGCAGCCCTGACGTAGGCTTTCAGCAAATTCAAATGCCGCCCAGGTGTGGGGATGACTTAGTGCTTCGGGGATCGATATTCCCATGAAGAACGGGAGGGCAGGGCTCGGGGTGGCGCTGGGGGTTGGGGCAACAGCTCCCCGGAAGCCTCCGGCCCCCCACCAGGCTGCAGGATTCGCAACTGCTCCTGCCAGGCTGCCCTGATCTATCGGCCCTCCCCTGGGAGCCTCCCAACTGGCCGTTGGTAAACAAAGCCTTTATTTCCCAGGCCGGTGGGGAAAAATTTCAGGCCTTTATAATTAAGTGTCCCGTTGAAGGGCAGCTGCCGAATTCTGGCGCTGGGTGCCCGTCAGGCGGGTGATGGATGGTAACAACACATCATCCCAGTGGCAGTCGGGCTGTGAGCTATGGGGGTCGTATATCACAGCAGGGCTGTCTGGTCTTCACTGTGCACGGGTGCAGGAAACTTGGGCTCTGGCTGGCGTGGGGGTGAAGAGGGGCCTGGGCTAGCCTGGGGCAGAGGGGGTGTGGTGCAGATGAGGAAGCCCGGGGACAGAGCCGGCTGGGGTGGGTCCCCACGCCTAGTCTTTCCTGCCTCCCTCACTCTTCCCCTGCAGCACCATTCTGGGAGAAATTCAGAAGCCAAGCTTGATTCTGTCCTATCCTTTACTCCTTCCACATCATCCTTTGGCACCATTGCTGTTGATTTTGTCCCTAAGCGGTTCTGGAATTCATCTACTTGTCTCCATCTCATGGGCCACCACCCCTCCCTCTCTTGTGCTGTTCTCCCTGTTGGTGGGAGGTCACTCTCTGCCCCTAAAGCTGGCCACGTGACTTGCTTTGGTCAATAGAACAAAGAAGGGACAGCATGTTGATTCCAAGACCAGGCCTCGGGAAGCCTTGCTGCTTTCTCTTGTGTTTCACCTTTCTATGAGGACGTGTCCACACTAGCTGTCTGGTCCCAGGAGGAGGATGAGGGACATGTAGGGCAAAGCACCTCCAGCCCCCAGCCGACCCCCAGAGTTGTGAACTATAATCATAGATGGTAGTTCTCACATAACATCGAGCTTAGGGGTTGTTTGTTACACAGCAATAGCTAGCTGATACATACAGCCCACAGCCACTGCATGCGTTAGGTCCTTCTGACCTCTCCAATCTCATCTCTGCCATCCCCCTCTGTGATCATTGCTCTTCCCTGCCTCAGGGCCTTTGCCCACGCAGTGCCCTCCACCTGCAAAGCTTTGTCACAGTTATTTTCTTCCTGCCCTGAGGTCTCAGCGTAAATGCAACCTCCTTAGAGAGACCTCCTGAGACCACCCCATCAAAAGTAGGTTTCCCAACTCATTACATTTTCTATTTCAGTCTCTTGTTTACATTCTTCATGAAATCTAGTCTCACAGTGCGTTCTCAACGATACTGGGCTGGGGCCCAGGTCTTTGTGACTTTCCATCAGCCCTTGCTTTTGGCTGGGGGCTTTATATGTGCACTCATGCTCTGTGGTGGGAAGGCAGGGCTTGCTGGTGGCAACAATCCTAGACAAAGGGGCCGTCAGCTATGGGCCCCACCAGGCACGGCAGGGACACATGCCTGTCATGTCACCATGCCTGACCCAGAATGGTCTTCAACTATTGTTGGATCAGCAGGTGAAAGAAGGTTCTAACTCAGGGCTTAGATGGACCTCAAGGGGCTTGTGAACCTTTCAATGGTGAGCCCATGGCAGAGGGCACAGCCCCAGGAGGGGCTATGGCTTGAGAGAGGTACTGGGGAGCACAGAGCCCTCCTGAGCTTCACAAAGTTAATCAGGCCTCTTTCCGGCAGACCTTTTCAGAGCCTTTAATATGCTAATGTACACTGGAGCTCCTGGAGGGGATTAAGAATGTCTTGTGGCCCAGCAGTATTGACCAGGGACCCTTTAATCAGGGACTATTTTGTGAGATTCCTGGTCTACAGGACACACTACCCTGGAATAGGGTCACACCTACTGCCTTACTGGCCAAATGCAGTCCTCAGATATTTTTCATTTAGTCATTGTCGGGTTCGAAAAGTCAAAAAAAAAAAAAAAAAAAAGAAAAGAAAGAAAGAATCTAAATGTCCAGCTTCTCTCAAAGAACAAACAAAGAAGTGGGCCTTCTGGGTTCATATTCCTGCATGGCGATAACCAGCTGGAGCTGACTAGCCTCCTACAGGCAAGGCTGCTCTCTAGTTTGCCATAGTCCACACTCCTCCCTATTGTCTTACACTCTGTCCTCCTCATGCATTTTCCCTTCCTTGTTGGCCCGGAGCCTCCGGAGTTTGTTACCTGTGGCCCAGAATGTCGTGTGCAGCCCCAGCAAGTGGGCCTTTGCCCTGGAGGGAAATGTGATTGTCTGAATCTCCTTACTGGTTGGCACATTGCCTAGGGAAAGGAGGGAGCCCCAGGGATGGCTTCAGGAAAGGGTCTCCGAGCCTGTCTGGGCATTGGGGATGGTTCTGATGACAACCCCACCCTGGGCAGGACAAAGGGAAAAAGAGATAAAAGGGATAGCTCAGATTTCTTTTCAGAGGTCTTTGGGCTGTGGGGGAGCAGGAGGTTAAGGGCGACAGTGAGGGGAGGGGGAGGCCGGTGGGAGGGGCTGGGGCCTGAGACCAGCTCACCTCTCCCCAGCAGCTAATTGTTTTGCCTCCTTCTTGCCTGGGAGGTCAGAGCTGGGGGTGCTAGCAGGCCAGCTGGGGGGTATCCTGCAGGGGGGTCAGGGGCTGCCACCAGCTGGGGGGCCTAGGGCTGGCAAAACACAAGGGTTGGAATCAAATTCCAGAGTCTGCATGGCCAGAAATTCTAACTGGAAGAGGAATGTTATTACCGTGATTATTTCTGGAATAGCATGAGCAGAGCTGTAATCTTGAGAGAACCGCGCCAGGTTCTGGGCAATCCGTTCAGCCTTGTGCATGCGCTAGGCCCATGGTTCTCAAAGCCCGGGCCCCGGCAAAGGGTAGAGCAGAGGTTCACCCCCAGGAAGCCTGACCCTGCGTCTCCTGCTCCGACCACAGTGCCCCACCGCCTGCCTGAGAAGGGGGTGGTGGCCGTCACCACAGGGAAAACTGTGTCCCCCACCTCCCTCCCACTCAAAGCCACCTGAAGGCCTCAGATGGCATCGCCTTGACTCCCTCAGTTTCCCCCAGCTAGGAGTACCTTCCTCTTCTCTGTCTGGTGGCCCAACAATCAAAAGCCGGCTCACATGTCCCTTTTCCTCTGCATCCTTCCGTGACCGTCCCCAAAGCTGGACAAGCTCGTGCTCTCCCAGAGCCCTTCCCTGAGGCCCTTTTTGCAGGGCTCAGTGAAGGAAGTGAATTTTCCTGGATCCTATTCACCTTGTGCCTGTACCTGCCCCCCCCCCGCCCTCCTCCCACCGTGACAGCACATTTCCTTCCGGGCATGAGCTCTACGGGGCACCCGTCAGGTTTGTCCTGTCCCCCTCACCCCCAATGCATAGCCTCCCTGCTGACCAACTCCCCCCACCCTCGGCCCAGGGCTCTGTGAATGGCCGCCCTGTCTGAGAGCCCTGCTGCCCCTCACCCCCCCGGGGCCATGCGCTCATGTCCTGTGCAGGGCTTAGGTAATGGGGTGGTGGTGGTGGAGCAGTGGGTGGGGGGGAGGGACCCCAGCAAGTCTGGCCTGGCCTGGCTGCAGGATGAGCTGACTTTTCCAGGCCCCGCCGAGCCTGATTACTCCCATTGCCTGGCCCAGCTGCCAATGCAAAGGTGGGGTCTCTTCTCTTTAGGGACCTGGCTGTTGAAACTGGGCTCAGGAAGGCACACACAGCATTCCCTCCACCCGGCCTGTGGATTCGGGCCCGAGACGCCATGGAAGGGCAATGGAGGCCGGGTGACTCAGTTTCCCCGAGAGCTCCATAAAGTAGCTGCGTCCCCGATGAGGTCCTAGTGCAAAGATTGGGCTTTTGTGTTTCTCAGGGCATTACTTGTCCCACCTCCTCACCTGACAGGTGGGGAAACTGGGACCCAGAAAAGAGAAGGTGGCCTCTGGAGGGATTCTGTGGGCCCCCGTTTCTACCCTCTTTCTGGCCTGTGTGGAAACAGGGATTTCTAGACACACAGGGCTGCTAGAGACCATCACAGATAGTTCTGTCAGTGGGGAAACTGAGGCCCAGAGAGGAAAAGGGACTTACCCAAGGTTCCCTAGCTGGTTGGGTGCAGGGCTGGGATGACAATGATGATGGTGGGGTGAGAATAGACAACAGTTCTCGAGCTTGCCATGCGCCGGGGCCCATTCCAAGTGCTTTAAGTTTATCAACTCGTTTAATCCGTACAATGAACTCAGAAGGTAGAAATTCATTAGTATTCCCATTTGACAGGGGAGAGAACAGGCACAGAGAGGTTAAACCACTACCCGAAGGTTGCATAGCTAATCCATAGTGGTTCAAAGATTGGCTCCCTGACAGCCTGGTTCCTGAGCTGGGGACTTTTGCAGGTGCCGCTGCTTCCTGACCAGCGTCCTTCTCAGCTTGGTCCTGGTCCTCTCTGACCTCGGGCTCTTCATCTGTCCAGTGGGGATAAGAATCCCTGCCCTCTCTGTCTTGCAAAGAAAGAACCAGGGAGCTCTCACGAAGGGAAAGTGTCTTGTCAACGATGAAGGGCTGTGGACCGGGCTCTGGTCGGCTTTGCCTCTCATTTGCACGCACAGCTGAGGCTGTTTATCCAAGTGTCACCTTCACGCTCTTGCTGGTGTTCTGCCACCACTGGAATCTCCTGGGGGGGGGAGGGGTGGCCCGTCACACAGTACTGACCTGGAGCCACCCCAGGAGCCAGGCCCACTGTACAGCCACGGAATCCTCCCATCAGCCCTGCGTGTGGAACTGTGGTTGTGGTAGGAGCCCAGAAAGAGCCGATGGCGGAATTTCAGAGGAGAGCAAAGCCCAGGCATCTGGGAAGCGTGGACTCCTGGCAGGAGGAGCTTTGGGGCGGGGTGGGGGAGGCACAGGCAGGGACGGAGGGGTTTGCCTTGGTCCAGCAGGCCAGTGAGCTGGCTGAGCCAAGAGCACAGGTTTGTCGTGGGGGTTTAGGGACAGTGAGTTTAAGGACCCTGAGGACGCTATGGCTTCCTCTTTCAGCAGTGGGGCTCACCTCTGTCTGGAGAGCCAGGCTGGGTCCCAGGGACAGCGTGGAGAGCAGGGACAAAACACATGCCCTGACTCGTCAGAAGCAACCGCAGGCCGGGGCTCACCCACTGCAGGCCCTTCTGGTGATTTCCAATCTTAAGAATGTCACTGGAGGGAGTAAGATGGCTCGTTCATCCTGCGCAGTTTCAAGTCCCAGGAGGAGCCGCAGTACTCTTTCCCCCAAGCACACAAACCCGGGTCTTGAGTACTCTTAGGTCGAGGTGGATTTGAAACATCTAATTGTTAGAGGAACTCCGGGCTCGTCTGGTTTTAGGTGAGGTGAGGAGCAGGACGGGGCCTGCGAACAGGTGTCTCCCGGTGCTGAGAAACAGAGGCGGGGACAGAAGACGGTGGTTGCTTTTGCCAGCGAGGTGCTGGCCCGTGAGGATGGCACTCTTGGTAGACCCAGGGGAACAGGCTTATGAAGGCCAAGGTGGCCTCCATCCCAGTGTGTCCGGGAAGCTCCGGCGGGAAGGCCGAGAAGGAGGGCTCCTGGGACGATGAATCACCTGGTGCAGGTAGACAGCCCGATGCAGGGGCGGTGTGACTCGCACTGACCGCCCGGGGTCCCGCTTGCTTGCCCCTCTGCACGCACCCAGGCTTTGCTGCCCCAGCCCTAGTGACCCCACAGCCTCACCCCCACGGATTTCTTCTGCATCATGGGTTATTTTTCTGCGTTATTTCTCACACATTCCATCTGCCCCAGCTGAGGCCAAAACACACTGGCCGCGAGTTCTTGTCCTTTGTGGGGAGAAAGGCAAGCTTTCTTTCCCCATTTCTGAATTTTTTAGGGAAACCTTCCTTCCACCTTCTCTATAGGGAAGGATGTACCCGCCCCACCTTTAAAAGGCTGGCCCAAGGCATTTGGCCAAAGAGCCTCCAGGAGAAGGTGATTCCAGAAAACTGTTGGTTGGGGTGTTGGATGATGCCGGGAGGCTATTCACTGACTTGGTTTCCCCTCTGGAAAGGGCATTTCGACAAAAGGCTCTCTGAGTTCCTTTCTGTTTGAGTCACTTTATGGTTCAAGGTTACTTTGTCAGCCACCCCCCTTCCAGGTCAGGGTTGCTCCCTGCCCCGCCGTGGGTACCCAGAACCCCGCAGCCCCCTTTTAGTCTCCCTGCTGGCCCTCCCCCCACCTCCAGCATCGGCATTCTGAGTACCTGTTCCATGCCAGTCATCACGCAGGTACTTCTCACCCTTTGTCACATCTGAGTGGACACTCCAACCCCAGGGGGCACGTCCCAGTTGGAGCCAAGGAAACTGAGGCTCAGAGAGGTGAGGACAGCTGTCCAAGGTCCCCCAGCCCTCGATGGCCAAGCCTAGACTCACATGGGGACCCCCCCCACCCCCGTCCATGACTGCTCCCTTTTTGCAGGTGGAAAATCTCCAGTTTTCACCCATTGTTCATTGGTTCCAGACCCAGTTTCCGGTTTCAGGGCAAAACTCAACTAACCAAACCAACCAAAAAGAAAAAAGAGAATCTTTTGGCTAAACCTCCCCGCTTCTCTCCATTCCTTCCCCAAGACTTGGGGATTCTTTTTTGGCATATCTGCAGGAGGTGGGGGCCCAGCAAGGGAGGAGGGTTCGCCCTTCCACTCTTTGTGGCCAACTCAGGGGAGCGTTTCTGAGGCCGGCTGCTTTGGAGGCCCCGTGCCCCCGCCACAGCCCCCTCCCCTCCCCGGGTCTCCTGGCAGGGCCGAGGGGGGCCTGGGCGCTTGTCAATGCATCTTAGCAATCGGAATGTGCCCTCTGACCCCGCCTTCGCCTCCCCGTGAGTTTCAGAGAAGGTTCTTTTTTCCAAACCGCTGCCCCTCGGCCTTCTGGAAACAAATGGAGTTTGATTCAGTCTGTGTGTGGCTTGAAAAGCCGCTGTTTGGGGGGTTACTTTAAAAAAAAAAAGTCTTCGGAACCCCTGCCATGTTTGAAGGACTTTTATTTTTCAGCTGGGAGGATCCAACCGGTGCTGGGAAATGTGCCATGTGTGAGAAGGAAAAGGGGTCCGGCCCGTCAGGGGGACAAGGAGGCCGAGGGCTGAGCGCTCCACCTGATAGCCCCAGATTGGGTTTCTCACCGATTTTTCATTATATGCAGTCTCTGCAAGCGGGGCTCCCTCGGGGGCTGCAAGGCCCTGGTGACTTAGAAGGTCAGAGGCTACATTTTCTGGAACATGCCAAAGCCTTGGAAGGAGCCCTTGAGCTGGAGAGGAAGGAACAGGGGTGGGAGAGTTGCCTGAGAGCTAGCCGGTTAGAAAAGTGGGAGCAGCCAAGATCTCCTGGCTCTTCCTCTCCTCAGCTTGATAAGAAGTTTCTTCAGCAGGGAAGGAGTTCTCCATTTCCCCTGCCCTGCCATCAAGGCATACTTGACCTGGGTCCCACCTCGCAGCATACCGTTTCTTGAAAGCTCCACTAGCCAAATGGGTAAGGGGCCAAGTTATGAGGCCTCTGTCCTTATCTCTGCTCTGCCACTGTGTGGCCTCAGCCAAGGGGGGCCCCTCATTTCCATAATGAGAAGCCAGGATCTGACTGCCTTCATTCTACAACAGGGCTCAGCAAACTTCGTAAAGGGCCAGATAGGAAATATTTTTGGTTTAGTCTCTGTAACTACTGAGCTCCACCGTCGGAATGTGAGAGGAGTTGCATTCAGGAGGAGCACGGCTGTGTTCCCATAAATGTTTATTTTCAAAAACAAGTGGCGAGCTGGATTTGGCCCATGGTGGGCTGTGGTTTGTCAACCCTAGTGGAGATTCTTGGGGAAAGGTCCTTGGAGTTGCCATGTTATGAGCCCAAAATGAGAGCATGGCTGTGTCAGAGATATCGGGACAGTCAAGGCGAACGGTTGAAAGCTGAGCTTTGGACTGACAGGTCCGGGTTCTAGTCCTATCTCTGAGGCATGACTGCTGTGTGATCTTGGGCCAGTCACTTCCCCTCTCTGAGCCCTGGTTCCCTCCTTTGTAAGATGCAGACAATAATAGTATCTATCTACAGGGTTGGCTGTTGGAGGGACAACTTAGCAATGCTTGGTGCACGGAGAGCCCTCAACAAACAGCAGTCATTGTTTGATCTGGAATAGAAAGACAGCATTCCCCATCCAGCCCCTTGGATCCATGGTGAGCAAGAGGGAGATGACAAAGTACTTCCCGTTTCTCAACTGAGATTTAAATCCCAGCTCAGACTAAATTGCCGGGTGACTATGGGCAAAACACTTCACCTCTTGGGCGCCTGGGTGGCTCAGTTGGTTAAGCAACTGCCTTCAGCTCAGGTCATGATCCTGGAGTCCCGGGATCGAGTCCCGCATCGGGCTCCCTGCTCGGCAGGGAGTCTGCTTCTCCCTCTGACCCTCCCCCCTCTCATGCTCTCTCTCTATCTCATTCTCTCTCAAATGAATAAATAAAATCTTTAAAAAAAAAAAAAAAAAAAAAACACTTCACCTCTTTCATCTCTAGAATGGGGCTATTCATCCCTAACTTCCTTGCACGAGAAAAGGAGCTAAAAGAAGGAGCTCCCTCCCATTCTACACGCAGCCCCATTTGTTATGGTGGATTCCCTGGGGGTGCCGCCTGGCAGCTCAGGATCCACAGAGCCCAGGCAGAACTCTTGCTTCTCTTCCCTGCCATTAGTCTGCTTCTCCCTCTGTCTTCCTCATCTTGATGAATGGCACACCCTCTGCCCAGTGGCTCAGCCAAACCCCTAGGAGTTGTCCTGAACCTTCCTCCCATCCATCCACATCCCGCCTGTGCTGGTTGTTGACCAACATGGCCGCCATGAATTCCTCCCCGCCTGTCTATGCTTGCCCTGCTCCCATGAGTAGGTGGGATCTGTTTGCCCTGCCCTTGCTGCTGGCTTCAGCCCTGTGAAAACCATCCTCCTAGGACCAAAGAGCTTGAGACAAATCTCAGACCTGCCTAGTCCCTCGACAGACCCCACCCCCTGCACTGGTAACAGAATCCACCCTGGCCCAGACTGCAAGTGCCTCATGATCCGGCCCCTGGGCAGCTCTCTGACCTCAGCCCTCACCAGTCTCGGCCCTGTCCACTTTGCTGTAGCCACATTGACCTTCCTTCTAGTCCTTGGAAACACCCAGCTCTTTCTCACCTCAGGGACTTTGACCCAGCTGTTCCCCCTGCTGGATCCCTTTGCCCTTGGGCTGGGTGTTCATCACTCAGATCTCAGTTTGAGGCTTTCCTGGCTCCCTCAACTAAGGAGTCTCCTGTCCTCGCTGCCCCAGTGTCTCCCATCTCCCTCTTTTATTTTCTTTACGGCCCAAAGGCCCTTTTTATAAACTCCTACATTACCCTCCTGAGCCCCTTCTGAGATATCCATCCCCATCATAGGCCAGGCTGTGTAATCATCCTGAGATATGGGTGATAGGTGGCAAAGATTTTTGCCTTTTCATTAAAACAGATAAACACCGTGCCTCTTTCTGACCCTTTGGCATATGCCGGGACTCTGACTGAGCATATGTCCATCCAGGGTTTCGTTCACGTTTCTCAGAGACTCAGCAAGGGAGGTCTAATACCAATCCCATTTCACAGATGAGGGAACGGAGGCTCAGAGGGGGAAGTGGTTTGCCTGGGGTCACACAGCAAGTGAGGAGCAGAGGTGGGATAAGCCGGGGTTGGCGTGGGACCACATGTGGGCTCTTACACCTTGCTGCCCGCACCCTCCTGTGTGGTCAGCTGAATACAGAGAATGAATCAGGGCTTTGGGGCATTTTGGAGAGAGGTCAACCTTGCCTCCTCTCCCTTCCCATGAACCACATGCCACCTTCTGGTTGACCTTCTTCCTGCTGACGTTTTGCTGGAGACAGATGTTTTCCCCACCCCCTCTCTCCAAAGCCAACTCAAATTTCCATAGCTTTTCTGGGGAACACGTTAAAAGCACATTACCATTGTTGTGTGGCACAAGCCGAGAGCTAGATACTTAGTTCAAAATGGATGGTTTTCGAGAAGGGTGAGTACATTTATTTTTTTTTCTTCCCTCTATCTACTGCCCCTCAGCAGTGAGGCCTTGGCATTTGTGGTCTCCAGGGAACCGACCACCAACCAGGGCCCCCAGGAAGTCTGTCCAGCTCTCCACACCGTGCAAAGACAGAGTCTACGCGTGGCCACTGTGTGATTGCTCATATCTGTAAAATGGGGACAGGCACAGAACACCCGTCATGGGAACACCAAGAGGATGTGATGAACGTTTTGGCACCTGATTTTGTCCACTTGAGGAATACCGGTGATGACCCCCGTTCATGGGCCCAGCTACACGGTGGATTCTGCACTACCTCGTGTCTCTCTTGAGCATAAGGAATGAGTGTGAGATATCAAGGAGAGGTGGTTTATCTCATTTCATGGATGGGGAGACAGGTCCAGAGAAGAGAGGTGACTTGCTCAAGGCCAAGAACAAGAGGGGAAGAAAAAAAGACTTGAAACCAGGTCTGAGCCCATCCTCTCTGACTTGCTAGGATCCCCCATGCTCTCTTCTTCCTGCAGTTGGCAGACATTCGGTAAGCGCCTACTATGTGCATGGTCTGTGCCAGAGCTGTGGGATGACTTTCATGAGCCCTTGGCCCTTGGCCTTCCTGCGCCCCCTTCCACCATAACCAGCATACAAAATTGTTTGATGACTGCATTGTTTTCCTGGCTGGATTATGGTCATATTTTTCTTCTGGTTTTAAAAGAAATGAAAACATATGTGTGGGACTGTAAACAGAGTCAGGGCCCTAAGTACTGTACCTTCTGCACCCGATGGAGACATCAGCCCTGCCCGCCTGACACAAACCAAAACAATCCTGCAAATAAAGCTTAAATGACAACCGTGACAAGCTTTACAAGGGAGAGGTCCTGGGTGTTAGAAGGGTTTGTGGCCAGAGTTTGGTCCAACATGGAAGCCTGAAGGCGCATCTCTCAGGAAGCTGATCTCAGCTCTGAGGAGATCAAGAAAGAGTCAGTGATCAGTGAGGGAGAGAGTGTCCCAGGCTGACGAGACAGCCAGTGCAAAGGCCCTGTGGCAAGACCAGAGGGCACAAGAGGGTGCAGAACAAGGAGGCTGGTTTCAGAGCATGGCAGCCTCCGGGGTTGAAGCAGGAGGGTGTCATGATCTCTCTCTGTCTCCAGCATGATTGATGCAAAGGACTTGCAGCAGGTTGGGGGATCCCCAAAACGATAGGTCCACATCCTGACCCTGTGATTGGGAACTTATTTGGAAAAGGAATGGGTATAATGATTGCAGATGCAATTCAGTTAACGGTCTTGTGGTGAGATCATCCCAAATGATCCGAGTGAGCCTTAAATCCAAGGACAGATGTCCTTATAAGGGACACACAGAGGAGAGAAGAGGAGGAGGCCCCATGAGGGTAAGGGCAGAGGCAGACCGGAGGGACACAGCCAGGAGCCAGAGAGCGCCTGGAGCCACCAGACACTGGAAGAGGCAGGGAGGGACCTCTCACTGGAGACTTTGCGGGGAGCGCCGTACCTTCACTTGGGACTCCTGGCTTCCAGCGCTGCAAGCAAGACATGTTTGCTGATGCAAGCCACCCCGTTGGTGGTATGTGTTGTGGCAGCCACAGGACGCCACGGTAGGGCTCCCGGCAGGAGAGGCCATCCGGGCCACACCAGGCCATCCAGGAGCTAGAAACTTCCCCACCCGGGGGAGATGTGGAATCCGAGTGGGAAGGTGCTCCAGAGCTTTCTGAAATCAAAACTGAGGCCCAGAGAGGAGTGTGCTCGGCCCAGGGAGCCAGCCTGTGATGGCAGGACCTGGGGCCTTGGGCTCCCCCACCCCCACGCTGTCCTCCCATGGCTCCTCTGGGGTTTATGGCCCCCTAGCAGTACCATGTAGCTCCTGGATCATTTATTTATTTGGACACCTCCTTGTCCTGGCCCTTGACCTCCATCAGGATGGCTCCTGGGCGGACGCGAAGTAGGGGGGGCCCTCAGTGTCCCAGGACCCCAAGGCGGGGTCATCCGTCCTCCCGCCATCCTGCTGGGGGCACTCCCTTCATGTCAGCGGGGACCCCTCTCAGAGAGCAGACATACCCGAGGGGCTGATGCTGGCTGTTGGACTCCAGTTTCAGCCTGGCTGGCATGATTTTGCTCGAGGCTTTCAAATGGGGACGCTGGCTGCAGGCAAAGGTCAGGGTTGATGGGACGTGGGGTGGGTGCCCAGCTCGGAAGATGGGGCCGAAAAGAGCAGATCCAGCCTATGCTGCTTCCTATCTGTGTGCTCCGTGGGATGGGCTACTCTCCTGCTTCCATTCCTGTTTCTCATCTATTTTGATTTGGCTGAAAATGTCCGTCCTGCCCTGTCTTTCTACAGAAGAGGACAAAGAACCTGGCTATCAAGACACCTTGGCATTAATTCCAGATTCCTTCTCAATTTGCTGTGTGGTCTCGGGCACATCCATGACCCTCTCTGAGCTTTGTCTTGAAACTTTTTATTTTGAAATTCTAGACTCACAAGCAGTGGTGAAACTAACACCGAGTCCTGTGGGCCCTTTGCCCAAGGGTGACATCTCACCGAGCTGTCGCACAGCCTCAAAATCACGAAGCTGACGCAGGTGGGATGGCGTTCAGTAGACCGAAGGACCTTCTCAAGATTCCACACGCCCATGACCACCCCCGCAGCCCAGATGCAGAGCTGCCCCATCACCAAAGAGGAGCTCCCCAGCACCGCCCCTTAATAGTTGGGCCCATCCCCCACCTTGTCCCTGTCGCCAGACTACCACTAATCTGTTCTCCGACTCTGCAGTGTTGTCCTTTCAAGAATGAATGCTTTCTAAATTTCCCTCTCTGAACGGTCCATTTCCACTTGAGAAAGTGTTCTCGAATCTTCCTCTTCAAAAATGCCATGATCTTCTGTGAGGCTGTAGGATGCCATCAACTGTGCTTTCATTTCTGTCTACAGAACAGAAGGACGATAAAGCGGATGGGGAAACTGAGGCCCAGCAGGGGAACCCTGCTTGCTTTGGCCCGGGGCCCCAAGGACTCTGGCAGTCCAGTGAAAACATAAACAAACAGCCTGACCAGGTGACAGATCTTCAAACAGCCCCATGGACCTCCCTGTCACCTAGTTCCTTGGCTGGGTGGCATCTGGCTTCTGGGCTCTCCCCGGCCTGGGGTCTGGGTCCTTCTCTGCTCACCCCCGGGGTCCCCAGCAGAGCTGGTAGAGAGGCTGATGCCCCGGTGCTGATTTGAGAGAGCTGGCCCATCGGCCCGGCCCCCGTCCAGGTGAGCCAGAGCCAGGGCCACCACCAGCCCTGGGCACAGACAGGCCCCTCAGTGTTGGGACGCTGGGCAGGGGAGCAGACGTGAAAGTCAATAAACTCCGCAGTCGGAGACCTGACCCACGCCCTCGCTGGAATTAAGAGCTTATTCATAACTCTCTCCCTCCACCAAAACACACTTTGCAGAGGGCTAACGTAAACAGTGCCGTTTAACCTGACCTCCTTGGGGCTCGTGGCCCTGCCCAGGCCCTGCCACTCAGAGGGGACATTTGGCACCTTCCCCCTTGGACCACTTGGACCACCCCCAGAGTCTCCACCTTAGAGAAATAATCAGATCATCCCCACGGCCCGGCAAGGGGGGACCGGAGTGGGGGGCGGGTGGTGATGGATGGACTCGCAGAGGAGGTGACAGCCCACTATTGATTGAGGGCACATTGAGGAATCTGGATCCTATTCCAAGAGCAGTGGGGAACCATGGAAAGGATTTTAAGTGGGGGGATGATGTGAAATGATTTATGTTTTTGAAAATATTCCTCTGACCGCCGTGTGAAGACTTGGCTGTAGAAGGCGGGAATGGAAGTCGGGAGGGCTACTGAAGACACCCAAGAGAGAGGTGACAGTGGCCCGGGCAGGGTGGCAGCTGAGAAGACAGAGGGAGGTCGTCAGACCCGCAGTGGAGTTCGACAGTTTGAGGCGATAGCTCAAGGGGCTGGGTGGGGGGGCGTCCATCTTTTGCTAGAGGAAGATGGGGGATGGGGGGCCTCTGGTGGGGCATGGCGGAACCAAGCCATGGTCCTGAGGGGATGTGTTAGGTCTGAGATGGCCAGCGATCTTCCAGACAGAGTTTAATAGGCTATGGGCTCCAGGATCCCCATGTGAGGTAGGATGGGGCGTCTGGCAGAGGAGACCCATCACGAGGGGCCTCAAGCCTGGGAAGCATGATCGAGAGAGAAGAAGAAGCCCACATTACCCAACCACTCTGAGGCACCCAGTGGGATGAGCTCTGGAAAGACCCAGTGGAATTCAACAACATGACCGGCATTGGTGACCCTGAACCGGAGTACATGTAGAGGGACGGTGGGGGCAGGAAGACCACGAGCATGACAACAATCACGAAGGAGCCCAGAAGCAGGCTTGTGTGCCTATGAAAACTTCACACCTGGTGGAGGAGGCACGAGTAGGGAGCAGAGAAGGGGCGGGCCATCCCCAGGAGCTTGCTGGTGGGTATTGCTCAGCACTGAGACGAGATGAGCTATCAGGTCATGAATACGCGTGGAGGAAGCTTAAGAGCATGGTACCAAGTGCAAGAAGCCAATCTGAAAAGGCCACGTCCTGTATGTTCCCAACTATAGGACATTCTGGAAAAGACAAACCTATGGAGACAGTAAAAAGATTAGTGGTTGCCAGGAACTGGGGGAGGGCGGGATGAACAGGCAGAGCGCAGGGGAGTTGTAGGGCAGTGAAAATACTCTGTATGATACCATAATGATGGATACATGTCATTATACATTTGTCCAAACAGCAGAACTTACGCCACCAAGATTGAAGCTGAAAGTAAACTGTGGACGGTGGGTTATAATGACGTGTCAGCAGTGTAGTAGGTTCATCAATTTGTAACAGATGGACCACTCTGGTGTGGGAGGTTGACCATGAGGGAGGCTGTGTGTGTGTGGGAGGGAGGGCATCGTGACATGGGAATCTGTGTACTTTCCTTTAAGTTTTCTTGTGAACCTAATCTGCTCCAAAAATATAAAATCTTAAAAAACAATAACAAAAACAAAAAGAGGATGATCTAAGTGACAATGTGACAGTTTTTGAGATGGCCCTTCTGATTCTACCTCTTGATGTTCAGGTTTTTGTGTCTTCCCTCCCTCTTGAGTGTGGGCAGGGCCGGTGGCTTACTTCAAACCAATAGAATATGGCAAAGTGGATGAAATGTCCACCCTTAATTACCTTACATTGTATAAAACTCTGCCTTGCTCAGAGTTTCTCTCTCTCTCTCTCTCTCCCCCCTCACTCCCCCATTGCTAGGCATTGAAGGAAAAAGCTCCCATGAATCTTATGGCTGCAGAGAAATGAGTTCTGTGAACAACTTGAGGACCTTGAAAGTGGATCCTTCCCCAGTTAAGCCTCTGATGAGTAGCCAACCCCAGCCAACACCTAGACCGTAGCATTGGTAAACACTAAACAGAGGCTCCAACTAAGTGAGGCCCAGACTCCTGACCCACAGAAACTGTGAGATAATAAACGTATGTTGTTTTAAACAATAACTTTGTCATGCAGTATAGACAACTAATATAAACTATATTATATTAGATTCCAAACTCACATAGCACACATACACACAAACAAATAAATTCAAGATGCATTAGAGATCTGAATATAAAAAGGGAACATTTTAAAGTCCTAGATGGAAATTATAAATTGTCTTTATAATCCTGGGCTAAAGGAAGATTTCTTAATCACAGCACAAAAAACATAAACCCTAAAGAAAAAGATTGCTAGGTTTGACTACCTTAAAATTAAAGACTTCTTTTCAATCAAAGTCATCCTAAATAAGTTAAACAAGAAGACAAAACTAGAAAAAGATATCTGAACACATATAATTGAGTGCGGCTTGAATCCCTCATATATAAAGAGTGCTTACAAATCAATAAGAACAACACTCACCATATAGAAGAAAAATAGGCAGTGAGCACCACTAGACAGTTCGAAAAAGAGAAAACCCAAATTACTGATAGTCATGAAAGATATTTAGCCTCACTAGTGATCAGGGAATATAAATTGAAACAACTACAAGATATCACCCATCTGCTTAACAGAAATTTTAAAACTTGAGAATACCAAGTGTCAGTGAGGGTGTGGGGAAGCAGCTTTCCTCTGCAGCTGCTGGAAGGGCAAGTTGGCAGAACCATGTTGGAGAGCCATCTAGGAGCATCTGAGACAGCTACAGCTAACTTTTACCGACCTAACCATTGCTTCTCAGCGAATGTCCTCTAGAAATGTTAGCCCATTGCCCAGAGGGATACATTCCAAGATGTTCACCACCATGTTGTTAGTAACGGATGTTCCTCAAAACAAGCATGAGAAAGAAATGGAAGTGTGCTGTGCTGGAATACTATACATTGGTGAACATGAACGAGTGTCATGTCACTTGGGAAAACAAGACTGAGCAAAAAACAAAAAACAAAACAAACAAAAAAACAAAAAAACCCAAAACAAGTTGCGGGTAACGCATAGAATGGGTTACCATGTATATAAAGTTTTAAAAAGTGAAAAATTTTGCTATATATTGCTTGTAGATTCATCCACATATGATAATAGCATAAAGACGCGAAAGGGAAAGATAAATACCAAGACATAAATATTCAAGACACTGATTAACTCTGCAGAGGAAAAAGGGTAATCGATTCATAACAATGAATGACTTAAAAAATTCTGAAGCAAGGTATGACAAAATCTGGACATTTGATCAAGCTGACAGGTGGTGGGTTTTGCAGGTATTCATTATACTATTCTCTAGAGCCCAGTGGTTCAATGTGGTAGCCATTAGCCAAATGTGCTTAACTTAAATTTAAGGGTAAATTAACTAAAAATAAATACAACTAAAATTTTGGTTCCTCAGTCACACGGGCCACAGTTCAAGAGCTCAAGAGCTACCTGTAGCTAGTGGCTCCCGGAAGGGACAGTACCGATACAGACCATTTCCATTATTGCAGAAAGTTCTTTGGGGTGCTGTTGTTCTAGAAGTTTCCATATGCTCTTCACATTTCATAATGAGTTTTTAAAAGCAGGGACTGGAAGGTGAACAAAGGAAGTAGTCAGGGTGAAGGCTTCTTTTGAAGAGTGGGTTTGGAGGAGAAAGGGAAGATGGGAGAGGGGCTGCAGCGGGGGAGGGGTCCAAGGGAGGAGCTAGTGGAGAAGGGGCTCTGGGGAGGTCTTCATTGGTCATGGTGAGAGGTGTCCTTGAATGCCGATGGGAACGGTCAGTAGTGGGGAAGTTGAAGGTGGAGGAGACAGGGGACAATGGAAGACACGAGGCCCGAGTAGGGAGGAGGAGGACACAGTCCCCAGCAGCCCCCGAGGCCCCCACCTGGTGCCCCCTCTGAGTGACTCCCGGCCCTCACCCTTTCAGGCTCCTGCCGTGGAGATAAATATTGCCTGCCACGCCTGTCACAGATATTTGAAAAACATATTAATCACTTTAACAAATATTAGCTCAGAACAGCAATAAACAGTCTCACGAATCTCCTCTTTGCGGGTGTATTACAATGAAAAATATGCTAATATGGGCGCCTAATTGATTGTGTTTGAATAACTTCCTTTATGACAATAAGTGTTTGAGGTGGCATCACTCAGAGTCATAACCGACGTCTCCCAAACCCTGGAACGCCTCTGGCTGTGCCTGCAGACTTACCTTTTGGGGCAAAATTCTCCAAATGAACAAAGTGGTAGGCCTCGAGGCTGCCCATCTAGAGAGACTTTTGGGGGGCCCGTGCGGGGGCTGGTGTTTGGGCTGTGGCTCCTTTGGGCTGGCACGTCACACATAAATGCCTCTCATCTCCCCAGCACTTCTGCAAGATCAGGAGATCTTGCTGGTGAGGTTCTGGGCGTCCAGGCACTTGCAAGCCTGGCTGGGGAGAGCGCGGTGCCCCCCACCCCACGGGGAAGCAAAGCTAAGGCACATCTCCCATGGCCCAGTGATGCCGTAGGTGAGCACATGCCCACCGCACGTTCTCCAACTCGTGTGCAAAGACCTGTGTGCGAGACATTTATTTCAGTGTCATCTGGAGTAGCAGAGAAGACTGGAACGATACAGATACGGCCGGACTAGGTGAGTAAAGGAAGCTGCCACGCAGTCACCGAGCAGAAGGAAAACACAGTCCTTGAGCTGATCTGGAATGATCTCTCGGGGTGTTGTACGGGGAAAGAAAAAAAAAGTGGATATTGAAAGCTGCCCTTTGTACATGAAAAAGGAACACGCATGCCCAGGCACACGCTTTCAGATGTAAGCAAGGAGAACTTTCTGGACACGTACACAAAAGCTCTTGACGTGGCTGCGCGCTCAGGGTGGGAGGGTGAATACATACCCCCTTGGGGCTGTTTCATTGCCTTTCTTGGGGCATGTGTCTGGTGACTTTACAATCACGAATAGAAGATTAGGGAAAGATATCAGGGGGATGGCTTCCCAGACACTGAGTATCTACTAAGCCCCCAATATTTCCCAGCCCCCCCTGGCGAATCATCTGGCCCATTCCAGGGGGGGCCCTGGAGAACTGGAGACTGCCCAGCTGCTCTGCAGACCCTGCGAGCCCCTTGCTGGTCCGAGGGGCACAGCGAGGAGGGCTGCGAGCTGGAACAATGGGCAGGACAAAGGACCCTTTGTGCTTTTCCTCTGGCCCCAGCAGAGCTCCCAGACCAGCCTCTCTAGTTACAGCCCCTGCGGGCTTCCTCCCCCATCAGCCACGGAGCCCCAGGGTAAAAGTGCTTCCAGGATCACCTGTCAGACCCGGGGGAGGGTCCCCTTGCTGCCAGAGGTGCCGCAGCCCCCGCTTCTCATCTCAGCCTCCAAAACGTCAGCCCCCTGGTGGTGTGGTTCTGGGCCAGGCAGTTCAGTTGGAATCCTGGGACTCGGGCTGAGGGACCTGGGCCGAGGGACCTGGGCCAGGGGCTCCACCTCTCCTGAGCCTCAGTTTCTTCATCTGGAAGATGGGTGCGTTTGACCACAGGGGAGAATGGGAATGGACAGGTGCAGCCCCTTTGGAAAACAGTCTAGCTGTTTCTCAAACCTAGAGTTAGCGTGTGCCCTAGCAACTCCACTGCGAGATATTTACCTGAGAGAAAGGAGAATGCATGTCCGCACAAGGACGGGCACACAGATGTTCACAGCAGCATCATTTACAGGAGCCAAAAGGAGGTGGAAATGACTCGCATGCCCATCAGCGGATGAATGGAGAAACCAAATTGTGCTCCGTCCAGATAATGGAATATTATTCAGCGGTGAAAAGGAGGGATGAAATACTAACACAACATGGATGAAGCTGGAAATCACTAGCTAATTGGAAGAAGCCACAAAAGACCATGTACTATATCATTCTATTTATATAAAATGTCCAGAATAGAGAAATCTATAGAGACAGAAAGTCAGTGGTTGTCAGGGCCAGAGGTAGTGGTGGGAAGAGGGGTGGGGGGTGATAGAGACAGGATACAGAGTTCCTTTTTTTTTTTTAAGATTTTATTTATTTATTTGAGAGAGAGAGAGAGAGAAAGCACAAGGAGGGGCAGGGGCAGAGGGAGAAGCAGACTCTCCACGGAGCAGGGAGCCTGATGCGGGACTCGATCCCAGGACCCTGGGATCATGACCTGAGCCGAAGGCAGACGCTTAACGACTGAGCCACCCAGGGGCCCCAGAGTTTCTTCACAGGGTGGTAAAAATATTCTAAAATTGACCGTGGTGAGGGTTGCACGTATCTGTAAATACACTACAAAGTACCACACGGTGCACTGTAAGTGGGTGCATTGCGTGGTATGTGAATTAGATCTCAACAAAGCTGCTTTTGTTTCCTTCTAAATAGATTTTTAGTTTTAGGATAGTTTAAGATTTACAGAAAAGTTGCAAATAGAGTGTGAAGAGTTCAGCATACGCTCCACCTGCTTCCCCTGCTTTAACCTCTTATGCTAATAGGGCACATTCATGGCAACGAATGAACCAATACAGACATATTATTCTTTTTTTTTTTAATTTTATTTACTCATTTGACAGAGAGAGAGAGAGCAGGAACACAAGCAGGGGGAGTGGGAGAGGGAGAAGCAGACTCCCCGCCAAGCAGGGAGCCTGATGTGGGGCTCGATCCCAGGACCCTGGGATCATGACCTGAGCCGAAGGCAGACACTTAATGACTGAGCCACCCAGGCGCCCCTGGACATATTATTCTTAACTGCAGTTCAGACTTATTTTGAACTTCACTGGGTTCCCCCAATATCCTTTCTGTGTTCCAGGATCCCCTCTAGGACACCACAGTGATCATCATCATGTCTCCTTAGTCTCTCCTGGGCTGTGACAGTTTCTCAGACTTGCCCTGTCCTTGATGATCTTGACGCCTTTGAAGAGCATCGGTCAGGTGTTTTGCAAAATGCCTCTCAATTTGGGTTTGTCTGATATTTTTCTCCTGCTTAGACGAGGGTTGTGGGTTTTGGGGAGAAAGACTACAGCAGTGAAGTGGCATTCTCCAAACATAGTATCCAGGACACCTGCTATCACCGTGCCATATGACTGATGGTGCGAACTTGGCTAAAGAACATGGCCAAGGTTCTCCACTGGATGACCACGTCCTTCCCTCCCCCTGCCACACGGTACTCTTTGAAAGCAAGTCACTCAGCATCGCCCACAATGAAGGAATGGAGAGTTATGCTCCACCTCCTTGAGGGCAGAGTCGCTTCATAAATTATTTGGAGTTCTTCTGAACAGGAGATTTGTCTCATCTCTCTCATTTATTTCTTTGTGCAATCATCAATAAAACTGGTTCTTTAAAAAGGCTTTCTAAAGAAGCTATCATCTAAAAAACAAAACTTGGGGAGAGGATCCAGGCAGACAAGACCAGAGGAGTGTAAGCAAAGGAAAACCGAGGGAGAGAGAGAGAGAGAGAGAGAGAGAGAGGAGCTAGAAGGAAGTGGGGGTGGGGTGCCCCTTAAGATGCTCAGCCTCGCTCCCGGGTGAGAGAGTGGACTGAATCATCACCTCATCACTGAACGTCAGGTGTGAAACTGGTGATGGAGGTCTGTGTGCTTGACACATGGTAGGTGCTTATTAAAGATAAGAAATGGAGAGAGAGAATATTTCATTGCCTTTATTTGGACCGCATTGATTTCCTTTTACCTCCTGATTCCACCCATAGTCTAAAATGGAAAGGAGGAATGGGAGGGGCAGAAGGCCACAGGTCACAGGGTGGCATCCAGGACAACAGAGTGCCAGTGGGGGAGGGGCAGACGGGAGGGAGGCTTTTTCTTTTTTCAGCAGCTTTATTGAGGTGTAACTCACATACCATGTAATTCACCAATGTAAAGTGTACAATCCCATGGATTTAAATATATTGCCAGAGTTGTGCACCCAGGAGGGGGACTTTCCAATGTGTATCTTTTTGTATCTTTTAAAGGAGGAACAATGGTAGTGTATCAATTACTACAGAAGAAAGAAAGAAAGGAAGGAAGGAAGGAAGGAAGAAAAAGAAAGGAAGGAAGGAAGAAAGGAAGAGAGAGAAAGAAAGGAGGAAAGAGAAAAAGAAAGAAAGAAAGAATGAAAGGAAGAAAGGAAGGAAGAAAGAAAGGAAAGAAGAAAGGAGGGAGAGAGAAGGAGGGAAGGAAGGAAGGAAGAAAGGAAGGAAGAAAGAAGGCAGGAGAGAGAAGGCAGGAAGGCAGGCAGGAAGGAAAATAACCAAGAGGAAGGAATGAGAGGGAAAATCTGAGAATCGGATAAGCTGAATTCCTGGCTGTCACCTACCCTCCTTGGGCCTCAGTTTACCCCTCTGTCGATCTTTTCCTCCCCTCCTCCTCCTCCATCTCTCCAGGGGCCTGGTGGGCGGTTGCAGGCTCTGGGGCTCCTGCCTGCCTTCCTCGCTGTTGCTCGGGGAACACGGTGCCTCATCGCCAGCCCTGGTCTCAGGTGGAGAGGACCTCATGGGTCAGCAAGGCATCTGGCCATGAGTGGTGTCCTTGCTTCACCTTGGCATCTGGCGGGGGCCGGGGCGGTCCCATCCCGGGAAAATCCACCCACCCCAGGCAAAGCGCCGTAAATGGAGGAATCCTCACTGCCTACCCCCCGATAAGGCTGCAAAGAGACCCAAAGCAAAAAAACCCAACACAAGCAAGCTAAGTTATTTTGAATGTTCTTACTCTGTGGACATGTGTTTTGGAACAACCTCTCAAAGGTGTTTTTCTTTGCTGGAGCCACTTTCAGCCTGAGAAGCACTCCACACTCGCTCTGTCCCAGGTTGATCTGCTGAGAAGCCTCCGACCCGGCTTGTGAGTTCCAAGTCCCTCCTGCGCCCGTTGGAGGGAGGGGGCAATCAGGCAGGTGGATCTCTCTGCAGGTCAGAGAAGGACGATGACTCCAGGGGCGTCCCAGAGAGCGGGGGGCTAGGTATGTGCATCTCCGAAAAAGTGCCTTCCCACCATTATTTATATTTTTACCAGACCTGGATTCAGTGTGCGGGTCTGTTGACTCTGCTCGCCTCAGTTTCTCTCTCTCAGCAGGAGCTGATGGCAGAGCCTGTCCTGGAGGAGAGGGGTCTGCCTGTCCGGGGAAGGAAGGAACACGTGGGGCCCAAAGAGGTAAGCGACTGTGACGCCAAGGGAAGGGGACAAGCCAGTGGGCCACTGTCTGCCCACCTCGCCCCCTTGGAGCTTCACGACGGCTTTTCAAGAGGGGCTGAGCCTGTCCCCACGTTGCAGATAACGATGCTGAGGCTAAAGGAAAGGTGGAGTCTATGGCTCAGCGTCCTGAAGCCCAGAAGAGGCTGATCAGGCTTCAAACCCAGGCCCCGGGCTAACTCTGGAGCAGGCTCTCTTGGATTTAGGGCTCAAAGACCTGGATGTGTGGCCCCCTTTTGCCTCTTCTTGGTGAGGCGTTTCCCTGGCTGGGGCCTCAACTTCCTCACCTGTAATAGGACCGGTGCACCACCCCCTCACCCCCAAATTAGACAGAGGCTCCCCCCACCCCCAGGCGGGGAGGCAGTCAGAAGAGCAGCGATGTGAGTGCCGTGGCCGGCGGGATCAGGCCGAGCTCGTGTGGCCAAGGTTCCAGGAAGCTAACGTGCGTGTCCTGCATGCTTGAGTCCGGGCCAAGAGATTCTTGATGTGATTGGGAGAGAAGCTTGTTTTCCTGACTCACTGATAAAGAACTCCCCCACCTGCACCCCCAACCTCCTTCTCTCTGAGCTCCCCCCCACCTGGCCCTGAGTCACCTCACTCCTTCCGGCCTGGAGGCCCCAGGATATTTTCCGAAGGGGCCCAGCCCGTGGGGGGCAGGAGACACCTGAGGGGAGCACCTGACTCCAGGGTGGTGTCTTCTTCAGTCACATGTTGGGGTTGGCCTGGGGTGGGGGGAGAAGGGAGGGCTGGTGACAGGGGGAGCTGGGGACAGGCTGGGGGGCTGGGGGAGGCGCTCTCTGCTGGGGCCTGTTCGGCCACCCTCCACCGCATGACCCTGGGGAAGTCATGGCCTCTCTCTGGGCTCCGTCTCCATGAAGTGAAGGGCTTAAGGCTGGTCTTCTATCTCCCATTCTGGAAGCTCTTTGAGACCGGGGCAGCTGGACTTCCGGTGTCATAAGGAGACAAGCTTTTTCCCTTTCTCTCTCCCTTCCTCCTGCTGTCTGTCCCTCTGTTCCTTCATTCATTCCCTCCCACTTCAGGCCTAGCCTTGCATGGGGCGCTGAGGACACAATGAGCAATACCAGCCCAGTCTGGCAGCAGATGGGCATTTAACAACCAGCTACAAGAGAAGGAGGGACCGGGCACCTCTTAATGGTTGGTGTCTCTTCCAGAGCCCCTCCTGTGTGCCAAGCCCCCGGCTCACCTGACTACACTAAAAATCCAGAACCTTCCCAGAGTCAGGTCCCCGGTCTTCTGTTCTCCAGGGTAAGAACCTGAGGAGCAAGCCATGAGGGGCAGCTAGCTAGGAAGGGAGGATTGGGATTGGGGTTTGAACCAGGCTCCATGCCTACACTTGGAATCCTCGGAATCCTCGTTTTATTCCAAGTTAGAAGAGGAGTGAGCAGTGGGCATTTGAGGAGCCAAGGGTGAAGGCTTCTAACCCGGTCAGTGCTGGGGCGGCCAGGGGCAAGGGCACGGGTCTCTGCTTCCCCAGGATCCCAAACTTTTTTAGTTTCATTGCCTCTCCTGCCCACCAGTGAGACTCAGCTCGGGGAGTCAACATTTGCCACAATAATGTAACAGTAATACTAGTTAACATTTGTTGATAATGACCCTCCTGAGCTCTGATTGGTTGGCTTGAGTCAAGGGTTTGAGCCTCACCATTGAACGGACTCTGCTGATTGGCTAGTTGGGAACGTGCCCATGTCACCTGGACCTGCCTCAAGGTGGGGGGGGGGGGGCGTGCCATCCAATCCATGTGGAGAGTCAGGGAGGGCCTTGCGAATCAAGATGCTTAGCCGAGAAGGTCAGAACAGAAACATCCCCTAATCCAGGGTTTTAAGGAAATCAGCTCATTACTTGCCTCCTAATGACCGTTAGGCACAGAAAGGCTAAGACACTTGCCCAAGGTCACATAGCTCCTTAAGAGACTGTGCTGGAATTTGAACCCTGAACATCTAGCTCCAGAGTCAGTGTTTTTAACTGCAGTGCTAGGCTGCCTCTCAGGATGAAGCACAGAGCTTAAATCAATAGATCCTGTTTGGAAGTGGAGTCTGGGAGGAAGGAGGGGGGCAGTGATGCTTTATCTTCGTCTAAACTGTGCAAAGGTGGCAAAGCCTGGCTTTGCCCGTGCAGACCTCGGCTCTGTGGTTACCAGCGGTGGGACGGCCACCGGGTCTGAAGAAACACACTATCACCATGCCAGTTGCAGCCCCAGCTGCTGCTCATCAACTCTGCATGGGGGACCCGTTTGGTGCAGTGTCTGTGACAAGTTCAAGTGCCTTTTTGAGGACACATCTTACTGATGGACCTTGGGGTCAATAACCCAGGCTTCCTGATTCTCTGTGTGGGGGTTGGGAGTGTGTGATGGTTTAGCGTCTGCCAATCTACCATCATTAGCGTTCTTTGTCCTGAAAGACTTCTCGTGCTTTCATGTCATTTTATTGTAGCTTAAATTTCCAGTGAGATGTCCCTAAACCAGCACTTTTAAGCCCAAATATCCTTTGGGTGGCCTTGGTTAAGTACATTCTGGAAATAACTCCAGAACCAACCTTCCTTGTTTATTTCTCTTCTTTCCTCTCTCTTCTCCCTCTCCTTCCACCATCTGGCCTTGAATAAGGCTGTATTTTGCATTTTCTGTTTGTCAGGCCCTGTGTTAACATTCCCAGGAGAGAAAATGAACAGGACTTGTCCTTGCCGTAATGGAGCTCCCAGTCTTTTAGAGGAGACAGATGAACCATCATCACATAGTGGGGGCCCTCGGGGGCAGGAGGAAGGGAGGTCATCCCTGCTGGGAGGGCTTTGCCACACAGACCTCAGAGGTTGGGGGTGGGGTGGGGAAGTCATCTGAAGCAGAGGGCCCAGCACAGGCAAATGCAGAGATGTGGAGAAGACCATGTCCCTGACCCATAGCTGGTTTGGTTGTACATATGTTGAGTCGCGGGGGTCGGGACAGGAGGCATGGGCAGAACTCAAGCAGACCACTGAGGGTTTGTCATGGCAGAAGGAGGACATGTGAGTGGGACGGGGCCAAGAGAGCACTGGACTGGGAGTCCGGAGAGATGGTCCAGACTCCAACAATTTGAGGCTGACTTAGGGAGTCATCATTCCTCTCTGAGCCTGTGTCTTATCTGTGAGAGCAGAGGCTTGTTTTGTTGGCCTTTAAGGCACTTTCTGACTCAAACATTTGATGTTTTTCAGTGACATTCCTTCCCTTGTCCTCCCTGGAATCCCTCCCCAACTCTACAGTCCTGTGAAAATGTTGACCCCCAGACCCTAGCTGGCTCAGAGATGAACTGATCTTCGTGATCCTGGTGGGTCTATCCACGGAAGCTTTGAGGGGGCACTCCTGGGGTGTCATTGCGCACCACCTAATTGATTTTGATTTTATTTTCACAGCCGTGGTATAATTATGAAAGCCTGCTGTAATTATCAAAACATAACTTCAAGTATTTCATTATTAAAATACCCCTATGGCCTATTATTAATTCATTAGATAAATTTGGATTATATCACTCAATAATTAATGTGCAGGCATGGATCTGGGGAACTTGGCCACTTTGAGTCACGTGGCAACTGTGGGAAGCAATAGGAGGCTGGGAGACTGACGAGGGTGGACGTGGGAGGAAATGGAACAAACGAGGAAGAACAGGTGCTCCTGGAGGGTTGATGACCAGCTACTCTGTGACATCTGTTTAACCATCCAATTCAATAAATATCTATTGCCGGATTGCTACAAACTCAGAACTTTGAGTACCTTACCATCCAAAGATGATTGCTGGGGTTTTCTTTCATCTGTTTATACATCCATCCACTATCCCATCCATCCACCCATCTATCCATCCACCATCCCATCCATCCAACCATCCATCCATCCATCCATCCATTCATCATCCCATCCATCCACCATCCCATCCATCCATGCATCCATACATCCATGAATCCAAGCATCCATGCATCCATCCATCCATCATCCCATCCATCCACCATCCCATCCATCCACCCATCTGTTATCCACTCATCCACACATCTACCTATCCACTATTCGTCCATCTATTTATTAAGCACTTTCTATGTTCCAAGCATGGAGAGTACAACAAGGAACAAAATATGTCTTCTGCTCTCAGGAAGCTCCCCTTCATTGTGAGGACAGAGGACAGACATGCAGACCAGTGCTTATAATACTGTGATACATGTCTTGATGGGGAAGGACAGGAGGCTGTTGGAGCCCAGGAGGAGCTCAATTTTGCTTTGAAGGGAGGGGTGGTTGGGAAAGTTTCCAGAAGAAGAGCTGTTTAGCTGAGGCAGATGTGGGTAGACTAGGAGTTGGGACAGCCAAACCAGAAGAAACAGCTTATGGAGCCCAAGACTTAGCATGTCATGGGGTACTTGGGGATGTGGAGACATGCCTGGTGAGGTCAGCGGGGTCAGATATGGAGGCTTCTCAGCCTTGTTAGCTTTTTAGATTTTGTTTTGGAAATGAGTGTGAAGCAAAGAGTGAAGTGGTTACATTTGTGTTTTTAACATGTTTCTCCAGCTGGAGTTTGGAGAACTGACTGGAAGGGGCATGGCTGGAGGCAGAGAGGCTGGGGAGAAGGTAGAGCAGGCATCTGTGTAAGCAGGAATGGTGGCCTTTGTTGGAGTGCTGGTAGGGGACAGGGAGAAGGAGCTGGATTGAGGAGTTAGCATCCTGGCTAAGGGGGTGAAGAAGAGGGAGGGTCAAGGATGAAGCCCAGCATGGCCTATGCTGGACAGTTCAGATCAGCAAGAGAATGCCCATGTGCTAGGACCTGTCTAGGGAACCAGTGCTCCTTAACTTGACAGTTCAAGGGTGTACAGAGATCTAACTGCAGGCAGTCTGGAGGGCAGAAGCACCAAGTGCAAGGGGGCAAGATGGGAGCTGAGGCTGCGGAGGTCAGCATAGGTCATATCAACGAAGGTCTCAATGGTCAGGCCAAGGAGATGAGATGCTTCTTGAGAGCACTGGGAGCCATGGAGGGATTTGCAGCCAGAAACTGGCATGACTAGAGGTCAGATTAAGTGAGGTGGGTAGTTCTGGTTACTATACTAAGGATGGGCTGGAAGAGTCAGCCCAGAGGCCGGGCCTATTGAGGAAACAGGTACTGGCACATAGAGGGGAGATTGAATGGGCCTCTTGGGAAAGTGTGGCTCCTCCACTTACTTGCTATGTGACCTTGAACAAGTTGCCTAACCTCTCTGTGCCTCTGGAAAATAGGGATCACAATAGTTCCCATCCTACACGGCTGTCATGAGGATTAGATGAGTTAACACGGGAAAAGTGCTTGGAACAGGGCCTAATGCATAACAGCTTGTTTGGGGTGGTGATGTCCTTTGCCCTCTCTGGACTCAGTTTCTTTGCCTGGAAAATAGAGATCGCAGCTATGCCTGCTTCAAAGGGTCGTCTGGGACAAAATGATTTGACACGCGCAACGCGCTAGAATAGGGACTGGTCGGGATGGCTACGGAATTCTTGGGGCCAGGTGCAAAATGAAAATGCAGATCGTCTTGTTCAAAACCAATTAAGAATTTCAAGATGGCAGCAGTAGAGCATGAAACCAAGCCCAGGCTCCTTCATGTCAACCGGACAGGTTGGGAAGAGGGGGAAATTCCAGGCAAAGGTAACAGCTTTGTACGAAGGCGTCCAAGGAGCCTGGAGCAGAAAATCTGCAACGGGGAGCGGGGAGCATCTCCAAGATCCCAAACCTGCAGCTGCCAGATCTCAGGACATTTGCAGGGCGCCTCAGACACAGAGTCCTCGCCTTGAGGATCCTCCACCCCCAACCTTGGGTGGGGGCCCAGTTGGCCCAGATGTGGCCCTTTCCAGGCCAAAGACCCGGACCGCTCTTCCAAGGACACGCAGCTTGCGGGGGGCAGAGTCTGAGCCCAAGCCAGCGCTCAGGACTCCGCTGGGACCCCCGCCCGACTTGGGGAGCTCCCCAGATGACCGCCAGTGGAAACAATTCAAAGGAGTTTAAAAACAAACAAACAAACAAGCTGGCTGGTCATTTCTGCCACTGTCATGCTGCAGAAAGTATCTATCGGGGGCAATTAGAGAGGAATAGGTCGATAAAATCCGGCATTTCCCTGTTAGCTTTTAAAAGTTTTGCACAACATATTTTCTGTGTGTTTATAGAAAAAAAAAAAGATCCCAGACCCAAATTGATTGAAAAAATGTGTTGTTATTGAAAGGGCTGAGTTGCATTCTCCATAGAGTGTGGTGCTCGGCGAGACTTGGACGGGAAAGATTTCACATAAATAGTTGTGCCGAGTTGTTATGGCAACTGAAATTTGAAAAGTAAATAGGTTTGGGGGAAATATTTTTCCTTGTCTCTGGAGGAGTCTTCTGTCAGGGATCATTTGCAAAAGGAGGAGTTAATTCAGTACCCAGTGGGCTCGGTGTATGGTGTTGAAGGACGGAAATGGGGTGTTCCCTGTGCTGGGGGACTCTGTGAGGACGGAGCAGGTTCTTTCCTTCCCCTGAATGGGGGTTGCAGTGGGATGACGTGATCTGGGTCTGGCATGCTGTGTGGCCCTGGGCCAGTGACATGCCCTCTCTGGGCCTCTGCTTTGCTGTCTATTGAATAGTTTGTTTGAAACGAATAATCATGTAGTCTAGTAGCTGTTGTTTTGGGGATAGACACGTACTTGTGGTTTCTACCCTCACAGCAGCCTGGCTGAGGTTGGCAGGCTTATGTCCATTGGACAGATGAGGAAACTGAGGCCTGGGAAAGCATGGAGGCTTGCTGGCGATTGCACAGGAGTGAATGGTAACCCCGGAAATCCGCTTGAGTTCGTGGCCTAGAGTATTTTTTTCTGTCACATTCCTGTGCACTGTGGCTATGCGCGCTGGGGGCGAGCCCGGCTCGGTGAGGTCCCCACAACCTCCCGTCCCAGCATTCGGGGGCACCACTGGCCATTCACCTGTGGGAGGGCAGCTTAGCCTTATGAGGGTTGGAGACCCTCACGAGTGGGCATAGAGTAGCTGTCACTCCAAGCACAGAAGCCCCATGACTCTGTGGTCCCCCGCTTCTCCCGTCTCTGTGCTGGGAACACTGCTCTAGACAGGGAAGGGCCTGCTGGCTTTGGATGAGGCTGTGATGAGGAATAATTACTCTCATGTGTTGGCCTCTTCGGGGAAAAGCTGTCTGTGCCCAATGGTGTTTGAGCCTCATAGTGGCGAAGACCAGGTTGGTGATGGGTACTACAACCCCGCTCATGGTTGTATAAACTGAGGCACAGAGAGGTGAAAGGGCTTTCTTCGAGCCACATGGTTGACAAGAGAGGATCCTTCTGATGTCATGACCTGCCCGGCACTGGGGTGGATGCCCAGGAATGTAATGAGCTCCCTGCCCCCGGGGGCATTCAAGCTCATAGGCTATGCTTGGGAGAAGGTTCTGTAAGGTGGACGTTGAACTGGATGACTCCACAATACCCCCAGAGACCTCCATGTGGGGGTCTGAAGAGGGATGGTTGGATCAGAGAATCAGATCTTGGGCACTGACTTTGTAAGGGGCTCCTTGCTCTTCCCCCAGCCTCCATGGAGTCTCCAGCATGGGGCGGGCCCCAGAAAGAAATGCCTGGAAACTGTCCCCTGCCCCATACTGAGGTCAGAGAGATCTTGGAACATAGAGAGTGTGCCCGTGTGTGTGCATGGGTGTGCCTGTGTGTGCACGTACATACACGCACGTGCCTGTGTGTGCAAGCATGCGTGTGTTTGCATCTCTGTGTGTGCACGCCTGTGTGTGTGCACGTGTGCAGAAAGGTGCATATGCTTGTGTGTGTGTGCACAGGTGCACGTGTGTACATTGTGTGTAGGTGGGTGTGTTTTCAGGCGTCCACATGCATGCCTCGCTGTGTGAAAGCGACCCCTTCTGTCTCCCGCTTCTGTCCGGATCACCTGGGCCTTTGCTGGGACCTCAGGTCAAGGACCCAGCAACTCCCTGGCTTGGGGCTGGGATGGGACTGTGAGGAGGATACTGGTTAAGAGCCAGAACCCTGGAGCCACCCTGGTCCAAATCCTGAGTTTGCCCCTCTCTGTTAGGGTTCAAGCTAGCGGTTCCAGCTAGGGGGCCCCTAAACCTCAGTTCCTCACTAGTGAGATGGGGTGTTATCAGTGTGCACCTGCCAGGCTGTGGCCAAAGTGCAGCGATGTCTGTCTACAGGGGCTCCCCGCCCTTCTCCCCAGGCTGGCGTCCTAAAGACATTTGCCTCCACAGGCCCTGATGGCTGCAGGGAGGGCAGCCTAGCACCAGATGCTCGGGGCAGGTGCGGACACGCTCCTCAAAGCCTGGAGACATCCGGTTCCCCGCTCCTCCCAGCAGAGCCCTGGCCCCACGCCAAGCCGTCCTGCGCCTGTCACCCTGTTGTAACCACACGGCACCAGGCCTTCCTCGGTGGGGATCGGGAGACATGGACTCGGTGGGGTCCTATTTGGGGAGGGAGGAAGCAGGGGTGCCTGGGCTGATTCAGAGCACCCTGTTTGGAAGGGTGAGCCTTGGTAAGCTGAAGTTTTGAATTGTTTTTCAAAAGGAGAGGCAGAAAGGAGGGAGAGAGAGACACGTAGACATAGAGAGATAAGCATATATATATGGAGGTAGAGGAGAGAGAGAAACGGGCAGAGGAACGGAGAGAAGGAACATATTCTCAACAGCTCAAGGTGAGCTATATGGCAAAGTGGCCTGAGCATGGTGTCCCAGAACCCAGAACCCAGTGCTGTCCCCTGGCCAGCTGGGGGTCCGTGGGGGGTTCTCTCCTCTGAACCTGGCCTCTCCATCTCCTTCACAGTATGAGCATGGAGGGATGGGAGGGCGCCTGGCACGCCACAGAGCACCGTCTGAATGCGTGGGCTCCTCCTCACCGGGTCTGGGTCCCTCCAAAGATAATCCTCCAGTAGGTGGGTCCCAGGCTGCCTTGGGAGACCACCCCCCAAATCATGGGGGCAGCAGAGACCATGAGTGGCTTGGCCCTGAATGTGTTTGCTCCTTCTTACTAATGAAACTCCCATTTTTTTCACTGGGTCCGTAGCCTCCCCAAATAAAGACTATCTTTCTCAACCTCCCTTGTAGCTAGGTGTGGCCGGGTGACTAAATTTTGGTCAATGAGGTGTAAGCAAAGTGTTGTGGAACAGCTTTAAGGAAACCTCTTTAAAACACAGTTGGTGGGCACTCCTTTGCCTCTTCTTCCTCCTTGCTGTCTCCCCACTGGCTGGAAGATGGACATGATGGCTGGCACTCAAGCAGCTATATTGGACCATGAGGAAAAAAAGTTCCATATAGAAAGTGGACTGCCTTCCTTTGGATTTCTGTTATGTCAGTGAGCAACAACCTTCAATCTTGCTGAAGCTACTATTATTTGACCTCTCTCTGTCAGTCTTAATCCAGGCAGATAAGGTAGGGAAAAGGTAATTTCTCTGACCTGGTCTTCCCTTCTAGAAGAAGAGAAACTGAGCTGCTCAGAGTTGGCAGAGACATGGGAAAGTCTACTTCCCTTGAAACGGTTAGTCTGGCAGAAGAATACCATCAACAATAATGCCAATACTATAATCATAGTAATGGCAATAACAGCAATATTATTTATTGAGCCCTTGCTATGACCCAAAGCTGTACAGCTTGCAAGAGGTCACTTTGGTGCGTCTCTGCCTCCCTCACCGGACTCTCTGCTCCTTGAGGGTGGACAGAAGCCCTTGTTCATGTCTGTTGCTAGCCCAGAGCCTGGCACATAATGTGTGCCCTGGGAAGGTCCTATAATGTATTGAGGGTCTCATACCCAGCTGGAGGGGAACAAGGCATGATTCAGAGTGGGTCCCTGTCTGCAGCTCTGACCACATGTTCTCTGAGCATCCAGGTCAGTGAGCATCTCTGAGAGACCCATGTCCATTTGATCGTTATAGAACCTGGAGGTCAAGGATCTGAACTGAACTTGGTGCAAATCCTGGTTCTGCTGCTCCTGGCCCCTGACCTTGGGCAACTGACCCCTCTGTGAGCCTCAGTTTCCTCATTTGTCACAGGACATGGTGCACGTCTTTAAAAAAGCGAGCCCTCCGCAGACCAGCACTTCTCAGACTCCCGTGCGCATACCCACTGCTGGCGAATGCGTTAAAGGCCCGCTCTTACACTGGGGGTCCAGGCTGGCGCCTGAGGTTCTGCATTTCTAACAAGCTTCCCGGGCCCACTGATGTCGCGGGTCCCTGGACTTCACCTTGAGAAGCAAGGCAGCACAGGTGGGGGTTTGCAAACCACAGCTCTCGGGCCAGACCGAACCCTGCCCACCGCCCGTCTCTGTCAATAAAGTTCTATTAGAACACAGCCGCACGTTTATTTACGTGTTGTCTCGGGCCTCGACAGAGACCGTGTGGCTCCCAGAGCTGAAAATAGGTACTCTCTGGCCCTTTACAGCACGAGTTTGCTGGCCTCAGAGGGGATTTTGGGAAGATGGAAGAAGGGATGGATGGAAGGCCTCTGAGCCCCTGAGCATCTGAGCTGTGGACACAGCACAGATGGTTCTAGCTGCTGAGCTGGCCTGTGAGGGCATCTCCTCCTCACCCAGGAAGGCCAGGCCAGGCCGAAAGCCTCTGGAAGAAGAGGAAGCAAGAAGACAGAGTCACCAGGGAGAATCCTTCGCGGCCAGCCCCGGGGTGGGGGGGGGGTGTGGGGGGGAGGAGCCCCGCCGGCCCTGCCTCCCTCCCCCGATGCTGCCCTTGCAGCCTCGGCTCGAAGAAGCTCATCAGAGGGGGGAATGTCGGGTTGCATCCAATTTCCCCGGCCTCTTCATCGAAATGAGAAATCTGAGGCCCGGGCAGCCATGGAGAGCTGATAACACTCTCAGGTGAACTTCGTCACTTATCACCACCGGGGTTCACCTCTGTCTCGAAAGACCTGTTTTCCTTAAAAAAAAAAGAAAAGAAAAAAAATTGCCTGGGATGTGTGATGGGGTTGGCCGTGATAGGAAAAAGAGAGGAAAAAAAATAGGAAACCAGAGGAACACTATTTTTTTCAGACTTGGGGGGAGGGTAGGGGAGTTCTGCACCCCCTCCCAGCCTCTCCTCCACCACCCCCCCATCCCGGCCCCGGACGGAGGATGGAGCCGCTCAGGTTCTCCCCAGCCTGCCAAGAGCCAGCAGGAGGAGGGAAAATGTGGAATTATTTAGATCGGGGTGTCTCTCCACATGGCAACAGTTGCCACATGAAAGGGATCCCAGCCCAGACTCCGCCCAGGTTTGTTTGGCCAACAAAGCCCGTGTTTGTGCAGGAAGGAACAGCCAGGGCGAGGAGGCGGCAGGGGTGGAGGCGTCCGCAAGGCCCTGTCCCGCTGTGGTCCTTGGCCCTCTCCCCTCCGGCCAGGCCTCTGAATCGCTGGCCTCCCTCCAGGGTCCCCGCGAGTCTTCGGGGTCTCTGTTGGCTGTTTTTCTCTCCCTGTGGCTCTTTGTCTGCCTTCCCTTGTCCACGGCTCTCTGCCTCGGTCTCTCTCTGTGCCCCCTCTCCGTTCCTGTCCTTTGTCCCCGGTGGCGGTAGTGTGTGTCCCTCTCCCACATCCATCCTCCCCACACCACTCCCTCTCCTGTCCCTGGGGGTCCCCACCCGTCACCCCATGCTGAGGGGCCTGAGGAGTACCATAGAGTATCAGAAGAGCCACCTCCAGGATGCCCCACCCCAGGGCTCTGACAAATGTGACAAATGGGACCAGAGACCCTGGGAGTGAGGGCAGACCTCGCAGGGAGGTGGGGCGCGGGGGAAGACTGAGGGCTTTTGGTGGCATTCGAGCTTATCAGTCAGGTAATCTCGTTAATCTTTCATCTGCAAAATGGAGATCACAGCAAAACGAGTCTCAGCGGTCAATGTGAAGATCAAATTATTTAAATTCTGTAATGCCCTGAGAACACCGCCTGGAACATAGAAGGCGTTCAATAAAGATTAGCTCTTCTTATTATCATAGGGGGCTCACAAGACATGAGAGCTCCCACATGTTCCCTGAAGTCAGAGGGGGAAAGGATATTTTAGTTGGGATCTTGAGGGTTGAGTAGGAGCTTGCAAAGCTTACAAAGGACGCTCCAGGTTGATGGTACAGCGTGAGTCAATGTCATTTCATAGAGGAAGAGAAAGCCATCCAGGGAGGGGAAATAGGCCTTAGTCATAATTATAAGTCCCAAAGAAGGTATAAGGTCAAAGAAGGTCAAGCCTATAGGTTGTCAACCCTCACTCTGGTCTTGACCCTGAGACTTTAGGACCAAAGTGGGGAATGCATTACTCCATCCTTATGTGAACACAATTTTCTGTGTCTCTCTAGCCTCCACCCAGTCGGCTCTTGTTCCCTAACTGGCACACGGTTAACCCTCCCAAAGGCCACGTCGGGGATGTTTCTGGAAAAGCTGGAGTAGCCAGCCGCTGGTTAGTCTACACAGCCCTTTCTCCAGTTGGAGCATTCTTGGCTATAAGCAGCTCGTAGATGTTGGAAGAAATGAGGAAAATATTCCCCGGATCGGCTGATGGGTATTTACATTTCTCCAGAACCCAAAGGCGCAGCCACTTGCCAGCCCCCACGGCTCGAAAAGGCTGCACATTTGCTTGGTCTGCAGGGCTCTTTGGGGGAGGGAGGGAGTTGGTACCTTCCAGTTTTTCTATCCCCCTCACTGTGTTGATGCAGCAAGGAGAGCTCAGGTGATGAGTAATAGCTTTTCCTTCTCCTTGTGGCCTGAGGTCTGTCCCTAAACCCCTCCTTCAGAGAGATCGCGTGGAACTGGGAAAAACCCCATGGCCTGGGTTTGAATCCTGGGTTCAAATCCTTCCACTAGGGTGACCGACGCACCCACCTTCTGACGTGGCTCCCAAGGGTCCCCGCCTTCTGGTATTTGGACCCTGGAATATCCTCCCGTTGAGTGTGAGCTGCACCCAGAGCCTCACTTTTCAAGAAGAGAATAGTGGCCCGGTGATAAGGTGTCACTCCCGAGCTTCGGCTCCGGGAGGCTACGGCTTCCTTCTTGCCTACTCTGCCCTCTCTCTGGCCTTCTCAGCTTGTACACCTTGACGAAGCAAGCTGCCGTGTTGGAGATGCCCACAATGCAAGGAGCTGATGGTGGCCAGGGAAACCTGGCTTTCTGACCTACGGGAACCGTGAGATAAGCAACGTTGCAAGCCGCTCTGCTTTGGGGCAGTTTGTTACACATCATAGATGACTAGTACAGTGACCTTGGGAATGTGAGCTCAGCTCTGCCAGATCCTTATACATCCATCTGTAAGGTGGGCTCAATGAGGCCTGAGGACTCAGTGCAGGATCTAGGGCCCAAGAACTCAAGAAATGAGCCTTTTATGCCTCAGTCAACAGATCTCTCCGGGACCAACCCAGAGCCTGGTGGCAGGTGCTGGGGACAAGGGGAGGGTAGGGGTGGATGGTACAACAGTGGTGCCCTGCCTCATGGGGCTCACAGCTCAGTCCCCATCCCCGCCTGCATGCCACCAACTATAGTTTTGGTCATCAGCCTGATGTTTGTCACACTGGACCCCTTGTGGGCCCCCTGGACATTCCTCCCTGGGGTGCCCTTCCTGTCTTCTCCAGGAGCCAGCTCCAGGATCCTGAGTTTCAAGGTATCACATGGGTTCAAATGCCCCACCTAGATTTGTCCCCAGGCACCCTCAGGAGCCCCTCACGTTTCTCAGCCTTCCTGGTAACTTCTACCCAAATCAGCATGGGGACGAGGATCAGTGAGTTCATCCGCTCCTAAAAGCAATCTAATGCCAAGTCCTTCCACCCTGTGAAGTTGTTGGGGGTACAGCAAGGGGCCCCAGTGGAAGTGGGCCCAGCCTCACAGAGCGCATGCATGTCCAGGGGGAACATGGTGAATTCTTCCAGAAAGCTGTGGCTGTTGGAGACAGAAGAGGCCTGTACAGAGGGGACATGTTGATGCCATTATAGGGAAGGCCCTGGAATGGCCTCAGGGAGCTGCAGGAAGAGGATGGACACACTCAGCCCCGCCTCTGTCCATCCAGCCCCAGTCACCCCTCATCCCCACGTGGTGTCAGTCTGCAGACAGGCTCTCTGCCGGGGGCGGGCAGGGTGGCTGCCGGAGGTCCCCCCATGGCACCCCCTTCTATTGCTGGATCACAAACCGCCCCCAAACTGAGTGGCCTAAAACAACACTGTTTATTTTGTTCCCAAATCTGCCAACTGGGACGGCTTGTCCCTGCTCCACTTGGCATCTCCTACAGCAACCCAGGGGCCGGGGATTGGAACTGTTTGAAGCCTCCTTTGCTCCCGCGCCAGAATGCTCATGCTGGCTCGTGGCTGGGACCTCAGCGGGGACTGGAACAGCGACCATGGTGCCTTGCCCTGGGCTTTGGGCTTCCTCACAACATGGCGGCCAGGCTCCGAGGATGAGTGCCCCGGGAGAGAGCCAGGTAGCTGCAGTGTTACCCTCTGTAACCTAGCCTTAGAGGTCATGCAGAGTCTTCCAGAACATTCTGTTCATTGTAGCCATCGCAAAAGGCTATCCACACTCAAGGGGAGACTTGGATTCCATCTTTTGCGGAGAGCAAGCTGTATAAAGAATTGGCTGACGTGTCGTAAAACCATTGTACACCCTCTGTTCTGAGGAAGCTGACTGTCCTTGTTCGGGCCCCCTGTGTGCGCCCTGGGTCCGTCCCTGTTTTAGGGGGATGGGATGTTTGGTCATCCAGGCCTGGGTCAGACTTCCTTTCCTGGGGCCTGCGTGCATGTGGGAGAGGCGAGGGGGCCGAGTCGGCGACTGGAGCCCAGCCGCAACCACATGCAAGGACGGCCTGAGCTTTCTCCAAAGAAGGGGGCAGGCAGGAAGACAAACACAACATATGTCCTCTCCAGATAGTAAACAAATAAACAAACACTCAAGCACATAATTACCCATGGTGATAAATGTTCTGTTGGCAAAGGGCAAGGTGTTTGTAGGAGTGGCTAATGGGCGGCAGGGGATGGAGCCTTGAACTCAGTGATCAGAATGATCTTCAGAGGAAGCCATTTATACTGAGGCTCGAAGGACAGAGAGGGAGCCAGCCGGAGGAGGGCACTTCGGGCAAAGAAGTTAGCCTGTGCAAAGGCCCTGTGGTACAAAAGCAGGGCATGCTTAAGGATTTGTAGGGCCATGTGGCTGGAGCAGAGTGAGTGGGATGGGGGTGTGGCAGAGCTGAGGCTCGATCACACGGTGTCTCAAAGGCCATGGTCAAGAGTTTGGATTTGAATCTCTGAGCTGGGAAGCCACTGGTGAGATCTAGCTCAAGTTTATGCATATCATACCCCTAAGGCCTGGCATGGAAGTATTTTACTCATGCTGCATTTTCAGTCTGTTAGTTCCTTTCTCCTTTACCTTTCAGCTCCTCATCCCAACTCTCTTCCAAATTCACTACCAGCTTGGATATGGATCTGACGTCTGCCTCCATCCCCTATTTCACCTCATCTTTCCCGTGACTCCCTCTTACCCCAGTTCCCTGCAGCTGCTTTGCCTACTCCAGCTGGCCAAACGTCACCAGCTTCTGACTGCCTGCCCCAGCTGCCGTAAGTCACCAGGCCATGTCCCACTGAATCTGAGACATGCATGCATGACGTCAACAAGTGGCAGCACGAAGGCGACATTTTCTTCACCCAGCCACCACCCATGCTGCCAGCCCATCCATCGCTCCTTGGAGCACCCAATCCATCCAATTTAAATAAACAAATCCCCCAAACAGGGCCCAGTAATGGAAACGCTGACAGACCCTTATCTATGGCAGCTCGGGGTATGCGCAGGCCTGTAATAATTTGGGCCTCACCGAGGCGGAGGAGTTATTGTGATTGTGCCATGTCTATGACAGTTTAATCAGATCTTGAAAATCAGGGGCATTACATTGTGCACCTGCTCATGGGGACAAAAAGGGAAAAAAAAAATGGCTGGTGGAGTTTTCTATCTCGGGCTTTTTTTTTTTTTTCTATACCCAGGCAGGACCTCCCGAGGATATAATTCATTGCATGTGTGTGTGGGAGGGTAGTGAGCGGGGGAAGTAGGAGCCAGAATTAGACAGAATGGTGACTACACCAGAGTGAGAGAGGGCCTCCACCAAGGGGCTTCTTTGGTCTACACCACCTGTATCTGGGGAGGAGGCGACATGTCTGGGATATGAAACAGGACACACCTGGGCTCAAGACCAGCAAGCTCTTCCTCCCTTTCTCTCTCTGTCCCTCCTTCTGGGCCTCCATTCTCTCCTTCCTTATCCCTCCTCTCCTCCCTTCCTGCCCCCCCTTCCCTCCCTTCCCTTCCCTTCTTTGCCCTCTCTTCCTTCCAAGAATATTTGTTGGCCCCCATACTAGGCACTGGGATTCTGTAATGACCCAAATGTGTCCGAACTCTGCCTTCAAGGAACAGGCAAGTGTAACCAGGGAGAAAAAGCTAGACCACAATATGTCTTAGTTTTGGGCCCCATGAGAGCAGGACCTGAGGCCCAGACTTCGGGGCCGGATGTTTATTTGGTGGTGATTGCCGGAAGCAGCAGTGAGGGCTCAGAGACAGGGCATCAGGGAAGGAAGATGATCCCAGTGAAGGGGGTGACATCGGTCTGGTTACCACTGTAGGCCACTGGGGTGCAACACCGCTGGGGAGCTTCTGAGGGGCAGTGTGGAATACGTTTCAGCTTTGAGAAAACCCTGACACAGGAAAACGGGGAGACACCCACTTACGGGGTGTGGCCGCCAGCAAGGTAATGTCCACTCGGATGGGCTGAAATCAGTGGGTTTCAAGCCAAGAGGCTGTGGCATGGCGCCCCCTGGAGGGCTCCTACACCTGTCCAGCGGGGGAGCCAGCGCATCTGGGTGGTTAGGGTGGGCTTCCTGGAGGAAGTGACACATGAGATAAAATCGGACGGCTGGGAAGCAGTTAAATAGGCGATAGGGTGGCGGTGGAGTGGGGTGGAAAGGGCATTCCAGGAAGGGGTGAACAGCAGATGCAAAGGCCCAGAGGAAGGAGGGAGTGTGGTGCTTTTGAGGACGGACAGAAGCCCCATGGCTGGGAAGTGCGGACTCCCCTCAGTACCTGGACCAAGTGACTTCTCACTCTAGATCCCCGGTCTCCTCACAGCCTCATGGTCAACACTCCCCAGAGCTGTCCTGAGGAGTAAAGACGATCACGTCTGTGGTGGCAGCTAGGAGAGCCCTTAACACCGGCGGCCCTCAGAGCTCTTTGCTGCTTCCTTCCTCTTCCTCTTTCCCCGACTTTGGTCTTCAGAGGCCCGTTTCTGCCAGGCCCAAGGTATTTCTGGGCGGAAGGGCTTCGCGCATGTGTTACTGATCCGTGGCAATAGCAGAAGGACGGCTGCGGGCCTTGGCTTTGGGACTGTCCCCTCACTGCAGGAGGGGATGCTGGAGTGCATCCCGGCGCACTGTATAAACTAGTGAGTGCTGTGCGCAGGAGCACAAGCTGGAGACAGCTGTGCCCGACCCAAGACAGCGGACTCCTGACCCCGCAGCGCTCTTCCAAACCAGCTGTTGGGCAAAGGAGACTCTCCAGAGTCTACCCCCCCAACTGCATTATGTCACCCCCACTGAGATCTTGTCTCAAATTCTTCCTTAATTAGGTTTCTTCTTCTGAAATCCAAGAGGGCTCTGCCAGAGAGGCCCTGGGGTTCAGCAGCTTTCATTTTCAAGGGAAAACAGCCCAGGGGTTAGGAGGACTCAGTCATTCACACCTTGGTGTGAACTAGGTTGCAGGGCTGTGAATGTGCTAAATGCTTCAGGCGAGTGGCCAAGCAGCCTGCGAGCTGGGCTACCCCCCTGTGAGTCTGGAAGGCAGAAGGATGCTGGAGGTGAGGGGGTGGGGGAACCAGAGACCCGGCTCCTTTTCCCTCTCCTAAACTCCTTCCCCATGTTGTATAACTGGCAAGCTGAACTATGGGCCCCTAAGAACATCTTGGGGTTCCAAGTGGGATTTCTGTGGCACCCAGCACCAAAGTACAGTACCTGGCGTGTAGCAGACACCGAGTGAACATCAGATGGATGGATGGATGTACAGATGGATGGATGGATGGATGGATGGATGGATGGTTGGATGGTTGGATGGTTGGATGGACGGATGAGAGATTGAAAGAGTCAATGGTTGCAAGAGTAGCTACATGAAGAGCATCACTGATCAGACTTGGTGAAACCTATTTGGGTTGGTGTTTTACATCCCACAACCCAGGGCCAGGCTGTTTGTGTTTGCAGCCTGTTTCCCAGGAGGGTTCCCCAGGCCCAGGTTCTGTAGAATACCTCTGTTTTGCTTCTGAAGTGCCTGAGAGAACCCCCTGTAGATTGTTCTTTGTCCCAGCCGCTGTCTTCAATGGTTGTGAGTGCTATGACAGAGAGGCAGGTCATCAGGTACAGGGGGTGTGACAGGGGCTTCCTGTCCCGTTGGACCGTGGGGATGGGAATGGGAGATGTAAAAGGTGGTGGGAAGCCAGGCCTGTTCATGCTTCAGCCATCTGTGGAATCCCCCAGAGAAGTGCTGGGGCTCAAGAGACATTGATTGATTTGGAGAGAAGATGGAGTTCTTTCTCACCGGCAAATCCTTGAAGCATTCATTCATTCACTTAGCAGTTTCTTTGATCTCCCCTCTACCATTACCGCACTCACCTGTTTGTTTTTTCATCTACCCGTTGTTTACCCACCTACCCATCCAACTATCCAACCACCCATCCTCCTGACTCTCCACCCACCCATTCATCCACTCACCCATTCATCCATCCATCTATGCATCTATCCATGCATCTATCCATACATCTTTCTCACTCCCCACCCACTCATTCCCACACCTATCCATCTCCTCATCCCCCCACCCATCCATCTACTCATCCCCAACCACTCATCCCCCAACCATCCACCCATTCATCCCTTCACCCATCTCCCTACTCATTCCCCTACTCATCCCCATCCACTCATCCCTCCACCCATTCCTCCATCCATTCCCCCACTCTTCCCCCCACTCATCCACCCACTCATCCATGCATCCATCCATCCCACATATCCATACCCCATTTACCTAACCAATCTATCAAATAGTTTGTGCCAGGATTTGTTCCACACACTGGGTACACCAAGGTGGCTAAAATAAGGTCAATGCATTCAAGAAGCCCCCAGTCCATGGGGATGATCATGATACAAACAGTTATAATCCAGATAGATCACTGTGAATGGGGCAGCACAGGAGGCTGGGTGAGCCCAAGGAAGACATTACCCCCTCTGTTTCCATGGAGCCTTTGCAGATGCTGTTCTCCCTGCCTTCTCCTCCGCTCTTCCTCCTCCTTGTCATCTGGACTGCTCCCACTCATCACTTAAGTCTTAGCCTGGTGCCCCTTCTCTGGAGAGCTGCCCCAACTTCCTTCCTCTTTTCTATGAATTGCAATTTTCCACCTACTTTTGGAGGGCTGGATTTAGGTTTCATTCATTCCTGGCCTGGCCCATAGTGGATGCAGTGTGAATGTTTGAGGAACACATAAATGCAGGGAGGGCGTCTAGGATAACCTCCCCATCTCTTCGGACCCTTCACCTAATCATATTTGCAGACTCCCTTTGCTGTGTAATGTCGTGTATTCACAGGTGTGGGATTAAGGCATGGAAATCTATGGGATGCCATTATTCTGCCACCCATACCCTCTGAGGAACAGATACCAAGATGGGCTTAGAAAGAGGAGGGAGCCGAGGGAGGAGGCTGGGAGGGCCACCAGGTGGTGAAGTGGGTCTGTCCTCCCGTGCAAGAAGGTGGGAAGGAGGGAGGATTGGGTAGGAAGGGTCTCACATGGCTGCACAGTTCTAGAGAATTTTCAGCCAGACCAACTGGGACTCCTTGAGCCAAAGTCATTCAACAGAGGCTTCCCAAGTCTCTCAGGAATGGTCCTGCCTCAGTGGCCCTGCCAGGCTGAATTCCCAATTCGTGGAAAGCATGACTCCAACAAGCATGGTGACACAGCATGGTGCATTCTTTTTTTTTTTTTTTAAGATTTTATTTATTTGTCAGAGAGAGAGAGAGCACAAGCAGGGAGAATGGCAGGCAGAGGGAGAAGCAGGTTCCATGCCAAGCAAGGAGCCAGATGCAGGACTCGATCTCAAGACCCTGAGATCATGACCTGAGCCGAAGGCAGATGCTTAACTGACTGAGCCCCTCAGGTGCCCCACAGTATGGTGCATTCTTATGACAAGAAAAGAGGGTTTCAGTGACTCCAGTGTCGGGTTGAAGTCAGGGAAGGGAAGAGGCTGTGGGCCCAGGTGAGGGTGCTGTCTCTGGGCCCTGGGGGTGGAAAACTTCCAAGGTCTGGACCTGAGGGGACACCAAGGGGCCTCAGGAGTTCTTTGAGATTTCTGGGGGAAGCCCCACAGCCCATCACCTACAGAGGCTTTGTTGCGGTATGTGTTCCTTGGCCACTTTGTGGCCATTTGCAAGGGAAAAGGAGCTACTCCCATCTATGGTCTTATAAATGGACCTGAGTTGGGATTTTTCTTTCTCAACCTGAGCCAGATGATATAAGCTAAAGTTAGATTATCTTCTTTATTTAACCCCATTTCTCCCTTCCTCTTATTTACTGCATCATTTCTAGGGGTCTTCTCTAGAAGTGTGAAATCAGGCTGGTGGGGCATCTGCCTCCAAGGGCACATACCCGTGGAGTATTTCCCATTGCGGGCTCTGACCTTGGGCACCAGCGACACAGCTGTGTGACATCTCTACTTGTGCTTTCTTTTCTGTGATCCTTGCAGACAGCACTAATTGATCCCAGAATTCTTTCTACCGAGCTGGACGTGGTCTCAAAAATAGAGTGAGCATATGATGTACGGTGCAAACCAGAACGCTTTCGAGAATGAAAATGTGCACAATCAAGAATGACCACTGAACAGCAGCCGTAAACCAAGATAGTCCTGGGAAGACTAGGGTGTTTGGACATCCTGCTTCAAAACCTAGCTCAACCCAGTGTTCCCAGTAGACATTACCAATCGATCACCAAAATTTGCATATGAGATGAACCTTCTTTGCTTTTCCTGGTCTCCCCATGTATGACAGAGCACCTGTCCTTTCTGGTATGGGATTCTTCTGGGTCTGGCCAGACACCGGGGCTAATTCTAATCTTTTTCATCCAACCGGATCCTTTTCCTCCCCATCCAGTCCCATCGAAACATCTATGAAATGGGTACCATGAAAGTTGTATCTCTGTGAGTAAAACACATCTTTTCTATCCTTTGGAAGCTGGTAATTTCCTTTAATAAAGAAAAAAATGCTTGACTTGAGCATAAAAGGATGAAAATGAGCATTTATCCAGCTCCTGCTGTATGCCAGGATGGCTTCCATGCTCACTTAATAATGAGCGGTCCTTCTCTATGTTCCTCAAATGCTATGAGGTGGGGAAGCGCTGCGCATTTCCCAGATGGGGAAGGAGGCTCAGAGAAGTTAGTTGAGTTTACACAGCTGGAGGGCAGGGCTGGGACGTGAAGCCTGGTCTGGCTGGGTCTGGAGACCACATTCTTTCCATTTCTCCCCCTGTTCCAAGCTGCTCAGCCTGGGGCTCCCCCAAATACCACTGAGTCTCTGAATGAGGTGTGCTATAAATACAGTGGACAAATAGAGTGTCGTCATGGGTCTGGGGACTGGAGCAGTGTTTCGCAGCCTTCTGATTCCATAATAAACACAACACACCTCCTCTATCTTGAGAGCTCTTCTCAGCCCTGCACAACCAGGGTTACTGCACCAGTGATTACCCTGATCGTTCTTTTGCAGATGAGGACACCGAGGCTTGGGGAGGGGAGGCCACACAGCAAGGAGGAGGTGAAGGCAGGATCTGAACCTACTCCCCGGCTTCCCCTGTGCTCTTCCCAGACAACCTCGGTGAGGACACCCTGTTCCCTGGGGCCATAAAGAACAGTGCCTACCTGGTCCCTAATTCTTCCCTTACTGAGATCCAGGAGGGCTGCGGTGGGAGGCAGCTGGGAAGGGATGTGCTGAGACTGCAGAGTGCCATCGCTCGGGCTCCCCGATGCTAATAACCCTGCAGGCACGTGGAACAGGCTCAGAAGATGGCTGGCATCTCTGGCCTCCCCACCACGCCCAGCCTTGTCTCCGACCTCCCTCGGGGAATGGGGCCCTTGCCAGGGGGCTGCCTCTGGCTCCTTGGCCATATCCGGAGAAAGCACGCCAGTGCCGGGGCACCCTGTCCTCGGCCAGCCCCTTCTCCCCATTGTCCATCGAGGAAACTGAGTCCCGGCTAAACTGGCAGGGCCTTACCCGAGTACAAACATCAGCTCAGAGGCATCTTCCTGATCCAGATTTTACATGATCCCATTTTACAGATGGGAAAGCCGAGGCTCAGTCCCGTAAGATTTACTCGAGGGTTCAAGACTGCAAGAGGTGGGGTCGGGATTCAAACCCAGGCCCAACTGAGAGTGGGTGGGGTGGAGGCTTTGGTACTTTCATTTTCCACCCTATGCTGTCTATCTCCCACCGACCCCCTTGACCTTGAACTCTGTGCTCCAAGAGGAGCTCAGAGCCTGTGCAGCAGGGTGAGTGTTTCTAGATAAAGCAGTAATACCGGCAGTGACCCTTTACTGAGCACTTACCTGTGCCAGGTAATCAGCAGCAGCATCTGATCTGAATTGTCCCCAAGCTGCAGATAAGAGAATGGAGGTGAGCCTTGTCCTGCCAAGGCCACATCTCAGAGGAGAACAGGGTCAGACCACCCAGCCTCCCAGAGAAGCACATGCTTTTTCCTGCGTTCATTTACGTTTTCTTCCTTTTCGTGTGTGGGCAGACCCTGGCTTGGGCATCCTGGGGGAGACCAGACAGAGGAGGTCTGAAGGGGCTTCTCTCCCCAAGGCCCATCTATGGTTCTAGAAGCAGGCAGCCCAGATGTTTGGTGTCCATGGAGCAGGCTCCAGCTGTGGCCCTGGACACTGAGGATCTCTTTGGCTGACCCCATGGGGCTGGGAGGGGCACTCTTGCAGCAGGGTTCAGCTCAAGGTCGAGTGTGGGCTGGGGAATCACTCGTGTAGGGGTGAAGGTTTGCGGGAACCTTCTGGATCCATCCTCCTGGGCTGGAGGAGATCTCACCAACCCCAGCTCTCCAGTCCCCTGACACCCATGCATGTTGGGGTCATCCTGGGCTGATTTCCTTAGGACAAATAGGAGGCTCCATCTGGCTGGCTGTGTGATCAGGGGAGGTTGCTCACCCTCTCTGGGCCTCAACTGCCTGATCAGTCAGGAGGGGTCAGACAGGCTGGATCATCTGTCTCCCACAGCTCATCTGGCCCCGAGAGGCTTGGAAACCAGCCCAGAAAGAGAAACCGATCCCTACCTCAGCCTCTCCCAGTCCTTCCCAGCCTGCAGACCTGGAGCAAGGTATTTCCCCTCTTTGTGCCTTAGTGTCTGTACCTGTAAAATGGGTTTACATCCACTGCCCCCGTCGTGGGTTATGCAAAGCTTTTGGCAGGGACCTTGGCCCGTGGTCCACACTGACAACATGGAAATGCCACATCATAGGCAACACGCCTACTGAGGGTCTTCGGCTGGGCAGCCAGGCAGGAGGCCAAGTCCCCGCGGTGCTGGTTTCTAGCAGATGGCCTCAGTTTCCAGCTCTGCGGAGTGGGGCCAGAATAACTCACGGATTCTGTGAGGAAGTGGAAATATGGCAGAATAGCAGTTTACATTTATAAAACACCTTCCTCTTTCTCCCCCCTTCTTCCCCTCCTTCCTCTTCTCTTGCTCCTTCTTCTCCCTTCACCTCCCCCCCCCGCCCCCTTTCACTGTCCCCATCTCCCCCTCCCTAGTAGTGCCCAGACACCTGGGGAAGAGGAAGGAGGTGACTTCAGCACTTTCTTGGTCCTATGGGTGGGCTGCACAATGCAGGGGGCTTCTGAGAAGAGCTGCCTGAGTTACCCCCGCCCCCACGAGCTCCCCTGACCCCTTCCCACTCCAAGCACCCACTTTCTAACAGACAGAGATGCCCCTCACCAAGGGTTGGTGACTCACCTGTCACCACAGGCTTCACCATGAGGAACCACGGAGGTCCGGGGTCACACCTGGGGCCTGTCCTTTCACCTGTCTGGGCCTCCGTTTTCCCACCTGAGAAATGAGGATAGTGAAATTTGCCTTGGCCGGTGGGGAGGGCTGTTGTCACGTGTGACTGAGATCGAGTTGGGTGTGAGGGGGCCCCCCAGGGATCCCGGGCCTGTAGGGGGGACCCTGAGATTCAGTTGGCACAGGGGCTTATCAGAGGTGGGGGGCAGTGCTGAGGGTGATGTTTCAGGGGCCGGGGGGTGGGGGGCCACAGGGTGACCACATTTTCATCTCGAAAGCTTTTTCCAGCCTGAAGCCCCTAGTTATTTATTTAGACTCTTCTATTGAGGCAAACTTAATCTCCCAAAGCCATATGCAACCCTTGGCAGCCCCAAAGACCGGAGGGCAGGCAGGGCCGTGACACAGCCCCGGGGGGCCAAGGGCGTCTGAGCCGCCTGGCTCTTTTCTCCCGAAGGAGAGAGGGTGGGTGGCCTCCGTTGTTTCTCTTGTGATTCTCGGACAGTGAAGGCATTGGCTGGCCCTCCGAACCGGGGGGCCACTTGTTCAACGTCCGAGTTCCCAGGAGTCTCCCGGGCACCGAGTTGAAATTCGGATTCTGAGTCAGCAGGCCTGGCTCTGGTGATTTGCAGGACCCAGTGCAAGATGACAACGTGGGGCCCCGTGTTCAAAAACGGTTCAGAAGAATCTCAAGACATCGGCAGGAGAGCATTGAACCAAGCGTGGCTCCCTTCTGGGCTCGGGGCCCCGCGGGGCTGCCTGGGTCCTGTGCCCATGAAGCTGGCCTGAGGCTCTGCATTTCTAATAAACTCTAGGTGGGGCTGATGGTGGTGGCCCCGGGCCACACTTTGAAGAGGTGGGTTTGGGGTTTCAGTGGCAGCCGTGGGAAGCATTAAATGCTCCGCCGGTGTTAGGAGACATGGCTCAGTGTCCTCTGCTCTGTGAACTTGGACAACCACCTTGTTGGCCTCTCTGGGCCTCGGGCTCCCCAGCTGGAAGGTGAGGGGGCGGGTCAGACCAGATGGCCTCTAAGACACCTCTCCTCTGGCACACTGTCCCTCCCCGCGCCCCCCTCCCCCCCCCCCCCCCCCCCGCCGTGAAGCCCCCAACCTGTGGCCTCCAAACCCCTGGCCAGGATCAAATTGCCAAAGTGGCCTCGTCCACCCAGCCCGGCTGGAAGTGATTTTTAAACAAAGCCCACATTCCTTCTGAGCCTGTCGATTTCGCCTGTTCCCAAGCCCACCGCCCCGCCTGCAATTTCCTTGCCAAGCTGACTCCTCTGGATAAACAAATGGCGAAACCCGGCAAGCAAATAAATAAGCAAATCCCCATCACACTCCACCACGTCCCACCTCGCTCGGGCGTCTTTTCAGAACAAGTGTCCTGGTGACAATGTCGAGACATCAGGGGCCCTGCCGGGGAGGAGAGGGGGCACTGGGGGGGGGGTTGAGAAGGACAATTGGAATAAAATGGAGGTCAGACCCCCAAGAAGGGCTGTCGGGCTTTAATCCCATAATGGAAATCGGGGAGGATTTTGCCTTCGAAGGTTCCCAGTGGACTTTTGTCGTGAAGACAACAAGCGCTGTACACGGATAAAGTGGCTTTTAGAACTATCAGAAAGTGGGTGTGCTGGGAATGGGGAGGAGGGGATGCCCAGCACGGGAAAATTAAAATTCTGCTCCTGCCGAACGTTTCTGGGCTCCAGCTCACCGCGCGAGCATCGATCTGTTCCAGCATTTGACTTTCAACCATGACAAAACTGTGGGCAAATTAATTGTTCTCCAGGATATTAAGCATCAGACTCCATTAATCCTTTCTGAGCGAGATGCTCGCTGAATACTAATTGGGAGGGTTCTGGGCTGCCATGGGGTGGTTTTTCCTGCCCACGGAGACCCCACCGGGTCCCTGCCTTTCTCTGTCTCCCCTGGGTGTGGGTGCTCAGGGCTGAGCCATCCTTCCCCCCCCACCCTTGTGCTACCTTTATTTCTCTTTGTGGCCGAGGACAGAGAAGGGACAGGTGGGCCCAACCTGAACCTCCCCTCCCCCGCCTGGGCATCTTCTTCCAGGGAAGCCGTGGGACCGGTAGCAAGATTGTTTTATGCAAATTCCAGTATCTGTATGCAGGCACGGCCGTGAGGATGAACGCAAGAAATAATTACCAAATTATGCACGTTGAGTTGGTTTTCCTGCATCCTGAGCCCTTAAAAGGAAAAGCAAAAACATAACGACGAGAGTGGATCAAACAGACAAACGACCTGATGGCTTTGGTCACCTGGGGGGAGGCCAGAGAGCGCTGCTTTGGCTGGGGGTCTCAGTGTAGAGTTTTGACAGGGGTAGGAGAGGAGGGTCCTGGGCAGGAATCAAAGCTTCTGGGCTTCAGGCTGCCAGCAGACTGCCAGGTGTCCTTGAGCAAGTCATTTCTCTTCTTGGAGCCTCAGGTTCCGCAACTGCAGAAGGGGATCTGGAAAGAGGGCTAATAATGCTGTGTCTTAAAACGTGGCTGGAGGTGTGGTCGGGGAGCCCACTGAACCGTAGATAGGACTGATCGTGATCAGATGCGCACAGCAGGGCTCTGAGGGGACAGGGAGGACCTCTGGGGGCATCCCCTTGCTTTGCAGATTCTGTCCCATCGTTGAGGGCAACAGCCCTCTTATTTCCATAGGGTTTTGGGGCCATCAGCTCATCTCTGGATGGCCTGAAATTATCATCCCATTTCACAGATTGTCGCTCAGAGCAGGAGAGGCACCAAGCCGAAATCATGTCCTGCGGGAGACAGTAGGAGGACTAGATGGCATATGTGTACCCTCTTCCTGGGACATTTCTACCCCTTCCCCACCCTGAGCTACCTCTCCCTGGTTACCTCTCCCGTGTGGACAGCTCAGTGCTGCACGGAGCAGGATGAAGATCTCCCTTCCTTTGGTCTCAGCTCCGCCTGGAGCATCCTGAACGCAGAGAACCCACTGGCATCAGACCCCAGTTTAGAGCGTTTCCAGATCTTAACATGAAAGGAGGCTAGAATCACCTTCACCACCGTGGCCACCCTCATCCCCAAATACCACGAAGCACTGTATACTTTCCAGGCATCGCCTTCCGTGTGGGCCTCTCACAACGGCTCCCTAATTTGGGTTCCATCATCTTCACTGTTTTCCAGATAAGACAGTTGAGGCTCAGAGATGCCAAGCCAATTGTCCAAGGCCACACAGCAAGTCAGAACCAGGGCTGGGATTCACATCTGCATGACCTCATAGCCCTCTATCTATACTATTATATATGTAGCTTACCTTCAGTTCCCCATCCCCCGCCCTGTCCTGAGGGGTGGGGGAGGTTTTCCTCACCCTCTGCAGCAGCCCCTGTACCCCCCTGCTGGATCCACTACTCCCCGTTTCCCCCCAAGATGCCTTCTCAGACCACCGTGGGCAGAGAGAGGATCGTGCCAGCCGCTTGCTAACTCAGCGAATATTTATGCCTGTGCAAACACCGCACATGCCTTCTGCATGATTTGGAGCTAAATGCAGTGTTACTTAATTAATGCACATGTAACACTTGAGAATATTACACCTATTAGAACTCACAGACAATTAACACTCTGGGCCGCTGCTGCCACCATGTCCCACAGACAAAGGCTCCAGGATCACCCCTGTGTTGAATCCATTGTCCAGGGAAATGCCTCTCTCCACGGTGTTCTGTCCACCTGTCTCTTTCCCTTGAGGCTCCTTCCTTCCTTCCTTCCTTCCTTCTTCCCTCCCTTCCTTCCTTATTTATATTTTACTTATTTTATTTTCTCCAGCCTTACTGAGATATAACATCGTGTAAGATTAAGGTGTACAACACAATAGTTTCATGTATGTCTAGATTGCAAAATGATCGCCATGATAAGCTTAGTTAACACATCCATCACCTCACCTAGTTATAATTTTGTTTCTTGTGCTCTCTTCCCCATTTGATTTTTAACTGTTCTCTATCTAATCTCCCAGCTTGGGTAATCTGGAGTCATGACATAGTAAAACTTATTACGTATAAAACGTAATGTTACATATTAAAAATTTCTGTTTTGGAGGTGTCTTGTACATAAAAGTTTTTAAGTGACATGCTCCAGGGGCTAGTGGGTCATCAAATATTTTTAATTTCCTACCTCCCCAAATCTCCAGGGACTGATTTTCTTTCTTGTTTTACTATTTATAAGAGAAGGGGAAAAAGTCACTTCTTCTAGGGAGCGCGCCCGGATTGCTCCAGCCCTTTTGGATACTCTTCTTCACTGACATCCTCTAGCATTTAAGATATTACAAGCCCTACAAGGGCGGGGACCCCACTTGTCCCTATCCTCTGGGGTGTCCCAGTGGGCCGCAGGTCTCAGAGCTGTGAAATGAGGTCCAGAAAACTTTTTCCACGTGCTCTTTGGGGCTGCAGGCAGGATGGAGCAAGATATGGGTGTTGTGCAAGTCTGCAGCTGAGTTTAATGCAGCGTCTTTGTGCATTCATCTTTCCATCCATCAAATGGGCATGCCAATACCTTCCTCGAAAGCTTGGCCCGAGTGTTGAAGGATCTGTCATCACATGTAAACAGCCCCACCTGGTGCCAAGTACTGGGGTAAATGACCCAGGACCAGGAATATTACACAAACCAGGCATCCCCTACCCATTGCAAAAACATTTATTGAACACCTACTTTGTGCAAGGGCTATACTGGGCATTAAGATAGACATGACCCCCTGCTTCAGGAGCCTTCCAGCGCAGTGGGGGGTGATGAGCAATAAAGGCACAAACAATGACGTGGATAATCCTGGCTCATGATATATACCAGGAAAGAAGTAATTGAATGACAAAATGGTGATGGGTAAGGTTTCTTTCTTGGGATGGTCCAGGGAGGGCTTCCTGAAGGAGGCGTCCTTTGAGTAGGTGACAAGGAGGATGAGCAGCCTCATGGGGTTGGTGCCTGCCCATATGCTCCCCGCAAGATGGCCTGATGGCTTCAGGCACGTGTTTGGTCTGAATGTGGGGCAGGGGAGAAGTGCTGGGGAATTAGAGCCCCTTCCCTGGGGGGGAGTCCTTATCCAATGACAGATGTGTGCTGGGGTATAACTCCTCCGCCTCCCTTGCCCCTTGGGTGTATGACCCTGAGATGCACGTTCTCCATGGTGTCCCAGAGGTTCTGGCACATCTGAGCCTCAGGGGCCCCCAGTGGAACCTGCTCATTTGTGCAGCCTGAGTTGGCCACTATCCCCTTCTGGCTGCATTTCTTTAGTCCCCCTAGGGGTGCTCCCTGGGATCTGCTCCCAGATAAACTGGCCTCGGAGTGCTTATCCAAGGTCTGCTGCTGACATCTCCCAAGCAAAGACACCTCGGTGGGTGGGGTCAAGGGGTGCAGGTCACTCTGGGCCCCCAGCTTGGGGTATCCCTCCTTGGTCCCAGGGGTGGGGAGGGCTCCTCCCCAGGCCAGGGAGCAGAGGATTAGCGCTGTTCCTAGAGCTGCCCGGTAGATCCCTCCCCAGACGCTGTTTCCAAAAAGGATTGAATAAATACATCGTCCAGCGGGAGGGGGAGCCCTGGCTTTCACTGCCCGCTGGCGGGAAATTAAATAATGTTCATTTCTGCCGCTGTGAGCCGGAACAAGGCTGGCCGAGCTGCAGGCCGGGCCGGGAGGCGGCTGCGATTGGCAGCTCGTGGCAAGCCCTAAATCAGAGCAGCCGATGAAATTTCTAATAGCAGGAGCGCGACTGGCATCGGCGTATAAATAAAGTTCCCCTCTTGAAAGGCAGCTTATTCCAGTCTGGCCGCCAAGGATATTAAGCCCGGAGGACTGGCGGCTGCGGCCAGGCTGGACCCAGGCCAGTAGCCAGCTGGGTCCCGGAGGCGTGAGTCCTTCCTCAGCAGAGGCCCCAGCTGCCCCCTGAGAATGGTCCTCTGGGTTGAGTTGCTAGGTGTGCCCAGCTCCGAGCTATCTGGGTACGTGTCTGCAATGTGAGGGTGTTAATTTGTGGGTCAGATTTCATTATTCCCACTGCCCAGATGAGCAGACCAAGGCTCAGAGGGGTGAGGTGTCCCGCCCAAGGTCAGACAGCCGGTAAATGGCCCCTTGTGTGTGTAGGGTAGGAGAGAGGGGGGATTTGGAGCCAGGTGTAACCACAAGTCCTCAAAGCTATAAAATGGGCCCAAACCACCCCATGGAGCATCTGGAGCTACTTCTCAGGCTGCTCCTTGCAGAGATGAGCCAGCCCCGGCCCCTGCTCCTGGGCACCCACAGGCCAGTGAAGGTGGGGGGGGAACAGGTCTGCCCTCATGATCTCTTCGTGTTGGCTCCAGTCTAGCTGAGTGATTGAGTCCATGGATTCTGAAACCAGACTGCCTGGGACCGAATCATATATCTACCACAGTGGCTGTGTGGCCTTGGACAAGCTACCTAACCTCTCTGGGCTTCGGCTTCCTCCTCTGCAAAATGGGGATCGTAACAGCACCTGCCTCCTAGGGTTAATGTGAGAATCAAAAGAGGTAATTCATGTAGAGGGCTTGGCATAGACCTGGCATGGGTGCCTTGTGAGCATGTACTTTAATCTCTCTGTCCATCCAGCTCCTGCAGGGCCCGCGGGTGAGGGGAAGGACCGTGGAGGAGGGAGAACTGCGTGTGCAATGGCTGTGAAGCGGCGGGGAGGGGGGACCCGCAGGGGTCTGTCTTGGGATCAGCCCCTCCTCTGCAGGCCAGGTTCCAGAGCAGATCAGGAACCTCGGAAGATCTGAGAGGGCTCGGGGCCCACCTGCCCATTTTGCAGACAGGCAAGCAGAGACCCCAAGGTCACCTGGCACAAAGACAAGAGTGGGAGCCAGATGGATCCTGGGTTTGCCGCCACTGGGCTTGAGTCTCTCCTCAGAGGATGATGAGCTCACTCCAGCCCAGAAATGGTCTCAGCCCAGAGAATTCTCTCAGCCGCCCCAGGAGCGAGGCCCCGGGTCCCTTTAACAGAGGACAAAGCTGGGACTGGGTGGGTCTATGGCAGCTGTCCATGGAGGTGTTGGGATTCGGACCAGGAGCCAGATGCTGGAATCTGGGTTCATGCCCCCGGCCTCTCCCACCTGCGGCAGGGTGGGGGGTGGCGGTGGGAGGGGGTGCTGAAGGCATGGCCGGCCTGAGCGGCTCCTTCAGGCAGGGGGTTCCCCTCTGTCCTTCCAGGGCCTGGGACAGATGCCCTGGTCCCTCTCCCCCTCTCTTTCTTCCTGCCCCATTGTCTCTGGATTCTGGTTCCATTTCAGAGTCTGACTTCACACAGCCTGGCCCTTTTGTGCAAACTGCAAAGCCCTTTTCTTTGTGATTATAATTTTTTTTTTTTTTTTTGGAATCCAAAATCTCTTGACAGGAAAATCGGTGCTTGAGGTTGGAGAAGTTTGTTTCCTCCTCCATGCGAAAGCCATTACCGGGCTGTCCGGGATGGAGCCCACGCATGTGTGCGCCCAGACGGTCCAACTCCCTTCCCTGCACCCTGGAAAAGTGTGTCCAGCTGTCAGCCTGGAGCCGGCCCGGCCGGAGGTAATGCAAACCAGGCCGCGCGGGAAGCACATTCTTTAATCAGGGCTCATGTCCGCCCAGCCCCAAGCCGCCTTCCATCAAGCTGCTCTTTCCTTTGGGGTGGGGGCTCCTTCGCTGCTACAGATGTACTGTCTGGTGGGGAGGGGGCTTCCTGGCTGCTCCAGGCCCCTCTGCTGGGCCTGTGCCTTGGAGCTAGGGCTGCAGGACCTCGCAGAGCCTCTGCTGAGGGTGGGGGTGGGGGGACAGAGAGACAGAGGGGCCCCCTCTGAAGGCCACTGTGGGGAGGGGTGGGCAGGCCTGCAAGAGGGTGCAGGGGAGAGGAGTGGGGGGGGTCTCAGGAGACAAAGGGAGGACAGGGAGAGAGGTGAGGGGATGGAGAGGAGTGGAAGGGGAGAGGAGGTAGAGAAAGGGAGAAAGTCAAACAGACGGACAGACAGGTAAGGAGAGGAGAGGAAAAGGAGAGACACAGGAGAGGGCGTGAGCAGAGGAAGGACTGAAGGAGAAAATAAAAACACGCAGATAAACAAAGACAGAAGAGAAATAAGGCCAAGAGAGGAAAGAAAAGTAGAAAAGACCCTGAGCTCATTTTCCACAGGTCTAACGGGAGGGGGGCCTGGCCTCAGTCCACTGGTGCTGGCCGGACTCCCTTCCCAGCTGTGTGACCTTGGGCAGGTCCCCTCCCTGCCCAGCCCTCAGTCCCCGCATTGCAGAGTGCAAGTGTGCCAGTGGTCCCGGAGGCTTCTCCAGGAAATGCCGAGGAGGGAGAGGAATGGGTGGGCAGAAGGCTGGCTGCGCAAGAACGCGCCACGTTTGCAAACTAAAGTGCGTGATTCTGTCACGGAGCCGGAGTCGGCATCTTTCAGGGCCCATGAAATGGAAGGAGCTCCCCGCCCCACAGGAGCGTGTTGCAAGTGCCTTTGAGAGAAATTTGATTTCTGGATTTGCTTTGGGTCCGTCCTGACATCTAGCAGCTACAGATGGGCTGCTTCCAAGACCAACGAGATCGCGTGTGTGTGTGTGTGCACACGCTCGTGTGAGTGGGTGCACGCTCACCATGAGTGACAGCGCCGTCCCAAGACTCCGTGGCACCCGGGGTCCCCCATCATCCCAGGGGACTGTGTTCAGGCCCTCTCCAGCGTCTCAAGGCTCCTGGGGACCCTGGTTGATGCCGGTGGCAACAGGGACAGCCTCCAGGACATAAAGAATCCAAGTCGAGGATGGTCCCGGGGATGCGGAGGGCAGGGAGACAGTGGAGAAGGGAGTCCAAGGTCGGGGCCCGGTGCCCATCCCAGCTGCGAGCTGCTTTTCCTCATTTGCGGAATGGGCCTAGCCGTGCCCCATGGGCTGCCACACGAAGGCATATTGCCCTTCTCTGGCCCCACGCGCCTGGGTCCCCTCTTCACTGCCCTACCCACTGCGGTGACCTGCTGGTGTCTCCCACCTCGGGCTCTGAGCCCCGAACGGGTGGGCCCATTTCTGCAGCACCACGTTCCCCCTCGGCACATCAGGATCCAGGGGTGCCCGGGTCTACCCTGACGTGGAGGCGCGAGGCTGGGCCTATAGTCCAGTCCCTCCACTGTCCGTCTGTGGCTATGGGAGTGCACCCCCTGGGGCCTCAGTTTCTCCCATGTAAACGGGGTCTAGGCGTGCCTGGGTTGCCGGTCTTTCTGGATTGTAGACGGGATAAGGGAAAGGTGGAACTCCAACTGAGGGCAGGGGAGCTTGTGCTTGGTGCTCAGAGGAGCACTGGATCAGGAGTCTGGAGGTCGGGGGCTCTGCCTGGACTGGCCACTGAGGGTCAGCGGGATGCCGGGCCGGCTGGCTTCCCATTTGTGACTGGACCATCTCACCGTCTCCCACTGGCTCCCGACGCTGGCCCCAGCACCCCAGCACGTCTTTTATGTTCTTATCTCCTCCCTTGTCGGGCAGCCTTGTCTCTGCCTCACGCCGCCCCCATTCATCCCTTGGCAGAGGTCACGGGGGGGCGGGGCCTCCCCTGCCCGCCTGGTGGAGCTTTGTCTGTAATCTAACTCCGGCCCCGGGGACAAGGGTCGGGGCACCGCTGGAATGAAACAGGAGGCGAGCAAATCGGGGAAGACAGAGGTGGGGGAAGGGGACCGTGTTGGGGTGGAAGGGAAGAGTCTGGGGCCCTTCCCTCTTGGCTCTCCGAAGACCCCTTGGGAGCACACCTCTAACTCTACATCTGTCTGCACCCAAATCGTGTGGCTTTGGGCAAATCATTTGGCCTCTTGAACCCTCAGTTTTCTCCTCTGCACAGTGGGATCAGGGGAGGATCCAATGAGCCCTTGTTTTCCATGCGAGGCTAGATGGGTCCTCAGTTCTCACATTTCACTAGCAACTCTGGTGACTGCTGAGACCCAGCCAACTGAAGTCCCAGCTGGGCAGAGGACAAGCCAGGACTTAAGACCAGTCCTACTAGTCCTGGGCCATGTGCTTTCTGCAGCAGACCAGTGGAAGTCAAAGGTCAAAGTCCCAGACCAGGCTTTCCTTCAGTTCCAGGAAGAGGGTGAATTATCTCCCACTCACAGAAGGGGGGGCTCTCCTCTGGGCTGCTGCAACTTTTCCTGGGGCAGCTTGCAACTTTCTGGAGGAGGTGGTGCTTGAGATCATTTATGAGGGAGTTCTATAGAAATTACCAACGTGAGAGAGGCAGGGGGAAAAGCATTTTGGGCAGTGGGAACAGCATAGGCAAAGGCACAGAATCATGAAAGACGATGGTGTTTGCAGAGAAGGGTGTGGTAGTTTTGTGTGCTGGAGGGAAAATAGAATAGGGAGTAGAATAGGAGTCTGTGTCTGGGAGGCCAGGCTGGAGTGCATTTCTGGCTGTTGGTGGATGGTTTTTAGTAGGTTCCCTTTTAGAAAATTCTTCCTTTTTTTTTTCCTTCCTGGGGGCTGGATGGATACATAATTGGCAAGGATAAGTCTGGATGGGGGAGACTAGTTCAGAGGTGGGTCACTATGGAAATTATCTGAGTGTGAGAGCCAGGTGTTCAGGAGAGAGGAGTCCAAGTCCAGGGGGGTTCAGGGGTGGAATTTAGGGCCCAGCACCCATATGTGGGAAGGTTAGGGAGAGGGAAAAGTTGAGGGTAATGCCCAGATTTCTGGTGTGGGCTGCTGGGTAGAAGGTAGGGGCATTCAGTGAGAGGGGCTCCGGGGGGGCAGTTGGGGGACAAAGAAAGTGAGTTTAGGGTGGGCTCATGTCAAGTCTGAGGAGTTGGCAAGTGTATTGGTTATCTACGACCACACTCACGCTGCATAACAAGCAGCCCCTAAGGCTCAGTGGACGTCTGTGATCAACATTTACACAGCTCATGTGCTCAAGGGGTTCAGCTGTCTTGGGCTGGACTGATCTTGGCTGGGCTTGCTCAATGTCCTAAAGTGGGCTGGTGTCATCTGGACTGACTGGGGAGCTTGGCTCAGTTCCACACAACCTGTCCTCCAGCAGGCTGGCCCGAGTGGGCATTCATGGCCTCAACAGAGGTGTGAAATTGAGAGCAAGCCCAGTCACACACGTGCTTTAAAACCACTGCTTACATTTAAAACCTCAATGGTCAGAACGGCTAAAATTAACAAGTCAGGAAAAGACAGATGTTGGTGAGGATGTGGAGAAAGGGAAACCCTCCTACACTGTTGGTGGGAATGCAAGCTGGTGCAGCCACTCTGGAAAACAGTATGGAGGTTCCTCAAAAAGTTGAAAATAGAGCTACCATATGACCCAGCAATAGCTCTACTGGGTATTTACCCCAAAGATACAAATGTAGTGATCTGAAGGGGTACATTCACCCCAATGTTTATAGCAGCAATGTCCACAATAACCAAACTATGGAAAGAGCCTAGATGTCCATCCACAGATGAATGGATAAAGAAAATGTGGCATATATATACAATGGAATATTATGCAGCCATCAAAAAATGAAATCTTGCCATTTGCAGCGATGTGGATGGAACTAGAGGGTATTATGCTAAGCAAAATAAGTCAATCAGAGATAGACAAGTATTATATGATCTCACTGATATGAGGAATTTGAGAAACAAGACAGAAGATCATAGGGGAAGGGAGGGAAAAATGAAATAAGATGAAACCAGAGAGGGAGACAAACCGTAAGAGACTCAATCTCAGGAAACAAACTGAGGGTTGCTGGAGGGGAGGGGGGTGGGAGGGATGGGGTGGCTGCGTGATGGACATTGGGGAGGGTATGTGCTATGGTGAGCGCTGTGAATTGTGTAAGACTGATGAGTCACAGACCTGTACCCCTGAAACAAATAATACATTATATGTTAACAAAAAGATAAATAAAAATAAAATAAAATAAAAGCCACTGCTTGCATCACATTATAGGCATCCCGTTGGCCAAAGAAGTAGCTGAGCCTAGAATCAGTGGGAGAGGGCACTGGGAGGTCACTTGGTCAAGGGCGTGGCTCTAGGGAGGGGGGAACAATTGGGAGTGGCAGACCAGGCATGTGGACAAGCCGGTGGGCTGTTGGGCATCCAGGATTGGAGATTGGAGGCTGCTGACCAGGGACAGTCCCAGAAGCCATAGACGGGGAGGTGGTCTCCAGGCCAGTGGTGTGGCTGAGGAGCCGGACATCTGGTCCACCCTGTCCTTCCCCTTCACTTCCCAGCCTTCCTCTGCCATCTTGAGAGAAACAAAACCCTAGAGCTCAGAGGGCAGATGGAGGCCTAGCCTGGCATGCACACAGTAGGCGTTCAACAAAATGCTGGTGGCAGGAACACAGCGAGACAGGCTGGGTGTTCACCCTTTGGGGGTCAGCAGGTGAACTCTGGTGCCAGTGTGCACTGTGAAAGGCCACAGAAAGTGGTAGGACCCACTGAGGAGATGCCCACCCCAGGCCCTGCTTTGAACAAAAATGGCGGTACATGTGCAGACCCAGAATGGCATGTGACCCGGATGAGCTCACTAGTTGTCTCCATGGTTCTAGACCCTTCTGGTAGATCTCATTCCATTGTCCCAGTGGCCCCAGGAGAATGGACATTGTCCCCCATTTTGTGGATGGGGAGCCTGGAGCTGCAGCAAAGCCCAAGGCTCCATGGCCAGTAACATGGTGGAGCTTGGAGCCCAGTCCAACATGCCCAGACCCTGGCTTGCCCATCCCAGCCCCCGGCCCCCGCTCTGGATGGTTTCTTCCTTTGTTGTGCAGCACACAACAGGTTTGGGGGGTTGGAGGAGTGTTTAGTCAGGTGGTATGCCTGGATGATGACCCCCCACAGAGCCACCTAGCTCTCCCCCTCAGCCAAGACTGATTCCCCTTGGAGGGTTTTTTTTTTTTTTAAGGCAAGAAACAGCAGGAAAATCTCTCTCCCGCTGTTTCTCGTATTTCCTTTAGAGTTCCCTTTGTTCTATATTTAATTTTTTGTTTTAAATCCAGTTGAAGAGAGATGGGCGAATCCCTGATGGTTATTGATTTATTATTTATGGTGAATCATACATTGCTTTAATCGTGTCTTCTGTCCCTTTCCTATTCTACATAGTTGAAGGACAACCCAAGGAAATCGTCTGAGGTGGCAGAGGCTCTTGGCGATGTTTCTGTTTATTTCTGCTTTGCAACCTGTTGGAATCAGGCGAGGCTCACTTTTGGGGGCGTGCGGGCTCTAGCTGCTTCCTCAAGGGCGGAGATGTGAGCCGGGCCTGGGCGGAGGGAGTGGAAGGGAGCCTGGCATGACCGCTCCCTGGTGATGCGATGCGGCCCTCGGGCATCACTGGGGGCGTCATGAGGCTGCTTGGCAGCCTCATGGCTAAATGGCCCCTGACCTCCGAATTTTTTGGTTACCCCGGCTTCTTCCCTGTCCACCTTGCACGGATGCGAGAGCTTGCTCTCAGGAGCACCTGCCCGCCACACTTCCACAACGCTCACTGCAAAGTAGCAGCCATCTTCCCAAATAATAATACACATAGTAATCGGGATTCACTGCTCCTAAGAGCTGACATTTATTGAGAGCTTTGCAGTAGACAAATGCCAAGTGCCTTAAATGAATCATCTTATTTGGACGCAGCCCCTGGAGGTGGGTTCTTTGAGGCCAAGTGGTGGTGAGGACCTTGCCTGAGGACGTGGTGGAGCCAGGCTGGGGCTCACTCTAGAGCCGGAGTGCTTCTGCAGGAGTCCATGCTGTCCGCTTGGAGGACCAGAGCAGGCAAAGGAGGGAGTCGGGGGGGGTGCACAGTTTCATTCTGTATGTGCCCATTACCCGGATGTGGGGCTGAGGGGCCGGGAGGGCATCCTTCCCAGCTCCCGGTGCCGGGGATGGTCAGTCATCGCATCCACCCTCTCTCTGCGGTGCTGTTGGCCACCACGTCGTGTGCTGGGCACCGTGAGACTTCTGACTCAGGCAGAGGATGCTTCTGAAAGCCACAGACTGTGTGGTATGTGAACGCGGGTGTGAATGTGTGTGAACGTGTGCGTGGGAGCTTGTGTGGAGCTGTGGGTCCCATGTCGCTTTGTGTACAGATGTGAGTGTGTCCGCGTGCTAAGATGTGTCAGAGGGCGTGTGAACACGGGCTGAGCATGTGAGTGGGCATGGATGCGTGTGTTTGTGTGCAGATCGGACACGTGAGGACGAGCCTGTAAGTGTGTGGGGCTGTTTGACGCGTGTACATATAGGCACGAGGATGTGAGTGTGTATGAGTGTGTGTGAGTGTGCATGTGTGGGCGTGTGGTTTGGGGGGAGCACTGCTTTTCCTGTCATTGTCGTTCCCATTCCTAAGCCACAGTGGCACAAGTTTGGTGCCCCTCCCTTGGCCCCCAAAGGCCCTTGGCCATGTGAGTGGACACCACACAGTCCCCGCGACCTACGACCTGGGTGACTTAGGGCAGGTCACCCTCCCCTGGGCCTCAGCTTCCTCTTCTGTAACACAGGTTTCCCCCTGTGGCCCGCTCGTGGTGGGTGGTGGTGAGTCGGGAGATAGCAGGCACCCTTCAGATGGTGACCTAGCCACGCGCCAGCTCCCGGCTGCCCTACGGGCCGCTTCTGCACGGGTTCGGACGTGGTCAGAGCTCCCCGGGGCGCACGGAGCACAAGTCCGCTTGCTGCGCAAACCAGGAGGACAAGGCTTTCTTCTAATGCATCCGGGCTCCCGGGGTCAGGGATGGCGGTGGTGGAGAGGGACCCAGTGTCCGACGGGTCACCTGACCCTCAGCCCCAGTGTTCCCAGCTGCTCGCGGAGCAGAAGGACCCACTCCGCAGCTGTCCCTGCTGAAATGAAACAGCTCCCACCCAGTCGCTGCAGCCTTTCACGGATCCACACTGAGCTGCAGGTAGACACCCCCCTGAAGGAAGTGTGTGCTTTGGGTAGCAGTGCTGGCAGGGCCGTCTGGAGATCAGGGGGTCCAGGATGTCTGAGCAAGGTCCTCCGAGTGCTGGTGCAAGGTGAGGGCAGAGCCGGTGGCTGCGGTCGATGGGGGCACTGTAGGTGGTGGCGGCATGATGATGGTAAAGCCTGCTGCATTGGTCTTCCCTCCCCCCTTCTTTCCCTCCAACAAGCATTTATGGAGTCTTGGTGCCAGGCTGTGTGCTCAGCAGGAGGGGACATGGCAGGAAACATGAACTCTGAGTCTCCAGGGGAGACAGGATTATAGTTCAGTCATGACATAATTGCACAATTCTAAACTGTGATCCATGCTGTAAGGGAGGGCCACGGACTGGTGGAGAGAGAACATTTGACAAAGGAACCAATTTGCTCTGGCAGTCAGGGAGGCCTTCCTGGAGGAGGTGATGCTTCATGATGAGGAGGTAACCAAATTGAGGTGGGCAAAAGAGCATCCCAGGCAGAGGAAGTTGTGTGTGCAAAGGCCCTGGGGCAGGAGGAGTGGAGGCATGTTGTAGGAATAAAACAGATGGAGCAGAGGGCTTCTGGGGTGGAGCTAGTGGTGAGACAGGCTGTGCCTGACGTCATGGGGCCTTAGAAAGCTTGGTGAGGGTATTAGAGGTGGTCACAGCTGGGGGGTGGTGACCACATGATTAGATTTACACATGCAGAATCTCCAGGGGCAGGCATGGAGCTAAGCCCTTCCATCTTGTTCTCACAGGTATTTTTAAGAGGGTAGGTTAGGGGATGTGCTGGGGCAAAGATACTGGCAAATTATTTGCCTGTCCTGCCATCACAAGATGGGATCCGTGTGCCTCCTTTTGATTCTGGGCTGGACTTACAACTTGCCTATAAAAAGTTTGGAAAGTAGTGTTCTGGAACTTTTGGAGCTAGGTCATAAAGTTAGGGAGCCTGCCCCTGGGTCTCACGAAACTCTTGCTCTGGGAGCTGAGCAGCCATGTTGTAAGGAAGCCCCAGCAACAAGGAAAGGCTGGAGGAGGAGAAGCCTGTGGGGGGGGGGGTCTAGGCCTGAGGGGCACCTGGTTATTTAAAGAGGCGCCCCGCACAGGATGAGTCCAGCAGATACTGGATGAATGGGGGGAGGAAATCCCTATTCTCCCCTGCTGCACCATCAGCTTCAGGAGGTCAGGAACTTGTTGGAAAAGGAAAAGCCTAGAAGCTGGAATTAGTAGACTTATCTGGAATTCTGGATCCCCCTAGTAGCTGTGGGTCCGTGAGCAAAATACGCTCTCTACACCATTCTTCCTGTATCTGGAAAATGGCAGTAATTATACTTCCCTAGGTGATTGCAAAATACCTGGTTCCCACTGATGAGAAGAGCCCATGGGCCAAGGGTGCCTTACACAGAACAATGAGAAAAGTTTCCATTGCAAGGTCTGTGCCTCTTAGAACTGATGAGGCCATGGGCCCCCCTCGCCGGGATTGGTTTGCACATGTGCTGGGGAGAAACCGGTGTTGAATATGGTGATTACAGGCAACCAATCAATCAGCCCATGTTGGGGAATCTGATCCTAACAGTCAATCGGTGATTGCCAATCTGCATATTTATTCAGTATCATTAATTAGGCATCATGCAGCACTAATCCCCATAATATGCATGTGTGCACGCTGTGGAACAAGGCTTTGGGTACTGTCTGGGGAGGATGCCTGAAGAAGCCACTGGAGTGGTGTGTGTGTGTGTTGGGGGGGGTGCATGGGAGGTGCACACCTCACATGGCTGCTGCCAATTGGCATTGAGCTTGAGTGTGTGCTGCCATTGTATTGGCCACAGAAGCTGGGTCTGGTCTGGTCCTTTATTTAAACTTGAGGTTGCAAACTGGTGGAAAGCAGGGCTGATCCAGCCTGCTGAAGCATTTTATTTGGCCTCAACCATGACTTGGAAAGACAAAAATGGATATATTGTACTTAGTCCACTTTGCCACAGTCCCCACCCCTCCTTATTGCCTCCCGCACCACCACCTACTTCACTCCCTAAGTTTCCGGCCTGGCCCCTGTGCTCATTTGAATTGGTGACCTATAGATCAGCCTTTTAAAAATTATCAACCCCCTAATGAACTCTTTTAGGCATGTTTTTCTTACCTCCCCCCAGCTCCACCTGCGAAATTTTCATACCACAGATATATTGGATATCTGCGTATGGACCATATGTATAACTAAGATATTTTGGCCCCCAAGGAACGAACTTCACACCCTGCCATCACGAGATGGGATCCGTGTGCCTCCTTTTGCTCTAGGTTATAAGGTTTCTGCCTGTCTCTGGTGGTTCCCATGGTGGGGTAGGGATAGGAGTGGGGTTGGCAATGTATAAGCATTTGTCTTTTCTTTCTTTCTTTTTATTTTTTAAAAAATATTTATTTATTTATTTATTTGAGAGAGAGAGACAGAGAGAGTCATAGAGGGAGAGGGAGACAAGCAGACTCCCCACTCTGCAGGGAGCTGGATGCAGGGCTTAATCCCAGGACCCTGAGATCATGACCTGAGCTGAAATCAAGAGTCAGACACTTAACCGACTGAGTTACCCAGATATCCCAGCATTTGTCTTTTATATTCTGCTGCATGAACCCTCTGTATCAGCCATTGTGGTCCTTACTTTCCCTTAAACTAGCTCTAGGCATTCCAGATTGCACTCATGTGTATGCTGTCCTTCCTTCTCTCCCCTCTGCCAGGAAGGCCTAAACCCTCAAGACTCAGGTCAAATGTCCTCCCCTCCCCAAATCTTCCAGGATGAAAACAACTGTATATGAGTACTGTAGTGTCAGAGGGGGAAGCCTCTTAGGCAGCCACAATTCTTCATCTTGCATTTTGCAGATGAGCAAACGGAAGCCCAGAGAGGGCAAGGGACTTGGCCAAGCTGGCACAGCAAGTCAGGAAGAGGTAGAAACCACAACCAGATTTTGAGGCTAATACTTTCCAACCACCCCACTTACTCCCTAGGGCAGGTTTATTCACCCTTGCCTCATCTGGGCCTGACACAGTGGTAGTGCTTGTGAAGAGTCACAGGGCACATCAGGGCATTAAAACGTGAAAGGTCCTGACAAGTCCTGTAGGAAAACAAGCAATTTTAGTATTGTGTAATACGGCTTTTCTTGAACTTGTGTTTGATTACAGAACCTGCTCTGTGCCATGCATTGGGACACCAGAAGATAAGATTATTTATAGTCTTAAAATAGCCCCAAACTGGAAATGACCCCAAATTCATCAGTAGTAAAATAAAGGAACACTGACATGTTCACACCATGGAATATTATATAGCAGTGAAAATGAATACGCTATAGATCCTTGCAACAACATGGGGGTATCTCACCAAATAATCTTGAAGGGAAGAAGCCAGACACAAAATAATAATTATTATTACTGGGGTTGGGTCCGTCTGTGGATAATTAATTATTACTATTATTATTCCGTTTCTATAAAATCCAGGAAGAGGCAAAACTAAACCATGTTGTTTTCAGGTCTAAAGAAAACCAAGGGAAATGACAATCACCAACAGGGGAAGAGTGAAGAAATCTCCTGGTGTGTGGGGGAGGAGGGGGCAAGTACAGGATTCAAGAGGGGCTTCGTGGGTAATTTGCGTCCTCCCCCACCTCCAGCCCCCAGCATGCTCATTGATGTGTTTGGCCTCTTGGCTTTTAACCACACCCTCTGGGACTTCGCCATAATCCTTGGTCATGAGAAGGGGAGGCCAGATGGGCATAACTGAGGGTGCCTGGCAGGGGAGAGGATGTGCAGAGCATCAGAGAATCCCCTGGAAAGGCAGCCAGGACAAGAGACAGGGGAATTGAGCGGACAGAAGAGAGTGGCGAAGAGGCTGTCCCTCCAAGCTGTCAGCATGGGGGACCCAGGCGCCCAGCGTTACATTGGCCCTTTCTTGGGACCGTTTTCTTGGGCAGTGTGCACAGGTGGGGTGGTGGGCCGGCCGGGCTGGCCTGTGCAGACGTGGTCGAAGTCGGGGGCAGTGCTCCACAGACAGACCCGACCCCAGCCCCTGGGCCCCTGCTGGCCTTCATTTTCTAGCACTTTCTCTCGCGCCTCCCGGGGATGGCTGCGGTGTTTTCTGTCTGGCCGGCCCTGCCTGGCCGTGCTCGGGAACACAGGCCCCTTCAGAGGTGCCCCCCGAGTCGGTCGAGCCGCCGGAGCCCCTGACAAACTCTTGAGGGGAGCGGGCGTCTCGGCCCAGCTGTGTAAATGTTTTTGGTTTTCCTGCTGAGGCTGGGGGTTGAGTCGGTGCCAAAGCAAGCCTTGCTTGAGTTTTCTTTGGCAAGGCGGCCGGGCTCAGGAATGTCAGGAGAACTTTCCAAATGGAATGGTCTGTCGGGGCGACCTCGGGCTAAAAGCTGGGCCCTGGGTACATGGTGCCATTGTCATCATCTCATTCCTGGGTCCCCAACTATAGTCAAGAAGAGGTGGCCCGGCCCGGTTGGAAGGGAGCTGGTCTCCCTGCTCGCCCTCCTCTTTCCTGGAGGGCTGAGGCTACTCAGGGGGCTCTCTGTGGGCGCCTCGAGTGGGCCTGGGTGGGAGGGTGGCTTTCAGCCTCCAGAGGGTCTTGGAGCTTTGGCGGAGGTGGGGAGCTGTGTGAACTCCATTCCGGGCCCCGGCTGAGAGGTTGGGAGAAGAGCCTGTGTTACCACTGTGAGGTGTGTGTTTTTCTTCTGGTTGAACTCTTCTTGGTTCTTTTGGACCTTTCTCGGTGGATCTCACAGAAGAGAAAATCTAGAGCAGGGCTTTTAAATGCGAAATCCCCCCAGTGGCCGGGAGACTAACTCAGTGAGTCCCAGGAGGGAGGCGACAGGGAGGGGTGGGGACTGGGGCAGACCGGGGACATCGTGCCTCATCTGAAGAGGTGGATGCTTCTCGGCTCCAGCTGACCTTGGCTCCGGGTGAAGGTCATTCTGATGTGGCCCGAACTTCTGAAGATCCAAGAGAGACCAAAACTCTGTGAAATCTCCTAATCTTTAGATGTTGGCAACTAATTCAATTAAAAAAAAAAAATGGACAAAGCACGACATTAGCCAAATAAAACACATCTGGGAATCGGATGAGGTCTCCTGACCACGCATGTGTGACCTCTGGTCTCTAATTTCCTAACCCATGACTGTGAGCTGAGTGGACAGCTGGAAGCAACAGCATCTAGAACAACAAAAGCAATAACACAAACCTCTGTCTGTGCTCCAGGCCGACCTGGGCATGGTGCCAAGCACTTCATACACAGAGCTTCGTGGAATCCTCACATCAGCCCACTTTACAGATGGGAAAACTCAAGTCTCAGAGAAGGGACGCAACTTGGCCAAGGTCACATGGTTACTAAGGGGCAGAACAAGGATTTGACCCCAGCTCTCTCCGGCTCTTAGCACGGGGTTGAAGTCAAGATATTTGCTTCTGTTTCAGTGGTTTAATTAACTCATTCCTTTACGCACATTTATTGAGCTCTTTCCATGTGCCAGGCACTGAGCTAAGCGAGTTGCAAGGATTAAATGAGGGAACATGGGTGACATGCCCAGAGCGCGGAGTAGGTATTTAGTTCGTTGGCTCCTGTTACTATGACGGTATTATTCCCAACATGCACCTACCAACGTGGCCTGGGTCCTGCAGGGGCCGTGGAGAGGTGGGGGGTGGAGGGAGGTGGTAAAAATATGAGGAATGTGTAGCCTCTCCTTTTGATGATGCCCAGCCTCGTGGGTCTCAGCTAGAACTTCCACGGACTCTTGCCATGACCCTGGGATTACCCTTCCCATCCCCAGTCTGTGAAATGAGCAACGGTGTGGCTCAGCTCAGAGTCACTGGACGGAAAACCTCAGGTCATGGTGGCAAAGCTCTAGATGGTGAGCACTAGGAGGAGAGCTTGATCATCTCAGTCCCCCCAGGGGCAACCGTGATGCTTGCAAAGGTGTCCGGCCAATTCAGGGCTCTAGTGGGCTTGGGGAGAAGCCAGCCGGCCCCGCAGTACTAGACAGACAAAGCCGGGCTGCAAAGGTGGCACAAGCTGGGGCCCCGGGTCCTTTTCTGTGGGGTCAGAGGTGTTCAGACAAAGGTCCCCAGAGCAGCCTGACATTTATAGTTTGCAGAGCCAAACTGTGAATCTTGCCCTCCCCTGCTCTCAAGTATGTGCTGGCTCCCCATTGCCTCCTGCCTGGCCCACAGTGAGCCCTGGGTAAAGGGTCTAGGGAGTGAGTACGTGCGAGCAAGTGATACCATACAGGTACTGGGCCAGTCCTCATCCATCCATCTGGCCGTGGCTTCGGTTCCATGTGGAAGGCAGTGTGGGCGAGGGCAGGTAGAGACAGTATGGAACTTGGCATTCCAACAGAATTCCGGGGAGATCCATGAGTTGGGAATGCCCAGGAGAGAAGCCAGGCAGACCTGAGTGCTGAATTCTTGGTTTCATTTCTGGTCCCATTTTGTGACAAGAAGCTGTATGAGGAGAGTGTCTTCATCAGCCTGGGCTGGTGTAATGATACCACAGACTGGGTGGCTTATAAACATGAAAGCATTTCCCAGCGTTCTGGAGGCTGGACGTCTGAGGTCGGGGCGCCAGCCTGGTCAGGTTCTGGGGAGAACCCTCTCCCGGGTCACGAACCACCAATTTCTTGTATCCCCACATGGTGGAGAGCCGAGAGAGGAAGCAAGCTCTCTCCTGAGTCTTATAAGGACAATAATCCCAAAGGCCTAACCTCCTAATTCCATCACACTGCGGGGGGGGTTCATCATATGATTTCTGGGGGGGACGCAAACATTGAGTCCATGACAGTGGGAGCTCGCTTCGGGCCTGGGCTGAACACCAATCTTGACAATGACAACCACAATAACTTATGTTTATTGAGCGCTTATTATGTGCTGGGCACAATGGAATGTCACTGGAGCCTTACACTTGCCCTATTACTCCCATTCTACAGATGGAGAAACTGAGGGTCAGAGAGAAGTCATGTAGCGGGTGAGCGGTAAAGCTGGAACTTGCGCCAAGCGTGTTTGCACCCGGACACTGCTCTTCTGAGCAGACATGCATCGCCATCCCCACTTCACAGGTGTCACAGGTGGGAAAAGAGGCCCCGGGGAGGCCTGTCCACTGGTCCCCAGTGGTGTGGACTGGACCCGGGACTCAGGTCCTCCGCCTCCAACTACCATCCCACAGCGCCAACCCCCTGGCCGTGGATGGTTCCCACCCACCCATCAGATGCAGTTAAAGGCTGATCGGACATGAACTCCCCAGCCAGGAGAGTCTCTAGGGGGCTCCCAGAAACCCCAGGCTCCAGATACACAGGGGGTGTGCCCGCCGCCCCTCCCCAGGGGCCGTTCCAGAGCCCGGAGCCCAGGCAGCCTCCAGAGGTGGGTGATTTGGAATCGGAAGGCATGGCTCTTCCCGGTATGTAATGAGCAGGGAGTGAGCTGATAGATATGCTAATTTCATTATTCATGTACATAATTACAATCTAGAAGTTGGCAGCTTTCTAGGTAATGACAGGAGGGAAGGGGAAATTTACCTAACTTTTGTAATATATGTGTGGTATTATTTAACTCTTAAATTAAGATCAGGGATCTAATTCATTCCACAAGGCCTGCGGATGGGAAGCACCAAGGCAGAACTTCCTCATACCTGTCCGCCGGTAATCCCACCTTCCTTCCACAAACATCTACTGTGTGCCAGGCCCTGGGCCAGTTTGGGGGCTGTTGCAGCGGTGGAAGCCCGGCCCCTGCTCTTGGCATCTCATGGTCCAGGACACAAGTACAGCAAGAAGTCAACAGGGTGGTGCCAGAGGGGCAGGTGGGAGGAAGCACAGGCAGCAGGGGTAGGGGGAGAGAGGGGCGCAGAGGGAGCTGCCCACTTCACCCCGGGGAGGCAGAGAGGGAGTCAGGGAGGGCTTCCTGGAGGAGGAAGCGGCATCTGTCTCGGTCTTGAGTGGTGATGGGGAATAGCCATAGTCTGTGCTAAGAAGAGAAGAAAGGCATTTGAGATGGGTGGTGGGGTAAACAGCTTGGCCAGAGGTGGGACGGGGCGGTGGGGGGGGGGGGTTGTTTGAGGACGTTGGGCAAGAAAAATTATGGGAGGCAGGGCTGGCGTGGAGTTCTGACAACGGGCTTCTCCAGATTCAAATCTTAAAACGGCCGCCGTGCTCAGCCTCACCTGGACCCCCAGCCTGCTGGTGGCCAATGTGTCGGGGGTCCGCGGCCCCACCCCGAACTTCTAAGGCCTGGGACAGGGCAAGGGGCGGAGGAGGGCTGTCTAAGGCCCATTTGGCGCCTGCTGGCCCTTGGCGGGGCACGCCGCTGCGGGAAGCAGGGCTCAGGCAACGGGCAGGTGTGGGGCCCGGGGCTCTGGTGGGAGCGGGGCCCCTGCATCCCCAGCAGCCTGCGAACCAAGCCAGCTTTGGGCTTCCAACCAGCTGGATGTGGGGGCTTTGCAGAGGGGCCTGGGCCCGTTGGGGGTGTGAAATTCTTGATGAGGGCCGGCAGTGGCCTGCCCTGTCCCCGATGGTGCTCTTCCTGCCCCCTCCCCACACTTGGGGGTGGGGGGGAGGAAACAGCTGCACAAACACAGGCCAGAGCAGGGAGGCAGCTGAGATGCGAGAGGCCGTCTGTCCGGCAGCCCGGCGCCCCGCACTTGCGCCCCACGGACGCTTTCCTGGGAGAACACGTGTGCGCGTGGCACCTGTGATGTGGGGTGTCGGCCCCCGGCGGGGAAAAGTTAGCGGTGAGGGTGTGTGCGCGGGCGTGTGTGGCGTATGCACGAGCTTGGTGTGGGGCTGCGCGTGTGGAACGTGTGTGAGGGTGTGGGGGCGTCGGCCGTGCGTGCGCGTGAGTGTGGGAACGCCAACGGCGGAAGTGTGCACGTGTGGGTGTGTGCATGAAGCATGCACCCGCACTCGTGTGTGTACGAACGGGCAGTCGCGCCCACACACGTGAGAACACGGGTGAGGTGGGCACGTGTGCACACGCATGATCATGTTGGCACATGGGTATAAGGAACGGACATGGGTGGTGGTGTGGGCATGTGTCTAAGTAAGGCCGTGTGCGTGTGCATGTGTGTGTGACTGTGACAGCAGGTGTTGTACAAGTGTGTGCGTGAGCATATGGGAGCCCGTGTGATTGCGTTGACCCGTGTGTGCGGAATGTATAGGTGTGTGTGCAAACATGTGGGTGGTTGTGTGTATAAAGTATGGTGCACGTGTGCACATGTGTCAGGTTATGCTGGCCTGTGTCTGTGTACGTATACATGGTGTGAGTGTGTGTGTGTGTGCATGTGATGCATTGAAAGAAGGAGCTCCTGTGTGATGTCGTGGTGAGGGAAGGTCTGAGTCAGGGCTCAGCCCCTGTCCCGGTCCCCAAGTGACAGCCATGTGGAGCCTGTCCATGTCGTGGGGGGCCCCCTGTCTGCTGCCCCTGCCCAGCTGCCTGGCATCTCCCACAAGGCCCCGGGTTCCTCCCTCTGGCTATGCTTTCCTCAGAAGGAATGGTTTGTTTTTCCTTCAAGTCCATCCTTCTATAATTGTTTCCATGTATTTCCCTTGATTTGTAGTTAGAAATCCATCCCCACCCCGCTCAGCTCCCAGCCCGGGGCCTAGCTCCGTTCTGGGAATGCACACGGAGGACCCAGCCACAGGGCAAGGGGGCCAGGCTAGGGTGGACCTACCATGCACCAGGCACCTGATGGAGTTACCGATCGCCCCTCCAACAGCCCTCCCAAGTCTTGCTTAAAAGCTAAGACTTTTACACCGTATAAGAAACAAGAGGAACCGGGGATTTATTAGTGTCCACTGAGCAGACAACTTGCCCGAGGCTCCCAGAAGCCGGGCAGCTTGCAGAGCAACTGGGAACCCAGATCTGACTTCCAGACCCATGCCCCATCCTGCCCACAACACTCACCGACCTACACCCTTCCCAGCCCTCCTTCCTCGATCAGACCATCTTCTTTGGGAAACGGGGGCTGCTAGAAGATTCAGGATGAGTCTGCGCGTCTCTAGGTTAAAATGGAGACCAAGGGAAATTTATATGATTCCACTTTCCTCATCTCTCTAGATCCCCTCGTCGAGCCAGTAATGTATTCCCCCTTCTTGCTAACACACTTTTTAAAATGTTAATAGACTGTAAATTACTTTTCTTTTTATACTTCTTAAAATAAGCATTTCCTCTTGTAGATGGCAAGACGACGCTGGAGTTACGGGCTTGGTTTTATTACCGTCGAGATGAGATGGACTGGAGAGAGCTCATACAGCTTTTATAGGAACTATTTTATTTATAAGAATTTTCCTAATGTCAGATGGATGTGACATGCCTGGTTTCTTTCTGCCCAGTCTTGAGAGAGGAGGGGAACTGAGCCTGGCCTGGCCTGGGTTGCATTTCTTTGCCCCGGAAACTCCACAGTTGTAGAGGAAATCTGTTCTTCGGCAGTCCTCATCCACTAGTCTTCCAGAGGCTACTTGTATAGTTCTGGTGATGGGGAACTCACTCCCTATCAGGCCAGTGGGTCTCCAGTGAAAAGCACCAACTCCTTTCCTACACTAATGTCCACTGATTGGTCCTAACTCTGCTCTCTGGACCTAGAGAGGAGATCTCCCCGTGCACCTTGGGAGATTCCCAGGGATTTGAAGGCAACCACCGTGAAGTTCTGGGTCTTCTTTTTGCTGCATGAAATAGCCCCGTGGTTCTTTAAATATTTTCCTATCACTTGCTTATTTCACCCACCCTCCAAAATGTATTCATTTTTTCCTAAAGTCAGAGAAAATCTTAGCTTCTCTTAGTTACCAAGACCAGTAATTCCCACTAGCACCCCCGGGATGTCCCCATTCTGGCGATGATTGTAAGGATTCCGTGCTCACATGAATTTTGGAAAGGCCAGGCTAAGGAAACATAAGTCGGTTTCTTTGCAGCAGGACTTATCAGAACCTTGATACAATTAATGTGCCCTGTGACTTTCCAAAGGGGGTTGAGGAGGCAGCATTTTACACTCAAGTGACTGGAACCATGGTTTTTCAAAGGGCATCCCAGAGAGTATGTGTACCCAAAACAGTTTGGAAATGCTGTTTTGGCATAGCTCCGGGGCTGGATAATGCCCACTAGCTCATAGAAAACCAGTGTGTTGGCCCTGCCTTAGCAGTTCCCCACTGTGGGCTCTGCTCATCGTGGTTGTCTCATAATGGCGCCTTTTGGGGTCTTACACAAGGATTCTCAGCATGCCAGTGTGTGCTTGGGCTCCTCCTCCAGGCTCAGTTTCTCATTATGTATAAAGAACAAGGTGAATCTGATAGCCTTTCAAGGTCTCCTGAGCTTCTGGGAAGCTATGGTTTGGGGTGGATGGATTTGGGCTCATGGGATAGTCATGTTAGAAAAGGAATTCCAGGGGCCTCTGGGTGGCTCAGCCAGTTAAGTGTCTGCCTTCGGCTCAGGTCATGGTCTCCGGGTCCTGGGATCCAGCCCTGCGTCAGGCTCCCTGTTCAGCAGGGAGTCTGCCTCTCCCTCTCCCTCTGCCCCTCTCCCTGCTTGTGCTCTCTCTCTCTCTCAAATAAATAAATAAAATCTTGAAAGAAAGAAAAGGAATCCCGCTCTGTCACATATTAACTATCAATGGGACCTTGGCAATGATTTCACCTCTCTGACCTTCAGACTCTTCATCTATGATCTGTGATTCATCTCAGTGCCTTCCTCACAGGGCAGATGGAGCCCAAGGCCTGGTACAGAGAAAATGCTCAAGACAAGCCAGGGGCTCATGACAGCGTTTCGAAGGCCTGATCGAGTGCCGGGTCCTCCCGAGCGTACTCACTCCAGGCTGAACTTCCGGCATGGCCTCGATGTGCCAGGCCTGCCCCTGCCTCAGGGCTTTTGCACACGTGGCCCTTTCTGCCTGGGACACACTTTCAGGCTACATAGCCTCATGGCGCGTGGCAGATGCTCAATGAAACAATGCCTACACTTGCAAGGCCTGACACGGGCCCTTGTCCTGCCTCGAGGGACCAGGCAGTCCCTCCCACACATCCACCCCCAAATTCCCATTAAAACAACTCCCCGGGGAGGGAGGCTGTCAGCTGCGGGCTTGCCAGTCATGCACCCTGGCCTCCCACCCCAGCCGGTGGCCCCTGCTGGAGGTCACCTCTGCATAGCGCATTGGTGCTGTGATCAGGGCGGACTGCTGTCCTCTTTCCCCGGTTGCTCGGTGCGGGCCACCAACTTAATCAATCTTGAACAATTGGCCACAGGCTTGTTTCCTTAAAAGTGATGTTACCTCTAATTATCTCCGACAGGACGTGATGCAGCCTCCTTATTTTGCCTTTTCAGCTCATCAGAGCACGTGTGAGCATTGCAGCTGAGATAATTGAATATCTTCTTTAAACCAACAGGCTGGAAAGAGGCGGTCTGGGCTCCCCTGGGCCGAGCCGTAGTTCCACAAGGCCAATCCAGGGCATCCGCCAAGAAAGGGCAGCCTCTGTGTCTGTGGTGGTCTCGGCTCACCCGGACACCACCTGCCATCAGATTGTCGTGTGAGGACATTCCACTACTTGTTGCATCTTTGGATTGAGGTGGGCGTTGGAGTTGAGGCCCCTGATTGCCTGGGTGCAAATCCCCGCTGGGCCACTTCTGAGCAGTGTGATCCTGGGCAAGTGGCTTACCTTCTCTGTGCCTCAGTTCCCTGGATTCCTCATATGTCCTATGGAGGTACTGATTGTATCTTGTGGGTTGTGGGTAGAACGGTGGCTGGCATATCATACTGTCCTTTCTGGTGATGGGGGTGTCGTGGACGGGGCGGGGAGGGGGGTTTCATGGAGGAGCAGTGCGGACTCCATCTCCTTTGGGAGTCACATTTCAAGTTAACCTTATGACCTTTCCGGCTGATGCTCCTGGGAAATGGGTGAATCCAATCGTGGCTGCAGAGAAACTCAAGAGTTCAAGAGACAGAACTTTCAGTGACCGGAAATGGTGAAGCAGCAAGGGCCCCAGGAAATCACCCGGGCTTTTCAGATCGGGGGGAAACCTGAGACCCCGAGCAGGGTAAGAACTTGCCCAAGGTCACACAGGGAGATGGTGGTAAATTCAGTAGAAACCCAAGGCTTAATGAAAATTGTCATAACAAAGAAGATGCATTTATTGAGCACTTAATATGTGAGGAGCATGTCCCTTTGCCCGGTTTCATTAAACCCTGGCCACAGCCTTTGTGAATGAAGTTAGTCTGAGGACCATCCCCATTTCTCAGACGAGAAAACGGAGTCTCTGAGGGCCTGGGTTGGACTACGAGTGTGGAGCCAGGATTGGAACCCCGGTGTATCCAGTCCGGAGCTGACGTTCCTATCCCCTTGGCTCTCTCATGGGGGCTTGGAGGCATGGGATAAGGCTGGAATGCTCTTCGTGCAATTCTCCAGGAAACCCTTTGCTTCCTTCAGGTTACTATATTGGGGCTCCCGATATGTGGAGTTGTGACTACCAGGGGGAAATTTCAGGCTTCAGCAAGGACAGCATCTCTGTCCCTCAGGAAGAGCTCTGTTGCCTGGGGCCGGGGGGGTGGGGGTCTCTCCTGACAAGCAGGGGGAGCTCCCCGCCCCTCCTGCATGTGCTGGGCCAGCGAGGGTTTCCCTCCCACGCAGGGTGCGTCCCCAGCCCAGATGCTCAGGTGGCAGCTTTTCATTTGTCAGCCTCGTGGTGAAGGATTTCCCTGTTGCCCCCCAGCTGTGACCCACAACACACACGGCTCAGGGCCTTTGCACCCACGGGGCCCTTAAGAACGGTGGGTGTTGCCTCTGCCATTAGGCGTCAGAGGAGGATGCTGGGTGTATGTTGAGTTGGAGTGGACTGTCCCCCGAAGAGAGGACTGAGGTAGCGAAGATCAGTTTCTGCGGTTTCCACCGATCTTTCGACTTCTTTTGGGAGTGCCGGGACACAGGCGGGGGATTGCCTGACCATGTCCTCATGCCCACCGTCCCTCTTACAGCTCTGCTGTCCACGCCCTTCCCTTCCCATCACTCAAGCCCAGACGCCCGCATGTGGGTCACACTGACCCGCTCTGTAAATCCCAGCCTCGGCAGATGAATGTCTCTGAATCATTGAACAGGCATTGGTTTATTGAGCAAGAGGGACACTTGACGTCAGGCGTAGAATGTTCTCGGGGGGAAAGCACTTCATTTCCAGGCCACATGTCGCTCAGCTGGGCGGAGAGTTAGACAGGGGCTCTGCCTCACTCTCTGCGGGGGCCTGCAGGACACCACCCCCAGGAGGAGGAGGTGGTGTGGGCGTGTCCAGCTCCTGGGGCCAGACAGTGGGACGGCTCATAGAGCACTGGACTGAGAGTCCTGAGACCCCAGTAAGAGAGAGTAAGAGTAATAAAAATAATAGGATGCCTGTCTGTGCTCAAGTGTTGCTCTGTGTCAGGCATGATAGAAGCATCTGGTGCACACAGCCCTTGGAAGGAGGAATTCTCTACTGTGCCTGTTTTGCAGAAGGGGAAATTAGGCTTACTTAGGAAATTAGGACGGGCGTGGCGGGTCCCCCAACCCCATGGAAGTGTACCAGCCCTCAGAGCCCAGGCCTGTCTGGGTCAAGTCCACAGTTTTCAGCCATGTGGTTGCCCATCCTTGGTCTATCTCAGGCTTTGGCAAGGATTGAGTGACCTTGGGCACGTCACTTGCCTCTCCGGTTTTCCCCTTGGACACTGAGGGTGAGGGTGCGGGGACAACCTGTGCCTCAGGGCAGCCCCTTGTGTGTGGGCATGTAGGGGGTATGCATGCTTTCTGTGTGCCTCAGTTTACCTCCATGCATTCACACCCCGTGGGCTTTCCACTCTTGTGCCAACAGGGCAGGTGCGCATATGAATGAATATTCAAATGTGTGTGGGATTCATGCATGTGGGACTCTCCCTCAGCCACTAGGTAAGAAGGCCTGAGAGGGCTGGCAAGGCTCAGTCAATCCTCATCACACACCAGCTCCTGACACGGTGCCTAGCACACAGTGGGCCCGCACCAAGCGTTTGTTGAATGACTGCGGGATTGTCTGCCCAGGCCTGGGTGTGTCTGTTCCCATGAGCACATGCGGGCAGATACAGGCACACGCATGCATGCAGCATGGACACACATGTGGGGTTTAAGGTGTGCGGGGCCAGGCTGCGCTGGCATGCGCCCTGGTGAGCTCCCATCCTTGTGTGACTTTGCACCTGCTTGTGCATATCTACACAACCCTCCCATGAGACCAAGGGAAGTACTCTCCAGCCCGGTGTGAGCTGGGTGAGTCTCACCCGGAGGGGTCAGTGGAAAATGTGCAGGAGTGGGGCTAGGAGCTCTGGGGTCACACAGATCTGAGTTAGACTCCCAGCTCTGCCACGTGCTTGCTGTGTGACCTCGACCCATGACTTTCCCTCTCTGAGCCTTCGTTTCCTCTTCTGTAATGTAGAAGTGTAATCACCATACCGCCCGTGCACAGATGCTGGGGAGTCACTGAGTTAATATCCATAGAGTCTGTCACCTGGTGCCTGGCACAGAGTAGGTGCTCAGTTCATAAATGTTTTTATAAGTCCTGTTTGGGGCGCCTGGGTGGCTCAGTCAGTTAAGTGTCTGCCTTTGGCTCAGGTCATAATCTCGGGGTCTTGAGATGGAGCCCCACATTGTCTCCCAGCTCAGCGGGGAGCCTGCTTCTGCCTGTCCCTCTGTCCCTCCCCACCCCAGCTCATGCTCTTTCTCTCTCCCTCAAATAAATAAATAAAATCGAAAAAAAAAAAAAAAGTCCGTTTACCACCTGAGTTTGGGGCTGGGCCCCTCAAGGCTCCAGGTTAGAAAATGAATTTGCAGGTCTGCCTCGTTCATTTATGCAACAGATATTAATCGGGAACTTACATGTAGCCAGCGCCGTTAGGCATTGGATGGGGATGAGGGCAGTGATTAAAAAGACAGGGTCCCTGCACTCACTCATGGAGCTCACGGTCTCATGGGGGAGACAGGCATGAGCTAACATACTGCATCGGTAGTAATTCAGCCACGCAGGGGTTGCTCTGGGGGGAGCTGAGAATGTCTGATGGGGCGATGAGGTTGCAGATGACAGCAGGTCTTCCCTGAGGAAATGGTGCTCTGCCTGAGTCTGAAGGATGAATCAGATGTAGGTAAGTGAGGAGGGGGAGGGAAAAACATTGCAGCCGGTGGGAACAGCAGGTGCAAAGGCCCTGTGGTGGCCAGAAACCCTGGAAGGGCAACTCCTGGGAGGAGGAATTCCACGTGTCTGGAGGGAGGGGCGGTGTGGGTAAGGGGGGCTGGCAGGGACAAGTCCTTGTGGCTCCAGTGGGGTTTTGGCCTTTTATTCTAAGATCTCAGAAGCCATGAAAGATTTAAAGAGGGATATGACAGACTCAGATCTGGGTTTTTGAAAGCTCCCTCCGGCTCCCCCAAACCTGGGTGGACAGTGGCTTCCGGATGGGGGATGTGTACAGCTCAGCCTTCCTTGTCAAGTGGTCCTGCTCAGGACACCCCCAAGGGAAGGCCAGGGCTGGGCTTGCACAGCCTGTTGGGAGGCAGGGAGCTGGGAGGCCCCCTCACCCCCAAGCTGGTGGGCTCATTTACATGATCCCAGCTTAATTCTCCCCGGGTATGCAAATGTATGCAAACCACAATCCAGGAGAGGCAAAAATAGCAGGGCGCATTAGCATCCCCCACAGGAATATTGTTTTATGCAAATGACATGCTCGGGGCCTGCTGAGTGGGCGGAAATAGAAGGTGCTGGGCTGGGAGTTCCAGTGAACTGGCCAGGCCCCTGCTGCCTGAGGAGGGCTCCAGGGGGTGGAGCAGGGCCCCAGGCTGCCCAGTGTCCGGGGCCCAGGGAGGGTCTCCAGGGTGGGAGGACCCCTAACCCCATGGCCTCCACCCTCTGACTGGCTCATCCTCCTCCTTCCCTTCTTCCTCCTCCTCTGCGCTCTCTACAATCCCACCTTCCTCTTTGCCTCTCTCTGATCTTTCTGGTCCTTTTTTTTTTTCTCATCTCAGCTGCCTCCAGCCCTTCCTTCTCCGTGGCTTCTGTCTGCCCGACCTCCTGGTCCTGCTCCCCTGAGAACCGATTGGCAGCCTTCTCTTGATACCTGTCTCACACTGAGTTTCCATCCACAACACATCTCTCTCTGTCTCTGGGACTCCACATCCTTTTGTCCCCGTCTGTCCCTGAGACTTCCTGGGTCTCCTAGTCTCCGTCTCTCCATCTCTCTCCCCTCTGTCTGTCTGTCTGTCTCTGGATATGCATCTTCCCTTGCCCTTATCTTTCTGGCTCTGTGGGACCCTCTCTGTTTTGGTCAGTTTTGTTTTCATTTGTCTCTCTCTGTCTCTTGTCCTGTTTCTGTCACTGCTTCTGCACGGCGCCTGGTCTCTCATTCATTATCTTTTGGTTGCTTTTTCTCTGTTATCCCTTACTGCCAGGCTCCCCCCTCCCCCCACCCCGGCCTCTCCCCCGTACCCTCTGCCTTCAGGGGATCCTGGAGACCATTCTGGAACATGCAGCAGCACCCTCCCTTGCTCAGGTCTGGACCGGAGGCTACTGGGCCGTGTGGAGAGGTTTCTGGGAACCCTCCACACCCCCACATTCCAGTGGGCACCTAGGCCCCCGACTGCAGCCCAGTCCAACCAGCTGTGGGTTTGGGCAAGGGGCTGGGTCCTCCCAGATCCCTGGAAGGCTAGGTCTGGCTTAGGTCTGGTGGTGCTGGCCTGGAGTTGGGGTGTTGGGGAGTCAGAGCAACAATCAGCCCCATCCTTTCTGGGCAGGAATATGTCCTGGAGGCAGACACTCCGTGGCCACATGACCTCTGCAAATGACTTCCTCTCTCTGGGTCTCCGTTTCCCACTCTTTAAAATGGGTTGATCCTGGGGCTCCTGGGTGGCTCAGTCGCTTAAGCATCTGCCTTCGGCTCAGGTCATGACCGGGGTCCTGGGATCGAGCCCCGCATCGGGCTCCCTGCTCCACGGGAAGCCTGCTTCTCCCTCTCCCACTCCCCCTGCTAGTGTTCCCTCTCTCGCTGTCTCTCTCTCTGTCAAATAAATAAATAAAATAAAATAAAATAAGTAAATAAAAATAAAATGGGTTGATCCTGGTGTCCAAGCCTTGACTTGTCATGGCCCTGGCCTGATGCCTGATGCTGCGCTCGGCGAGTATTATTTACCACCATCGTTCTTGTATTTCCACCTAAACTCGCTGTGCCTCAATGTCCTCATCCGGAAAATGGGGAGAATATCTCTCATATCATGGGGACTACTGGATCAGGTAGTTGCCCACTTGGCACATAGTAGGTGCTCCGCAAGAGGCCTATTTTTGTCTTCTTTCTCAGACTAGCTGTGTGACTGGCAAGGCGCACCAATGCCTCTTTGGGCCTCAGTTTCTCACCTGGGATGAGATCAGTGCAGAGCCACCCTTTCCATCCTGGTTTTGTCTCTTCTGAGGTCTCTGGGCCAAACTGGACTAGAAGGGGGTTCCCGGGTGGGTGGTTGCTGGTTGGCAGTGACTCCACAGTGCCACCCAGTGGTCACCAGGCCACCCTGGGGCAGGCTCGGGATCTGGGGCTGGGGGCAGAGGTGGGCGTGACCTCTGTGAGCTTGCCTGAGCCCCCAGGCCCAGTACACGCAGGGGAGGAGACCTGCCTAAGGGCATAGGGCCAGGAATGCAGAGGGGGAGTCCAGAGCTCTGGGTTGTGTCCTGCCTCAGGCGCTGGGTGACCTGGGGTCAGTGCCTTCCCCTCTCTGAGCCATGCCTTCTGCCCTACACCGGACCAGCACTGAGGCCTCCTCCGGCAGCCCTGTCCCCCATCCTCGTGGCTGGTCCAAGGCTACGTTACCTTCACAGTTCACAATTTTATGAGGCACCTAGAACAGTGACAATGATCATAGTAACTGGTCATCGGTGATGAGAGTTTATTCTCGGTCAGGCCTTGCATGAAGCATTTGATCTACACTAGCTTATTTAATGAACATGGGGCAGAACTTCCTAAGCACTCTACAGAAATTAACTCATTTAATCCTCACAGCAAAATGGGGCTCAGAATTGATTGTTTTGTCATTAAATTCACTCACTATGTATTTGTTGAGCACCTGCCAGGTGCTAGGCACTCAGTTCAGGGCTGGGGTCCAAGGGGGAACCACACTGATACAGTTGCAGCTTGTGTGGGTTCACACTTTATTGGGAAAACGTACAGTAAGGGAGAAGACACCGCTGAATACCAACTTGGGAAACATTATAAGAGATCTAAAGGAAAACAATAGGGAGCAGTGAGAGGGAAGAGGGAGGAAGGCAGGGTAATCAAGGAAGACAACCTGGAGAAGGAGATGTGTAAGCTGAGGTCCAAGGGAGGATTAGGAGCCCGCAAAGCATGGAGGCCAAGAGAACAGTCTGTGCAAAGGTCCTGCAGTAGAAACAAGCTTGCCCCATTGAGACACCTATAGGAGGCCTATGACGATTCTTAAACCCAGGACCCCCTTTGTACCCCCAGATCCCAGTGTGCACTGAAGTTTATATCAGGGGTTCTCAGACTCTGAGAAGATCTCCAGGGAGTTATTAAGAAAAATCTATACCTGGGCCTGTCCCTGGGCACTCCTATCAAGCCTTTTGGAGGTGGGGCTGGCTCAGGTAATTATTTTAATGTTCTGGAATTTTCCAATGGGCAGATTGGGTGGCTGGGTCCCTTAGACTCCAAGGCCCGGGTCTTGCTAAACTTTCCTGACCCAAAGGCTGGGGGCTGTGCAGGGGAAGAGAGTTCCTTTTGACGATAACATTTATCAATAATTTTCCCCTTTGTGGGCTCAGCTCTGCCCCCTGGACAGGTCTGCGTGTGGATTCCTGGCTTATCTCACAGAGTCCATGTGACAATGGTACTAATAAGTCAACCATAGGGCCTCCAGGGGTATTATTATACCATAATAACCCCCACAGAACTTGAAAAACTCCCCAAAGTTCTCTCCAAATAAAGCAGCCTTAGGCAGGCCCCTCTGAGCTGGGCCCAGGAATGTCTTCCTCTGGCCATTGCTGGCCCCCAGGGGATTGCCTTGCTGGAGAACGAGACTCAGGTCACATCGGGGTTAAGGGAGAGAGTGCTGGGATGGATTAGCAATGTCTGCCCTTGATGCAGCCTGGGGACTCTGAGTAGTGACCGCTGGTTTAGGCCAGCTACATTCAGGCCTAACACAAACCCGATCGATTCCTTGCTAGCTGTGCGGCCCAGGGAGACACTAACTCTTAGTGTGTTGTGTTCCCATCTGTAAAGTGGGTTCAATGATTATATTAGTCTGCTGCGGCTGCCTTAAGAAAGTACCACAGCTGGGGGGGTTTGAACAACCAGAATGTATTTCTCACAGTTGAGGAGGCTGTAAGTCCAAGATCAAGGTGTCCGCAGGGTTGGTTTCTTCTGAGGTCTCTCCTGTTGGCTTGTAGTTGGCCACCTTCTCCTTCTGTCTTCACATGGTCTTTCCCCTGAGGGTGTGTCCTAGTCGCCTTATAAGGACGCTAGCATATTGGATTAAGGTCACCCTAATGACCTCATTGTACCTTTATTACCTCTTTAAAAACCCAATCTCATGATACAGTCACATTCTGAGGTCCTGGGGCTTGGAATTTAAGCATAATAGGAAAACGAATTTTGGGAGCACACAATATGAATTTAGTGGCGGGGGGGGAGGGGGCAAGATTGGACCCATACCAACAATAGAGCATTCACCTTGTAGGTGAGGTGGAGGCCCTTCCAGAACTGTCCATTCATCCGCGGCCAACATCTCGGGAGTGATGGCAGTACGTCAGCACTGTGCTGGTCTTGCAGTTGTCTGTCCCCACAGAACAGACCGTCCCAACACTCAGTAGCTTAAAACAATGATTCTTATTTTGTCCATGGATGATGGGGGGATAGCATGTACATGGCCATGGCCTCTCTGTGTGATCTGGGCTTCCTCACAACATGGCGGCCGGGTTCCCAAGCCGAATATCCAGAAAGGGGCGTCAGGACGAAGCCACCTCACCTTTCATGACCCCACTTTGGAAGTCATGAGACATCTCTCATTCAAGCCCGTGCAGCTGCAAAGGGAGGGGAATTAGTCCGCACCCCCTGTTGGCAAGCTTCTGGAAATGTTGCTGCTGTCGTTTTTGGAAAGACAGTCTGCTCTAGCTGCAGATGAAGCAGGCGAGACTCAGAGGGGGGAAGACTTCGTCTGCCCAGGCCACACAGCATAGGACGCCCGCCCCTCATCATCCCGGAGAACCCCTTGGAATGTGTTCACTCCCTGGCGGGGGCCAGCAAGGTAACCATCCTACCCCTGGCCCCACACAGAGGCTTGTGGCTGTTCCTCCATCTGGCTTTGGGATGGATTTGTCACTGGGAGGAAAGTAACTGATTTTCTGCTTATTTTTTCTCAGCTCCTTATTCACATGTTGCCTGGCGGGGAGTAATCAGGGTTCAGTGGCCCTCCTGGCTTGTTAATTCATCCAAGACCCTCCCTCCTCTTCTCTCCCTCCTCTCCCCCAGTTCTCCCATAGTTTCTCCCTGGTTCTCTTTGTCTCTCCCTCTCTCTCCCTGACTCTGCGTCCCTTTATCTCCCTCCTCCGCCTGAGTCTAGGATTTGCACCCCACCTTCCCCCCCCCCCCCGCCACTGACATTTCTGCCCCCTCAAAGGCATCACCCTCAGGGGAAACTAGCTGCTTGGTGCCTGGGCATGTTTGCTCAGGATGCCCGACCTGCCCCAGCTTTCAACCCACCCTGACGCCTCCAGGAAGGAAGCTGGGAAGGAATGTGTCTGCCGCCTTCCTGGCTTATTTAAAAAAATGATGTTTTGGGGGGCACATGGGTGGCTCAGCTTGTTAAGCGTCTGACTCTTGATTTCGGCTCAGGTCATGATCTCAGGGTCGTGAGATCAAGCCCTGTGTTGGACTCTGTGGGGGGGGCGTGGAGCTTGCTTAAGATCCTCTCTCTCCCTCTCCGTCTGTTCCCCACCCCCAAAAAATATTAAAAAAAAATTTTTTTTTAAATTGATGGGAGATTCATATGACATTGAACTTACTTTTTGAAAGTGAACACTTCGGTGGCTTTTAGTGCATTCACAATGTCGCACAACCACCACCTCTACCTCCTTGCAAAATGTTCCCATTACTCCATCACCTGGTAGTGGTCACTTTCCACCCCTGGCATCCACTAACCTCCGTGCTGTTTCTTTGCATTTCCCTATTTAGCACATTTCATAGAAATGGAATCATACCGTACGTGACTTTTGGTGTCTGGCTTCTCTCACTCAGCATCATGTTTGCAAGAGTCATCCATATCGTAGCAGGTGCCAGCCCTTCATTGCTTTTGTATGGCTGGATAATATTCCCTTGTATGGAGAGACCACAATTTGTTTATCCATTCACCCACTGATGGACATTTGGGTTGTTTCCACCTTTTGACTGTTGGGAATAATGCTGCTATGAACACATGTGGACAAGGATTTGTTTGAACACCTGTCTTCACTTCTTTTGGTTATATATCTAGGAGAGGAATTGCAGGGTCATATGTCAATTTCATGTTTAACTTTTTGAGGAACTGCCACACCACCTCACTGTTCTACAGTGCAGACCCTAATAGGGATGTCTTTAAAGGGATCACATTGGTATCCTGAAACTTTCTGTCCACTATCCCGGGTCCTGCACATTTATTCCAAGGGTATGTCTATAGTAGTAGAAAGTCCTGGAAGGTCGAGATTCATCCATCCATCCATCCACCCATCCATCTATTGATCCATCCATCCATTGACTAATTCATTGGTTCAACATTTACCCAGCATGCACCAAGGCAGGCCCTGTGCTGGGCATTGGAGAGAGATGAATAAGATAGAGTCCATACTCTCAAGGGGCTTACAATTTGGGCGTGGGGGGAACAGTCACATAAATAAGCACTTAGGGAAGAGTGTGATACAGTCCCACATGGAGTCTGTTTAAGTGCTGCAGAAGCACCGAGGACGAAGAAGCTGCCTGGAAGGACAAGGCAAAGCTTGACAGATGGGCACCTCTTTGAGCAGGGTATTGAAGGATGAATAGGAGTTCTTCCTGAAGCAAAGGCAGGGAGGGATACTCCAGGACCTAGGAAATAGCATGAACCAAGTTGGGGGATCTGCAATTATGGTTGAGTCTTAGGTGCGGCTGGAGCACCAGGTAAATCAGGTGGAAATAATACTGAAATGGTTGGTGTGTTGCTATAAAATAACCAAAGCTTATTAATAATGTGCTAAGGAATCTGAGTGCTTACCTGTGGGTGGTGGGGAGCCATTAAAAGATTGAAACCTGAGTGATTAGAGGTGACACTTGTAGGCTTTATTTCTCTGTCTATAAAATGGAAGACATGGAGGAGCTGGTATCGGTCAGGATAAACGAGGTTATCTTGCAGTAACAAATAACCCCCACATCTCAGTGGCACGAAACAACATGTTTTGTTTCCAGCTCACACTGCATGTTCACTGCAGGTTGGCTGGGGGATCTGCTACACATATCTGTTACCTGTCACTTGGTGGGTGGAGCAGTCACCTTCGGGAGCACAGCTGGTCACTAAGGCAGAGGGGAAAAAGAGCAGAGGATCACAGTCCTAAAGCTTCCATGCATGAAGGATATGCTACGTAACACGGGAGCCAGCCCTGTGGCCACACCGATCTCCAAGTGCGCAAGGAAGGGCAGCCTTGCCTGGGGGGATGACAAGACATTTGAGGTGGCTAACGTGAATGACCACCAGGTGGGTCCTCTCGGAGCTCCTTCCACACTTAATGGAAACAGAGTTTTTTTGCTCAGGGTTATTCGCCACACCATTGGTGGCAATAGCCTAAAGCTGTAAGCAACCAATGCGTCCATCAATGGGGGATTGATTAAATGTTCCTACAGGCGCATTTTGAAATACCACACAGCTATTTAGAAAAAATGGAAACAGATTTTCTATTTGTTAAAATGGAAAAAAAATGCCCCCAATATATTGTGAAATTAAAGAAAAAGTCCCTTCAAGGTGCAGAAGACACAATTTATTTTAAAAAAGATAAGCACATATGTATAAGATATCTATAGTATGTATGATAAACATCTCTCTCTCTCTCTCTACATATATATATATAATATATACCCAAACACACACACATAAATGATAATGAAAAGGGACGGAGCAGGAACTTTGCTATTCTGTTCGATTCTATATCGCCAGAGCCCTGCACGTAGCAGATGCTCAAAAAATTTGTCAGATGGACAAATTAATATTTCTAAGGAGAGGGATTTGACTGTTTAATTTTATGCTCTTTGGTGCAGTTAGATTTGTTTTAATCACATGTGACTAAAGCACATAGACTTTTTTTTTTTTAACGAGATAATTTCATTTTCTGATCTTCCTGGCGCATCGGCTCTGTGAAGAAAAGATTTGGGGGCACATTTCTCTGAAGATGCACAAAGAGCAGTAAATAAGTGCAGCTTTGAAAAATCAGGAGGAAAACTGCCACTTCGGTCCTGTAAAAAAAAATCCCGAAAAACAAACGAGGGTGTTCCTGCTAGCGGTTCCCGGTGCTGCGGGATATTAGTCTTGCGAGGCGCTCGACAAGGCCTCCCTCGCTCGCCTCCCGGAACGAGCCTGCCCCGGGAGATGGATCACTCCTGAGGTCCCCCGACACCCCGCACTACATGGGGGGTGCAATTAGCGGAATCTGTCCCAGCGTCCCCGGGACGGAACAGCACCCAGCATCTGCGCGACCTTCCGCCACGATCTGCAGTTCGCGTGTGCAGTATATATCATTTTCATCTTATTTGTTTTAATTGCTTATGTGCTGATTTCCTGCCAGCTCCCTCATTCCCACCCCAGCATCAGAATCTTGCTTCTCTGGGACAATGATGTTCTTGCTGGGGAGGGGGGCAAGGAGAAGCAGCTCAGCTTTGCTGAATCATGGGAGCAGGTGTATGGGTGGGGGAGCTGTGAGGTGCGGTCGGGTCCAGAGAGCCTGGGTTCAAATCCTGGCCCTGCCTTGGCTCACAGACTCCACGGCTCTGGCTGGCCTCACTCTTCTCATCTGAAAAGTGGCAGAGAAGAACCACAACTACCTCCTCGGATGTTGGGAGCACTTTGGGAGATAGAGATTGTAAACTAAGCACTGAAATGTGTTCCGTGCGAGTAATTCTATTTAATTGTAAAGCCATGTTCACAGAGACTGGCCGCAGATGGAAGAAAGGCTTTAGGGTTGAAAGCAAGTACCCCATCTTGGAAGATTTATATTCAGAAAGCCAACAGCCAGCTCTCCCGGGCCTGATGGATGAGCTTCTGGAAATGGAAATAATATTGGAACTCAAAGGGTCTTTCTAAAACTTGAATTTCGGTGGAAATAGACAAAATGAACATTGACTGTGGGGCCTCCGTGTCAGTTAGAGAGCGACCTGCGTGTGCATCATGGGCTGCAAACCACCCGTCTGCTTTTGTGCGATCTGTGAGCTAAAAATAAGTTTAAATCATTTCTAAATCATTGAAAAAAGATCAAAAGAAGAATACTACTCTGTGACACATAAAGATTCTATGAAATTCAAATTTCAGTGTCCATATATAAAGTTTTATTGGCATACAGCCACGCCCATTCATTTACATTTTGTCTATGGCTGCTTTGGTGCTCCAGCCGTAGAGCTAGATCCGAAAATATTTATTATCTGGCTTTTTACCGGAAAAGTTGGCTGACCTCCGGTGTCTATCCCTGCCCTGAAGGCTCCAAGTCGTTCTGTACTCTGTGAGACTTGGTTATGCTTACTGACCCATTTTAGAGGTGAGTAGACTGAGGCTTTGAGAAGCTAAGTTATTCGGCCCCAGGACTGCCAGGAAGGATTGTTACCTGCATTTTACAGATGGGGAGACCGAGGCCTTGCAGGGGACAAAGTGATTTGCTCAAGGTCCTCCAAGGAGTGAAATAATGGCAGGTGGGCCCTAGAATCCTGCTCTTAGGACTGGGGCCAGTTTTCTTTGCTCCTGCCTCTCTGCCAGAGGACTCAGAAGGGGCTGTCACAGAAGCTGGCTGAGTCCCCATCCCCCCTCCACCCAGAGGCCAGATGACCCCGCAAGCTGGAGGAATGGGTGATGGGAGTACCGGGCCTGGCTTCCAGGAGCAGGAGAGGGGAGAAGCAGTCACAAGAAGACGATCAGGATGCTCCTGTCTCTTTGCTTTCCAGCTTCTTCCATGGACTCACCGTCTCCCCTGCACCCACGTTATCTGCCCACTGTTCCACTGAGGGAAGCAGGTGCAACTGGGATGCTTGGAACACGTGTTCTTGGCACCACATGGCAAATACTGAACTGCTTGTGTCATACGTTACGTCCTCCAAGCACAGGCTCTAAAAAGACAACCCTTCCCCTGGGAGGGACTGCATCATATTTTTGGCCTTAAAACCATTTTCCTTCAGGGTCGGCCTAAATGCCCGTGGAGAGGGGCTGGGCCTGGCGACCCTGCACACGGAGCTACAGCGCTGCCGGGGACGTGCAGAGATGACAAGGCTGAAGGATCTGAAGAGACGCCGATGCTTGCTAGAGAATATTAATGCAAGTTTTCTGGGTTCATGGGTTGACATGCTTGGATTCAAGGGTTGACCTGTGGCACAGGGACTCGGTTAGGGGCACAGGCAGGCCTCGGTGTCAGGCAGACAGACAGAGAGTGTAGACTCTGCCCGTGAGCCACTGACCTTCTCCTGTTAAGCCTCCTCAGTTTTGTGACCTGTAAAATGGGGATGTTGAGGGTGCTGCCCCTCAGAGTTGTTGCTTATCTGCGATAATGTATATAAATGTTCAGTCCAGTCACTTTGTTTAAAAAGAATAAAAAATGAAAGAATGGCGTTTGTCAGTGAAGGTGGAGAACTACCAGCCTAAGCCAACCTAGGCATTTCTAGGTCTGGTTATGGTGGCCCAGAGAGGGCGAGCAACTGGCCCCAGGTCACACAGCCAGTGAAGGGGAAGGTAGGAACTAAGACCCAGGGCAGCTCTGGAGCTGTTTCTACCAGATCTCATTTTGCCCTAAGTACCGCAGAGATTTCGGGAAGAAACACCTGCAGGGAGCAAGCATGTCCAGGCTGAGACCTGGTTTGGGCTGGGGTGCTATTACCGGCCTGTTACCTACCTCACGATTGTAGAGGTTTACTCACTGAGTGCTGCAACCGGGCCCCGCGTGGAACACCTCGCTCGCACCGTCTCATTTCATCCCATGGCGGCCTCTGCTCGAATCTTGCTCCATGTCCTCTGCTCAGCCTCTAAGCTCAGCACAAGTACCTGTTGACAGAACAGCCCCCACTCTGAAGACCTCCTGAGCCCCAGAGTGCAGGCGAGAGACCACGGCGCAGGGAGGTGAAGCACACAGCCGGTTTCAGGTCTGCTGACTCCAGAGGAAATTCCAGTGAGGTCTCCCAGGTTGGGGACATCCAGACACCTGGGCCTGTGGAGGTGAGGGGTGGCCTCTGATGATGAACACTCTTCCCAAATGGGTGGAACTTTAACAAAAAGCAAGAGGAGCTCAAGGCAGACCTTTTTTTTTTTATTACACAAAGCACAAACAAAAAAATGCCATTTCCCCCTCTTTAGATTGGTTTTGGGGAGGTCCCACTATGGAATGAATAATTTGCTTTGCAAAATCCAAGCCTCCAAGCCCCTCTGCTCTGGGTCCTGCATTGATATGCTAATGTGAGAAGCCCAAAGGAGGACCTCCTGGGTTTCTTTGCTCCTCTAGCGTTTGTGGAGGCGTTTTTGTGCTGTTCTGTGTGTTCTCTGCCTGTGTGGGACAGAGAGACAGGAAGAGAGTGCACCAGCAGAGAGGCATGTACAGGTGCCCCCCACTCCCCACAGGAGTCCTGAGAACCTGACCGTATGTGGTATGCCTGTAGAGGATCAAGGGATGGGAGAGAAACAGTTGTCTTTCAGAAATAAGAATGTCCTTTCAGGGGGAGAAAAACCACTTGTGTCATACAACGGACTATATCCCTTTCCACCTACCCTTTCCATCTACTTACCCAGCTAGCTGCTCTCCTACTCACTCACCTGTTCATCCACCCACCCCTCAACCTATATGCCTGCCTGTCTACACATCTACCAACTCATCTAAGTACCTACTCTCCCACCCAACAAATCCACCATCCACCCAATACCCATCTACCCATTATCCACCCACCCATCCATCCACCACTCATCCAATTCATTCATCCATCCATCCATCCCACCCGCCATCCAACCATCCACCACCCACCCATCCATCCATCCATCCACCCATCCATCCACTCACCCATCCATCCTTCCATTCACCATCTATCCATCCACCCACCCATCCAACTCATCCATTCATCCATCCATCCATCCACCATCCACCCACCCATCCAGCCATCCATCTATCATCCACCCCATCCATCCATCCATCCATCCACCATCCATAATCCTCCCATCCATCCATCTATCCACCACCCATCCATCCATCCACCACCCATCCAACTCATCCATGCATCCATCCATCCATCCATCCACCATCCACCCATCCATCCATCTATCCACCATCCATCCATCCATCCATCCACCACCCATCCAACTCATCCATCCATCCATCCACCATCCACCCATCCATCCATCTATCCACCATCCATCCATCCACCACCCATCCAACTCATTCATCCACCCATCCATGCATCCACCATCCACCCTTCCATCCATCCATCCACCCACCCATTCACTCACCCATCCATTCTTCCATTCACCATTTACCCATCCACCCACCCATCCATCCACTCACCCATCCATCCTTCCATTCACCATCTACCCATCCACCCACCCATCCATCTACCCATCCATCCATCCATCCATCCACCATCTATTTGTCCATCTATACACCCATTTGCCCACCATCTTCATCCATCTACCTTTCCTTCATTCCATCCATCCACTCATCTGCCCATGCATCCATTCTCCTCCTTGTCTATGCTTCCATCCACTCATCCACACCTCTACCCCAATTTGCTTAGGACACACCAGTGGTTTGCAAGATGACCATTGGCATGGCTTTTCCCATTTTATAAATGAGGAAACCACCCTCCAAGTAGAATGACAGAGAATTCAGAATGTGAGGTCAGATGGAACTGGGTTCAAATTCTGGCTCTGCCATTGGCTGTCATTGTCATTGGCTCAGGCAAGTGACTAATGCCTTTAAGCTTGCTTTGCTATGTAAATGTGAACTAGTAATGGTACCCACCTATCTTATACTTGGTACAAGGAAGACATGAGATGTCACCTGGAAAGTGCCATGCAAGGTCCAGCATGGGGAATGTGCTCAATATATGTTTTCTCAAATTATTTGTTGAGCACTTACTGTGACCAAGGGATGTTTTACATGTACTCTCCCATCTTTGTTACCTTAGGGCTGATATGAGTCTCCCCTTATCTACAGATGAGGAGACTGGGTCTCTGAGAGGTTAAGGGGAGGAGTGGAGCCCAGGACCCAAACCAGGGTCATGGGTCTCCAAATTCCACTTTTCTTGTACTCTACCACTTGGATGCTGGCTCCTGCTCTGCCACAATCACATGGTGTGGCCTCAGGCAAGTCCCTGAATCTGTTTCCCTGTAAGTACTATGAAGGAGTAGACTAAATGATGTCTAGGGCCTCGCTCTGCTTGGAGTGAGAATGACATCCATTTAGCACAGATCTGTGGCTGATCCCACACCAAGAAGGACTGTGGCCTTTGAGGGTCAGCCCTGTACTCTCCCCACCCCCTGGAGCAATGGCTCACAGGAGAGGTTATGGAGACAGCCATACCTAGTTTAATTACCATTATTGGCCCTTCCTACTTGAGCAACCATGGGGGAAATTGTTTCATGTCATGAAACTCGGTTTCCTAACCTATAACATGGGGTAAGGAAGGCTCTCACTTTGTCAGGTTGCCATGAAATCAAAGAAGACAATACTTGTAAACTGATTGGAAAGGATGCTGCAGGCAGAAGGAGGGGAGTAAGCAAAAGCCAGGGACCACCATCTCCCATCTGTAAGATCATTAATTCACTCAATAAACATTTACGGAGCCCCTACTGTGTACCCGGCTCTGGGCTCAGCACTAGAAATGCAGAGGTGACCGAGATGAACAAGGAGCTTACTTTCTGCTGGAAGGAAACAAAATAGCCAAGCCCACAAGTAGACGAACAAATTAATTTCTCAAGAGGAGATAAATTTGGGGAAGAATATAGAGCAGGTTAATGGATAGCTTGGGTGCTGGCAGCATTAAAATGGTGATCGGGGAAGACCTATCCATGAGGAGGTGAGGAGGTGCTGTTTGAGCTGAGAACTAGCTAAGTAATAAGAAGAACCACCCTGTCAAGGTGTGTAGGGAACATGGTCTCAGGCAGAGGGAACAGCAAGTGCAAAGGCCCTGTGGTGGGAGTAGCCTGCTGGGGAACTGGAATAGGGTATCAAGGACCTTGCCAACCTTCCATGCAGGACATCTTCGTGCAGCTTCCTTCACAACTGGTCCAGTAACAAATTATCAGGGGGCATCTTTTCTGCTACCTGGGAAAGCAGGAGCCTGCTAATTCTTTCTTATAATTCTTCCTTATTTTAACAATCTGCATTTCAAAATTATGTCCCACCATCCCCAGACCTCTGGGTACCAGGTATATTTCTCCAAATCCCAATAAATAAATACAGTAAATCCACGTGCTTTCAGGGATTTTTATGGGCCAGGCTGCCAGGGAAATGGGCTGGTTGCCTCAGAGGGCCGAGCTGAGGGAGCTGGTGAGGTAATTAGCCACTGAGTTATGGGGGCCACTTGAAGTCTAATTATTGAGAGATCTGGGGTGCCTGCCTCATTCGGGTCCATATTTACATGGCCCCGGGCAGGCTCTGAGGGTAGGCATCTCCTCGGAGGTGTAGACACAGAAGTGGCTGGCGGGTCTCAAGGAGGGTGTACTTGGAGGGGAAAGCCCAGAGGGGCACCTAGAATGGGGTGTGTCTGAGCCAGGGCAGCCGTGCCTCCTGGGGGAGCCATCTCCATTCTTCTGGCAGGTTCCTACAGCCCTGGGGTGGGCTCCGCTGCCGCTTCGTGCCTCTGGTTCAAGGCCAGCCTGTCATACCTACTTGTTCACAAGTCTCACTTTCTGAGTAGTCTCATTCATTCACTCATTCATTCACGCATTCACTCATTCATTCATTCACTCAGTAAAGAGATCAGGGCATCCATCATACATCAGAGTTTGATATAAAGCTTTGAGAGATGAGAGAGACTCATTAAACTGTGCGCTTGACAAACTGTTGGTGCAAAATATAGATTTATTGTCAGAAAGCCAGTGTGCTGTCTCAATGACCTAAGACCCTGCCCTGCTCATCACCTAAATTCAAGGCTGTACAGGTGTAGATTGTCTGTGTGTGCAGTGTGTGTGAGCATGCGCGCATGCACACAAATCTACCAAGATCTCCCGTACACCAGGTGGGTCCTAGATGCTCAGGGCCATCAGTGTCCCATGCTGGTCAGAGCGACCCTGGCCTGGAAGGCTGGGACAGCCCCCTCCCTGCTGCCTCAACTTCTCCCCTCCCCATTGATTCCATGCCCCACACAGCCTAGGATGGGCAGCTGAAAAAGGCACATCGTGTCACCCTCTGCCTTAACCCTGTAGCGGTCCCCACCCCCACCCCCAACCCGGGGCAGAAGCCAGAGTCCTGGAATGATCTACAGGGTCCTGCATGATTTGGCCTCCTACTATCCACCCTCACTGACCTGCTCCTTGTCACTTCTCCCACCCTCAGGACTCAGTCCCATCTCTGGGTCTCCATGCTCCCTGAACCCTCTGCTGGAAGTGCCGCACCCCACAGTTTAATGCCTGCCTCATCCCATATCCTCAAGTCTCTGCTTGACACTGACCACTCCATCCCTTCTCTGCTTTGTCTTCTTAGCTCTCGTCCCGACTCTCACGATACCTATTTATTTGTTCCTTACTGTCTGTCACCTCCCTCCCTCTCCCTTAGGATCTCAGCTTTGTGACAGCAGATATTTTGTTTCTTTATTCACCGCTACATTTTCAGGACCTAGAACAGGGCCTGGGACATAATAGGGGCTCAATAAATAATATTAGGAATGAGCGCACATACCTTTTGATCTACAACAGCTAGCGCAGCAGAGGGCACACAGTAAGGACTAAATAGTTGTTGAACTAAAGGTGGGGACAAGTGAATAGAAAATATGCTGACACGGAGTGTCATTCTCCACAGATGATCCAAGAGCTGCAAGGGTGTGGGAGCACCCACGAGGGTCCTGGGGGTTGGGGAAATGTGTCAGGGGCATTTGCCAAGAGCTACCGACCCTTGAGCTGACTAGTGGAGGATGAACAAGAGTTCAGCAGATGGTTCCTGGGGAGGGAAACATCACATCACTTAGGAAGATCTGACAGTGATCCGTGTGGATATCGCAAGAAGGGTTGAGATCAGGGCTGAGACAGGGACCCCCTCTTGGAGAACTTTGAGTGTCAGAGTAGGAATTCGGATTTCACCCCGAGGGCCCTGGGGAGACCCCAGGTGGGTGTACGTGGGAGAGGGGCATGGTCTATAGGGATTTTAGGACCATCTCTTTGGTGCCCGCCGAGACAGTGTGGAGGGAGCCAGACAGCGAAGGAAGGGGAGAATAGAGGCTGGTCCGAGCTGGTGACTTTGGAGACCTGCCAGGGGGCTGCAGATGGCATTCCTACGTGGCTGCAGAGATAGTCCTCGGAGAGACGAAAATTCCATCCTTCCCGAACCCGCGAGCCGCACAGAGAGCCCAAGCACCTGGCTCCGAAGTCAATTAACCAGATTTTTAAAAATTGTAACTGCAGCCCCTGTCCTTCCCCCCTCCTTCCTCTTTTCTTAAAAATTTTTTTATTATATATGTTTTTTTGACAGCACAAGACTCTCAGATACTTGATGGGCCGTATATTAAGCAGAGTGGCATCTGTGATATTGCCAAGCAGAACAAAATACAAAATTTACAGCAGTAAATTCTTCTCTCTTCAGGGTGGTTAATTATCTTAATTACTTTTATTATCTTTTATCTTTTAAGATCCTAAATTGCTTATTTCTGCCTCTCCCGCCAAAGGCGACCACATATCTTTTATTGGTGCCTGCTGAGTGAAGACCGTCATATGTACATCTTTCTGGTGAAATTTAAAGGAACTTTGATTTATACCTGACTTCTCCTCGTGATTTTAATTGTACCAACTAGTGAAAACAAAGTTATGTGAAATACAGACGGACGGCAGGAAGCGCGGACACGCGCACACACACACGCGCACATGAACACACGCACACTCCAAATCTGACAAATGCTTTTCTCTCTCTCTCTCTCTCTCTCTTTTCTAATACCTGCTCCTCTCTTCGCTGAATTCTTTGTGCGACGTGGGGAAATCCATTTCTCTCCAGCAAATCTTAACTCTGGAGAAAAGAATTACAGGCCTTGCCGACTGTCACACTTTCCCCCGGAAAACGGGGAAAGGTGATTTGGTTTGAAATAAATCCATTCACGGTTAACGTTTTAAAGCACAGGGAAAAGGGCGGGGAGAATCACCAGGCACGGAGGCGCAGGGATATTTCAGGCTGGGGGATTGTAGGACAGCTCAGCCAGCTAAAGATGCAGGAGCAGTGGCGGGGGTGGAGGAGGGGCTGGGGGAAGGGGGGTGCCCAGCCGGTGACTCCATTTTGCAATAGGTGGCTCAGAGGCCACGCTCCTGTAGCTAGAGCCTTGGGTCCAGACGTGGCCTGGAATTTAGGATTAATGTCAGTGGTTAGAAAGGCAGTCATCCCCAGAGGAGCACTCTGGCACGATCCCTGTAGAATCATGGGTCAAAGCTACAGCCTGAGACCCAGGGAGACCTGGGTTTAAATCCTGCCTCTACCAACTTTGAGCTGTGTGACTCGGGCCCACCACCTTGCCTCTATAGTTCCCTCATCTATACAATGTGGATAATAATGGTTCTCTCCTCTTGGGGTTATCATAAGGGTTGACATGCCATCGCATGAGCTCTGCTATCCCCGCCCCTCCCCCCCGGTGTGATGGGAAGCTGAACTAAAGCTCAGAGAGGTCAAGTGTCCCACCCTGGGGTCACACAGCTTCCCACATGGGGGCCGATCACATCATTCCAGCACCCCTTCTGATTCTACCGAGGAGGGGGTGTTCTGCAACCTCAGTCTGTGAAACTTCAAGACTGCCTGGGAAGGTGTGTGAGGGACAGAGACTCAGATGGGGGAGGGCAGGGGGGGGACAGGCAGGAGGCTAGGTCCCCACTCTCACTGGAGCGTGGGGGAGAAATGTCTCTGAGCTCCTTTGTTGAAAGTGCCTTGGGGGGGGTTCAAGGCAGGTAGCATCAAGGAGGGACAGGTCTCTTAGCTGTAGCTAGGAATGCCACCGGCTGGGTGGCTTATAAACAACAAAAATCTACTTCTCCTGGTTCTGGAGGCTGGCGGTCTGAGCTCAAGGTGCCAGCCTAGTGGCGTGGTGCCAAGTGTCCTCTTCCTGGTTGGCAGGCTGCTGACTTCTTGTCCTCGGTGGCAGAGAGAGGAAGCAAGCCCTCTCCTGACTCTTATAGGACACTAATCCCATTCAGGGGGGCCCCACCCTCATGACCTCGTGTCATCCTAATTAACCACCTGAAGGCCCACCTCCTAATCCCATCATGTGGGAGCCATAGTGTCTCAACACATGAATTTGGGGGGAATCCAAACCTTCTGTCCACAATAGCAGGAACCCCTTCCTGCCTCTGTCCAAAGACAGGAATGTCAAGTACATGGGTATTTGGGGGAGGATGCTTTGAGTTTCACTGAGGCCTGAGGGATTGGGGTCCTGTGTCCCCAAAGCAACCCCCAGGGCTGCCCAGTGATGAAGGTCAACCCGCCAGCCCCTTTCTGACCCTCCCCTTCCCTCTGCCCAGCACCCCTCTGCATCTCTCAGCCTTTATCTCTTGGTGTCTGTGGTTTTTGGTGAGGTGACCCCAAACTTACCCAGTATTAGTGTTCAGACTCCCACATCCCATGTCCCCTTTGGGTCCCAGGGCAACCAGGACGGTGGGTCACCCTATATCCTGAGCATTTTTCTCTCGAGGATTCTCTAGTCCTTTTTTCTGTTTCTGTCTCTCCGTCTGTGTCAGTCCGTCACTCAGTTGGTCTGTCTGTCCGCCCGTGTACCATCTTCCTTTCTTTTACCTGGCCCCGCTCGCCGGGTTTCACTTCTTTCTGCTCTGGGCACTCTCCACCTCCTACTCTTTGGCAAGAAAAGCAGTGCGTTTGCACCTGCGGACGGGCTGGGCCGTCACATCCAGAGACCAAGTCCTGGTAGGAATGAGGGGAGGCAGGGGAGGCATTGGCCCGTCTGGGAGGAAGGCAGGCGCTTGCAGGTGGGGAAAGACCCGCATTCTCCAGCTCCGCAGAGCCAGTGGCTAAATGCTGCTCGGGTCTGAGCACAGGCTGGCTCTCCTGCCCGTCTCTTTTCCCTGCTGTGCCAGGGAGAGATGTGCATGCATGCCTGTGTGCGAGCTCGTGCGTGCGCAGTCCCTGAGTGGGAGGTCCACGGGGAAGGCCCTTCCAAGGGGGACAGGGAGCCTGTCCCCTTCTACCAGAGGTTCTCCGGGGCTGTGAACTTCGCCGGGACTGTGGCCTTTCGGGGAGCTGCAGCAGGAGACACTAGGGGACAAGGAAAACCGGATTTGGTGATGGTGGTGGGGGGGCCAAGACCGCCCCTGCCCCTGAGAATTCTCTTGGGCAATCACTTGCCCCGTGTGGCTATTTGGCACTTTGTTGGTGGGACCGAGAAACTGAATTTTAAATTTAATTTCATTTTAATTATGCAAATTGAAAAACGGATACCCTCTTCACTTATTGGAAAATGTGTAAACTACCTGATTGAAAATGTTTGACGTTGTCTGCGGGTGGGGATGATGATGTTTCTGGTATATTGTGTTAAAGAAAGGGTAGTATCAAAATTCACTTCTCAGTTTCTTTTTGCTTTTTAAAATATGGCTTCTAGAAAGTTTAAGATGGCCTATGTGGCTTGCATTATCTTCCTCTTGGACTGGGCTGCTCTAGGACTTGAGGACTGTCCCTGTCACCAAAGAAATATTCTGCTGGTCTTCTTGCACCGAGACAGGAAGCCACTTGTGTGTGGTTGCTTTTAGCCTTTGACTGTTCTCTTGCTATAGAAAAGAAGAAAACATGGCATCCCAGTGAATTTCACAATTTTTGGATTGGAGGGGTTAATGAAACCTCAGGTAGGGAATGCCAGTTTTAAGGCCCCCCGCCCGTCCGCAGCCCGCTCTATTCCTGTTGCTCTGTGGGGACCAGGCAGCTGAGGGCGATGTCTGTCTGGACGGAGAGGCATTTTTAGACTTTGAGGGGTTTTTTTTGTTTATTTGTTTTTTTAAAGATTTTTTATTTATTTGAGAGAGAGAGAGAGCTTGAGAGGGGGGAGGGTCAGAGGGAGAAGCAGACTCCCTGCTGAGCAGGGACCCGGATGCAGGACTCGATCCAGGGACTCCAGGATCATGACCTGAGCCGAAGGCAGTCGCTTAACCAACTGAGCCACCCAGGCGCCCCTAGACTTTGAGGTTCTGAGCCTCTTTCTCTGACTGTCGGTTGGTGGCTCATCCTCAGAGAGCTAGTTGGATAAAAGGCCTCGTAGAGAGAGGCTTTGCCTCTCGGTTCCCCAGGCTGGTTTTCTCTGCTAGGACCGCTATAGCACCCTGAGGAAGCAGAAGGGACTGACCTAGCACCCAGACGGTTAGCCTCGGCCAGGCGGGACGCTGATGGATAGGTCAACAGATACGCTCTGCGAGTCTCCCAGGTGCCATGCGCTATGCCAGACACACCGGGCAGGCGGGGGTCCTGATACTCCCCAGTGTCTGTGGGGAGACAGATATCAGACAAATCCCCAGGCTTCTAGGCAGCACCGAGCTGGTTGCTTGTGTGTATTCTCTCATTCAACCAGCACGTCAATTCCATAAGGTGAGGCTTAAGGCTCACCCCACTTCACAGAAGAGGAGCCTGCGGTCAGAGAGGTGGGAAGCCTTGCCCAGCAGGTGTGTGCATGGCTTGTGTGGCTCCAAAGTCCCATAATCTCTTTCTCTAAGCCACCTCCCAATTACTCTCAGAAGGCTGGGGGTTGGAGGCCCCTCCTGCCCGCTGTGACCTCACCGCCTTCCAAGCCTGCCTCCCCACCCGGCTTTTCCTTCACAGTGCTCTCAAAATCCACCATCCCGGCTTTTAATCCGAACCCTTGGTGAACCGACGTGTATTTTTAGCTGCACCACCTCTTGGGATAATGAGTCTCATATGTTTACTTCCCACTGAGTAAAGCACTACAGCACTTTAATTTTTCCTAAAATGCCTTTGAGGGTCCCTAGGAAATGTAGGTGACAGGAGAGGAGAAGTTTATTTGGCTTCTTGCCCACCACAGAGCCTCAGTCTCTCCGAGGGCTGGCCTTGCAATGGGTCCACTTAGACCCAAGTCTGCGCCCTCCCCCTGGGTCCTCCTGTGTGTGGGGTTGTGGGCAGGAGACTCTACCTCCCCGAGGCTTCATTTGCTCCTCCGTGAATGGGGGACAAGGAAACTGGTCCTGCAGGGTGTGGGATGCCTCCATGGAGGGGCTGTGTGAGGGTGGAGAGGAGAGGGAAGGCTCTGTGCCTACCTCAGCTTTGGCATGGTCTTGGTTTGAGAATACCTGTGGGGTGAGAAAAAAGGTGGATGGGAGCATTATTGCTAGTCCATGAGCTGTAGGATGTATAGAATGCCAGCTGAAGTCCTCGTGGTGGCCTGGGTACTCTTCTGTCCTTGCTCACTCTGCTCTGGCACCTCACCTCTTACAAACCAGGCTTACTCCTGCCCCAGGGCCTTTGCGCTGGCTCTTCCTCCTACCTAAAACACTCTCCCTCTTCATATCTGCCTACAAACCTCCCTGGCTCCTTCTAGTTGTTCCTCAAATGTCACTTTCTCAATGAGGCACCCCCAGACCAACCTAGTGAAAATCATAATCCCTCCCCCTGCATTTTCCCGACTATTTCCTGCTTTTCTCTCCTTGTAGTGTTTCTCACCTTTTCTCAGACTCTATACTTGACTTCTTTATAATGTTAACTTTGTCCATCTCTCCAAAGCAGGGAGCTGTATCTGTCTGGTTCCCTGCCATGTCCTCGGCACCCTATCACACTGCCTGACACACACCTGGTATTCAGGAGATGTGTGCACAGTGAACACATCATCTTTACTAGACGACAGAGCTCCCAGTGGCGTTTGCAGGCTGCTTATGTGAGCAAAACAACAATAAAGTACAGTCATGGGGTATGTCCATGGTCAAATGCATTTAGTATTAAACTGACTCCTTTCAGGAGGGTGTTCTATTAGGCGGGGTGCATCACACTCATATCCAGGGAATGCTTGCTGGGAGCCAATCTAGACACCCCCTCCATTTCACAGGTCAGGAAACTGAGGGTCTTGGCCTCTCAGTCTTGATTCAGATCTCTGACTTTCTAAGAGCCCCACCTGGTTCTCCATACACTCCCTATCTCTCTGCTCCAGACTCCCCCATTCAAAAGGGGCTACTTAAGGGCACTGTGTTGGTGGCCAAGGTCTGTGGCGAAGGAGGGACCCTCCCGGAGTTATGTGGGGAAGCCCTCACAAAGGTAGGAGGGAGACCCTGGGATTCACGTATGGCTTCTTTTCCTAGTCTGTGCCCCAGATTCAGAGGTGGTGATGGACCCTTAATTCTCAATTTGTAATTTTTTATGTATAGAACTGAATGAACTCTGATTTAAAAAAATGTCCAATGTCAGTGCAAATGACCATGACTTTGCTGGCCATTTGTTATGTGCTGACCCGTATACTCAGGCTGGCACCGGGGACCTTATGCCTTGGTTTTGTTCTAATTTTCACACGACAGCCTCACAGACATGATTAAGCCCATTTTACAGATGAGGAGACAGAGGCTCAGAGGAGATTTACCCCCAGTCACAGGGCTGGTGAATGGAGGAGCAGGGATTCAGCCCAGCCTGTCATATTCTGGAGACCAACCTCTGTACCTCGATATGGAAAGGCCCTGAATGCGGGAGGGCAAAAAAATCCTAACTCTCAGAGAGAAGAGTAGGCTACATAGAAAGCCATGCCCTACAAAACAAAACAGATGAAATGTCTTAATTAATTTACATTTCCATCAGTGTAACCAGAGGGTTTTTTTTTTTAATGGTTTTATTGTTTATTTGGAGTCTTTGCTCGTTGTCTTTAAAAAAAAACATTTTACATCATATTTGCTATGTAATTTTGTGTCTTTTTTCAATTACTATTATGTTACAATTATGTTTCCATGTTGTTACTCATTTTTATAAACATTCCAATGGCTGCGTAATATTCTTGCCTATAAAGAAGTCATAATTCATGTCTCATTTTCCCTTGGGTAGATGTTTAGGTTGCTGCCCACTTGGGAGGCTCGTATAGAATGCTACAGGGAGCCTGGTTCTCTGTGCTATGTTGGGTTTTTTTTTTCCCCCCGTATCTAAGATGTTCCCTTGGGAGCTAGAGCCCAGGGCCAGGGCAAGCTCATTGTCAAGAGCTTGGTAGGTAGCCGCACATTGCTTCAAAGATACCCTGACTTTGGGTTACATTCCCATCAAGAATGTAGGAGGGACCCTTCACCCCATATCTTGATTTTCCTGGACAAGTTACCTAACCAACAACAAACAAAAAATGCTCTTTTTTCTTTTTAATTAGGTGAAAATGTTAATTGCTTTAATTCTTTTTTCTCTGATTCCCACTGAAGCTGAGCTTTTCCCATATGTTTGTTAACCACGAACATTGCCACTTCTGTAAAGAGTCTGTTTACCGGAGGAATAGTCTTAAAGTTAAAATAGAATTTGAAAAATACTCATGAGCAAGAAATGAAAAAGTAGAGACTAGAAACCAGGCATTGGACGCTGAGATTGTGCTCCAAAGGCTGATTTTACTCCCCTTCTTCCGACCCAAAAGGTACTGATGCCCCGTTGTGGGTGTTGGGTCTAGGGTGGGAGAGGGGGCTAGAAAGACGAAAGTGTGGGCAGGGGTCCCCACATGGAGATGGCCCTTAAGCTGAGGCCAAGAGGATGACTCATCAAGGGATTCAAGCCACCCACTATCCAGAATCCAACCTCCTCCCCAGGCCGGGTATAGGCACAGGCAATTATGGTCCACTGTGCTTTGGGCTGAGCTGGGCCGGGCTTGCCTAGGGGGCTGAGGAAATACAGGGCAGAACCTGATCCAGTCTAGGAGTTGGAGGTGGGGGGAGGCAGCCAACTGGGGAAGAACCTTCACCTCCTCCTTCCCCCACCAGCACCAACACCCACTATTCTGTCCCTCAAACACATCCAGCAGACCCTCCTTGTAGAGCATTTGCATATGCTGTTCCCTCCACTCAGAATGCTTTTCCCTAGATCTTCACAGGACCACCTTTTCCTCATCGTGGACATCTTGGCCCAGATGTCACCACCTCAAGGAGGCCACCCCTCACGGCTTCCCAGGCTTTTTCTTCTGAGACCCTATCTTCTTTCCTTCAGGGCTCTGAGCTGCCTGGGAAATGTCCATGCATCCTATGCGGTGATTCTCTTCCCTGGCTTCGGGAAGGATCCCCTGGGGAGCTTTCAAAAAATACTGATGCCTGGATTCCGCCCCAGACTAATTAAATCAGGGCCTCTGAGGGGTGGGTGGGGGCCTGGGTTTGTTTTAAAAGCTCCCCCAAGGGATTCTAATGTGCATCCAGAGCTGGAACCATGGCTGGAGGGGGTCACTTATTGATGGCACATTTATGGCCTGTTCTGCCACCCTCCAGTGACAACTTCTTGAATGCCGGAAACTGTGCAGCACGCCTACAGCTCTAGCCCCAGACACCAGCACATCGCCGGGCACACCCCACAGGAAACCAACACCGGCCCATCCCCAGCTCGGATTGGAGACGAGTTTTAAGTCAACACGGGGGGCAGCGAGGGGACCATCCACGTGTCAATTCAAAGACTGACAATTAAGATTAAAAAAAAAATGGAAGGTTAGGCATCTCTCTCTTTTGAAAAAAATATAAATAAAAGAACTGCATGTCTTTAAGGCAGTGAATGTAGGGGGGGGGAATAAGGCACCTCATTCTGTGCCCGCTCCCGGGTTCGTCTGTATTCCTGTGGCAGCCCGGCCCGCATAAACATTCGGCACGCAGCACTAACAGACACTTTTTAATAGAATCGCTTAAAACAATTAATTACCAGAGTTTTCATTCAAGCTGCAGTACGAAAGATACGCCGGCAATAAAAGGCATTTATCCGCGGGTTTCTTGAGGCCTGTTTGTTATTAAGATGTAAATTAAATCATCACAGATGTTCCATTTTTTAATCTAGGCCTGGGAAGATCAGGGCCAAGCGTGGCCTAAATGGGTTTATTTCATTACCCGCACATTCATTAGAAACCCACCGTCTTATTGGATATCATTTTTCTTGAGTGCCTTCCCCCCCCGCTTCTTAAACAAATTATCAGGATAATTTGTTCATTTCCCTTTTCTATTTGTTGTGAGCGCTCACCAGCCCCGGGGTGGGGTCTGAGGGCTGCTGGGTGACGGGCTCGGTTTGGGATCCTCTGGGGGTGGTTTGCCCTCCTGGAGGTGGGAGAGGCTCGGCATCTCCAGGCATGGAGTTGGGGGGGAATCATCTTGAAATTTCCAGAAAACAATTCTTTCCCCAGTAGTGTTACGTGGAGGGGTGGGGTTGAAATCCTTGGCTCTAGCTCATGAAGAGTTTAATTTCTGAGTTGGAAGGCACTTTCACATGATTAATAACCTCCTCCCCACTGCAGAGCCCCCATGCTCTACCCCGGTCACCGTCGGAAGTTACCTTAGAGCCTTTGCTGATTTTCTGCCTTGCTGTCTGGGCTGTGGGCCCCATGAAGGTCAGGACGGCAACGGTCTTGTTCACCACCGTCCACTCAGAGCCTAGCACAGTGCCTGGCACGTAGCAGGTGCTCAGTTAGCACATAAATGCATTTTAACAGTCAAAGTGCCTGGCACGGTGCTCAACCCATACAATCTCATTAACTCCCCCTGCCCCCATCACCATTTCAACCACGAAGTCACCATGCTGCAGAGACGTGCAGGGATTTGCCGAAGGCCACGACTGGCAAGTGAAGGGGTTAGGATTTGCACCCCCATCTGGCTGGCTCCAAATCCCTCCTCACTATCCGACAGGTGGGTATTGGACGTTGAGTCCAAAACTCACGAGGGTGTTTAACACAGCTTTATTTAGTGCCAAGCACCGAGCGAAGCATACAGAAGTGCTCAGCACAGCCCAGGAGGGTCCTCGGAAGAGCAGAGGCGTTAGCGTTGTTCTTCCACCATCCAGTGCACCTGTTTTGGAGAGGTGGAGGCTAAAATTGCAACTGTACAAGGCCCAACCATGTAGATTGACTCAGGACCTGCCCCGTAGTTTGCAGGGCCCAGTGCAAAATGACAACGTGGGGACCCTTGTTCAAAAATTATATGAATTTCAAGTGCATGACAGCAGAGCATTAAACCAAATGTGGTGCCCTCGGCTGGCTCCCAAGTGACGGCGGGGTCGCGTCCCCGAGGCACTGGCCCTGCTGAGACTTTGGGGCTCAGTTCTTTCCAACATGGACTCAAAAGCAGGACAATCTCGGGCCATCTCATTTCTAGGCTGTCCCCACTCCACCTCTGCCACCCACCTGCCTTCCCGCTTTCCTCCATCTTAATCCTGAGTTTCCGGTTGAGTGAACCCATTAGAGCTGTGTGTAACACTCCTAAACAGGAGACCATCAGCCCATCTGATCACACACTGTCATGCTCTAGGATGATTTCCTCGAATTTCTCCAACAGCTCAATAAAGCAGATGCCCCTATTCCTGCAGCGTAGGGCAAGAAACAGAGAGGTGGGGCGATTGGTTCAAGGTCACACAGCCCGTAAGTTTCAATCCTGCTTTGCATCACCAGTGGCTGTCAGACAGGATTCATTTTAAAAATAATCTCTTGCAGAAGCCAAATACTCCCATAGAATAGAAGCCCGAGAGATTCGTCTGAGATGGGAACGGGTGTCTTGAGCCTTCCCCTTCAACCCCAGCAGCGTCAGGTCCAGGAGGAATGTTCTTTCCTAGAGATATGTTCTCTGCCAAGTTCAAACAGTCAGTAAGAGGCACATGAACTTGGATCTGCACCAGCCCTGACCACGTCTGCTCAGAAGTCAGATGGCATTTGCTGGACCTGTTTAGCCACAAATGCTATCCTCTGGGGTGGGGGCTACAGGAAAGAGCCAGGCTCCTGCTGACCTTGACCTTACCCAGGGAACGTGGAGTGTCTGAGACCATCAGAGCAGGAGGGTCATAGAGAGAGCGGCCATGGGGCCTCGGAGAGGGGAAGGGACCCCACCGGGCTGCGGAGAGAAGACCATCCCTCAGAGGCGCCGGCCCAGATACCCCCCTCCCGTTCAACGATGCACTATGTAGAGGCACAAAGCAGCCTCCTGCTGTGAAATGATCATTTTCTGCTTCCTGCCTGTGCCTGGTCTCATGTTTTCATCAAGTTCTGAAGAAGAAGAATGGGAAAATATCGTGGCTTTTATCCCCCCCGCGTGCTGAAGAAATTGCCTTTTTATGAAAAGTCCTTGCGGTTTCGTGAGTGTTTCACGGACTCTCGGGGCTGGGCGGGGGGACCCCTTCCCCATCTAGCCTCGATTCCCAAACCTCCCTGCCTTCAGAAAGTGCAGGAAACCCGGGGTAGGGTTTCGGGAGCGAGCAGGGCAAGTGCAAGAAATCAGACGGGGGGAGGCAACTATGGGACGAGAGAGTGACTTCAGCTCCCACAGGGCTGGTAGAAGGTGGTGCCACCAGCCTGGGCCCCCAGACCACACCTGGCGTCATGCAGAGAAGCTACAGGCTTTGTGAACAGTCTTATGTGTGTAGGCTGAGCGACCTGGGCAAGCGCCAGGCCCTCTCTGAGCCCGTTCCCTCATCCGTGAAATGTTCTGGTGATCCCCACCATGTAGGGGTGTTATGAGGATCAAATGAGTGGTTGTTTATAAAGCTTCCAGCGTGGTGCCTGGCACACAGCATGTTCTCAATGCAGGACAATTTGCCACCAACCCACTCGGTTTCCCCTTTAAGTCATTTTAGGACCAAAAAAAAAAAAAAAAAAAAAAAATCTCATGCGATTAAAATCTCCTTTTTACCCAAACTCCCCTTCCTCCCCCAATTGGGTACATGCTGAACGTATAAATGGTTTTAAAAAAGGCTTGGACACATTCCTGCATAATTGCATCGTGGAGTTATTAAAGGTAAAACACCTGCCGTAAACACTTAACAGGCTTCTGCTCGCTCGTCCCTGGGCTTCGGGGGCTGGCTCATTTGTGGCCAGCACTGGGAGAGGCAGGCTTCGGGTACCTGGTCTACCCAGCCAAAGGTCTTGATCATTATGCAGAGTCCATTGAAGGATTACTATGTTCTGTCATTGAATTTTTCCACTTTTTTTCAAAATCGAGTTTTTCATCCTAAATGGGTAGTCGTGACGTTCAAGAACAAAGTACATACACAAAGACACCTGCATACACCTACACGTATGTAAGCACACACATATGCATACATATTTTATGACATATCTATGATAACCTATATTTTAAATCTGTAAAATGTTGCTACAGATCAGTATCTCTGTCACTGGTTTCTTAGTTGTGTAGCTTCAGGTTCCCCACAAACCACATGATGAGGATTGTTCAGCAGCACGAAAAAAGCAGTAAGAAAAAGCAAATTAACAAGGAATGATAAGGAATGGAATCAGACCACATAAGCCTACTTTTTTTTTTTTTTCCGCAGAACTGTCTTTATGGAAATGATGTCATTAGAAAACATTGCTGTGAATTTTGCTCTTTTGAGGACGTTGTTCATGAATTCATTCTTTGGTCTGTAAATAAGTCCCGTTTGATAAGTTTCAGAGATCAGAATGAGAACATATTTGGTCAACATCATGGAAATTTTCTTACAAGGATTTTGCAACTTGTTTTTTTTTTAAATCATTCTCTTTATTTCGTGTTTGCCCAGCCTCTAGAAAGTTCCAAGCAGGATTTTACTTCCAATGTCAGAACATTCTTATCCGTTTTTTGGACACATACGTTTTCTCTTGGATTCCCATAGTGTCAGTCGTATGGTATGATTCTTTCTATTTTCTAAGCAAGTTTCTAAAATCACTTTTCCCCAAAAGTAATGGGGTACAAACAGTATTTGTTTTTTTTTTAAGATTTTATTTATTTACTTGACACACACACAGAGAGAGAGGGAACACAAGCAGGGGGAGCAGGAGAGGGAGAAGCAGGCTTCCCACAGAGCAGGGAGCCCGATGTGGGGCTCGATTCCAGGACCCCGGAATCACGACCTGAGCCGAAGGCAGACGCTTGACCAACCGAGTCTCACAGACACTTAGGATCCTGTAGGAAGGCACAGATGCATGCTCTCTCTGCTGTTGATGCGCTGTTTCCGCTCCTCTCTGGGGCCGCTGGGGAGCTCAGGGTGGATTTGTAGCCACATTTCAAGCCATCCTAGTTCCATTCTGCAGGGGAGGGCACAAGCTCACCGGGACCTGACACCTCCCCTTGTGGCTTGGGTGTCGGGTTTTCCTTGGATCTGTCTGACAACAGCCACTGTGGGTGGTCACAGAAATGCCTGAGTGTCTCCGAGACCCTCATGGGGCTCTGGAAGCACCTGCCCCCTCTCCCCCCTCTCCTTTCTCAGGCTCTCTTTTCTTTCCCTTTAGCTTCTCTCTGATTCACTTCTCCCATTTTTTTTCCCTCTCCTCTCTTTTTCTTTCCTTCTCTCTGACCTCTCCAGGCTTTCTTTCCTTCTGCTTCTTCTCCTTTCTTGGGCTCTTTTGCTCATTTCCTCACCCTCACTCTCTGTTCCCACCTCTCCTCCCCCTTCCTTCCTTCCTTCCAGGTCTTCTTCTCTCACATCTCGCCTTCTCCAGCGCCTCTGTACCTTCTCAGCCCGGGCTCTTCTTTCTTTTCTCTTTCCTTCTATGCTCTGTTTTGCCTGCCTGTCCCTCCCACCTCTGTCTCTCTATGTCACACACACACACACACACACACACACACACACACGCTTCCTTGAGAACATGGCAGAGTGGCAGAGGACTCAGAAACCAAACATTTTGTGACTTTGGTATGTCCTTACCAACCTGACAGGTCCAAAAAAAAAGGAAATAAGGAAAAAAAAAAGAACTCAGTCAAGCCTTGCAAGCACTCTGCTTCTGAACGCCCTGTGTTTGACATGGGCGCAAGGCACCATGAGGCGCTTATATTGATCAGCTCGGAGGGGAATTACCTCCTGTCCCAGACCTGTCAGCCTTTCAGACGGTTCTGAAGACAATAGGAGACTGGGAACGAAAACACCTCTCTGGGCTGTCTGACATCCTGCGTTAAGCAAAGGGACACGTCTGGTTGAAGTTTATGAGGGCCAGGGCTCCTTGGTGGCTGAAGGGCACATGTCCTGGCGATTTCAAGAGATGGGAGAGGCTGCTGCGATAGGGGGGTGGCCTGGATAGAAAGGTGAGGGGAGCCTGTTGGGGAGGTGGGTGAGGCTGGAGACACTGATGGCCAGTGCTGGGCTGGGTGAGTGAGCTCCCTGTCCCTTCCGTCCTTATCTCATGTGGGGCTGGCTACTCTCCCTGCAGCAGAGTGGGATCACTCTCTTTGCCCCAAGGACTCTGCAGGTGTTGTGGAGCAGGTAGGGGTGGGGGGGATAAATAGACGGGGCCAGATGTGCCATCTGGGCTCACTGTCAATTCTACTCATTTGTTCCTTTAAGTCGTCAATGAGCATTTATTAAGCACCTACTGTGTACAAGGCACTGGAGAGATAGCAGTGAATGACAGGGACCTGGCACTCAAGGACCTTGAGGATAGCTGAAGAGACAGACAATTTCAAGAGGGCCAGAAGGATTGTAGCAAGTAGATCTGGACAGGCCCTCACCTGCAATCCAGCATTTCCACTTCCAGGTAGACACCCAACATTCATGCATCCGTATGTTAAGAAAATACTCATAGCAGAAGGGGCTGGGATACCCACCCACTGCCCATCAGTAGGAGAATGGATGCATAGACAATGGGCGGCTCCCATGATGGAATCCCTTATAGCAGTATACTGAGTGATCTTCAGCTATGCACAAGAGCACAGGTGAATCTCACGAATATAACGTTGACTGAATAAAGTAGGAAACACAAGAAAACACACCATTTGGTTCCATTTTATAAAAATCAAGAAGAGGCAAAACGAATGTGTGGGGTCCCAGGCTGGGTAAGGGTTACCCTTGGGGGGTATTGAGTGGAATGAGGTGTGAGGGGGGTTTCTAGGTTTCTAGGATGTGGGTTGTAATCTCTTTCTTAATTCGGATGCCAGACACATCGGTGTGTTGACATCCTTCGAGCTGAGCATTATGGTGTACATTAGGATGTGTGCCTTTTTAATGCTTTTGTATGTTGTGCTCCCATTTATATATTTTACTTAAGGAAAAACAGATCATGGATGATGTTCAGCAGCATGGTAAACTGAGCTGGTGTAGATGTGCCTCTCATCCAAAACAAACACAGAATTCCAGATCCAATGTAATAATAAAATAATAGACATTATGATAAAGATGCTCCTAGCATGACTAGAGAAGGAAAAAAAAAAAACTGCTGGAATCTCGAAACAAAGACAGACATTGAAGCCAGAACCATATGAGTTGCTAACATGAAAGTAGCCTGCCAGGGTCAAAGGAGGTAGGAGACCCTGGCACTGGAGTCTGGGGTCCTAACACCACAGGGGACCAGAGATGCAACAAAGTAGAAGGTTCTGAAAAAGAACACTCACTTCCCATCTACCCCAATCTTGGAGAAGTGCTCCTGGATCACACAGACTCAAAAACTTCATCCTTTCCCCAGCCAAGTACAGCAGGTAGGAACCTGGTTGTGTGGGACTTTAGGTAGGGGTGCAAAGAGACATAAAGGGAAAAGAAAACTTCCCCCAAAGAACTTGAGATCTTCTGCCTCATGAATGGGTGTGGGGTACAAATGTCCATTCTCTGTGTAGGTTGAGGACCACACATGAAATTGAATTGAAATCCCTTGGGCCACCAGAAGTAGGAAGCCAGAAAGCACTCGTTGCAGAAAATACCGTAACTCAGGGCACACTGGGATCCCCCAGAGCAATCAGCTCTGCTGCAGAGGAGCTCACAACAAAAATTACAGACGAGCAGAAGAAACAAATCACCTCGGGAGAGGGCCAACAGTTGGAGCAATTAATAAAAAATTAGTAGCTGGAGAACTCAAACATATACAGCAATCTGAAAGAGATAAAAAATAGTGTTATCAAAAGTGATTAAAAACACCAAGGAGTCCAAGAAAACATAATGAAAAAGAGGATGTCACAAAGGCAGATTTGGGAAAGAACCAAAGGGTATTTATTCAAAATATATATGATTCTGAATATTTTATCTATGAATCTACACTATCATTTGCCTTTTACTGCAATTAAAAACTCAATGGATAAGGGGCACCTGGGTGGCTCAATCAGTTAAGCTTCTGATTCTAGATTTTGGCTCAGGTCACAGTCTCAGGGATGTGAGATCAAGCCCCGCATCAGGCTCCGTGCTGAGATTCTTTCTCTGCCTCCCCTCTGCACCCCACCCCAACAAAACAAAACAAAACAAATCCCAAAAACTCAATGGATAAAACCAACAGCAGATTATAAGGGGCACGAGAGAAGTAGTAAGAAGGAAGATATGTTTTAATAAACCATCCGAGATGTAGCAGAGAGAAATAAAGAGATGGGACATAGAAAAGTGAATGAGACAAATGTAGAAGAGAGCGAGTGAATTCAACATAAGGGTAATAGGACCTGCAAACAATCGAAATGATAATGGTGGTGGTGGGGGAAGCATAAGTCAAAGAGATAAAGGCAGAATGGTAAAAAGCTGTGTTTTAAGATCAAAGAATCACACAGAGTACCCCCACTCAAAAAATGAATGAACGTGTAAATGCATGACTATCTTTACTTAGGCACAACATAGTACAATTTCATTACACCACAGAGAGAGAAACCATAAAAGCCGCCCGACAGAAAAGACATATGACCTTCAAAGGAACAAGAATCAGACTGACAGCAGACTTCTCTTTGGCACCACTAGATACCAGGAGGCCATAGATAACATTTTCAAAGTGCCCAGGAAAAATAACGGTCAGGCTTACATTTTCTTTCTTTCTTTTTTTATTTACACTAAACAATTATCAAAGAGTAGGGGCTAAATACAGACATGTTCAAACAAAAATGGAAAGAGCTTACTTCTCAGAGACACTCACTGTGTTATCAAAGAATGGAAGAATTTGGAATGTCGGGAAGGGAGGGATAGAATGGACCAAGCAACAGAGAGAAGAGGAATTAGTAAATATATTTAAAAATCCAAATGGACATAGAGAATACAAAGATATAATAATATCTATCTTTTTGTGGTATATATACACAATGGAATATTATGCAGCCATCAAAAGGAACGAGATCTTGCCATTTGCAACGACGTGGATGGAACTGGAGGGTATTATGCTGAGCGAAATAAGTCAAACAGAGAAAGACATGTATCATATGACCTCACTGATATGAGGAATTCTTAATCTCAGGAAACAAACTGAGGGTTGCTGGAGTGGGGGGTGGGGTGGGAGGGATGGGGTGACTGGGTGATGGACACTGGGGAGGGTATGTGCTCTGGTAAGCGCTGTGAATTGTGCAAGACTGTTAAATCTCAGATCTGTACCTCTGAAACAAATAATGCAATATATGTTAAGAAAGAAAAAAAGAAGAAGAAGAATGTAGCAGGAGGGGAAGAATGAAGGGGGGGAAATCGGAGGGGGAGAAGAACCATGAGAGATGATGGACTCTGAAAAACAAACTGAGGGTTCTAGAGGGGAGGGGGGTGGGAGGATGGGTTAGCCTGGTGATGGGTATTGAGGAGGGCACGTTCTGCATGGAGCACTGGGTGTTATGCACAAACAATGAATCATGGAACACTATATCTAAAACTAATGATGTAATGTATGGGGATTAACATAACAATAAAAAAATTAAAAAAAATTAAAAAAAAATAATATCTATCTTTTAGGAGGATTTGAAGAAACAGAACTGAAATATCATATTACAAATTATATTCTGTGATTTACATAACCTATATAATCTTATATGATATATAATCATCCCTTTTGGAAGAAGGGAGGGGTTTGGAGTTCTAAATGTCTTCTATTGAAGGGAAATTAGGACACTTATTATTCTTAGAATTTCAGGCAAATTTGCATGTTAAAAATGTATAGGTTACTACGAGGAGAATAAAAAAAATGATATCTAAATCAGTAAACTGAAATACAAAGGACATGGGAAAGATTATAAAGAAAATATCACACAATAGAACGTGGGTAAGGAGAAGCAGAAACAGGTCAAAATACAGAAAGCGCTATAAATGTACCTTTATGCAAATCATATGTTAAAATAGGTTCTTAGTTCGAATTAAGACAAAATTTAAAAAATCAACCTATCTACTATTTATAAATGACTCACCTAAGGCAAAAGGAAACCAACCATTGAAAGAAAAAGATAAGCCAGATAAATGGTAACCTAAAACAACAACAACAACAACAACAACACACAACCCATTGGTAGCAATGTTGATATAATAGAAATTATTAGGGATGAAGAGAGTCATTGCATCAAGTTAGGAGGCAAGAAGAGCCAGTAAGATAACGATTTTGGATTTATATGTGCCTTATAACAAAATCTCAAAAAATAGTTTAAGAAATTGACCGAAGACAAGAGACAAATCCATAATCATAATGAGAAGTGGTGAGCACGGGTCTTGGAAATGGATAGACTGAGAAGACAAAAAGTTAATAAGGACCTAGGGGATTCGAATGACAAAACTGGTGAATTTGATGTTGATAATCCCTTGCCCTCAAATGATTAGAGAATACAAAATACTTCCAGCCACACATGGAAAAGGCAAGTCTCACTATGTTCAAAGAATCTGCATCTCGTTCTTAGACAATAATGGGGAAAAAAAAGTTAGCCACCTTTCTCCTCACCATATGTTTAGAATTAAAACGCTTCTAAGACAAAGAAGGCATTGTAATGGACTTTACCAAATACTTAGTCCTGAATGAATGATGACAAAAACATACAGCAAAAATTAAGCAAATCAGCTATCGCTGTGCTTAGTGGTGGATATATAGACTCATAATGCACTTGTCACCAGTGAAGGGAAACTGAGAAGTAATGAGCAGAGTATTTGCCTGGAGAAGTTAGAAAAAAAGAATAGCAGGGTTAACCCTTCAGTGCTTTCCTACTGCAATGAGTAAACTCCTACCTTGGCCCAGCATTTGCTCACCTCTTCCACTTCAACTACATCTCCTCTCACTGCCCCCAGCAGGTACACACACACACACACACACACACACACACACACACACACTCCAGCCACACCAGCTTCCTGCCCGTTTCTCACACACACCCAACACTGCCCTGCCTCAGGACCTTTGGACCTGCTGCTACAGTTTCCTGGGACTCCTCTCTCAACTGCTACAAACACACACATCTTTTCAAGTGGCTGATACTTGTCATTCATCCAGCCTCAGAGAAGTCTTTCTGGACCCCTACTGCAGGTCTTTCTTTGTGTCTACCATAACATTTATCACTGGTGCTATTTTGTTTAGTTGTTTCTTTCCTTTTCTCTCAGTTGGACCCTCCACTCCATGAGAACAAAACCTTGAGTCTTGCTCATGGCTGTATTCCCAGTGCCTGGAACTGTTGGGTGACCAACTGTCCTTGTTTTCCCGGGAATGTCCAGATTTTAGCACGGGAAGTCCTATGTTCCAGGAAACCCCTAAATCTCAGACCAACTGGAATGGCTGGGCTGCCCTTGTTGTTAGAGGATATGTATTTTTGAATAAAGATGGCCCCATTAAATTTCAATGATCTGGTCTAAGAAAATAACCACTATCATTGAAATAGAGCTTTACATCTTACTAGGCCCCCTTTACATATACAATCTTATTTAAATTAGTTCTTGGGATAACCTGCAAAGTATGTACAGTAATTCACACGCACTGTTGGATCTGCCGACTCAAGGGCAGGGGCTCTCACCTTTCCCCAGGTACCCAGTCCAGCAGGGGCTCTGCCCCAGGTGCTTCTCCTCCTCCCTCCGCGTTGCTGAACTGTGGAAGAAATAGGCTTTGTATAACTTTCTCATTTTGTAAAAGCTGTGTCAGCCAAGAAATCACAACAAGAGAGGGACAAAGGCCAGGCAAATTGCTTTATTAACTGAGCTAAAAGGCCCAGTAGGTGAGAGCCTTACTACCTATCAGGTAATTAGCCACCCTGGAAGCCTTCTTTGTCCAAGGTCTCCGAGAAGAGAAACCCTCCTTCGTGGCAGGTAAGCAGCCCATTTTCCAATCAGTGCCTAATTGTCTGATCACACATCTGCTGGAGAGAGACCTTCGGGTAGGGGAGGTGAGTGTAGACACAAAGTCCCCAGGGGTCGGCTCACCTGGGTCAGTGGGGATGGAGTGGGGGTTCAGGGCTGGGTGCTCAAAACTGTTTGCAGCCAGGATGAAGAGAGGGGAATTCAGAGGGTGCCACCCCTTGGTCACACCTCTCTGTGGCTCCCCATGTCCTTTGGCAACATGCAGACCAGCCCTTTTCCCGTGTGAATGTGCTTTCCCAGGGGATGTTGTTAAAATGTAGATTCTGATGCGGTAGGTCTGGGTGGGGCCCTGATTCTGCATTTTCAGCAAGCTCCCACGTGACATGGATGCTGCTGGCCTGAGGATCACATTTTGAAGGAGCAAAAGTTTGGAAACTTCCCTGGACAGATGTGGAGACCTGGGTAAAATGCAGACTCTGTCTGGCCACCTCTTACATCCTGGCTCAGGAGCCCCCTCCTCCTGGTATCCTGGGCTGCTAGGTGGCCCTTTGGTGTCCTCGTAAAGCCATCACAATGTGGACCATGCCATGTTGTAGACAGCTGTTTGTCAGGCCTGGGCTCCTCCTGGAGGCCACCTGGGACCCTGACATCACGACCCCATTGCCCAGCATAGGGCTCAGCAGAGGGCACCCATCACCAGTGCTCACCAGACTGAAATGGTTTCTGTGCCCCCTGCTTGGCCACTGCAGCCACGTGTCACTTCACCCTCACTTTTCTTATCATTCAAGTGGGCACAAAAATAGGCAACCCACATTGCCTACCCACCAGCTGGGGGTACAAATGAGGTCATGCTGCACATTCCTCTCTTTTACCCACTTTGGTATTAAGGTATAACTCACACAGAGTGCAAGGCACAAATTGTTTGATGCAATTTGACATATGTGTACACCTGTCTTCACTGTCTCCTGCTGCCATCACACCATGCCACAGACCCTGTGGCTTAAAAAAGGAAATTGATTTTCTCATAGATCTGGAGCCTGGAAGTCCAAGATCAAGGTGCTTGCTGATTTGGTTCCTGGTAAGAACTCTCTTCCTGGCTTCCAGTTGGCTGCCTCTTCACTGTGTCATCACATGGCCTCTCCTTGGTGCGTATGTGCAGAAAGAGACAGAGAGAGACAGAGAAAGAAAGAGAGAGACAGAGTAGAGAGAGAGAGAGAGACGGAGAGAGAGAGAGAAAGAAAAAGACAGAGACAGAGAAAAAAGAGAGAGACAGAGAGACAGAGACACACAAAGAAACACAGAGAGAGGGAGAGACAGAGAGAGACAGAGACATAGAGAGGCCAGAGAGAGACAGAGAGAAAGAGACAGAGAGACAAAGAGAGAAAAAAGAGTGAGCGCATGCACCCGCGCGTGAAAGAAACAGAGACAGAGAGACAGAAAAAGACAGAGAGATAGAGAAAACTCTCTGGGATCTCTTCTTATGAGGACACCAATCTTGTTATGACCTCATTTAACCCCAGTTACCTCCCAAAGGCCTTATTTCCAAATACAGCGGCACTGGGGACTAGGGCTTCATCGTATGCCCTTGGGGCAACACAATTCAGTCCATAGAAATACCCATACAACCACCGCCAGATGGAGACAAGAATATTTCAGGAGCTTTGGCAGTCTCCTTGATGCCCCTTATGTTTTGGTCAACATTCCTCCTCCCAAAGGAAACCACCTTCTAACTCCTATCATCGTAGATTAGCTTTGCCAGTTCTTGAATTTCGTATAAGTAGAAGCAACCATTATGCACTCTCTTTTGTGTGTCTGGATTCTTTCCATCCACATTCCATGTTGTCCCATGTTTCTCTTCCTGCTTCTCTTCCTCCTCCTCCTGGTTCTTGTTCTTTATTTTTCTGAGTCTTATTCCATTATATGGATAAACCGCAGTTTATTTTTCTTCCACCTCCTGGTGGGCATTTGAGTCATTTTCAACTTTAGGCTATAATGTTTATGCTTACTATGTCCCTGAATATGAATATTCTGATAAGTCCTTTGGTGAAAACACATTTTTTTTCTGTATATATACATGTACGATGATCCAGATACGAAATTCTTGGGTCATCATCTATGCATTCAGCCTTTATGGCTACCACTGAACCGTCTTCCCAAGTGGTTGAGCCAAGGTGCTCCGTGACCAGTGAGTATGAGACTTCCAGTTGCTCTGTGTCTCACCCAACACTTGATGATATCAGTCCTTTGACTTCAGCCATCTGGAGAACATGTGCTGATACGTCGTGTGGTTTATTTCTATTTATTTCCTTTTTAATATTGTGTCTTTAATTTTTTTAAAAAGATTTTATTTATTTATTTGAGAGAGAAAGAGAGAGAACATGAGCAGTGGGGAGGGGCAGAGGGACAAGCAGGCTCCCTGCTAGCATGGAGCCTGACTTGGGGCTCGATCCCAGGAACCCAAGATCATGACCTGAGCCAAAGCCAGATGCTTAACTGACTGAGCTACCCAGGCACACCTATGTCTTTAATTTTAATTCCAGTATACTCAGCACACAGTGTTACATTACTTTCAGGTGTACAACATAGTGACTCAACATCACTATATGTGACTTAGTCATTATGGCTTAAATTTCCATTTTCCTGTTGATGCAACGATGCTGAGCCATTCTCAAACGCTTAGTGAACATTTGGAAGGTCTTCTTTTTTGAAACCAAAGCCTCTTAAATGTTCCAATGTATCAACCAAACCTGCACCTGCTAGATTTGCCAGGAAGCTTTACCTGTCCATCTGCTCTCTTGAGGCGCCCTCCTTTGTCAGCGAGTGGGTCATTCCTGCTTCTGAAGCGGGGCAATGAACTAGAGCCTGGTCTGTAAAGTTTCAGTTCCCCACAAGGTGGCACTGTTGAACGCTAGGGTGGCACAGCCTGGTGCACTCCTTTTGTCTGCTTTGAGGATGCTCTTCAGACCCCTGCCCAGATGACAGGGCTGCTCCATGCGCGAGGTCTCAGGCGAAGTCTTTTAGAGATCACAGTTGCTCCACAGCTCCTTAAAGGGCTTCAGCTAGAGGGTCCACTGGCTTCAGCCATCACCCCTTTCCCCAAACACTTGAATACTATTGTGGGGGCTCCATCACTAGCCCAGACTCTTTCCTCCTTCCCAGCGGACTTGCAGGGCTCTCTTGAGGTTCTCACCAGCCAGTTTGCTTCTTCCAGGACCTCCCCAGTCTCGCAGAGAAGTTCCTGGGGAATTGTGAAAGGAAATGAGTCTGGCCTCCCTCCTTTTCCTATCAGGAGTCCCTTTCACACTTGCTCCTGAGCAATGGCTGTCCATCACCTTAGCTGGAGGGACCATGAATATGGCTCTTCTATGATCCACAAGTTTCCCTCGGGGTGACTTACTGTGTTCACTTAGGGAATTGGCTGGCAGGCTCTTTCAATGAAAATAAAATTATCATAAGTTCTGCTCCACCAAGAATCTCATTGCAAATATTTACTCCACAGGGGTGGTATCTGGGTTAGAGATTGTGGATTAAAGCACATGAGATGCTTGGCTTTGAAAGGTGGGTGAGAGGCCTGGGTTTGGGGAATGACCTAGAGCATCTGGCTGCTAGGTGTTGACAGGTAGCTTGAGGGCTGTGGATGTGGGTGAGCATGCCCAGGAGGACGGGTGCAGAGAAGAGGAACAGACCAGGACTGAATCCCAAGACCAGGGCAGAGAAGGCAGAGGAGGCTGAAATGCAGATGGAGCGTCCCTCATTGGCCCACCAGGAGACAACATGACTGACCTCGCAGCTGGGTGGGGGAAGAGAGGGTAGGGTGGGTGTGGGAGCTGCGTGGGGGGACACGCGGCCAGATGTGCACTGTAGAAAGTCCCCCTTGCTGCTCTGCAGAATGGACCACAGAGGCACTAGATGGGATGCTGGGAGATAGCTGGGGTCTGCAGGGAGGAGATGAGGGAACATGGGCTTGGGGCTGTGGTGTCTGGGGAGTTAGGTCGATAGGAGGGGTTGGAGATGATGGGGCAGGGGGACAGGGTACAAAAGGAATAATGAGCTTGTCCTGGCCCTCCACCTAGTATTAGTGGCCCTCTGCCTGTTGGGGAAGATGAAAGGGAACCAGGGGGCTGGGCAGAGGTGCAAAGTCATGAGGCTGAGTTTGGACATGTGGAGCTCAAGGGGTCTTGCAGCTATCCAAGTGGGGGTGTTGCTATGGGCTGAACTGTGTCCCCCCAAATTTACATATTAAAGTCCTAATCCCCTGGACTGCAGAATGAGACTGTATTTAGAGATGGGGTTTTAAAAGTGATGATAATTTACAATGAGTCCATTAGACCAGACCCTATTCTGATCTGGCTGGTGTCCTTATAAGAGGAGAAAATTTGGACACACAGAGACATGAGGAGTGCATGCACAGAGGAAGGATGGACACAGTGAGTAGATGGCCATCTGCAAGCCAAGGAGAGAGGCCCAAACGGCCCACACCTTGATCTTAGGCCTCCAGCCTCCAGAACTGTGAGACAATACATTTGTGTTGTTTAAGGCACTCAAGTTGGTGGTATTTGTTACAGCAGCCTGAGCTGACTGATGCAGACACCAAGGAGGCTGCAGCCCTGGCTCAGGGAGGCTGTGTCTGACAAGTGGTAAGAGCAGCAGATGGGGCCCAACAGCCCTCACCCACTCTTCCCCATCACTCCAAGCCCAGCCCACAACACCTGCCTCAGCTCTCCGAGCATCAGAAGGCTTCCAGTGAGGCTGCCCTGGAGACTTATGAAAGGAGCAGTCTGTAGCTGGAGGCTTGACTCAGAGGCACCTTACTGCCCGTGTCACCCTTCAGCGCCCATGGTGCCAGATTACACTCACCTCCCAGGGCCCATGTCTGCACTCTTCACAGACCTCACGATGGCATCTCATGAATATTTGCTGAGCTGCTCAGATATGCTGTGGAGAGAACAAATAATAAAGGAGAGAGAGAGAGAGAGAGAGAGAGAAAGGACCTCCCCCCCTGCATTTGCATCTCCCCCAGACAGGACAGAGTCAAGGATGCTGGTACGAGGGGAATCTGGTTTGAGAGCGCAAGCTTTTCCAGGGGGATAAAGGGAACAGCTTCCTGTATAATGAGATTGACTCTTAAATTGAACGTGCTAGCACTTGAGCTGTGGTTCAGACTCCCCTGCTGTGCGTTTATTCCCAAGGCTCTAACATTAAGACATCGTACATACAAGCTGGGAGCATTCAATTAGGTTTTCTGTTATTAATCAGTCAATTAAGTCCCAATCTCTGGGATATACATTTTCACTCTTAAAGAGGTGAGAAGCATGCCAGGGCCCCCAGTCTGGCTTGGAATGCCAGCATGGTGTGGAGGGAGAGGCCAGGGACCTGGGGATGCCTGCTGGGAGAGGAGAGAGAATGGGGTGGGGTAGCAATGGGTGGTGTGGGTGTTTGGTTTCTAGAGGCTTCTCAGAGGGGGACAGTTTGGGGTTTTCTTGTGGGGGAAACACCAGCTAGAAACCAGGCAGAAGAAGGATTGCTGCTGAATCTGGCAAACTTCGGAAGGAGGTCTGGTGGGGGAAATATAACTTTGCTGCCCTGAGCCTCAGTGTTCCCACCTGTAAAATTGGAAATTCTTATCCCATTCTTTTTTTTTAGATTTATTTATTTATTTGTGGGGGAGGGGCAGAGGGAGAAGGAGAATCTCCAGCAGACTCCCCACTGAGCAGGTATCCTATCCCGGGGCTCGATCTCATGACTCTGAGATCATGACCTGAGCCGAGACCAAGAGTCGGACACTTAACTCCCTGAGCCACCCAGGCACCCCTGTTAGCCTTAGTTTTGATTTCTTCCTCTTTCATGAGATGCAAGGCCAAGAGGATAATGGATATGGAAACCTTTTGTAGGCTAGCCCATGCTGGAGGGGGCATAAAGGCATAGTGGTCAAGACAGACAAAATAATGACATTTATGTATAAATACAATGAGGACAGGGATAGTCCCCTTGAATGTGCAAAATCATTACATAGGCTGAGTGGCTAATAAGTGCCTGTATTTCATGTATTAATTTCTTTGGATGGTTCCAAACAGACAAAGGGAAGAGAACATTTTTACCCTAGATAATACTTCTGAGCCTGCTCTAAGAGATGGTCCTGCAGAATCACAGCATGCCAAAATATGATCAGACTGAAATAAGTGGACTAGATTGAGGGAGGAGGGGAGGATAAAGAGAGGGTCCTAAAATCTTTTCATTATGAACTCAAATTTTATTTATATTCATAATGAGTACCAAGCTGAAGAAAGCTGTCAATCTGTCGATGACAGTGGGTTCTTAAAGGAAAGAGATAAGAACAGCTAATAATTAGTACATAAATCAATTGCAAGGAAGTGTTTGGATTTGTGATTAGCATACAAGTAATTTGTTGTTTGACATTTTTGAAATTAAGTGTTGGTGTAATTAGCACATAAATCATTTGCACATGGGTGTTCCTGAAGTGTCTGGTGTGTAATTAGACATAAATCATTTGTATTTGGGGGTTTCTAAGGTGTTTGGTATATCATTAGCACATAAATCCTTTGTACATTAGTGTTTTTAAAGTGTTTGTTGTGTAATTAGCACATGAATTATTTGCAAATACGCATTTCAAATTATTTGCTGTGCATGAAAATCATCATCGGTGCACAGAATTTTCTAAAGTACTTAGTGGGCAGTGAACACATATTTAATTTGTAATTGAGGGTCTCTAAAGTGTCTTTTGTAATTAGCATATATACAAGTTGTATATGTGTATGTTTAAGTTGTTTGATTTGTACTTAGCACACAGATCATTTTGTGAATGAGCTCTCTTAAGAGACTTATAATTTGCATAGAAATCATTTATCAATGGGTGTTTCTAGAGTACTTGATTTATAATTAACATATATGCAATTTGTAGATGGGTCTTTAATAACTGCTTGAAAAAAGTTCTTCCTCTCTTAAGAGATACTCTTTTATCCTGTTTACATTTGCTGAGCAAGCTTAATTGCTCTTGTAGAAAGAAAGAATTTATGTGTTGCTGAATTTTTATGCCTTCTCGATCACTGAAAGTTCAGAATGAATATCTCTATTCTCAAAATGCTTCGTGAGAGTCTGCTGTTGGTTTGTATGAGACTAAAAGCCTGATGCCTTCCTAGAGATTCTGGTAAAATCTCAAGGCCCCTTTCATTGAGTTGGAGGTGTCTCATGTGTTCCAGGAGATCATAAAGTGTCCTGTCTTGGACACAATAGTGAGGGTCTGATGTAAATAATCACGGGTGACACCAATTTATGAATAAATATCAATTTTATTCTGATAAGAAGCCCAATTATCCCAAAATGAATATGAAGGAAATAGAAAAGAGGTTTAAAATTTTGAGCATATAGTGGGTGCCAGGAATCACCCAAATTGTACTATGGGACAAATCTCAATTAATTATAATAACCATCTGAAAGGGGGTCATGATAGCTTCAGCATTCATCAAAGATGTAACAGAAAGAAACATCCCAGAGTTTAAAAAATCTTGAGAATGAGTCTTGAAAAGCATCATCACATTATAGATAACATAATAAAAAGACGACCATAGCTAGATGGGTTCTGGCTTTGAATCTCAAAGGTAAACTAAAAATCCTATAAAAATTTAGACAGGAAACATTAAACATTAAAAGAATCATTTTACCTTCAAAAGACTGAGATTTCTTTTCTGCAAAAATAAAGTTCCCTGGAAAGGAATAGTAAAAGGATAAAAGTTGTGGCCCAAGAATTTTATACCCAGCCAAGCTGTTTTTAGTGTATGAAAGCAACAGAAAAAAAATTCTCACACATTTAAAGATTTGGAAGACAAACAAACAAACATATTCTCATCTACCCTTCTTCTTTTTTTAAAATTTTATTTAAGTAATCTCCACACCCCACATGGGCTTGAACTCACGTCCCTGAGTTCAAGTGGTGCACGCTCCACCAATTGAGCCAGCCAGGTGCCCCTCATCTGCCCTTCTTGAAAAAAAAATTACTTAGAGTTGTTCCAGCCTACAAATGGACAAATCAAAATTCAGAACTCAAGAATGACTAAATGATGATCCAAAAGCTTTTGCACCTAAACCGTTTCTTGGTTTGGATCCAGCAAGAGATTCCGTCTGAATAGTGCAGTGAATAGTATGGCTTAGTGTGTGGCCCTGGAGAGAAAGAAAGGAAATACAACTGAGGGAGCTTCTCTATGGCTGACTTCTCCCCTGGAACAGGAACAGGTGGGTGGTGGTGCAGAGTCCAGCTGGATTCCTGAGGTCAGGTCCAAACTCCTCCACCTCAGTTTCCCCACCTACCAGAAAGCCAGAAATAAACAAAATAGGGTACCTCCAGTCACAAGAGACTCCCCACCACCCAGTATTCAGAAAGGCTTGCAGACTATGTAATTAAGTGCCCATGCTTTGCCAAATCATTTGTAGTGGGGATTCCCAACCTTCAGTTCATAATCCAGCTGGCACTCTCTGTATCAGCAATGCTATAATCTGCTTAAGACTTTTCCTTAAATAAATAAATGCGTTTATTTAACGAACACATGTATTTTATATCTCATTTAATTTATAGCAATTTTTATGAAATAAAATAAAATGATTATAATTAAATTATTTATTTTTAAAAGATTTTATGTATGTATGTATGTATTTATTTATTTATAGCGTGAGCAGGGGAAGGGGCAGAGGGGGAGAGAGAGGGAATATCAAGCAGACTGCACACCGAGCATGGAGCCTGACTCTGGGCTCAATCTCACAACCCTGAAATCATGACCTGAGCCAAAATCAAGAGTTGGACACTTAACCGACTGAGCCGCCCAGGTGCCCCACTACAATTAAATTACTAAAATGAAATAATATAATGCAATTTTAATATTTTCTTTATAAAACATACTGATTCCAAAAGCTAATTTATGTGACCACTTGAAATGGAAAGCCCTCATCACCAGCCATAAATAGAAGGCAACCACAAGTATAAAAGCAGTGACAACATTGAATTTTGCCCTTAATAGGATATACAGTGTTTTGCTATTGTTAGTTTGCATTTATTTTATCTCTCTTTTCCATTTTAAATGCAGCTCTGAAATGGGATGTAGTTTATAATGAATGGCCTTTCACAATGAATTGGGACCCTTTTTCTTTCTTAGGGGTATGCAAAGATAACGATGTATCTTACGGTCAAGGTACCCTTGAGTGGGTACACAAGAATACAGTAATACCATGCTATTATAGGTGGCTGGTCAGATGCCACGTCTTGTTCAAAGTTCTGTGTTTGAAGCCTGCTTGCTGCTAAAAAGGGAGATTAGCAAGTGCTAGACAGGTTAAAAACAGCAGTAAGATCAAAAGGGATTTGTGGAAGGCCTCTCTCATTCCCTACATCCGCCCCAGCCCCAGAAGCAGCTCCTCACATGCTCAGGGAGGAGCAAGGACGTATAGAATTCTTAACCAAGCTTTCTCCCAGCCGACTGTCCTTAAAAGAACGTGCAAAGTTTAGCTGGTCATCGCCCCAGTCTCACCACCAAGCCAAATTTGCCCAAATGGGAGCAGATTGTCTCCAAGCCTCCAGGAGCAGGATGTGTCTGTATACCTTTAAAGTAGAACACAACTGGGGCTCAAGGATCTCTTTAGTGGTGTCAGCAAAGAAGTCCAGGCTCAAGGAGGCTTTCTGGGCCATTGCTGGATTGGAACAGAGCCCTGGACACTTAGGTCCTCCTTCACCCTGTGCTCACTGCTCCCTGGACACATGAATAATTCATAAAACATAACCATTGTGTCTCAGACCTTGTCAGCAACGGTGGTGGAAACATTGACGTGGGGCGGGGATGGTGGCGGGGCACTCACTGGGAGAGGGCGTGAAACCACATGGCATGCTCTCCGTCCACACCAGCAAAGCTTCAGAGAGAGGCACAAAAGCTACTTTTACTACTCAAGAAGTTGAGAAGTTGTTTTATAATATAAAACTGGCATTGGATGGCCTGAGTCATTGGGCTTTATTTAAATCAAGAGAGATCAATTGGTTGCCCAGCGGTAGATATTAGGTGACATCTAACTGTTAGTCTTTTGTCTGGGATCCTTAAATGACCCAAAGTTAATGTTTCTCTCTCTCTCTCTCGATATAGACACATATATATGTATTGAATATACATTGAATATATATAGTCAAACTAATATATATTGAATAAATAGAAATTGGATATATGTTCAATAATATATATTGAATAACCAAATATACACTAAATATATATAATGAATGATTGAATATAATACAGTGATAGTGTAAATGAAGAACTGAATAATTTTGATATATTTTCAATTACTCATCTACATATTCATATCATGATGCTGTATGCTATACATTATATATCACCCACACAAAGGGAGTGGAGAGTTAAAAGCAAATTCCACAAGGTCAACAGAAACGATGTTCTTAGCTGGATTCTGATTGATTATCTCCACTCCATACTTTTCTCTTTCCCAAATGTTTTGCCATGAGTGTTTATTGATTTTAGAATCAGGAAAAAAAGGGCAAACATAAGAATTTATGTTATTTACATACCTAGCAATCTTAAGATGTTTAAAATAAAAAAAGCTCCATAACCAAAGGCTGGTTACTACTGGATGACAGGTTGGAGGAGATTTTTATGTTTTTCCCACTTTTTTAGCATATTTCAAAAATTCCGTTCTAAACCCCAGATTCATTTGGTAATGACAATGATATCGTTATTTTCAAAGGGAACCAAAATAGCTGGATTCAGCTTATCTGCAAGTACTCTACCCCAGACTTTGCAGTTATAGGGACAGATTATATATATACAGTGTATGGTATGTATATAAGTGTGTGTATGTCTACGCACACATATATGTGTTAGTTTAGTTTGAATGGGATTGTATAATCTACGACAGGAAGAGTCCCAATTAATACGCTATCGTACCCAGACTGGACTGTATCTCATTCCAGCACTCCTGTTCATCCCTAGGTCCCTCTCAGCTTGAACTGGAAAGTCCCTTAATGCAAGCCATTTTTAATGGTTTTGCTACCAAACTGGCTTTCTAAGGAAACAGTCCCAGAAGGTCAACAGAGTGAGAGCAGCCTAGAGTGAGTCTGGGAGGGGAGCTTTCCAGATTAAGTTACAGCTGCAGGGGAAAGTGGACTGAGCATGTTTTCTAAATAAGCCTCGACACAGCCTAACCGAACATCCCTGCTTTATTTCTCCTTGTTAGCTCTGACCTCTCTCCCCTCACCCAGAGCTGGGCCATGCACTCAAGCTTAATTTGTCCAAATAAAACCCGACTGTTTTGCAAGCCCGGGTGAAAGAGACATATTTGAATACATCTTTAAAGCCAAATATTATCTACACACACATACAGAGTGGGAATTCTCTTGTTGCTCTATGAGCCTCATTTGAAAAAGAACAGCAGGAGGGGTGATTTTATTTCAGGGCTGATTCCCTGGCTGTGTGGCTTTAGGTAAATTCCTTTCTTTCCTTGTGCTTCTCAAATGGGTCAAAATGATCTATAAGTGTTCCCTTCTAGCACTGGCATTTTTGATTATTTATGAGAAATGAGGGGACCCATAGGCATGCTAAACGCTCCTGCATGCATGCACATACTTCATCCTACCACTTCATTCATTCATTCAACCATTCATTCAGTCAGTCCGTCAGTTTGACCCTTGAGTGAACAGCAAGGTGGTGAGGTAAAAGGGCAAGTATAATCAGACAGACCTGTATTCAAATCCCTGTTCTGTAACCTTGGACAGCTCCCACAAAATCCTAGGTCCTCTGTTACCTGCTCTGCAAGTAGGTAGAGCACCACCCACTAGCACTGGGGAGAGATGATCCATGCAGAGGGCCCATCGGAGGGTCTGGTACCAAATAAGAGCCAAGATGACACCAATTTCGGAGACCCTCTTCACATTTTTTTCTTTTACCCAAACTTTGCTATACGAGGACTTTTGCTCTCAGCCAACATGAAGTCACAGGGCCTGGATTTACCCTTCCATCAGAAAACAAATAAAAATCATATGAAACAATGATTTTCAAGACAGTGGACACCAGCCAACAAAGAACAGTGGTCCCAGAGATATGGCAAGCCCTCTAGGGGAGCCTTACAATTACCCCAGCTTATTGCTTGGGGAGAGATTCCAAGCCATGGCACAGAGAGGGGGAACCCCAAGGAGATTGGGGGTGTTCCTGAGTTGCAGAGATGGGGCTGGGTGTCCAGGAGGCCAAGAAAGCTACAGCTTGCAGAGCAGCAGACCAGACAGGAGAAGGTTAAAAATAAAAAGAGCTACAGAGATTTACAGAGGATTATCCTCCAGTATTTGGCCGAATCCCTATCAGCACATGCTCATGAGTAAATGACCTGAGGAGAAGGCAAGTATACTGAAGGCGCATCCAGGAATAACCCCTGTCTGCTCAGGCAGACCTCTCAGAAGGGTATTGCCTTGGTAGTGGGCAATAATTAGTCTCAAACCAAACACTTCTTGGGTCCCACATGACAAAGCTTACAAGCAAGACCTCAAAGGATCAAACTCTTTCCAAGTTACTTAAGTGCATCCAGGAAAAAAGCCTCAGCAAAATTGATAGAAATAACAAAAATATCCAGCCATTGCAAGGGTAAAATTCACAATAGCTGGCCCATGATCCAAATATTATCAGGCATGCAAAGAAGTAGGAACATATAGCTCATAATGAGGAGGGAAATCAATCAGTTGAAACTGACCCTGAAATGACAAGAACATTAAAAGGGCTTTTGTAATTATATTTCATATATGCTCAATAACCTAGAGGGGAGAGTGAGCACATTAAGTGGAGACATGAAAGATATTTAAACGAATCCAGAAATGAAAAAATATGTCTGGGATGAAAAATAGACTGGTTGGCATTAACAGCAGCTTAGACATTGCAGCAGAAAATATTAGTGAACATGAAGACACAGAAATTAAAAAAAACTATTTAAGTCAAACACAGAGAAAAAGAGAATTTAAAAATGGAATGGAGCACTGGCAAGCTGCGGAGAAACTTCAAGAAACCCAATATCCATGTACTTGGAAGCTCTGATGGAAGGCAGGAGACAGAAGACCTTTGAAGAAATTATGACTGAACATCTTCCACAGTGAAGCAGTCTCTTTAAAGTATGGAAAGAAAATAAAAATGCGTCTACAGTTCTATGTCCAGGGAAAATATTTTTCAAAAACAAAGGGGAATGTTTTCCAAAGAAGGACGCATGAAAGCCGAAACAATTTCTCCATGAGAAATGTTAAACGAAGCCCTGTCACCAGAGGGGAATATGGGGGTGGCAGGGCTTCGTTTAATATTCTTAATATGAAATTCTTATATTATAAATTCTTATATTATAAATTCTTAATATGAAAGAAAGAGCACCAGCAATGGCCACTGCATAGAACAAAATCTTTACAACCTTGGGTTAGGCAAAGCGTAATTGAAACAATACTCAAATCATGATCCCATAAAAGAAAATGTTACTACATTGGACCTTATAAAAATTAAGAACTGCTCTTTGAAAAACCAATGCTAAGGGAATGTATGTATACACAGACTGGAAGAAAATATTTGCACAAGATGCATCTGATAAAGTGCTTTTATCTAGCATATACAAAAAACTCTCAAAGGTCAATAATAAGAAAATGAAAAACCTGATTGAAAAATGGGCACCTGCTCAAAACCAATGCTACAGTTACTTCCAAAGAAAAATTCTGGTTAGCAAAATGGACCAAAAAAGGTTGTTCAGGCATGTAAGCAGAGAGGCTATACAGGTGACAAATAAGCACATGAAAAGATGCTTGACATTGTTCATCATCAAGAGAATGCAAATTCAAATCACAATGAGATACCACTGCATGCCTATTGGAAAATCCAAAATTTCAAAGGTTGTTCCTACCAGGTGTTGGTGAGGCATGGAGAAACTGGAATTCTCATCTCCTGCTGTTAGGAATAGAAATAGCACAGCCTCTTCAGAAAATGGTTTGCAGTTCAAAAAAAAATTTTTTTTAAATATTTTTTCTATTTATTTATTTATTTATTTAATTTTTTGATGTAGTGTTCCATGATTCATTGTTTGCGTATAACACCCAGTGCTCCATTCAGTACGTGCCCTCCTTAATACCCATCACCAGGCTAACCCATCCCCCCACGTCCCTCCCCTCCAGAACCCTCAGTTTGTTTCTCACAGTCCATAGTCTCTCATGGTTCGTCTCCCCCTCCGATTTCCCCGCCTTCATTTTTCCCTTCCTACTATCTTCTTCTTTTTTTTAAACATATAATGTATTATTTGTTTCAAAGGTATGGGTCTGTGATTCATCAGTCTTACACAATTCACAGTGCTCACCATAGCACATACCCTCCCCAATGTCCATCACCCAGCTACCGCATCCCTCCCACCCCCCACCACTCCAGCAACCCTCAGTTTGTTTCCTGAGATTAAGAATTCCTCATATCCGTTGATGGACATCTTGGCTCTTTCCACAGTTTGGCTATTGTGGACATTGCTGCTATAAACGTTGGGGTGCAGGTGCCCCTTTGGATCACTACATTTGTATCTTTGGGGTAAATACCCAGTAGTGCAATTGCTGGGTCGTACGGTAGCTCTATTTTCAACTCTTTGAGGACCCTCCATACTGTTTTCCAGAGTGGTTGCACCAGCTTGCATTCCCACCAACAGTGTAGGAAGGTTCCCCTTTCTCCACGGCCAACAGACATGAAAAAGTGTTCAACATTGCTTGGCGTCAGGGAAATCCAAATCAAAACCTCAATGAGATACCACCTCACACCAGTCAGGATGGCTAAAATTAACAAGTCAGGAAACGACAGATGTTGGCGAGGATGCGGAGAAAGGGGAACCCTCAAAAAATTTTTAAAAACATACCGCTACCAGATAATCAAGCCATTCCACTCCAAGATAACTGAAAGCGTTCGTCCATACAAAGAGTACACCAACGTTCACAGCTCAAAACTGTCATAGCTCAAACCTGAAAGCAATCTAACTAACATTCCCCAGCAGGCTCATGGATCAGCAGATAGATGCTCTTATACAACAGAATACTACTTAGCAATAAAAAGGAATGAACTATTGATACTTGCTAAACATTGGATGAACCTCTAGGGTATTATGCCGAGTGAAAGAAGCCAGACACAAAAGATTACATGTTGTATGATTCCATTCATACAGAATTCTAGAAGAGGCAAAGGAACCTGTCGTGACAGAAAGCAGATCAGGGGTTGCCTGGGATGGAGGGCGGTGGGAGTGGAGGCTGAAAGCAGAGAGAGATTACAAAGTGGCCCGAGGAGATTTCTGGGGGTAATTGGTATGTTCATGATCTCGAGGGTGGTGATGGTTTTATGGTGTATACATATGTCAAAATCAATGAAATAAGAAAGTATTAGAAAAGTAAACATAATCACAGACTCGGGCTCCTGGCAAGTTGCACCCACTGTCAGCTCTTGAGCATGGGGACTACACCAATTCTCCTTCTTCCAAGCATTTGTGGCGCGGGAGGCCGTGGGGACAGCCTTGACCGTTCACCTGGCGTAGATCTGAGTTCAAGTCCCCACCCTACCTCATGCTGGCCATGAGAATCAAACAAGTTACTTAAATTCTTGGGGCCTCAGTTTCCCTTTCTGTAAAGTGGGCACATGAGCAGACACCCAGATGTTTATTATTGCTGCTGTAATGATCAGTCCACATGTCCAGCCTCGCCCTGGCGGACAGTGGGAGCTCTCTGTGTTCGTTTCATTGTCCCCACGTGAAGAGTGCCGTCATGCGCCATCTGGCACGGAGCCACTCACAGGTGACCAGAGGCCACTTCTCAAATCCCAGAGACTCCCTCTCAGCCTGCTGTGGTCCACAGTGGGCGTGTAGGACTGAGCAGTGCCCCCTCCCTAGTCGCTGCCCACAGCCCGGCGCGGGGAGGTGCCGCCATGGCTGTCCCTCGCTGCTTCTGTCCTTTGGGGAGAGACCCCTTCTCTCCTGGGCTGCCCAGCCTGTCCTGCTTCTGAGGCAGGGGCTTAGGGAGGTGTAGATGGGTAGCAAGGGTTTGGCTCTTAGGAGGAAGAAATGAGAAAATACATGGGTAGTGCTTAGTAAAGAGCTGTCACTGTTACCAACACTGCACTTAGGACGGTGAGTTCTGGAGGGCAGCTCTGGGGCTGGCGATTGCTCCCCACCCTCTTCCCTGTTCCCAACACATTGCCTGCAGGTGCTAAGTGCTGAGTTCCTATTTAACAAATGAATGAACGAAGGAAGGAACGCAGACCTGATTTTACAAAGGTGCTGACTGTCTCACCACCCTCACCAGGACCCCAGGCTGCCCCCAGATCCCTTCCCTCCTGTCATACACCTATTGGGAACATTGGCTAATACCCTTAATTAGAAGGGCTATCTCAGCAGATCTGTGCAGCAGCAGCCCCTCTGTCCTTGTCCCCGGCTGGCTCATCTGGAGAATGGAATGACCCTTGAGCAGCCAAGGTGGCCTCTTGGTAATAGTTCCAGCCTGGAGAATAAGGAAGCTGTTTGGACCCATTGGAGAGGACTTGATGGCAGAAGTGTCCATGAGGGAAGATGGGCCGGGGGTGGCAGGAGGCCCAGGCTTGTGGACAGAAGGAGGAGGGACAGAGGTGGGAGGGAGAAGGACAGGGAGAGATGTGGTGGCAGAGTCAAAAACGTCAGGACTCTTCACATTGGCTGAGCCTTTGCACATGCTGTTCCCTCTGCCTGGAACCTTATTCTGCCATTGCCCCATGGTCCTGAGGTCACAGCCCTGGTGTCACCTCTTCACTCCAGCTCCTTCTTCCTGCTCCCCATATCTGTCTCCCTCCCCTGCCTATTTCTTTCCCTATCATTTATTCCTTTCTAGGGAACCACATACTCGCTTTTGTTTCCCTTGCAACTTGCTTTGGCCATAGCATAAATGTACCCTTATTTGCTCACTGGTCTTTTACTGGGGTTTTCAACTTTCAGCCAAGGTAACATCCCTATGTGTACATCTTTGGCCGCTGCCCAGTGACTTCCTTAGGAAAAAAAGTTGCTGGTGGTGGGATGGCTGAATCATAGCTACCCAGCATCTTTTGGACATGGTTCCTTGTGAATTAATAGCAGCCACTCAAACCAGAGGAGGTCAGTTGAGGTGTTTTGTGTAAACTTCAACCAACCCTGCTTTGACTTGCCATATTGTTAGAAAGAAATGTGGTCCAAACCTGGTGTCATGGTGTTGGATTTGAACAATGACCCCAAACCTTCAGTACCCCCTGCATCCTGCATCCTTGTCCTTTACCACTTGACCTTGTAGAACCCTCCCAACACTTACTCTGGACCACCCACGTGGCATGCTTTGGCCAATAAGATGTCAGCACAGGGGATACAAAGGCTTGAAATACACTCATATGGCTGTGCTTGCTCTCTCCTGCCCCCTGTGGTCACTGGGGGGAAGTACATGTAGAAACCAGCCTTCTGGAGGATGAGAGACCTGTGGAGCAGAGCTGAGATGCCCGACTTACCCCAACTGAGGCCAGCCTAGATCAGCCAACAGCCAGCCAAACCCCAGACATGTGTGTGATCCCAGCTGAGACCAGCGGAGCCACCTGGCTCACCGCCCTAGATGCATGAACAATACAAGCTCATCATTGTAAGCAGCTGAGACTATTTGTCACACAGCATTTAGTATGTCAATAGATAACTGATACACCAGGCATGGCAGTGAACCAATTTATTTAGAATCTCACTGCTTTACCAATACCAGGGGCTTTTGCAGTGACCCCGTGCACAGCTGGATACACTCTGGAATAACTCAGTTGGTATGGGCATTTGTAAAAATTTTGATTCTGCTCCTGAACTGAGGGGACTCACCTCTGCTTCTAGGATGAGGCAGAGCACAGAGTAAGATTTTGAAGGAGAGAGGAGGTCAGAGGTCCTTAAAGGAATATAAAAGTGATGGATGACTTCAGGTCCGTGAGCACTGAATTATGTGTTAGAGGACAGCCCAGCCTTGTCTCCAGCCCTTGTCCACACATATACACACTCATCTATTCTGCCCCGGTCAAGTTAACTGTGCAGGAGCATTTGCTCCTTCTGCAAGGCTCCAGGGATCAGCATTGGGATATTTCACAAGGCTTAGGTTTCAGCTCAATAGCTATGAGAGTGAATGAGCTCCCCATCATTAGAGTCACACAAATAAAAAACAGATCAAACATCTCTCTGTTGAGGAAGCTGAACAACAAGTGGAGGTGGAGGGAGGATGAGATGATTAGTCTCCCAAATGTCAGCCCAGGATCTGAGCTGATATCATCAGATCATGATAGGGGAGAGGATATTGAATTGCGTGTTCTGAGCTATGTCATCCAGGCTTACCTTGCACGGTTAGGGATTTCTGATGAGAGAGAGCTGAGAAAGTCACCTATAAAGGCAAGTGTTAACCTTGAAATAGACGTGCATGGGAATTGACCATGTTAGTGACTGGTGTGAAGGGCAAAGCATGACAGAGAGGGCAGATTCACCGGCCACCGCTCTGCAGAAAGCTTGCGTGGTACGGTGAAGCGGCCAGTTTCTGAGATGAGATCGCAGTGTGGACCCAGGCATGCTACTGATGTCCAGCGGGGCTTAGGGCCGGCCTTCCTTCCTTCCCTTTGTGCAGTGGCGATATCAGCACCTGGATGGCGGTCCTCAGCCCCAGCCTGAGTTTTGGTCCCGGGGGTGCTAGCCTCCGTACCTCTTGGCTTGCTGGACCCCCTGGCGAACCTCTTCCTTGCTGTGTGCTCCCTTCTCTAAATGCTTCCATGGAGAAAGTCCCCAGATTGGTCCACACTCACCTCCTGGGCGAGACTCAGAGGAATCAGACAGAGAAATCAGCTTTGGGGGAAGCTGCCCGCTCTCCATTAGTCAACAACAAAACCGACAGCAAAAACTGGGCATGGATGTGGATCATCACAGTGGCCCAATGGGGGAGAAACAGCCACTGTCAGTCCCACTCCACAGGCGAGGAATTTGAGTCTGGAGATGTTGAGCCACCTGCCCAAGGTCACACAGCCAGTAAGGGGACCCATGTCTGTCCACCCTCTCAGACACCTTTGACCACTACTTACACCAACATAGCATAGACTGAGTGAGGAACGTGGCAGCTCTTGGGATGAGAACAAAAATCCCTCTCAAGCAAATCTCACCCAGAGCTTGGAACTCAGGAAGGGGGAGCTCACACTCAGCTTCCATCTTTCCCATCCAGACTCCTCCTTCTCTTCTCCAGAAGCCCTGGGTCTTGAGGTTGCCTCCAGAAGCAGTGAGGGCAGGCTGAGCTAAGTTCCAGGAACAAAACAACCCCCTGATCTCTGGGGCTTAAGATAAATGTCAATTTCTGGTCTAGGAGGCATGTTCCCACAGGTTGGCTAAGGCTCTGCTCAGCGCTGTCTTCACTCTGGGGCAGGACGAACTACAAAATTTGCAGGGCTCATTGAAAAATGAGAACGCAAACATCGCTCCAAAGTTAGTAAGAACTCAAAGATGGCCAAGTGGAGAATTAGACCAAGCGCAGGTGCTTCTGAGTGTGGAATCCTGGGTGCCCGTGCAGCTCGCACGCCTGGGAAGCTGGATCGGCTCCGGGGTCAGCCCTGGAGATGCTTCCATCCCCAGAGTAGAGGGCACGGGGGCCTGGCAAATGCTATGCTCCTCCCAGAAGTGATGCATATCACTTCCGCTTATGTCTGTTCATGCTCTTCAGTTCGGTTCCGTGTGGAAGAAGGAGACGTGAAATATTTGTACACAGCCCCACACGGCCCTTCTCCTGTGTGTGTCCCCTGCACCCCTCCTCCTGCTATTGCTTCTGTGATCCTGAGAGGTCACATCATGGCCAGGAAGGAGGTCACAGATGGGAGACGCTGCTCCCTATCCTTCCCAAAGCACGCACCCACCCACCAGTGCACCTGCACCTGCTTGGCCACGGCTTCCCTGCCATTGCTCACCCGCCCTCCACCACACTGTCTTCATCACAGTCTGGATGTTCATCACTAGGGTCTGGATGACCCCCCTATTCTAACTGCTCCTCATGCCCCCAAAGTGTACTTTCGTGACCATAACCAAAGGGCTCTTTCAAAAGGGTCATTCCCCTGTTTCAAACCTTCTAGTAACTGCCTGTCATGGATCGGTTTGCACCCCTCCAAAAAGATACGTTGAAGCCCTAACCTCTGGTACCCGTGTCTGTGACCTCATTTGGAAATAGGGTCTTTGCTGCGCTGGGGCAGGGCAGGCCCTCTGTCCAACATGACTGATGTCCTCCTAAGGCAGAAGGGACACAGACATGCATGCAGGGAGGGAACACACAGTGACAACACAGACGGAAATTGGAGTGGCGTGTGTACCCACTAAGGAGCAGCAAGGATTGCTGGCAGCACCGGGAGCTGGGAGAGAGGCACGGAACAGGTTCACCCCCAGTGCCTTCAGAGGGAGCCTGGCCCTCCTGACACCTGGAGTTTTGATGTCTAGCCTCCAGAGCTGTGAGGGACTAGATTCATGCTGTTTAAAGTCCCCCAGCTTGTGGTTCTTTGGTATGGCGACCTTGGGCGAGGAACGTATGCTCATCATCCTAAGCATCATTTCCAAATGCCCCCCCCCCCCCAGTCTGCAAGCCCCTACATGGCCTGACCCCGCCCGCTTCTTAGCCACATCCCAAACCACCCTTCCCTGAGCTCTCTGCCCTCCTGCCACGCCGGCCTCCTTCCTGCCTCCTTTTTTGCTCTTGCCATTCCCTTTGCCTGGAGTGCCTTTTTTCTGGACAAGGGTGGGTCCTTTCCATTCTTCAAGTCACTAAAATGTTCCATCCCTGAGAGGCTGTTTCTGGAGCCCTGTCCAAAGGAGCTCCTCCTGTCTCCCCATTTGCCCAGAAATGGCCATTTGTCAGCTTCCGTCAAGCACCCCAGTGATTCCCTTTCGGACATTTTTCACCATTAGTAATGATTTCTTTCTCTACTGTGGGTTGTCTGCCTCCTGAACAGGAACATAAGCTCCTTAGGCAACATGGAGGACAAACTTTAAGGTGGCCCCCATGAGCCCCACCTCCTAGTACTCACAACCTTGTGTGACACCCTCCCTTTGGGTGTGGGCAGGACCTGTGATGCCTCTAAGCCAATAGAGTGGGAGCAAAGGGGATGCCATGTCACTCCCATGGTTATGTTACATAAGACAGTAAGGACCATCTTGCTGAGATAGTCTCTCCCTTGCTGGCTTTGATGAAGCAAGCAGTCATGTTGCAAACTGTCCTATGGAGAGGCCCACGTGGCGGGGAACTGAGCACAGCCTCTAGCCAATAGCCAGCAAGGAACTGAGCTTCTCCTTCCTCAGCCTTCAAGGGACAGAATTTTGCCAGCAAGCAGGGGAGTTTGGAAGTGGGACCTTCCCCAGGCGCCTCTGGAGATAAGCCTGCGGTCCTGAGTGACATCTTTTTTTTTTTTTTTTTTCCTTTTATTTTTTATTTATTTATTTTTTTAAATTTTTTTATTGTTATGTTAATCCCCATACATTACATCATTAGTTTTAGATATAGTGTTCCATGATTCATTGTTTGTGCATAACACCCAGTGCTCCATGCAGAACGTGCCCTCCTCAATACCCATCACCAGGCTAACCCATCCTCCCACCCCCCTCCCCTCTAGAACCCTCAGTTTGTTTTTCAGGGTCCATCGTCTGAGTGACATCTTGACGACAGCCTCAGCGGAGATCCTCAAGCAGAGGACCCACCGAAGCCGGGCTGGACTCCTGACCCTCAGCATCTGCGAGCTATTGGTTACAGAGCAGGAGGTAACTAATACAGGCAATGGCCTTACTCTGGCCAGTTTGCTGTGTGTGTGTGCGCGTGTGTGTGTGTGTATACACACACTATGTATATACACACACATGCATATACATTCATATGAATTAGAATTGACTTGTGCGTGGTTTTTTTGCCATCATTTTGCTCCTTGGCCTTCATCCTTTACTTATTTTTTATCACGTGTAAAGTGATGCGTTGAATTAGACCCTCTCTGGGATCTCTTGCAGTTTTACCTTTTATTCTGGTCTTTGAAAGAGAGTCCTAGAAATGCTAAAATTTCCAAAGGCTACTTTTACCCTTTCAGCTGGCCTCAAAAATATGTACGATTGTTCAACTTAATATAAGTAAAATAAAGACAGAACGAGGGAGAGAGTGCGAGAGCAAGAGAGAGCCAAGCCAGGCAAGTCCTCTTGGCTGAAGTCTGGCGAGATGCTTATTTAATATTACGAGAAGGGTGAACAATTAGGACACCCTCCCCTTGCGCCTGCAGACTCCATCTCGGAGACTAATAGATATTTACTTAGTCTTGTCAGTCGCGCTGTGTTTAATATTTATCCATCACGGGGAGCTGCTGCATGTTAAATGTCAGCCTCTTGATTTCGACAGCTCGGAGCTACACGCAGCCGGAACTTCACAAACAGCCCCAGCGGCTCGAGCCTCCAGCCTGCCCGCCTCCCTGGAGAAGCCACGCCCTGTGCGGTGTGCGGGATCGGCCACTTGGAGGGGACCCCCAGCCCCCCGAGGGCCTGACCCGAGGTGTCTCCAGCCAGGTGTTCTGTTTGGGGTGTTGGTCAATGTCAGGGGCTGTAGAGGTGGGAAGGCGGGAGAGTCCTTACCTTCGGTGGCTGGCACTCGCATCCAGGATGGTGCCAGCTTCTGAGCTCTGCTTAGTCATTAAATCTTCAGCCCGCATGTGCTCTGTATTCGGATCCTCTCTGCACCTTCTTCCTTCTGTTGCGTTCCCAGGAAACTGTCTTCCATGGGCTTTATCAACTGCCCCCCTTGACCGCCGACTTCTGGCTGGGGGAGCCAATAGGGAGCCCCGTGGGAGACCTGGGGGCGGGGCAAGAGAGAGGCAGGGTATTTCCTCCCTTGTCCTGTCCTTCCTAACTGCCGTGTTGCTGTAGGCTGTCTTCCTCACTTGCCCAAAGGCCTCAGCAACGCCTGCCAGGCTGCCCTTCCCATTTAGCTGTCTCTCCTCCAGGTACCAGCGATCCCTCTGTACCTCTGATCACCGTCAGACCCTGGAGGGGTGGAAACAGCTCCCCACTATTACTAACCTTGGGGTGCTGCCCCATTCCTGGTGGTTTCCCTATACACTGCCCCTTTTTGGTGAATAGTCTCTTTATGAAATGGTCCAAATTTGAACTCTGACATCTCTTTCCTGCAGGGATTCTGTCTGTACATCCCTGAGACGTAATTGTTACCTTTTACAGAAGAGGAAACTGAGGCTTGTAGAGCTTGGGTGACTTGCATGAGGTCACAAAGAAGTTATGCAGAGCTGGGATCTTCTGACCATCCGTTGGGTGAACTGTCTGATGCCATCTAATCCACTGGTCATAGGTGCAAATGTGGCAAGACATGCTTTGTTTGAAGCCCCATTACTGCTCCCTCACTCGAATGATAATTTCCAAATGTGCCAGGGTACGGCCCCAGCCCCTATCCACACACATAAGTGCTTGTCTCTTCTGCCTCCAATCAAGCTAACCTGTGCAGGGGCAATTGTTCCTTCTGCAGGGCTCTAGAGATCACCTTTGGGATGTTTCATAATGTTCAGATTTGGGCTTAATAGCTACGTGAGTGGTGAGCTCCCCAACACTGGAGGTATACAAACAAAAATAAGCCAAGCATCTCTCCGTCAGGGAGGCTGGTTAGAAGATTCATACAAGTGAAGGTGGAGGGTGATGAGGTGATTAGGTTCCAAAATGCCAGCCTAGGATCTGAGCTGCTCATCCTCAGATCATGATGGAAGAGAGGATTTGAAAATGCAGATTCCTGGGCCACACCCTTGGAAATTCCGATCCCACAGGTCTGGGTAGGGTTCGGACCTCCGCATTTTATATGAAAACCTCCCCAAGGTTTTACCTGTACATTCCACATTGTCTGAGGTCCCTTCCAGCTCAGTGACTAGGTAACTCCAAGCTCAATCCTTCACCGTGAAGACTATGAGGCCACTTAGCCAGTCAACAAACACTCTGGCCAGTTAGGTGAACAGGCACAGGGATGGGGCAATAACACAATGTCTTGGGTTCTAGTCCTACTCAGGACACTCAGCCTCACGCCAGGACCGAGGGTGAAGAGATGAGCATGTGGGGGCTCCCAGGGCTGTTGCTTTCAACAGGGAAATGGGAAGCCATGGGCTCACATCCACACCCCCAAGCTATGGGACCCAGGGGCTGAGTTATTTCACTGCTGAATTTATTTTCTCATCTGTGAAACACAGGTCATGTCCAGAAGCCCTCAACCAAATCTCTCTGGGCCAGATCTCTTTCAGATCTTAGAGACTGCACCTGCTGGCTGGGCCAGCGCCCTTGACCATTCCTGTGGCATCCTGGCGGCAGAGCGTGCCTGCCAGATCTCCTTAAAGACCCCAGAGAGCCTCATGTCGGGTTAGGTCAGATTTGCTGCCAAATGCGTTATTTAAATACTTGAAGTTTTCAAAGCTTTTTGGATTATAGAATTGAGAACGAGGGATTGAATCTACCTAAAAAAAAGGTTTCTTGTGAGGATTAAAGTAAATCCCGCACTCAAAGTGCCCGGCATGAGGCTACTACTCAGTAAATGCTAACCGATTATGATCATCATTAGCAGTGGCGTTTGGAGCAGTAAAATGCTTAGCACAAGTGCCTTAGAAAGAGTAAGTGCTTAAAAGAAATTGCCATAATTATTATTGTAAGTTTCGACCAGCATCCAGTTCTGCATTTTCTCCAATGCTTCTTTGTTGATTAATCGCGGAGACAGAGGATGTGCTGGCCCCAGAGGTGTGAGTTTTGGTCTAGGGGCTTTCTGATCCCCGCAGAGCCCCAGACCCCTTCGCTGGGTCAGGTGATGGACCCAGCAAGCCCCCCTTCCCGCTCCCCATTCATTACGGGGAGGTCCTTCTGTTCTGTAAACTGGATATTAAAAACAAATGTACCTAATTAGAAATAAAATGTTTCCAACCGGCTCGAAATAAAATAAAATGTAATTACTAATGATATTTAAATGTTGTAGATATTTTATTTTTTTTAAATCCCCTTAATTTAAAATGAGGTATGATTTTAATTTAGTTGAAAACACATTCAATTGGGAGGAAAACAGCCTGACTCTTGGCTCAGGGTCTTCTCCTGTTGCTGTAGAAGGAAGATCGGAGCTTTCTAAAGCATCCCCCTGGCCTGGCAGATTGGCATGAAGGTTTTCTTTGTTTTGGAGAAGGCATTTTCCAAGGAACCCTGTGTTTTCTGTAGGGATCTTAGATGCACCCCTTGAGTAAGGGAGGATGTTTCCATAGAGATTTTAGCAAATCAAGGTTTATGACCTGGCTCTGGATGAACACCCCATTTGGGCATGTCTCCGTTTCCTTCTCTATAAAGGGAGAATGCCACTTCCTTCTTGAAGAAAATTTAATGAGGTTAAAGGACACGAATCTTTGGACCACAGGCAACACTTTTGGTAAGAGAATAAATGTCACCAAAAGGCATATGACATCACTATCACTGTAAGCTTCCCAAGGACGGGACCATGTTGCTTCTTTTCAGTGTCTCAGCATTCAGCCTCCACCTGGTGCATAGTAGATGCTCAGTAATTGACTAAATAAGTAGATGGATGAATGAATGAACAATGCATAGGATATTAATGTTGGAAGATGTAATAGAGACGAACTAATATAATGCCTGCTTGAAGCCTAGATGTATGCCGTGATTGATTTATTTCTGCTTGTTTGCTCCCAGGGATGGGGAGCTCCCTACTCCATGTCCACACCCAATTTCTGCTTAGAAGAATTCTGACCTGCTAAAAGGATCCTTCAAGCTGGTCCCCACTAAATTCATTAAGCTGGGTCTCTCTCTGCCCTCTGGGGCCACATGGGATAGGACAGGGCCCCAGAAAAGTGATTTTTAGACTTGTCATTTCATAAAACAAACTTGCTCATCAGCTGGATGGCAGGGTACTATGACCGTGGTTGTAACGTGAGCCAGGCAGGGATTTGGCTGTCACAATTCAAACTCAGGCCTTGCCACTTACCAGCAGTGTGATACAGGATCACTTATTTACTGGGTGACCTTGGGTAGGTTACCCAGCCTCTCTGAGCCTCAGTCTTGTCATCTGCCTTGGAAGTCAAGAGAGACCCAGTCTGTGCTCTTGGCACAGCCAAATCTCACAGACTATTCTAAGAGGGCTAGAGACAGTAGATCCAGGGAGCTGGCCTGCATGTGGGGGGCAAACAAAGGAGTTGGCCCTCGCCTCTGCACTTCTCCTAGGTGAGCAGCCAGTTAAAAATGTTCCTCCTGATACAGAGTGTTCCAAAACTCTTCCCTTCTCAGCAAACCTGCTCTCAACATGCCCCAATCCTGTGAAGTTCTAGAGGGAATGGTGTCTCCCAAGCCAAACCATCTGAATCCGTGACAATATAAACAGATTCCATTTAGTTCAATAGCGTTGCTTGGTTTTGTCAGTAGGAAGGGGGCTACGTCTTGGTACCGCTCTAGTCTGAGCCCTACTCATCTCTTGCCTGGACTGGTGCGGTAGCCACCTCCACCCTCGCCCTACCGCAGCCTGTCGTCGTTCTCCATAAGCAGCCTTCCGGGGCCTGTTATAATGTGGGCCCTGGACAAAACCTTTACCATGGTGAACACCACAAGGCATTTCTCAGCCCTCCGGGGCCCTATGTGCTCTGGGGACCTCCCTCTTCATCCTCACCTCCTGGCCCTTCTCCCTTTCTCATGCCAGCTCACTCCAGCTGCACTGGCCTCCTCCCTCTTCCTTGTTTGTGCCGAGGTCCATCCTGCTTCAGGGCCTTTGCACGTGTTGTGCCTGCTGCCTTCCACGGTTCCCCACCTGATTGGCTCCCTCGTTCAGGTCTTGGCAGAATGCCACACTTTGCAGACTGGTGTCCCTGAAGCCACCCGATCCAAACTGCCCCCATGAATGTCCCCTGCCTGTCACCCTGCTGGGCTTTCCTTCCCAGAACTTCCCACAGTGTGGCATTATATGATCTCTTCCTTGTCTCTTGGTTGCTCTCTGTGATTTCCATGACCTCTGTGCTGGAGCTGGTCTCAGAGAGGGAGGGCGGCCTCGGAAGTGTGACCGCAGGCTCTTCCTCAGCCACCCCCTTGTGTGTGTTGGTGGGTAAGTTACGTGGCATCTGGAAAATGCAGGCAGCGCTAATTCCATAGGACTGGATGGAGCTTCGTGTCCGGGATGCATGTCGAGTCCCGGGCATGAAGTCAGGACTCCGTACAGGCCAGCCACGCTTGTCATCCCCTGCTTGGGTGAGCAAGGGCGGCAGCCCAGCTAACAACAGACTCCCAGCAGAGGGTTTCCTTTGCGGCTCGTTGGCCGGCCCCGCCGATAGTAGGTGCTCAGTAAACATGTGTTGGCTGCTGGGGAGGGCCGTGCGCAAGAGCAGGTGGGTCAGCCCCATCTGAGGCTCCTGGTGCTGCCGTGCTCTGCGGGTCATCTGGGCACAGAGAACTGAAGACAGGTGGCTTCGGAGGGACGTTCTTGGAACCCTTTGTCACGGTTCCATCACTGACATCATTATTTTTGAGAATGAGTTCCTCTTTCTCTTTCCTTGAAGTTGTCAAGGTGGGAGCAGCCTTTCTCTGCCTGATAATTAAAGGACTCTATTGTCATCGCGGAACGCTCAGTTAATGCAGACTTTGTGACAAAGCAGAAAACGAAATTATCCTGCCACTCAGGGAAAGCCACATGCACACAGAATGCCTCAACATCATTTTTTTTTCTAAGTTGTTTTGTCTAAAAAAAACACAAGCGTTGGTGAATTCATCGTGTGCACCGACTTTTATATACCAATTATTTTATTTCGCCTTTACTTTCTATCCCAAACATGTTTCTCATATCGTTAACAAGACTTTCTCCCTGTCATATTTAGAGTGATGGAATATTCTCATGTGGCTGCATGAAGGCTCCCCTGAAATGACCTTTTAGGGGTTGTCCCTTAGCCACTGCCATTATGAATAAGGCCACAATGAACATTTAGTCCTGAGGTTCTCCCTGCATCCCTGATTTTTCTTTTTAAGATTTTATTTATTTATTTGAGAGAGAGAGTGTGCAAGTATGAGCTGGGGGGAGGGCAGAGGGAGAGGGAGAAGCAGGCTCTCCGCTGAGCAGGGACCCCCCCCCCGATGTGGGGCTCAATCCCAGGACCCTGATATCATGACCTGAAGGCAGGCACTTAACCGACTGAGCCACCCAGGTGCCCCCCGATTATTCTTCAGGCCGGATCCGAGCAGGTAGACACTTGGACTAAAGAATCTCGTAATGTTTAAGACCCTTGCTTGATTATCTTTGTTATCAGCCATGCTTGAGAAACTAGAACATATTAGATTCATTTATTTATTCATTCAACATGTAATGAAGCATTTACCATGTGCAAGGCAATTCTTACCTTCAAGGAGGAAAACGAAATCTTCATGCATCCATCTACCCACCCACCCACTCACCGTGCATTTACCTTTCTTTTTCAGATACCATTTTTTTTGCCGTAAAATTCTGCTCCCAGCCTATTTCTCTGTTTTTATTCCATTCTGCCCATCTGATGCTCTTGGCAAATACTGTCCCTCTCCTCTGATCCAGCCCCTCCCTTTTTTTCGACCACGGCCCCCCTGTTGTTTTGCTGCGGTGCCCGTCTGCGTGCACCTGTCTCCCGTCCTGACTGTGAGCTCTTCAGAAGAGGCAGCTAGGACTCATTTGTCTCTAGACCCCAGGACCAACACAGGGCCCCGCACACACCAAGTGGCCATCAATGTCCCCTGAAGGGAGTATCTGTCCTTCACCTATCCATCCATCTTCTGTCATATTATCTATTTTAAAAAAATGATTGATCTGTACAACTGGTTTATAGGAAAGTGTATTCCAAAGGACACCCCATCTTTGGGTCACAGTTTGATGGACTTTCACATATGTAGACCCCCTCGGAGCCATCAGCTAGATCAAGATTTAGAACATTCCCAACACCTCAGAAGGTACTCTCTCCTGCCCCCTGGTTAATAACCATACCCCGCCCCGCAGAGGTAACCATTCTTCTGACCCTGATTGCATAGCTCAGTTTTGCCTGCTTTCAGTCTTGTGCAAACAGGATCCCACGGTTTCTTCTCTTTTGCTTTACATGTGTATCTGTACAATGCATGCCTGGAGCAGTGCTGGCTGGCTCTTCCCGACTGTGTGTGAGATGTCATGTTGTTTATAGAGAGATCAGACTTCTCTCCCTTCGCCTTCCCTTCCTTCCTCTTCTCTCCCACCTTCTCCCTTCTTCCTCCCTCAGCTCTGAAGGGGCTCATCTCCTCATTGTCAGACCCAGGGCTCAGCCCCAGCCACGCAGAGCTTGGTAAGGCTCAGGTCCTTGAGGAGACAGACAGGGACAGGGGTCTTCCTTGTCCGGGGAGGTGAGCGTGATGACAAAGACCCAGTGTGGCACAGGGACCTGGGGAGAAAGATGGGTCCTGGTCTCATCCTGTTCAGTCTACCTGCTCGGTGTCTGTTTGTTGGTGTCCCCATCCGTCTGTCCATCCACCCACCTACCCGCCACCAATAACCCATCCCAAGGCCAGCCACAGGGAAAGTCGCCTCCCTTGCCTCCTGCATCCCCAGCAGGTTCTTCCCCCCCCAACTCCCCTTGTGTGAGCAGCCACCCTCACTCTGCAAAACAGCCAACTGCACCCCAGTCAGGCGCCAGGAGCCCACGTTGGAGCCGGATTTGCTTTGGGGTAAGGAAGAAAAAAATATATGGCCAAATGTTGGGAATCGGGCGTTTGAAGTTCGCACTCCAGGACGTGGAGCCGGGGGAGATCACACCTCCCTTGGCTGGGAGCCCCTCAGTCTGCCCACCCGGCTGCTGAGCCCGAGTGGCCCCTCCCCTTCGGGCCCCCAGCCCCTCCACATCTCGCTTCCCCCAGAAGGAGGGTGGGCTTGGCTGTGGCGCCTCAGCTGCGAGAGCTGACACCCCAGGTTTGAGAACCACGTGAGGACCTTCTGTCTGGGGAGGGTGGGTGTCACTCCCACCCCGTGTAGGCTGGGCCCCCAGGGGTGTGCCCAGAAGGGACTGGAGGATGGGGATGGAGAAGAAGCCGTGGTCACAGCGTCCCAAGCCTGGGGAGCCCCAAACCTCCCCGAGGTCCAGCCTGATGGTGGAGACCCGCCCCCGGAGCCCCGTGGACGTGTCCAGGTGGCCTCAGGCAAGTCACTTCCCCTCCGTTTCCCTCTGAGCTTCTGCTTCCTCTTCTCCTACGTGGGAATATGGCATGCAAAGTTCTCAGCAGAGGGACAGCCCCCACGAGCCCCCAACAAATGTTGCTACTACTCTTCTGAGGAGAAAGCCATGTGGCTCTGTGGCAAGCCTTTCACTGCTCTAAGCCTCAGTTTCTCCGTCTGCCGCATCTGCGCCCATTTCCTGCCTCTCTGTGGTGCCTCTGACCTCTGGAAAGAAACGCTGCAGGAGCAGGCAGAACACCTGGGTTTGAGCAGGCTGTGTGACCCTGGGAAGGTGTCTGCCCCACTCTGAGCTCCCATTTTTCTAACTGCAAAACGAACCTATTCGGTTATCGGCCTCTGCAGGGCATTCCGACTCTGATAACTAGATCTTTGTTCATTTTAAATTCATTCTACCAAAGAGTCTTTATAAATGAGTCTCAAATGTATTTGGCACATTTTGCAAATGTGCCAACCCCAACTTTTGCTCCAGACGTCCCAGACAAGCAGTTACTGGAGGCCGCGTGTGTCCCCAGCAAGTGATGGTATGTTCCAGGCTGTTCCAGGTCATCATCCCAGGTCGGCCCTCCCTTCCTCTCTTTTGTCGTCCTTTGTGCTACTCTCTTCTTCTCCCTCCTGATTTTCTTCACTTGCTACTTTGGTCTCTCTTTCTTCCCTCCCTTATTTCCTTCCTTTTTTTGTTCTCCTTGTGTTCCGAACTCAATTGTGTCGCCCCAGATGTGTGTGTTGAAGCTGTAACTCCCAGTGTGACTGTGTTTGGAGATGGGGTCTTCGGGGAGGTAATTAGGGTGATGTGAGGTCCTAAGGACAGGGCCTTGATTCAGTGGGAGCGGTGTCCTCACCAGGAAGAGGCGCCTGAGATGGCTCCCTCCAAGCACACACGGAAGAAAGACCGCGTGAAGACACAGCGAGCAGGCGGCAGTCCACAAACAGGAACAGAGCACTTACCAGCAACTGAATCTGCCAGCACCTTGAACTTGGACTTTCAGCCTCCAGAACTGTGGTATTTTGTTATTGCAGCCTGAGCTGACCAGGATACTTGGTAGTAAGAGATTTCTGTGAATTGTCTTGCTTGGAGAACTCTCACTACTCTCAGTGGATCTCCCCTGGGCTTGGGGCATGGGTGAGCTCACGGGACTGAGGTGCCCACCATCAGGGCTTCAAACCCTGGTCTCTCTGTGACTCTCTGGGAGCATGGACACACAGTTTACAAACCTCCACTTGCTCATCTGTGAAATGGGTGTGGTCATTCCTGTTGGGTTCAACCCCGTGGTAGAGGGATGGGGCTCTGGTTAGATAGGGTGTGTGAACAATATTTGGTGACTGGGCAGCAAACTGGAGGACACCAATGTCTTGCTAGAGGCCAGTGCCCCCCTGGGAGAGTCCTTCACAGCCCTCTGGTGGTCTGGGCTGCTTATCAGTGGCGGCCAGCACTTAGAGAACCCCAGCTGTGCTCTCAGCATGGAGCTTGGGTTGCATGTTACATTATGGCCTCAATTAGTCCTCATGGCAGCCCTGGGAGGCTGGCTCCACCATCCAGCAGCATCCTGCAGTGGTTAGGGGGCCAGATACGGGAGCCAAATGGCCTGGGCTTGCATCCCTGTGCATACCAGCTGAGTGACCTGTTTTCTCATTTATAAAATAGGGAGAGGGATATAATCTACTTCACAAGGACACTGAATGCATTAGATGAGTAAACATCCACAGAGTAAGATATCACTAAATGGTCACTGTCCTTATCATCCCTATTTTACAGATGAAGAAACTGAGGTCACATAGTCACAATTCCAGTCTGACCACTAAACTCTAGGTCCCCGCTCTGATATACCACTTGCTCTGACGTGCAAGATGGGAACATCTTCCTGACATCCCTGTTGCCTTCACCATAAAATCCAAATCCTCCTCAGGGCACTTAGAGCCCTCAGAGACATGACTGTGGCCGCCTCCTCTCCAGGTTCATCCTTTCCCCTTCCCTTTGATGTCTCACCAGGTCTTACAATGACTTTCAGTTCTGGAACCTGCCACTGCTCTTCTTCCTCTAAGTCACTGGCTGCTTTCTGGTATTTATCCTTCAAGGCCACATTCACACGTCACCTCCTCCAGGAAGCCTCCCTGGAGTCCCCCTCATTGTTCCCACAACCTCCACACTCACTTCTAGGGCAGCCCTTGTCTTGCAATGTCCTGTAGTGTGTCTGCATGCCCATTCTCCTCCTTGAAGACCCCCTGATTCCCCAAGGTCCACCATGCTTCCTGCCACACAGTGTGTACTCAATAAATGCCAGCTGAATGAGGAGAATAACTGTAAAAAGTGTGTTAGAACCATGTTATCAGCTTCTAAACTTCCAGGAACATGATTCTATTTTATTAATACAACTTGTTTCAGCCTTTCTTAACAGTCTTTGGTAGAGCAAAATTATTTAACTTTGATGAAGTCCGGTATATTGATTTTTTTTTTGCTTTTATAGCTCATGCGTTTTTGTTCTTTTCATGTTTTATTTCAAAAATCTTTAGCCAACTCAAGGCTTCTCAGAATTTGCTCCTATGTTTCATTCTGGGACTTTTATATCTCTTGAGGTCATGAACCGTGTCTGTCATGTTCATTTGTGTGAACTCTCATTTTCATTCAGCACAGTGTATGGCACAAAAAAAGTCTTCCTAAATGAATAAATGGACAGGTGAGCAGTGAATGAATAATTCACCCTACTCTCAACCACCTGAATCCATGTGCATTGCATTGCGGGGAGTAAATAGGTGGGCAAAAAACAAAAATAAAAACACAACTGGGTGGCTCAGTTGGTTAAACATCTACCTTTGGCTCAGATCATGATCTTGGGGTCTTGGGATAGAGCCCCGCGTCGGGTTCCCTGCTCAGCGGGGAACCTGCTTCTCCCTCTCCCTCTCCCTCGGCCCCTGCTCTCTCTCTCTCGCGGTCTCTCTCCCAAATAAATTAATAAAATCTTTTAAAAAACCCCACACAATTAAAACGGCCCAATCAATTTGTTCTCCTAGAAGTATAACTTAGACCCACAGTGGATGCTTCTCTTTGAAGGTGATCAAAATTCCATATGGTACAGAAAAAGCACTACCCGTAAAGAGATTTGCAAACTGGGCCATATTGAAACTTGAAAACATCACTTCACCAAAAGACAACAAGAGAATGAAAAGGCAAGCTGCAGAAGGGGAGAACAAATTTGTAATGCGTGCAGCCGAAAAAGATTTATATCCAGAGCAAGAAGGGGACAAGCAACCAATAGAAGAACAGGCAAAAATGTGTGAACATGCCCTTCACGACAGCGGACCTACGGATGATCAATGGATACAAAAAAAGATGTGCAAACTCATTGGTCACTAGTGAAATGCAAATCAAGCACATTGTATTCCATTGCACATCCACCAGGACAATGAAAATCAATAAAACAGATACCATCAAGTGTTGGCGAAGATTTGGAGCAACCGGAACTCCTACAGCCTGCTGGGAGTGTCAGACGGTACGGCCACGTTGGAGATCTATCTGGCAGCTGCCACTAAAGCTGGACGTGCACCTGCCCTGCAGCCCACCAATTCTATGATCAATTCTACACACCCACGAGAATGGCCTACATATGTTCACCAAAGTTACGCACACAAACGTCTGTAACAGTGCGGTTTGTAAGGGCCCCAAACTGAAAACTGCCCCAATGTCCATCCGCTAAGAATGGATAAGTGAATTGTGACATAGTTGCACCGTTGAGTATGATCTCGAGGTAAAAAGGAATGAGCCACTTCTACATTCCACGACGTGGATGAATCTCACAAAATAATATTGAGCAAAAGAAGCCAGACACAAAAGAACATACCGTACATGAAACGAGCCAAAAGAATCTATGGAGGTGGAAATCAGGATCATGGTGCCTTAGCAGTGCAAGGAAGGGGTGCTCCTGGGAGAGGGGCCTGAGGGGGCTTCCAGAAGGCTGGTCATTTCTGTGTATTTACTCCCCCCCGCGCCCAGTGATTACCCTCGGGTGTGCCCGCTTTGTAGGAAGTCGGAAAGCCGCACACTTGATACATTCATTTTTCTGTCTATTTGCCACACACCAAAAATATTATTAAAAAAAATGACTGCCCTGCCAAATGAAGTTTAGGACAATTTCGCCAGCCGCCCTGCTGGGTCTTGGCGCCCTCTGGGCCAGGGGGGCATTAGCCTCCACTCACCGTTCCTCAGAGCCTGTACGAAGTGAAGAAATCCTTCTTTTCCCTCTCTTACTCTTTCCTCTGCCTTGGCCCGGAGCTATTGTACATATGCAAATATGACAATGTCAGCTACGAGGCGAGCTCAGCTATTTATAGCTGGAGTCTTGCAACACTTATCACAGCCGCCGCAGACTTGAGGAAGCCGAAACACACACACACACACACATGCACACACACACACGCACACACACACAAGCGTACACACACACGCGCACGCACACGCACGCACGCTACACAGAGTATATTTTTTTTCCCCAGGATATAAATTTCCCATCCCATTGCAGTCTGGGCCGTCGCATGCAACATTGATTGTCTGTTATATTACATTTATTAAGAAGTGATAACTTGTAATAATTGGATGTTAAATTAAAGAACTCTCTCCTAGTTATTGCTGTCTCAATTATAACTGTCGCTGGCTGGCAGTTATAATGATATATGAGGGTTGTATTTTACGCAGCCGACCATGACCTGGTGAGTAATATTCCCCCAGCTATGGGGGCACTCATGCACTCCTTGGCTTCTAATGCCTTGCTTGGGTGCTGATTGGAATATTAAGTTTCTGCAAGACTGCGGCCGGGAAATCCACACAGAGAACCGCGGCTCCGCAGCTCAGAGCCCCCCTCCGGCAATTTCGCCCCCCTCCTGCTTCTCCTGGCTGGTACATGTCCAACTCGTTTCGGCTTTGTTTTATGGTTATAGGCATCAGGTTTATTTGGTGAGTTATAAAGTCATAAAACGTGGGCGAGAGCGTGTTTGTGGTTTCCTTTTAGACGAAGCTGCTGCACTTAGCTCTTGGGTCCAAATGTCAGTGGGCGGGGCAGTTGGAGGTGGGATGGAGGGGTGCGGGGTGGGCTGGATTTATTTAGAGGAATCTGATGGGGGCATTTGGCTGTGTTTCTGCAGGGATGTCAGGGAGAAGTGGCTCTGGGAGCCGGGAGCCGAGAGTTCAGTGGCATTTTGAGGGCTTGGAATGGTTGCTGTTCTTCAAGACTTTTGCAAGAGCAGGGCTGGCAGAGGGTGGCTTCTGGCATGTCAGAGGGACCAGGGGACATTTAAGGGACTATGAGGACCCGGGCCCTTGGGAGCCCTCTGGACATCATGCAGTCCTCCGCCGATGGAGGTTCTCACTCTGTGTTCGGGTGCCGCGGCTGCCAGAATAAAGCATCATAAACTGGATGGCTCGGAACAACAGAAATGTAGTCCCTCACAGTTCTGCATGCCAGAGGTCCAACATCAAGGAGTCTGGAGGGCCGTTTCCCCCTCAGGTGTCTAGCGGAGGATCCTTCCTCACTTCTTCCACTTCTGGTAGCCTCAGGTGTTTCTTGGCTTGTGGCAGCATCCCACCAATTTCTGCCTCTGTCTTCCTGTGCAATCTTGTCTCTGTGTCTGCGTGTCCAAATTCCCCTCTCCTCATAAAGCTCTCAGTCATGAGGTTCAGGGCCCACCCCAATCCAGGATGACCATATTTCAGCTAATTCCACCTGCAAAGACCATATTTTCAAATAAGATCACATTCCCAGTGTTTAGGATGTGACCATACCTTTTTTTGGAGACACAATTCAATCCATAACATGCTCCAATTTTATGGGAGAGAAAAGTGAAGGCCAGGTATCTGGAGTGAGTGCCCAAGTCCATACAGCCGGCGATTGGTGGAGCTGAGATTCTAGTGGGTTCTCTTTGAAACAGGATTCTTCATCGCCTCTTTTCCCTTGGTCAGCTTCTAGACAGCTTGGTCAAGAGGCATTCCCTAGCTCAGGGGGTCAGACCCCTCGCGGGTGGGATCCTCGGGGTCTCGCCAGAAGGTGCCAGTGAATTAATCATTGCTTGAGTCACAGACATCATTCATGCAACAAATATTCACCGAGTGCCCATCTCTAAACAGACCACAAAGAGCCAGAGGCTTCTAGTGAAGAGAGGGAAAGACACAATGAGTGAATAGAGGAAAATGGATGGAGAATGTCAGAAGGGGCCAAGTACTACGAAGAAACATGAAATTGGAACTAGAGAGTGTTGCCATTCTGTCACCCTCCCGGAGACAGAGATGACATCTGAGAGAGACCTGGAATTGGTGAGGGTGTGGCCATGTTGGGGAGAGGTGTTCCAGGCTGACTAGTCAGCAAGTGCAAAGGCCCTGAGGCCAGTTGTGTCCATGAGGCTATGGTGCAGTGGGCAGTGAGGACAGTGTGGGCATTTACTCTGGGGGTGCTGGGTGCATGGGGGGTCTGGAGCAGAGGAGAAATGTGACCTGACATACAATTTTGCTTTTAGAATAGTCTGTGGACAGTATGAAGACTTTTGGAGGCTGCTACAATACTCCTATCAAGAGTACAGAGGCTTGGGCTTGAGTAGGAGTTGTGGAGATGGTGAGATGTTCAGACTCCGGACAAATATGAAGTTGGAACCAACAGTGTTAGTTGTATGTGCAGTGTGAGCCAAAGAGAGGGTGTCCAGGGCAACCACAAAGGTTTTTCCTGAAATGGGGACAGAAGAAGTTTGGTGCTGTCCTTTGCTGAACTGGGGACATTGTGTGGTGGGACAGGTGTGGTGGAATCAAGGTTTTGGCTGTGGGTCATGTTAAATTTGGGTGTCATTTAGATGTCAGAATAGAGGTGAGGGGGTGGGAGCAGAGCAGAGTGGGTGGGGGGATGCCTGGGTAGTCAGCGAAGTACCCCTCTCAAAGAGGCAGAAGCAACGCTCATCCTCAGAGACCCTACAAGACGGGGTCCATCTTGGTCAGCGGGGAATCTGCGACCAGCCAAGTGAAGGGGCAGTGGGGGGACCATCTCATGCTTTTTCTGTTCTTACTGGGTTGACATCTGCTGCTCACACTAGACCCAATCTGGGGCCAGGTCTAGTCAGCTCCTTGTAGTCACCTTAGCTCCTAAGCCCACTGATGGGCAGGCAGAGATGCTCTGTTAATATCTAGTCTGTGCATTGAATCGATCCCTTCATTTTATGGTGGGGCAAACAGCCTCAGAGGGAGGCAAAAACAGGAACAGGAACCAGATGCTGGGTGTCTTGACTACTGCCTCGAGCCTGTCCCATCACCAGATGTGACAATTTTGCAAGAAACCAACCATGGTTTAGGACTTCACTGTGCTAAATGCTTCCTTCACTCAGGTCCCCTTGGCAACCCGGTGACATTTCAGCAAGCCCACTTTACAGATGAGAACCTTGAGGCTCAGAAACCTGAAGTTCCCTGCCCAAGGTCACACAGTTGGGAGGTGGTGGGGCAGGGATTCGAACCTGGGTCTGTCTGGCCACAAAGCCCATTTGTTTTCCCACTGGTCTGTCCCACGCACATGCTGTTCCTTCCGTCAGGAATACTTTTTCCTCTCTCACCCTCCCCTTCACCTCCCCACTTCCTACATACGTTTATCAGCTCAGCTCCATTATCTCTTTCCCCAAGAGCTCTTCCTCGGCATCAGCTCCCCCAGGCCCCGGCCACAGATCTTGGACCTTGCTGCACCTTCCTTGTAGCACCTGCCAGAGTTCGTGATGAATGAAATAATCATGGTATCTGTGTTAGTTTATGGTTTGAACCCACCACCCCAGACTCAAAGTGCCCGGAGGCAGGGACCATATCTGATTTCCCCACGTCGCATGCCCAGTTCTTAGCACAATGCCTGGTGCAGAGTAGGTGTTCAGAACATAGATACAGACATAGATAGAGATATAGATAGAGATGTATTTTTTTTAAAAGGAAACATTCACTTTGTGTGCCCTGACCTTTGTTTTAACAGTTCTCTCCATGTGTCCCAATTGCTTATGCGGGGCCATTGAGAGTGGGGTTCAGGGCTTGTGAAACATAATTTTAGGAAAGGTGAAAGGGATTGAGAAAGATCCCAACACAATTCACCCTTCACACCCCTCTGAGTCAGCTTGAGTCACCTGCCTGTCCTCCCCAAGTCCTTTATCCTCTGTTCTGTTGCATTTCTCTTCAAGCATTGGTTACGACCAGACACACTGTGGCTCTAGATGTTTCGTTTCTGTCTCCCCTCCCGGATCATCAGCTCTGCATAGGCAGGGACTTGTCGTCTGACCCAGAGAAGGCGCTCCATAAACGCACGAATGAATAAGGAACCGGGTAATTCTTGTACTCCTATTCGCCAGGCACTAAACTAAGCCCTTGATACATAGTCCCCTTTTGAATTTTGACCGCTGTCCTTGTGGGTTCAGCCTCCCATTTTGCAGATGAATAAACCAAGGTTCAGAGGCAGAAGTTAACATATCCACAGGCGGGGGTGAATTTCTGGCCAGAATAGCCACCTCGCCCACACGCTGTGGTTTCTTCTAGTGACCAGCCCAGAATCGGGTTTATAATAAGTGGTTGACACATGGCCATCCAACCACCGAATATCTGCTGGATAACAGTTTCCCAGTGGTTTACAGGAGACATCACTGTCCCGTAAGGACACCTCTTAGAAATACCTGTTTTCTTTCTCGCTCTTCTGTAAACAGAACATCCATTCTCTCCCACTCCTGCATTTTTTTTTTTAAGAATTAATTGCCCTTTTTATGGCTTTGGTGTGTTTGTACTTGTGAGAACCCTGGCACCCTTAATCACAACAACATTCTCTACGAACAGAGAAAATTTGAACAGTCATTAAGCACCAGCGAATGTGGAGCGTATTAATGGGCAAACAGTAAGTCGGGGAAGAGGAAAATGTTTTTCTCTCACAAAGTACATATGAAAAGTTGATCCAAACCAACGCGCTGCCATAAATCTGTTAATTTTGGCAAATTACCGGGAGGTTGCAGGGGCGGCAAGAGAGAGCCAGGCCAAGGGTGGCCGGAAGCTGCCCACCCACTTCAAGAAGGGAGACGCTGCCCCCAGAAGGAGCCTGCAGCTCGGCTCGCGGCCCAGGGACTGGCTGCTCTTTCTTTGCAGGAGTTTCTCCCATCTCGATGCCCGTGTCCCCCTTTCCCTCCAGCTAGCAGGGAGTCACAACCTGGTTAAGATTGGACCCTGATGCCGGGATGACGGGGAGACCTGGGCCTGGGGCAGCTGCAGCCCCATAGTGGGTTTCCGGGGTTCTCTATATTCCAGGAGCAGTTTGGGTCTGCCCTCGGCCCCCCGCCCTAGTCCGCCGCCGCCTCCCTCCCCTCCCCCACACCCAGCTCCAGTCCGCTTGGGGCCTGCTTCCCTTGGCAGGCCACTGCTTAATGCTCTATCTGTTCTGGGACTGAGTTGTGCTCAGGGCTGGGGGGTGGGGCAGGGATTGGCCGCGGGCCGCATGGGGTGTGCGCGTGCATGCGTGCATGCCTCGGGAGTGTGCGTGCGTGCGTGTCTCTGCACCCTCCTGCTAGTCTGGGTGCTGCTGTGTTAGCAGGGCTGTTTGGGGCTCTGCTGGTGTCACTCAAGGCTTTGGATAACAAAGACCATTTCTTCTCCTCTGTGGAAACAAAACCCAGCCTTCTGGAGGCAGGCTCTTGCCCTCTCCATCCCTCCCCGCCCCCAACTCTCCTGCCCTGCTGTCCTCCCGCCTCCTCTGCCTCCTTCAGAATGTTTTCTTTCTGTATTGTTCTTTTTTCTCATCTGAAATTGTCCTCTCTTTCTCTGAGTCTTCAAATCATCTTCTCCACATTTTTTTTTTCTGTTTTCCATTCATATTTCTGTGTCTCGCGATCCAGCTCCTCTCTCTTCTCTCTCTCCCCTCCCTTCCTCTCCTCGCCTACCCCCACTTCCCACCCTCAAACATGCTGGCCTGGGGAGTTTGGGGTTGCCACACTACCGATTTCCACGTGAGCAGGAAGAAACCCAGACGCCTCTCCTCCGATCCAGCCTCCACTCGGCATCCCCGGGCCAGGCAGGTGACAGCAGGCTGCAGAGGGACGCGGAGCCCGCTTGAGCCAGGTCTCCCTGGGATGGGGCTCCCCTGGGACCAGGAACCAGCCGCAGGCTCCGGCTGGCTGTCCCTGCGCCTTCGCTGACCTCTCCCTTCTCCCGGTGGCTAAGATCTGCTCGCTCCCTGTCTGTTCCTCCCCAGCCCTGTGCTTTCGACCAGCAGGCTCCGGGGCCATGTGCTGCAGAACGAATAGGTTAACGTCGTTACAGTAAATCCCTTCTTGGTTATGCTGGAGGAAGGGGCTGCTTTGGTTAACCATTTATTACTGAGGCAGCTATTTCCAATGTGTTCCACATGATTATTCGGCAAAGCTGCAATTTGGCACTTGTTCTGGGCTGGAAGGAATCGCTTCCCCAGAGGTGACCCTCGCCGGGAGATTGCATGTCACCGCGTGAGGAATGGCCGCGGCGGGCGTGATGGGTAGGCTGTCGGCCTCCCCTGACCTCAATCGCTTTCCCTCAGTGCGGCTGCTGGGGCAGACGGGGGTTGACACAAAGTGCTTATAATTTCTGTCGGAAGGCGGTGGAATGATAATGGGGTGCCGGGCACCTACTGGTCGGCCCAGGGCCTGGCCTGAGCAGGCCCCGAACTCCTGCTGGGAGCGGCCACCCTAAGAGGGACAGGCCGGGCTGTGGTTAACTGAAGGGGGGCCCCGGGAGGAGGGGAGGGGGCTGTGGATTCGGAAGCCGGCTCTTAGGACACGGAAGCCAGGCGAGGAGGGAGCGTGTACCGAGCACCTACTGGGTGCTGAGCACCATGCCAAGCTCTGGCACAAATACCGTCGTATCCAGGAGCCAGGGGCCCCCTGAGCGTGCTGGTTGGAGAGCAGACGCAGTGTGGCCTGATGATTGCAAACCCCAACCCCGCGTTCACGTTCCAGCGCGGCACTCCTTGGCCCCGTGGCCCTGCACATGTGACCTGACCACATTGGTGTCTGTTTCCCCATCTGTAAGAGGGGATCGGATCCGTGCCCTCTCATGGGGTCATTGTGAGCATCCGGTGAGGCAAGGTCGTGAAGTACGTACAACAGGGCTGAGCACGGAGCAAGCCCTACAGAAGTACTATTATCGCTGTTGTTGATGTTGTTCATGAATGGATTCGGCAGACTTGCATCGGATGAGGCGCTGAGACATCTAGAAACCTGTTGCCTGGTGTAACGCTCTCAGGAGTTGCAACCAGGTGTAGAAATCAGCTCTTCACATTCTAATTCACCTCCCCAGGGACGGCCCTTCTGAGCTTTATCTCCCTCCCTTCCTCCTTTCCTTCCTCCTCCCTTTCTGCCCTATTCCCTTCCTTTTCATTAACTGTTAATTTTCCTTTTTTCAAATCATGAGATGCTCTGGGGATTTGGTCGGGTAGAGGCCACTGGAGGGGACGTGTGATCACTTTGGAGAACACAGAGGACGAGTTGCCCTTGGCATGACTGCCAGGTGGAGCGGGTACGCCCTGATTACCACGCTGTCAGGGGTCCTGGGTCCAGAAGTCTCCCTGAGCAGACCGTTTCTGCCTCTGGGCCTCAGTTCCCTCCTCGAAATATGCCGGATCAGGTACCTAGGAGCTGGGTCCTCCTGGCCCCTATCCTGCCTCTACTCTCTGACAGTAGGGTGACCATGGGCAAGTCACATTCCCCCATTTCCCCACCCCCACCCCCCTGGGCTTCCGGGTTTCCATTCGTGGAATCCAAGGCTTAGGGGAGGAGAGGAATGCTCTCTGGGATGCAGAGGGGCTGGAGCATCCTGACCTCACCACCCTGCCTTACAGAGCTGGGCTGGCTGTACCCAGCACCTGCAAGCGTCAGGCTGGGCTAGGCTATACTTGAACCTTAAAAAAAAAGAAGCTACAGGTGTAACTATGAAAATGTAAAGTGGGGACTGGAAATATTTAAACTCTGCAGGGTATACTGGGGAGGGGTCTGAAAGGACAGGTGCACTACTTTATGCTACTCTATGAGACTCTCAGCCACCCCTCTTGAGTTCTTATATTAGGATACTTTCTACCTTGCAGGAACCCCGTCTTCTACTTCCCCATTGAGTGCACGCTTGAGCGTAGGGATCAGTTGGGTTGTGTGGTCTTCAGCTGGGCTCAGTCTCTAGGCAGGCATTCATTTGTGTGTGACCTGAGGATCAAGCTGATCAGGGCTGCCCACGGTCATGGAACGTTGCTAGCATTTCCAGGTCTGGAAGTTTGGGCTGTGTCCTCGAGAGTGCTCAGAAGGTAACGGGCTGTCTTGTCTCACCTGTCCACTCTGAGACCTAGAAGTTCAACTCTGAGATGCCTTCCAACCATGTGGATAGAAAGGGCAACACTTCTCAGACACCCACGCCTGACATTGCACTCCTACTTGCAAACTATCTTAGGTTGAATCTCCCCGGAAGCAGATCTGGAGATACAGGTTCAAGAGCAAGAAGTATTTTGCGGAGGGGAATCCCAGGATGCCTGAACAGGGGAGTGGCGTAGGGAGGCAGCCTAAATAGAGGGTAGGTTATAAAGCCAGTTACTGAAGGCGACTGGAGCATAATCCTGTAAAGAAATTCTAGGAAACATCATGAAACACAAGCTTCAGCATCATCCAGGACGTGAGGAGTGAGGGAGCTGGGGTATTAGTACACTGTCCCGCAAGAGTCAGTGGGTGAGGGCTGCTCTGCATCGTGGCCAGTGAATTCCCTGGCACTTCTAGCCTACCTTCTGGATCTCTAGAATATTCCCTAAGCCTTAAAGAGACCTGCACCTGAGCTCACTGTATCGATAAGATCCAAGGGATGCAGGCGGGTTCTGCCAGGGATTCGAAACCTGTCTGGATACCCTTTGCTCATGGAGCCTTCTCTCTTTCTCTAGCCTGTGTTAATGCCCCTCCCGGCACTTGCCTACCCCCCTGCCTTCAGTGCCACGCTTCCCACAACCACGTCTAACTGCTTGTTTATTTGTCCACTTGTGTTCCAGCTGCGAGCTCTGCGAGACAGGGCTGTGTCTCATCCAACTCTGTGTTCCCAGAATAAATGCTCAACATTAAAAAAATAAATGAGTCTGTGGAGATGGGGCAGGCAGAGGAGAGAGAGAGAGAACGAGAGAGAGAGAGAGAGAGAACTAATTGTATGAGAACAGAATGTCAAGGAGAGCTGCCAAAGCCCTTGTAGGTAGCAGACATCACAGACTGCCAGTATGAGGACACTCTTCTCTGGATTTGCCCCAGTTCTGACCATCAACATCCCCACCCAGCCCAATTTCAGGAACAGGAGAAGGGGAAACCGGAGCCGCACCCTTAATAAACTTGAGGTCTGTGCTCACTGTGAATGGGAACAGATGAATCTGAGATCATCCTTGGCAAGAAATGCCGGGAAGCAGAATGCTCCTTTTTGGATCTTGACGGCCGAATCTTGACACAGCTTCTGGCTTTATTTCCATCCTGTTGACACCTGTAATAACTGTGAAAAGTTTGAGATCATCCATTGGGCCCTGACGCTCATAGGTGGTCCTGGGTCACTGGGTGGGAGGCAGGGGTGGGTAGCTCGTAGCCGGGACTCTACTGAGGTGAGCATTTTCTGGGATGCCTAGAAGATGGGAGGTGACCGCTTCCTGTTTCAGCACTTCCTGTTGAGAAATGCACGGAAAGTGGAGAGAGGTGGACAGGGAAACCATTTCTTCAGAGCAGAGGCGGCTTGTGGATTCACAGATGTTCTTGATATTTTCCATCCTGAGATGTTAAGAAGGGAGGGAGGACATGCCCTTAGCTATTAAAACACCTTCTCATGTCCCAGCGTTGGGAGAATATTCGGGGCAAAGGAAGGACAGAAGGCAGATGGCCATGGAGGCAAAATCAGGGAGTTCAGGGGACTTCCCGATTCCTCCCAGAGATGGGTGTCCCGGGATAGTCCTGCCACACTTCCTGGGAAAGCTCCCTTCTGCACTGTCAGAAGCCAGAGACATGCCTACTTCACTCTAAGCAAATCCAACACATGGGGACCCAAGCCATTCCCTTTGTGAAATGAATTCCCTGTGGTAATCATTGAACAAAACCCCTAGTACATCTGAAAAGCAATCTGGTTTTAAAATGGATTTTATTTTTGAGCAACTTTCTCAAAAGTAACGCTTATGATTTAGCTAAAAAGACACTTAATAATACTTACATGCCAGACATTGTTCCAAGGACTTCGCTGATTCTCATTTAATTCTTATAACAACCCAAGGAGGTGGATACTGCTTGTATCCCCATTTTACAGATCAAGAAACTGAAGCATGCAGACATAGGGTAACGTGTTCAAGGTCAACTGGCTAGTGAGTCTAAAAGCCAGATGGAAACCCGGGCTGTTGGGGACAGAGTCCATGGTCTTGATTGATGTGTTTTTCTGCCTCTATAGAGTGGGGAGGAAATTGGCTGGTACCTAGGTCTGGGCAAGCTGAGAAGAACCGCGTTGCCGTTTATCATCAAGTGGGCTTCCAGTGAGAATGGTCTGCTCTGGGCCTTCTACCTTCTCATCTGTTCTGCTCACCTCTGGAGTTTACAATTTAGGAAATATGGCCCTCTCTGAATCTCTAGCCTCTAGCACAGAGCATGGTACCCTATAGATAGATGCTCAATGATGTATTCGTTGAACAAATGGTGGGTGAGGAAGAGAATGCACATGTGGATCTCCTAGCAGGAATGCTAGGTGCTCCAGGTGGAACTAAGCCACATGTGCACCCTCCAACCAACCCATCAAGAAAAGAGGGTGCATGCAGGCAAGAAAAAAGAGGCTGTTAATTGAAAGGTCAAAACTTTTCCTCACTTTGACGACCTTCACCTTTGTCTGTATTATCTAGGAAATTCCACAGGAAGACTGTAAGCTCCTTGGTTGCAGAGTCTACATTTGCTTTATCATCTGGATGCCCAGTACCCGGCCCAGTCCTAGGCTCCCTGTAGAGACGCTCTGCATGCCGAATACATGAGCAATTGAGGGACTGACTGACTGACTGAATGAACGAATGAATAGCCGGGAGAACGAAAATACCTTCCTACCCCGGTAAGGTCTAGCTCAGTGGCTCCCAAACCTATGCAGACATCGGAATCTCTTGGAAAGCAATGCAGATTGCCGGGCCCACCCTGGGAATGTTTGACTCAGCAGCTCTGGGCTGGGGGCTCTCCGGGGAACGTGCATTTCTAACAAGGTTCCCAGGTGATGCCGAGGCTGCTGGTCCAGAGGGAATCCTACTCTGAGAACCCCTGCTCAGGCAACCACTGGTTCTCAATCTTGGTTGTACACGGGAATCACTTGCAGTCATTTTTATAACATGTGAATCCCAGGATCCTTTCCCTCCCAGAGATTCTTATGTAATTGAGCTGGGGTGTGGCCAGGCTTCGGGGTTTCTTAAACCTCCCGATATACTTTGAATGTGCCGCATAGTGGGGGTACCTCAGCTCAGTGTTCACCTTGTGGCACCTTCCCTTGACTTTCTTTGTGGCTTTAAATGGGTTGGTTGGAGGGATCATAGGTGGGTTAGCTCACCTGGGAGCCTCCATCTTCGTGTGCCCTTGGGCCCCCCCAAAAGCCTCCTCCCCTACTATGTCCTGTGGTTGTTCTAGGTGGCGGTTCTCAGATTCCCTGAGTCCCCATGCTAGCCCTCACCCGCCTGGTACGCTGAGGTGTCTATTAAGAGCAGATGCTAAACCATTTCCAACAGGCCTTGAAGCGAATGTGCTGCAGAATGGATTCGGAAGGGCCTATTTCTTTGCGTGCTGAGAAAGAGAGTGAATTAATGCTTGATGAAAACCTCCAGAGAACCCGAGTCAGGGCTGGGGGGAACTTGGTGGCTAAATCAACAGTTATAAACTCGTCTAGTCATTTTTCACTATTTGGTACATTGGAAAGATATTTTCCTTTTCAAATGCGGTTGGAAATGCGTTCGGTCAAAAGTTGGTCGGAAACCTCATCACGCTTGCCCCTGAAAACTCGCAGCCTCTGCCAGGGGGTGGAAGAAGAATGGCCCAGGTCCCCAGCGGAAGTGGGGGCGGCAAGGCCATGAAGGGGCATCATGGGGGCCACCTTAGGCAGAAGCTGTGCGATTTTTCATATGTGTTGCCCATAGGTCCAAACTTGTACAAGGACCTGAACATAAGGTGGCTTACGCTGTGGATTTGGCAGGTGAAGCCATGCACCTCCTCTGGTTTTAAGGCAAGAAATAATCTGCATTCCACCTCCTCTGACCTCATGGGGGCCTTTTCTTAGCCAAGGGATGAGCAGAACATGAGCTAAAGCACGCACCATGAGGAGCAAATAGAAACCGGAGGTGGGGCCCCACTCTTCTTTCATGGCTGAAGGGGGAGCGATGGCCCAAGGATGCATTGTCAGAGGTGGTGTTTGAATTAGCGGTTCTCTTCCGGACAGCCACAGTAAGAGGGGAAAACCTCGGATGAGCAAATGGACTGTGGTCTGAACCACCATGGCTTTGCCCGCTCCAGGCTGTGTGTCCTCAGACAAGTCATCTGGCCTCTCTGAGCCTCGGTTTCCACTTTTGTGCAAATGAAAGGGACAGGGCTGTGGTGAGGAGCCCTGGAAAAGATGGGTGTGCAGGCCCCTGGCACCTACCCCAGCATGGAACCGAAGGTTGCATTGCTGTGGTCAGAGCCAGGAAAAGGAGGGGGCTGAGGACAGAGAGAAAGAGAGAGAGAGAATGAATATGAACGAAAGCAGGAGTTGCACCAAGAGACCCAGAGGGGAAGAAATGATGATCTCAAGACCAGCATACTTTTGCGACACCTGAGACCCTCCAGGGCCCAAAGCTCTGAGTCACCCAAAAGGTTGGTTTCCAAGGAGATTCCAAAAGGGAGCTTCCTTTCCTGGCAGCTGGGGTGGGGTCAGCTTCCCCGATCAGGGGTGTCAGGGCCCCTCAGGGTGGAGAGAGAGAAGACTGTCTCAGACTCCAGCCCTAGTGGGCACAATTTATCTGTAGGAATCAGTTGCTGCATTGGGTTCAGGACAAGAGGGATGAGGGGCACGGGCTGCTTCCTGTCATGGCAGACACAGCCCATATAGCACTTCTCGAAAAAGGAACCTCTTCTTCCAGTGGACCTGGCCCTGACCCAGGGCCTATGGCTCTGCAAGGCCTTTATGCAGTCAACAACCTGAATAGCTGTACTTGGCGTCCTTTGCTTCTTCCTTCTTTTTATTCATTCTTTCAAGGCCATGAATGAATCAGCCTCCTAATTCATCTCTTTGCTTGCATGCATAGCTTCCTCTAACCCTCCCTGCCATTCTTAACATCCCATATAAGACTTTTCTCAGGCAGCCCTCCTTCCTAATTAAATTTCCCATCACTGTTGGGGTGAAGACCCAACTACTTTCCAAGGACTATAGGCTCCTGTAAGCCCCAGGCCCTGCCCACTGCTCCTACATCATCCCACATCAGTTACCCCTCTATATCTGGGATCCAGTCACACTGGCCTTTTATGGGACTCCTCTTGCCCCAGGGCCTTTGCACATGTCATCCTTGCTGCCTGGAGCATTCTTTCTGTGCCCATCTCCAGGCCTATTTGTTCTCCTTTAGTCTTAGTTCCATGCTGCTTCCACAGGTAGGCATTTCCTGATCCCCAGCTATGTCAAAGACCCTGTCATGACACCACATTCCTGTCGCTTGGCCTCTTAGGACATTTACCCAGCAGTGATCAGGATAGTGTCTATCTCCCCACCAGCCTGTGAGCCCCAAGGCAGAGGCCATGGCCATTCAGCTCAGCAGTATCTAGCACATAACAAGTGCTCAGTAAATATTTGCTTAATTATTTAATTTATGGACCTGTTGCAGGCTCCCTGCCGCCCTTAACGCACCAAGCAAGGCAGTGGGAGTGGTTGATAAATCCCTGTTGGGCATCAGCTCTCTTCATTTAATCTTCATAAAAATTCTATGATTTATAGTTTACGTCCATCACCTCTACTGAGGACCAGAGAAAGCAAGGGGCATGCCTGAGGTCATACAGCAGTATTCAGAAGTGGAGCCAGCTCTAGAATCCAGTGCTCCTTTCATGCTCTACCTGGACGAGTCCCATCTTGAGGACAGAGCCTGGAGCTCAGCCACAGGAGCCTCAGGACCCCCCGGAGACTGGGCTGAGTGTGGGGCTGGCTTTGGATGTCACTGCATCAGGCACTGGGAAGGCCTTCGGGTGAGCATCAAAACTGGGCAATAAGACCAGATCCTAGGAAGCAATGGAACAGGTAGAGGGGCCAGCAATGTGGGCAACCTTGGGCAAGCCACTCCACATAGCTGAGCCTCAGTTTCCTTGTCTAGGACATGGAAAACCTACCCTCCTTGAGAGTTGGAGTCTGGGATCTGTCTCAAGCCTGGTTCCAGTTGGAGTGTTTGAGGGCAAAGGAATCTGAGCAGGATTAGGGTGGAGGGAGAAAGGGGCACCAAGGTGGGGAAGTGAGGCCACCTGGCCAAGCTGCCCAATTTCCCAGGAGAAGGACTAGACCACCAAGAACAAGGACAATTCCACCAGCGCAGCAATGGCGGCTTCTGTTGGCTGCACCCAGCCTAGCGCCATGCTCTGCACAGGACATGCTCTATCTCACTCACTCCCTGCCAAATTTTATGAGGTACAGGCCATTGAACCCATATCACAGGTGGGGAAACTGAGGCTCAGACCCAGGAACTGACTTGCGGGCCTCAGCACACACCATGATCTGTTATCCCCTTGACCACTCGCCCCCTGTGGTTCTTTTCCTGGCAGATGCCTACTGGGCAGTCAAGACTTGCCTGAGGAGTTGAACTCATCAAGACCTCCGTGAGACCCCAGCCCCTGTCAGGGGCCTCCTGTGGGCTCCCTGGTCCTCAGACTCACCTGATAGATGGAGGTAGTACTTCTTCCAAAGTTTGCTTTGATGCCTGTCACCCACCTCAGCCCGGAGCCCTGGAGGGCAACCTGGGTCGCAGCCAGCCTGGTCCAGGGCCAGCGAGGTGCCTGATACATGGTGAAAGGTGTCTGTAAATATCCTACACAGACTCATGGTTGAATATCTGCTCAACAAATATTAATTACGCACAAAATAGCCCGACTCAGACCCCCGGCTCCTCCTCAGTCCAAGTGTCAGCCAAAGCCAAATCTCAGACGATAGCAACTCCCCCATCCAGGCATTCCTGCCCAAATCTTGACTCACACCCCTTCTCTAGGGGAGGAGCCTTCTTTGCCTCTTCCAGCTTCTGGTGGTCCCAGGGGCTCCTGGGCTTGTGGCTGGGTCCCTCCAGTCTCTGCCTCCAGTGGCCGCCCCCTCTTCTCTGGGTCTATGTGGCCCCGCCTTATACGGGCACCAGTGTTTGGGTTGAGGATCCACCTGAATCCAGTATGACCTCATCGTAACTTAATTACACCTGCAAAGACCCTATTTTTGAGTAAGGCCACATTCTGAGATTTCTGGTAAGCATGAACTTTTGCGGGGGCCGCTATTCAACCCACTACGGTAAGGATACATTCTAAGGGCAAGTCAGCCAGCTCCGAGAATCCGGCCTTCTAGATTTTCCCTTCCAGTGCCCCAACAGCTGTAATAATAATGACAATAATGACATTTATAAAGCACCTACTCGGTGCCAGGCACTGTTTTGAGCATACATATATTTCAATTAATCTTTAAAATGACCCCATTCGTTGGCACATCAATCCCATTTTCCAGATAAGAAAGGGCAACACAGCGATGTGCCCAAGGTCGCCCTGCTCACAGACGCCTCGTAGTGTTGGTCAGCACTGACGTTCATGCAATGCTGAGTCTTTGCACCTGCACGGGGCAAGGCTGGGCCATCGCGTGGGGCCTGTGGCCCGCAGAAGCCGGGCACCGTGTTGATGAAGGGACCAGGAATCAGTGTCAGGGGTGTGGAGCCTTAGGGAGGGGGCCTCGCCACCCAGGGGGCTCGCTGCCCCTGCCAGACCGCCCTCCCCAGCACATCGCTGCCTCGGCCAGGCGTAGGCAGCCTGCAAGTAAACAGTGTCTGAAACCTATTCTCATTAGGCTAATTTACGAATAAATTACCATATTCAATGGCCTTATTTTTACTGCTCGTTAACAGGCCCATGATAGGATGATAATTACGGGATTTTAAGTGGCTAATGGCAGCTGGGGCGTCAAAAGCAGTTTTTACGAATCTGTTTACCACAGCCAAGGTGACAGGAGGGGAGGGACACTGAAATGTTGAAATCACACTTTGGGAAAAAAAGGTCTAATTGTTGAGTATTTATTAGAGAGGAGGGAAGGCTGTAATTTAAAAAATGAAACTCTGAAAAACAAAGGAAATTAATTAGCCTTCCCCCCCTGGGCGCAGTGACCTTCAGGGAGAGGGCGAGGGGCAGGCTGGATCCCGGGAGCGGGGTGCCAAGTTCAGGGGTGAATCTGGGCTTGTCCTCTCTGCTTGGCTGCTGCCGGCCCCGCAGGGAAGGAGTCTGGAGGCCTGTGAACTTCTGGAAGCCTGTCCTTCGCTGCCTGGGCTGGAGAGGCCCCGCTGGGGGTCCGGGAAGGGATCCCCGAGAAAGGTGAGGGCTGGCAGCCTTCAAACAACGACAGTGTCACTTCAGCCAACCCTTGCAATAATGCTAAGAGCTAATAATTATTCCTAACGTATATTGAGTTCTCCCTGTATGCTTTCCATGTAACAACACGCTTAAATGTCACAACAGATAACCCCACGGGACTGGTACTTATTATTATTGATAGAGGAGGAAATGAGGCGCAGAGAGGTCAAGTCACTTGTATAAAGTCACACAGCCAAGGCTTGGACCTGCACCCACCTGGTCTGCCCAGGGCTTGCTTCTTTTATCGCCTCTCTCTCATTGAGTCCACTGCAAGCTGGGCGGTGGGCTTCAGGGCCCCATGTTACAGAGGAGGAACGTGAAGCTCAGGGAGGGCAAGCCACCTGCCAGGGGTCACTCAGACGTAGATCTCTCTGCGTTGTCCAAACTGGCAGCCGATTTGCCCTGAGATGGGACTCCTGGGAGTGGAGGCGGGGAGGAGGAAGTCCAGGATTCTGGACCTATTAGTCTGTGTCTAGGAGGAGCTACGGAGGGTGCATGTGTCCCACTCTGTGGGTGCCTCCCATGGATCCCTCCCTCTCCCGCCCACCTGCCTGCCCTCCTCCTGACCATCCCTGGCTCCTCATCCCCCTGCCACTGGCCAATCCATCTTGCTCCTCTGGTTTAGTATGCAGCCCTCGGAAAACAAACACGCAGCAGCCTGACAGTGGGAATAAATATCGTGGCGATGTTGATTAGCATTTGATCCCAGCTGGGTCTCTGGAAGCTGAAGTACTGGAATGTCTTGGCAGTTTTTTAATGCTGAATAATTTGATTAGATCAGTGACTGAGCCTGCTGCTCCTGGTGAGATAAACCCTCCCCACATTACAGGGGAGAGAGGCAGGGGGGGACGGGGAGTGCTTCAGAGGCCCCCCACCTCTTTCCTCCGCAGCCCTCGGGCTGCCGGCTGCCGACTCTCTCTCTCCACCCTCATCTCTCCAATTTCTCCCCTCCACTTCTTTTCTCCTCCTTCCTCCTTTCTCTCCTCCCCACTCCTCCCCTCTTGCCCTTCTTCTCTTCCCCTTCCTTCTCCCCTCCTCCCTCCTCCTTCCTTATCCTCCTCCCCCTCTTTCTTTCTCCTTCCTCTCCCTCCTCCCTCCCCCTCCTCCCTCCCCCTCCTCCTTCCTTATCCTCCTCCTCCTCCCCTTCTCCTTTTCCTCCCCCTCCTCCCCTCTTCCTCCTCTTTCTTCTTCTCCTCCCCCCTCCTCCTCCCCCTCCTCTTCTTCCTCTCCTCCTCCTCCTTTTCGTTCTTCTCCTCACTCTCGTCCTTCCTCCTTTCCCTCCTCCTCCCTTCTTCCTCCTCCTATTACACCTGCCTCCCTATTTCTTCTCCTTCATCTCCTCTTCCTTTTTCCTTACCTTCTGTCTCCCTCTCTCCTCTCACATTCTCAGTTCTTTATTCCATCCCCTCTTCCTCTTCCTTCCTCTCCCCCTGGCCCCCTCTGCCCCTCCCCCTCCTCTTTGCCTCTCTCCCTGCGCTCCCCAACTCTCCCCTCCTCCCCATGCCCCCCCCATCGCCACCTCCCCCTATGCTGCAGCCTTAAATACATCATTTAATCAACTCCACAATTTCAATTTCACACCGTTGTCAGCTTGGATGTCTGACGAGGTGGTGAAGACCCCACAGACTGCGGGCAGGGGTGACAGGGCCACCAGCCCTCCTCTTCCCCACCCCCCTCCTCTGAGCAGCTCCCAGCCCAGCCTGGGAGGGATTCCAGAGGCTTCTGTTTCCTCACGGCAACTGTCAGTCAGTCATGTAGATGTTTCTCTTGTCATCAGTGTGAAATTACCAGAGTGGCCTCATTATCCGCTTACTCCAAATTTGGAGGCAATATTTCTGTCTGATGGATCATAATCTCCCCTTAAAACAAAAATAACATCTCCTCAGGTAGAGGAGGAGTCGGGGGGAAGGAAGGTGACAGCTGGGACAACCCAAGACGAATTATCTGGGTTTCTCAATCGAGACATATATAGGCAAAGTCCTTCATTGACCTGACCTAACGCAGAGCCTACCTTTCCTGAAAACTATTTAATTTTTTTTTTCCAGCTGGGTCGGGGGCAGGACTTTAAATATGCAGCTCTTCTTCCAACCCTGTGTCCTTAATCTTATCTGAACCATGCTAGAGGCGTCGCTGCCATAACAAAAAGTCATCGGAGGAAATGGACAGCAAGGAGCAGCAAAGGCTGAGGTTCTTTATGCAGATTTGAATACCTGCACTTCCCCCTCCAGGCTCGGATGGGGGTGTTGTCTGAACCCCGTGAGCCATGGGGAATGTCACCCATTCTCATCAGCGGCATTGCGAAGCCCACCTGACCCCCCTCTCCATCCACCCCTGCCATGTCATCACCAGAGAGTCAGGCCCCAGCTTTATTTATTTTTCTCAAATGGATCCAGAAATGGCTGGGGGAGGCACTTCCCAATAATTGAGTGCGGGCTTTGTCGGGAAAAGCCACACTCAGGGTTCCGAGTGTCCTCAGGCTGCTGTGGGTGGAATGAAGCCGAGCTGACTGTGTGTGTGTGTGTGTGTGTGTGTGTGTGTGAGAGAGAGAGAGAGAGAGAGAAAGAGAGAGAGAGAAGAGGGGGAGAAAACGTACCATGTTGGGGAGAGGACGCTGAAACTGATCTTAGAGTAGGTTGCCTTACTGCTGTGTGACCTTAAGTAACTCCGCAGCCTCTCTGAACCTGGATCTCTTCATTTGCAAAACAAAACCTACTCCACCCTCCTTGGGGGGACTGTATTACTACAGTCCTTATGGGTAAAATTGTATAAAGTCAGGACCCCCTCCAAGCCCCTTTCCACCCTGCTGTGAACTTGGTATAATCATGTGGTCCTGGCCATTTACTGTCTACCCAGGGCCCCACCTATATCTGCAGCGTGAGCGCGGTCTCTCTGAAGCCAGCTTCACTGAAACGAGCATCTGTGCTCCTGATGTCCGGCACAACACCAGGCACATGGTAGGAACTCAACGAAACAAGGGATGAGCGGGTGAATGCAAGCTCCCGGGGCAGGACGAGCGCCCCAGGGTCACGGTGTGAACGAATGAATGGTGAAGGAACGAATGAGAGCCTCGCCCTCTGCAAGCCGGCACCTCCTCTTGCTTTCGGTAGGGCCCGGCTTCGCCTTCCCCACGGTGGCATTCTGATGTCCCGGAACGCAGGCGCCGACAAGAAACTGGGAATAAAGGGGTTTGATCTGCACGCCGCAAACACCTCTTGCAAAAAGAGGAATAAAGAAAAAAACTGCCAGTTCCTTCTATGGGGGAAGTGAAGGCGTCAAGACATGTTAAATGTTTAGGAAGAAGGCGGCTGCTTGTTTCCCTTCTGCCTTTTGCAGGCTGGAGGGGAGGTGCGGGGTGGCGGGTGCGGGGGGGAGGTTCATTATTTTTCTGCGCTCTGAAGGCAGGTGAACAGGGAAAGGCAAACCGCAGCCTGGCACCGTGTTCAGCGGCTTTGAAAAATGTACAGCTCTCAAGGCAAGGGAAAGGTTTGATGCAATTTAAAAAAGACAGACTCCCACACTTCTCAGATCCATATGTTCCCATTCAGATCTGGTTCCCCTCCGAGGAGGCGCTTACCTCGGGCTCTGCAGCATGGCCCGGCTGTTCTGCTGACTCCGAGGACCCGTGGCTCCCCCGCCCCCCCCCCCCCCGGGGAAGCAGGCAGTTGAGTGGCCTCTCGGGTGGGCTGGAGGTGCCAACCAGACTGGCTGGCTGCAGAGAGGTGACACAGTGCCAGGTGGTGCCCAGCATGTGCGTGGGGCTGTGTTGTCGCTCTCTGGGGGCAGGTGAGGAGCTGAAAACATAAAAGCCAGTGAATCAATAAAATGGTGTATATATATGGACCAGAGCTAAAGGGGTCTGGGGATGACAATGCTTGTCTCTTCCCTCTGTAACAGGGTCAGTTGGCCGGGGGCTTGTGTTTTCTTTCCCAAGATGTATCCCTTGTGTCATAAACAGGTGTGCGTGGCAAAGAGCCAGTTCTGTAACCAACTGGGTTTGGGAAATACTAGTTCATCTACTCCCCTTCCCTCCCTCCCGCCTACTTCATTCAACCAATCATTTTTCAGCACCCAGGAAGCATGCAGTTGTTAAGACAGACCCAATCCCTGCCCCTTTGGTGCTTACCTTCTAAAGGGGAAGCCATGAAACCAGTAGACAAAGGAACAAGCAAGATAAGTTCGCCTCATGACAAGTGCCATGAAGGGGAAAAGCTAAGGTGTAGAGGAGGGCGTGACAGGTGTAGGGCTGGGAGGATGGTCTGGTGAGGCCTCTAGGCCATGGTGATATTTCCACTGGCCTCCTGCATGGGGAGGAGGAACCAGCCTTGCTTTAGTAAGTTAGCAGATTCAGTAAGGTTCTTACCTGCAGGACTTGTCAGAGCCTTTGGTGCATGGCAGTGCCCAGTGTTTTGAACGATGGGGAAACAGTGGTGTCCTTGGAAGTCCTGTACTGAGGGAGCCTCTGGAGGGGCACGTGTTGTATGGAATGCATGTGGGGAACATACCAGACTGGGGCTGGTGTTCGGGTCCCCTAGTAAGACCGTGGTGGCTGTTCAATGGCCTGCCACTTTGGGCCCTGAATGGAAGGCTCTCTTGCATGCAGCTGAGTCCCTTACATCACCCTGAAACTCTGGTCCAGCACCAGCAGGTCCAGTTCTCATGGTTCTCATGATGCACAGAGGGCGGAACACCAGAGAGCCCATTTTATTAACAAGACAACTCAGGTACCCCGGGTCTCCTGGACAGTGGGGAAAACGAAATCCTATTTCTCTCCTCCAGCTCATGCACTCACCTGGCCTCAGCCTGCGCCCCTCTGCCCTTGTTCAGTGTGCTTCCCCGGGCCCTTCTCTTTCTGAAACAGGCCCAACTCATTCTCACCTCTGAGCGTTTTACATCTTCCGTGCCTTCTGCCTGAAATATTGCCTCAAAACTGAAATCACTAATGCTCAACACTGGGTGCATGTTAGAACTTTCTGGAGAGCTTTAGGAAATGCTGCAGATGCCCAGACCCTGCCCCAGAGGGACTGTACCAGCGTCCCTGGTGCGGGGCCTGAGCACGAGCATTTCTAAGCTCGCTGGTTGATTCTAGTGTGTCACCAGGATGGAGAATGTCGGCTCTCCATCCCCTGCTGGTGCCCTGTCATTTGTCATGCCTTCATCTCCAACGTGATGGCCTCAGACGGACCCCCACCTAAAGCGGCACCCACCCCTCGTATTTTCCATCACCTTGCCGGGTTTCCGTTTTTCCTGAGCGCTGATCACCGTTGGCAATGACCTTGCTGGGTCACTCGTGTAGCAACCGCCTGTTTGTTGTCTGTCTCCCTCAACTGGGATGTGTGTTCCCGGGGAGCGGTGGACCGCTCTGTCGCGTTAGCTTCTGCAGCCCCGCCCCAGGCGTGGTGTCCATTCGGCATGTGTCAGGGGGCCCTTCCATCTCTGTTGACTTAAAGGAGGTTCAGAGAGGTTAAGTACTTTCCTAAGATCTCCCAGCAGGGACAACTGCACCCCCCAGCCTTTCTGACCACTACACACCACGCTCAGTCTAGATTCCTTGCTGCACAGATGGGAAAACCCAAGACCAGGGCAGGAGCATGCCCCCACCCCCCTGCAAGGTTTCAGGTGCTGTTTGGGACGGAACCTTCTGCCTGCCAGTTGCCCTCCTCCCGGCACTTCCATCAGTGGAAACCCGATGAGCAGACCAGTCTTTGTGTCTGATAAGGGAGGCTCTGGCAACACCTGTCTAATTGCCAGGAGACCTCCAGGCAGGGGCGGGGAGAAAGAGCTTGCATAGGTTTGCCTCAGTTTGGACACGCTCGCTCTGTCTGCCTTTCCAGGCCCCAAAACAGGATCAGAATGGAAGGGCGGAAAATCACTGTGCATCAATTCCTAGCTCCCGTCTCTCTCCCCAGTCCTGGCTTCCCCCTACCCAGAGGATTCTGGGGGGTGCAGGGTTGCTTTTTCTCTGATGGTGGGAGGCTCAGCTGGACCTGTGGGAACGAAAGGTTAACAGGCAGGAGGCCTTGTTCAGGTTCTGGGAATTAGGCTCGTTGTTTTTTCTCTTGTAGAATGGGGATCCTGTTTCCTGCCCTCAGAGGCTTACACTCTGCCTATTCTTTGACTCAGTGGTATTACTTAGTAGGGGGTGGGGTGGGGGAGAAAATGAGCGTGAATAAGCACAACAAAGATGCGGCTAGGAGGATGTTTAACACAGCATTACCTACATTAAGAGAAAACAAATGGAAACAACCTAGCTGTCCAATACTTGGGGATCGGTTAGATAAAATATACATGTGAATGGCATAGCGCAAAGCCATTTAGAGATTGGTGGAAGGAAAACGTTGAATGACGTGGATAGATATTCTCTTTGTGTTGTATCGTATTTTCTAAAGAGCTGCTTGCAAATCATGAAACCACAAATTATTTTTATTTTCAAACAAATAACACATATTTACCAAAAGAAACAACTTGAAGGATGTAAGTTGAACTATAAACCTTGGATTATGTTGGGGGTGCGAATTACGGATATTTTACTTGCCTGCATTTTGTATGCTTTACTTTTGTGATAAAATAACATGAAAGTTCCATGACATGCTCTTCTCACCATCATGTTTTGAGAATCAACACGAGTACGACTCACACAAGCACACTTACCTAGAAATGGTGTTGCTTGTGGATTTGATTAATTCTACATATAACAACTTTCAAAAGATTAGAAATATTTTAATTTTGAGAAAATTGTTCATTCGGGGGAATTTCTAAGTGATGAACTCCTACTTATCTCACGTGAAGCCCAGCTCACATTGCCCTTTTTCAGGGAAGTCTTTCTACCCGGCATGCCTGGAGACCAGGGAGTGGGCTCCATCCTTTGTTTTCCCAAAGCATCGATTCATCCCTCAACTGGAAAACTCATCTATTTATTTCTCCGCCAACCCCACCAGACTTGATGACTCTTAAGGGTTGGTTCCATGACGTTTAGTTCTGAATCCTCAGCTTCCTGCAGAGCACTTGGTACACAGTAGGTGCTCAATAATTGCTTGTGGAAAAGCTAGATGAATGAATGACGTTCATGCCAGCTTCTCTACTCAAGTGAGGGCTTTTGAAAGCATGTGTGTAATCCCGAGCTATAAATTGAATTATATTTTTAAACGCACTGGGGGACTTACTATTTAAAGGGATTCTGATGTAAATCCTTTTTATAAAATGAAGACATCTTGAGTAATGTGAATAATTGCTCCCTGACATATCTGTTTATAAGTTGAGATTTTTAAGGATCAGGAGACTGGTGCATTTAAGAAAAATTCATTTGACAAATATTTGCGAAGCACATACTCTGTGCCAGGCTCTATGCTGGATGTGGGCATGACTGACTCAACTCCTGGAGACTTCCATCCCCGGCAATACTCACTGGTAATATTATCTCAGGGGCCCAGCGACCCAGCATCAACCTGCTAAGTTGAATCCTGCCTTCCCTACTTTCTAGCTCTGTGTCCCTTAGCTACTAAATCTACCTCTCTGAACCTCAGCTACCATGTATGTAAGCTGAGGGGAATAAAAGTACCCACTTCCTAGCAGTTGTGAAGATTAAATAAGATGGTACATATAAACTGCTTAGAAAATTGCCCAGCACACTACGTATTTGCTGTTGTCATTAGAAGGCAAGGTGGAAAATGTCCATGTGGGGTGTCCATCATGGGAAATCCTTAGCTACTAGAGGCTTGCAGATTTGTGTGGCTTTGCTTTTTCATAATGGCTAGGGGATCTTGTGCCTCTGTTTGTCCAACTGCAGAATGCAGGCAGTGATACTTTTGAAATGATGATTGTCGAATTGTAAAAAAACAAACAAACAAAAAAAAAAAGTGAGCGGAATGTTTCAGAAATAATTTAACTAATACAAATCTTCCTCCGTGTTTTAGGAGGACAAAAGATTATTAACTTATGCCCATCCCGTCTCCCTGTCCACCTCCTACCTACCCCCTGCTCATGGAAAAGGATTCTAGCTTAGGAGGGTCCCGTTTCTCTCCTTTCCCATGGGTGCCTTTCGACAGAACTTCTCCAGATGTGCTCAGCTCTGAGCCTGAGCCCTGGGGGTGCCTACGTCAATGGACCAACAGCCACGCCTACTGTGTGCCCAGACTGGCTCATTACCACCAGTCCTTACAGCAGACAAATGGCCCCAGTGGTAGACATAGGATAACAATGTCAGATATAGATAATGATATTTGCCCCCATTTTGTGGATGGGGAGACTGAAGCTCCAGAGCTGTTCAGAAGATAGCGGAGCCACGTCGATCAGCAATATTAGAAAACTCCAGTTTGGAAAACGGCTCTGACAGTGGCTCTTTCTTTACAAAACCACGGCTGCCTTTGAGAAAAGTTTCATTTCAGACCACGAGGAAGCCTACTTGCCGCATCTTGCCCTCCCGAGGGCAGAGCACTGGACTGGGGTTTGCAGAGGGGATAGGGTTTAGACAGCTAGATGGCTTCCCGCTGTGCGTCTCATTTCGGGCAAATCAGCCCTGCTGATTTTCAAACAGCCCTGCTGCGCGCTATCAATGGGAAAGTGTCGCATGTCCAGTCTCTCTGGTCTCAGGCCGCTGGGTGGACCCTATAAGATGGGGGCTCCCTGAGGTCAGCCGGTCCAACTGTCCCCCCCAAACCCTCCTTCTGTCCCATTTTAACAGATGATGGAAGAGACTGACCAGGGCCGTCCATTCAGTGAGATGAGACACCCGGGGCTCACACCTTGCTGGCTGTCCGTCCATCCTCATAAAAACACGACAATACTTGAGGTCAATTTAGGCCATATTCATGTATTTGTTTAACAAAAACGGATAGAACATTTATCATTTGCAACTTCTAGTGCTTTCCAGACATCAGCTCATTTCATCCTGGTCAGAGCAATCCTGAAAAGTAGGTACCGTTATGATCCCCATTTCACAGATGCATAACTGAGGCATGGAGTTAAGCCCTTGGTCAAGGTCATACAGAGCTAGTGAGCCACATCGTGGCTGGTTCCCCAGGGTCTCTATCCTCACCACCGCACTATGCTCTGGAGCCCATCACGCACAGAAAGAAACGTGCTCTGTTTTGAATTCTTTCTCATTTTCTTCTGACTTCATCAAAGACAAAGTCTCGGCTTGGTGTTACCCTGTCTTTAACACCTCTCTGATGCTTACTAATATTTTTTAACAAAAAGAGAGAGGCCTCAGGCTCAGCGCCTTCCCAGAAACCATGTTTAACGGGAAGTGTTATCCAAGTGGTTATGTCCGTGACTACATTTGTGAAATGCTACCCTTTGTAAAAACAGATTCTGGGGGATTTAGAGACTGGCTCCAGACCTCAGGAAAGGCAGGTCACTCAGCAAGAACTGAAAAAAAGAAAGAGAGAGAGAGAGAGAAAGAAAGAAAGAAAGAAGAAGAAAGAAAGAAAGAAAAAATAAAAGGTCTTTTGACCACCTGCCATCTTGAGCTTTTTCAATCCAATTCAGTTCAAAAAAACGCTTCGACAAACAGCTTTGGAACGGCTAGCAAGAGGCCTCTAACAATATGTTAACACAGTGAGAATCCTCAACGTCATACAAACGTAATGCATTGTGATTTTATTATTATTTTTTTCCTATTGGGAAGATGATTCCTTTCTCTCTCCTTCTTTTCCTCAGACCCGTTATCCCGAAAGGGTTACAATCCCAAGACAAGCTTTTTCGTAAGCACAAAGAACTAATATTAGCAGATTGGGGTTTCTGTAAATATTCATTGTAATCTGTGACTTGGTGGGCATCGCGTTCCACCCTCCCGAAAGCTGCACATTTATAACTTGTGAATTCATAAATATTTACGAATTCACACAATCATCACTGACAAACTATTTCATCTGACAGCTCCACACAGGCTCTGCCTGGTTTCGTGAAATTCTGATCAAATCTCGCGTAAACTTCCCGGATGACAAGTAGCGTCTGAGCACAGCTAAAATCACGACCAGATCCTCTAGATTTGAACGGGTCAGTAACCGATATTTACAACCACCACCCTCCACCACCACCACCACCACCACCACCTGGACGAGAAAGATTTTGTCATCTGATGGGCTGCCAGATGTTCTTAACAACAGCACATATATTTATAGCGACGTGTCTTTGAAGGTGTCAAAAATGGGACCTTGTCAGGAGGAGGGACATGAGCACACGTTTGGGGAGAGGGATGAGGTGGGGAGTTGGACAGTCTGGCTTTGAATCCAGAGTCAGCCACTGGGGTCGTGATCTCTAACAGGCTCCCAGTCCTTGTCGGACTCAGTTTTCTTGGCTTTGAATTTGGGGTAATAAAAACGGGAACATGACAGGGCTGTTGTACTAATTATAGATGCCGCAGGTGAAGCCCCGGTCCAGGGTCTGTCATGTAGCAGGGGATTCAATGAATCTTCGTTTTATTATTACTGTTGCAAATAATAGTTTGAATAATCACGGTTTCTGGCATGGCCACGTCCTCAGTAATGTGCGAACGCACGCAGAGGAGGTACTGCTCCCAAGTCCTTTTCCTATGTTATTACCTAAAGAAGCTTGAGAGGGACGTTTCGGCGTGTGGTTTTAATTTTTGTGCCCTCCTGCCACACGTGGGCTGCAAGTCACCCTAAGTATCCATCTACCCACTGGAGTTTTTTTCCCCATACATCCCCATTTGCAAGGACAAGAAATAACCTATCTCTTTTATGCCCTCCCTCTCCGATTTGCTGATTGAATGGCATCCTGGTAAATATGAGTTTACCTCCATAGTAGTGGAAATACATGCCCACCATCACCCCACGAGGCCAAATCCGGGTGCCTTGAGGCGTGCCTGGAGGAGAACATCCGACTTTGGTGTCAGGAGCTGGGTCTGCCTTCTGCTACTCAGCCTCCGCATCTGACGCAGCTCCATCCATTACAATGATTACAGGTTTTGTTTTGACTCGATGCCAAGCACAGAGCTCCAACTGGGTCGTTATATAGGCCAAATCAGACCGTCCTATTCCTTGGCATGAAACTCTCTAGTATCTTCCCGTGGCACCCACAGGCCCAGCCTCTCCTTCAATTCCCTCCAGCTGCCCTGACTCCTTCTGGCTCTTGAACAGACTGGAGCCCATTCCTGCCTCAGTGCTCTTGCACTTGCTGTTTCCTCTGCTGGGAAGGCCCTTCCCTCCCGGGCCCCAGAGACCTGCCTCTTTCTTGTCACCAAAGTCTCCTATGAATGGGGCTACCTCCTCAGACAGCCCTTCCTGACCCTCTTTCCAGAATTACCACTTTTCACCACATTTTCTTCGTAGCACTTTTTAGTTGAAATGATTTGATTCCTTTTCTTTTTTTCTTATTTTCCATCTCTCCCCACTCACTATGAGGTCTACCAGGGCAGGATCTTGTCTATCATCCCTACCACCTAGAACATCATCTGACACCCACTAGTTGCTCAATGCATATTTATTTTATGGAACAAATAAAGGAACATAGTTACAAATAGGACTCACGCACAAAACTCCAGGCTCTACCACACACTAGTTTTGTGATCTTAGGCAACTTAAACCCCATTGAGCCTCATTTTCTCCATCTGTCAAATGGACGTGTAGTTGGACTTCTCTCATACTGTTGTGGGATGTTAGAGGCCTCTGACTTGGAAGGGGGCTAGCCCAGTGCCAAGGCACGGGGAAAGTCTGGTGGCTGACGCCCCTATTTTGTAGTCAGAATCAACACCGTATATAACTGCTGGAGTCCCAGATCTGGAGACTCAGAATATGGGGGCTTAAAGACTCTGCATTTGTTTTAGCCCCTCTGACCTCTCCCTCCACATCAGGCTTCCAGAACCTTCTAAATGTGCTTCTGGGGAAACCCTGGCATAATTTGAAGAAACACACTTGCAAGTTAATCGCAGTAGCAGGGCTCCCATAGGTAGGGGGGTGAGGGCGGAGGGACGTCACCAGAGAGACACTGACAACAGAATTGAAGACAAGCCAACATTCCGTAGGAAGGCTGACTCTTGAGTTGAAGTTTTGCGACATGAACTTTCTCAGCTGCAGGAAGTCTCCGATGGAAACCGCGGGTGTGTTCAGCACTGAGCTGAAGCGCACGTGGGGGTGGGCGTGCATACATGCGTGCACACACTCACACATGCCCCAAAGTTGCTTTCAGCAAAAATGAAGGAGAAAAGATCTGTTTCTTCCAAAACTTTCACAATTTCAACATCTGCCTGTTTGGGTAAATTTGACAAGGATTATCTCTTTTGTTTTCTCTCTCCTTTATTATCTCTTTCCCGCCCAAACCCAGAAATTCCGTGAGAAGTGTTTTTAAGAGGGCTGGCTGACAAGTGTACACATGCCGTCCACAGCAAACAGCACAGTCTCTAACTTGTTAGACAGGAGCTAGATTACAATCATAAATAAATGATTTGCTGTCTCCTTGCATTCAGACTTGTAGCTTTTAAAGTGTGCCTGTCATCGCGGAATCAGATTTAGTCAAATGCTGTGTAACTGCAAAATTATCCTATCCTTACCTTTTTATTCTCCTTATAATGGACAGTTAAATTGGATTTTCAAATTTGAAGTGCATATGTTTTTCAAATCCCCAGAGGCTGTCTATTTTTTCATTTCTAAAGCAACTCACTAATGTTTATCATTACCACACAGAAATATTACAATTCTTAAGGGGCGCCTTACAAAATCAGCGCAGGAGAAATGTGCTTTATCGTCTCAAAATGAAACCAATTTCTCAGCTGATTTGCAATTTATTTACATGTTAGCATTTGATTTCCGACTGATTTATAACCCCACATGGCTCTGTCTCACGGTTTATTTAGAAAGCAGACAACGGCGGTCGGGGAAGGCTGCAGAGCGTTGTGTGGCCTGGGATGTCTGCTTCCCCCAGGCAGGGGTCAGCGATGCCAGTCCCACGTCTCATGTTTTAGTCCCACCATCAGAAATTTCAGTGTCCCAGTATGTGCAAATACACAGGTCCCTAGGCTCTCTCACTGCATGGGGATGAGATGCTCAACAACAGCCTTTCCAAAGGAATATGTTTTCTCTTCTGCAATGATCAGGGATTCAGATGGAGGAAAAGGAGAAGAAGGCTGGAATGTAGTGGGTTTGCATTCACATCACATAACTCTCGCGGCTAAGGTGGTGCCAGGATTCAAAGAAGTATTAAAATTGACAAAGGGGAGTTTACTGGGGTTTTTGCTTCATCTGTGTGATTATCCATCTATTGATCCATTCTTGCACCCATCTATCCAGCTATCCCTCCATCTTTCCAACCATCCACACATCCCATTTCTCTATACTTCCAACTCCCAAACCATCCATCTACCCAACCATCCACCTATTCATCCATATAACCATCCATCCATCCATCCATCCACCCATCCATCCACCCATCTACCCCTCCATTAATTTATTATCCACTCAATCCATCCATCCACTGTCCACCCATCCATCCACCATCTGTCTATCTATCCATCCATTCATCCACTCATCCATCTACCCAACCATCCAGCTATCCATCTGTCCATCCATCCACCAGTCTTTCTCTCTCTCTCTATCCATCCACCCAACAGTTACAGCCTTCAAGTTGAGTACTAGGGGTATAAAGATGACTAAGAAACTGACATGATCCTCACAGAGCTCATGGTTAAATGAAGGAGACAAACATATACCTCTCAGGGTCATCATGAAGCTCAAATTACTTAATGCATGTAAAAATGTTCAATAAACTCTAAGTCACCTTAAAAAGTATAACCTATCTGTGAGTAGTGCAATATGTTAGAGTCTACTTCCTTCCAGCTGTGGAACCACTGACAAACAACCTAACCTCACCAATCCTTGGTTTCCTCACCTCTAAAATGGGAAGAGGAGGTAATAATAATGACGATGCTTACTCGGCAGGAATGTTGGAATGATTTGATGAGATAAGCCATATAACATAACATAATGCTGTGGCCATAGTCAGTACTTCACTAATGTTCTTATTATGATGGTATCTTCTTATATTACATTATTATACAGTGTTGTATTTTATTATATACAGGAGGAAAGAGTAATTATGTCTAACTGAGAAGATGAGGAATGATATTCCAGAGGAAATGACTTCTGAGTTGGGTTCATAGAAGAGGGAAGTTTTTCTCAGGTACCAGGGGAATGGCATTCCCATCAGTGAGAATAGCACACACAAAAGTCTTGTGATCTGAGGGTGCAGCTGGAGATTCAACAAAAGGCAGGGGGTGGGGTGCGTGGCTACAGCATGGGACTCTTGGGGCAGAGGGGAGGAGGTAAGTCTGTTGAAGTAGACCTTATTAGGATACAGAACTGGGTTTTGTCCTGGGGAATGTCAGGCAGCCATTGCAAGGGCCTAATCAAGGGCATGGCCCCATCCGATTGGCATCTTTTTTTTTTTTTTTTTTTTTGATGTAGTGTTCCATGATTCATTGTTTGTGTATAACATCCAAGGCTCCATGTAGAACGTGCCCTCTTTAATACCCATCACCAGGCTAACCCATCCTCCCACCCCCCTCTCCTCTAGAACCCTCAGTTTGTTTTTCAGAGTCCATAGTCTCTCATGGTCCATCTGATTGGCATCTTAAGAAAATCTGCCATGCCGAGAACAAATTTGGAGGCAGGGAGCCTGGGGTGGGGACTGGAGAGAGAACCCCCTGGCTAGCAAATGAGACAAGACCCAATGTGTTGGCACAGGGTTGGCCAGAAGGGGTGGATTTGAGAGAGATGGGTTTTTAAGTAGAATCAGCTGGGACTCGGGGACCAATTGGAGAAAAGAGGAGGGATAATGGGGGTTTCACAGACATCTAGAGGAACACCCTATCAGAAGCAAAATCCCTGGGACTGAGATGAATTTTCCTCCTCACTTTGCTTATATCTGCCCATGCCATGCAGAGCTCCTCTGAATAAATTTGCATGTATTTATGCTGCAGGCAGCAAGCACTCACTCCTGTAAAAGGAGCATCTCTCTCTCTCTCTTCCTCTCTCTCCTTCCCCCTCCCTTTCACTCTATGTGCGCACATCCAGCACAATTTCCCTTCTGGGCATAGAGTCAGGAGCCAGGAACTTCCAGGGACTTCCTGAGTGAACTTGATCTCTTCCCTCTCCCGGCCTTGGATGGGATAGTCTTGTATGTCTGGGGTCTCTAATTCTAGGATACAGAGAAGAGAGTGGGCTGACAGAAGACCTAGTTTATAGGTGGTGTACCAATTAGGACATTTCCTGTGACAAGTAATAAAAAACCTGCTTCAAATGACCTTAGAAATGAAGGGTCCAGAGCTTATGTAACAGAAAAGTTAGAGGCTTCAGCTCTTAAGTGAAGCTTGGTCCAGGAGCTCAATGATGTCACTCATTAAGACCACTCTTATTTTCTGTTTCTTATCCGTCTCCCATGGCGTCAGTTTCACTCTATCTCTGGTTGCTGCAGACCTCTTTGTAGAACTCACAGACACTTTCATGTTTCTCCTCTAGCAAGAGGAGAACCTGGAGATCCACTCTGATTGGACAAATCAGTTCCCATGCCCACCTCTGAACCAATCTCTGTGGTCAGAGGGAAGGGGCGTTCTGATAGGTCCTTCTGGGTCACATGGTCCTGCCCCCCCCCCCCCCCCGCCCCGTCATCGAAGCCTATGCGTTCCCACACAAAACCAGGGAATTTCTGGGAAAGGGGGATCCTGGGACAGAACCAGCACATGTCCAGGACCATGCCACTGGATAAAACTTTCTCCTTTCTTCATTCCGAAGGAAGGAGCAGATAACTTCAAAAACAGACATGGTTTCTGGCTGTTTATCCATAAACTGAACGGGAAAAGTCAAACAGTAGTGCTCGACTCAGGAACTGTAAGGGTGCCAGGGCTTGCCTCAAGGCCACCTGCCTATGAGAAAGTAAAAGGAGTCGTCATCCCTCTCGGTGGTCTAGACTTTGTAGTGTCCACTTAATGGACATGACACTGTGTCCAGACCACCTGGGACCCCTGTTGATCACAAGCATCTATGCTGGAGATTTGCAGTGGCTGATGGAGTGCCATGGGTGGGTAGGATTCAAAGTTGGATGTATTAGACAGGATGGGCCAAGCTGTGCTCCAGTAACAAATAATCCCCCAAACCTCAGTGACCCGACAAAGCAGATGCTCATTTCTTGTTCTCACAAAGTTCACGGTGAGATTGGATGACCTTCCAGGGCAGCTGTCCTTTGTACAGCAAGTCAGCCATCCAGGATGCAGTCTCATGGCTCCTCCCTAAAACAAATGCTTCCACAGTGGGGAAAGAAAGAGTGGAGAATCAGGCCCTGGCTCTTCATTTCTCCTGCCTGGAAGTGACACACTTCCATCTGCTTATGTGAGCATGCCCAACTGCAAGTAATCTTCCTCTGGTCCCTGGAGGAAATACCAGGGAGAAGTAAAGGTGTCCGTCTCCAAAAAGGGAAACAGTTGAGGCCTCATTCAGACCCACCTTCAGCATCACATTTACCCCAAAGATGAGAAGAAGAAACTGTCTGTTGTTATCTGCTCTCCCCAGGTGCTCTGGATTAAGGGATGAACTGCCTTCTAGCAGTTCACATTCAACCTGGGGAGACAGTTAAAAAAGAAAAAAGAAAAGAGAGAGAGAGAGACAGAAAAGTAATTTTAGAACCTGCTTCCTGAGCTTATTGTGAGGATAAAAAAGGAGATGAAACATATGACATCCTTGGCAGGTCGCCCAGAGTAAGAGTTCTACAAATATGAACTATTATTGCCATTTTACAGATGAAGCAATTGAGGCTTATGGCGGTGGAAGGACTCTCGAGGTCATCCAGTGATGGTCACGCAGTGATTGGGTAGCTGCAGAGTGCTCTGTTGGTAATCTTGCCTTTGACCTCATTCACATTCCACCCACATGAGAGACCTGTCTCCCTCTTGTGCTGCTCATTCAAAACCTGGTGAGGGTTTTCTCACCAGCTCTGGGCACCAATGTCCTCTAATTAACGCAGAAGGATGCTGACCCTGGTGGGCCGCAAAGTGAGATCCTCTGCCCCTTGCTTGCATCTTTATCCAGGCTTAGATTCTTCTGTGACTCCCAAACCCCTCCTGCAGGCAGCCAGGGTTTGATGGGGGCAATTGTCATTTTAAGGTGAAGGGAGAGGTGTTCTCCCATTTCATGACCAAGAATATCTTGGGAGTCCATTCATGGTACCAAGATACCCACATTTTAAGATGACATACCTATCTTTCTAAGATTCTAGCATTTCTTGGTCCTGGGGCTTTGGATTCAACTTCCAAGACTCTAGAACAGTGCTGTCCAAGAGAAATTTTCACAACTACAGGAATATTCTACACAAGTGTTGTCCAATATGGAAGCATGGTAACCGTTAGCTTCATGTGGCTACTGAGCATTGAATGTGGCTAGCATCAGGAAGGAACTGAATTTTAATGTTATTTAATTATAATTAATTTGAATCCAAAGAGTCACATGTGGCTATTTACTTACTGGGAACCAGAACTCTTATGTTTTATTCCAGAACTCTTCTTCTAATTTTCTGTGGTGGTTTGATTCCTACTTGCCCTCAAGAAACACAACTGAAGAATTCTCAATAGCACTGCAACCCCAGTTTGGGTCGCTTAATCTGGAATCCAATAAAAGAAACATAAATATTATATATATCAGTCAGGCTAGAAGATATTACACTACAGTAACAAGTAACCCCCAACTCTCAGTGGCTTGAAGCAACAAAGATTTGTTTCTTACTCATGCTGCATATTCATCTCAAGTTGGTAAGGAGCTCTGCTCATCATAGTCATTTGGGTACCTGAGCTGATGGGCAGCTGCCTTCTCAAAAGCTGCTTGTCTGAATGCCTGAGGGAAAAGTGAGCTATGAAGGGTCTTGCATTAGTTATTAAATCTACACAGAATCGACATATTTCAATCCTGTCCCCCATTTATTGGCCAGAACTATTCATATGTCCCTACCCCAACACAAGGGTGTAGAAAGTGCAACCCTACATATTTGGGAAGGGAGGAAAACCAAACCAAAAATATCTGCTCATGTGCACTAATCATTATATAGTATGCAAGGTCAAATTCTGGGATACAAGTAGAAGGAAAGTACCAAGTCTGGAGAAAAAATAGCCCAGAATGCTTGCAAGAGCACTGGACATGAAGTCTAGAACAGAGACCTAAGTCCTGGGGTGGCCACTTATTAGCTCTCTGATCCTCGGTCTGCTCCCTCCTTCTCCCTGGGTTTCTTAGGTTTATCCTTTGAATAACTACTGAATATATATACAGGACCACAGGAGTTATTGGAATTTTTATAGCTACTATCCTTCCTAATGCTTGATTAAAACAGGACCCTGGATCCCTGGGTTAGCGTTTGTGGTTTGGACTACTATTGGCCATTGATATCCTTCCACTTCTTTTTACCTAAAGAATATTTATTTTTCAAGGGATGAGTAATAACTTACCCAAATTAAAAAAAAATACATTTTCCAGGCTTATCTGCATATGGGATGGCCATTGTGACAAATTCTGTCTAATAACTTGTAAGTAGATGTTGTTGCTGGGTGTACCTGCCAGAAAAGTACCCCTTGTAAAGGGGACTCTGCATCACCAGACTCTCCCTCTCTTTTAGTCTGGATGGAGAGTGTGATGGCTGAAGCTCCAGCAGCCATTTTGAGAGCATTCGGATGCACACCGTAAGAATGATAGCACGCCAGCTAGAAAGGGCTTGGATCTCTGACAGCATCATGGAGCTGCCATCCTTCAGACTTCTTTCACATGAGGGATAAGTAATCCCCTATCAGGTTTAGGCCATGTATGGTTGATGGGTGGGGACACTCACTGCTATACTAACAAGGAGGACACGACTATATTTGAATTTTTGCTTCCATGTGAGCAACCCCTGATTGATATAACATTGCAGAAATAGATTGCCTTTATGGGGACGAAGTAACAGCTATCTTTAAGGGGCGATAAAGAGAACACAGGCAGGGGAACCATACAGACCTGCGTTCCTACTCTGCAGCTCACCTGCTGTGTGACCACAGGCAGAGGATCAGCCTCTCTGAGCTCAAGTGTCCTCATTTGTAAAATGGGGATGGTAATGAAGCACACCCCCCATGCCGCACATGCAGGGTATTTACATACTCATGTAATCCTCATGAAGCCCCAGGAGGGGGTGCTTTATCATCCCCATTTTACAGATAAGACAACTAAAACAATGAAGGATGCATTGAATAATGATTGGAAAACACATGTTGAAGAAATGACTTGGTACTCCAGTGGTCCCTAAGGGTCAGCCATTTTCCATACCATCCGCATGGTTTTCGTAACAGCTGCCTATTGTCACCAGTGTAATTACTGACTTAATATTTTCAACTCAATTTTAGATAGAACCGCTTTTTAAAAAATATATTCCCATTCTAAGCAACAAATTATGCCTGGAACCGCACCAGATACACACACACTTATATATATATCTCCACAAGAACATATGGCCCTACCTACCAGAGCTAAACACACATTTATGCTCTATGCTTCTGTGCTATACTTTGGCCCAGTGATTCAAGTCCTGAGTACACAAACTATAGGGGAAAAAAATGCTTGTAACCACCAAAAGACACAAGCCAAAAGACACAAGATATTTTATAGCAGCTCTTTATTTGGACAACTCAAATGCCCATCCGTAGCGCCGTGGAGAAATCCATTGTGATATATCCATGCAAAGGAATAGTACTCAGGAATAAAAAGGTGCAAACTACTGACTCATAAAACAACATAATGCAAATGTAATGTTAAGTGAAATGTTGATCCGAAGGAATATATACTGGCTAAGTCTATTCTGATGAGGTTTGGAGAGGGGAGAGAAGTGACAGAACTCAAGGTACTGGTTATATCAGAGCAGGTATTGGGACATGAAGGGGCACAAGGGAGCCTCCTGGGGGCCTAGAAATGGGCTATATCTTGACCTGGGTGGTGGGAATGTACTTGCAGAACTTTAATGAGTTGTTCACGTCATGTTGGTGCACTTTGCTATAATTAAGTGACACCTCAATAAAAAAGGCTATTAAAAATTTTAAAAGGATCAAGTGAGTCACAGGGCCATATGCAATTAGCCCGCACTCTGGGTATGAAGGATGCTCTTGGTGAATACCAATTGAATGGGACAAGTGCGGCCCCCCGGGACCAAGACCCTGCAGGAGAACCAACAATTTCCGTGCCCTGTCCTTGGCATCTCGAGCCCTCCCAGGTTCCATGGGGGAAGGCTGGCCTCCCCAGCTGCTGGGTCTCTCTGTGCCAAGGCTCTGCAAGTTATAGCCAAGCTCCTGACCTGCCAGCCGCCAACTCTGTCTCTGCTTCTCTCATCACCTTGGTTGCTGCTTGATCTGCCTCTCTCCCCGCCTCCCTCCCCGCCAATAATCTCACAGCTCCCTCCTGACCAGGGCATGTGTTTTGGGCACATGTTAAGCCTTAAGCAGACCCTGGCACTTGAGGGAGTGGGCTCCTTCCCTGAGCCCAGTAAGAAAGGGAAGGTGGTGGGGAGGTATGATGCCAATGCATGTGTGCCTCATTAGGGAGCATCTGTGTAGGAGGAGTGGCCTGGAGGGTGGAGAAAATTGTCAAGAAGGGACAGTGTCAGGAGGAAAGTCATTATCATCATTCACCTTTGAAGTCTCAGTGAGTGTGTGTGTGTGTGTGTGTGTGTGTAAGAGAGATCGAGCATGTGCAAGACCAAGAGACAGAAATAGAAGAAGACAGTGATGGAGAGAAGCAGAGAGAAGAGCAGGCAGAGAGAGATAAGCATAGAGAGAGAGAGACGGGGCAGAGATTTCCTGTCATGCACAACCTCTTTGCTACAGCTTTTCAAGGATTCACAAAAACATTTGGGACTGCTGACCCCGCTCCCCAAATCCATTGGCTACAAAACATTGTAAGACAGTTGCAGAGCTGAAATCTTTGTTTAACCAACTGTTGATAAGGTGTAACATATCAACCAAACAATGTTCACGCAGCCCAACTCCTAGACAATCGTCTCTGAAGTCCGTGGAGTCCAGCCTGGGGGCACTTTCACATCCAAAAGTTGCTAAGAGAGCAGAGCTTCAAAGTTCTCATCACAAGAAAATAAATTCTGTAACTGTATGGTGACAGATGTTCACCAGGCTTATTGTGGTGATTGTTTCACAGTATATGCAAATATCGGAGCGTTACATTGTACACCTGAAACTAATATAATGTTGTATGTCAATTATACTTAAAAAAACAAAATAAAACTTCAGAGCTAGTGTTCTTAACCTCTCTGCTTGAAGTTCCTGTTGCCTTGCTTTCCACTGAGGGACACGGGGATAAGCAGGGGATGATACCACCTGGGGTGATGTGACACAGCTCCAGTGGGTGTTACATCTGGGGGACGCCCTTCCTCTCCCCCTTTTATCTGTCATCAGCCTGTGTCCAGCCTGTATTAGTTTCCTAGAGCTGCTGTAACAAATGACCACCAACTTGGTGGCTTAAAACAATAGAAATTTATTCTTTTATAGTTCTGAAGGCCAGAAACCTGGAATTAGCATCACTGAGCCCAAATCAGGGTGTTGGCATGTTCACGGTGCCTCCAGAGGGGAGGTTCCAGCTTCTAGTGGCTACTGATGTCCCTCGGCTTGTGGCCACATCACTCCAATTTCTGCCTCTGTGGTCATATCCCCTTCTCTTCTGTGTGTGGCATCTCCCTCTACCTCTCTCTAAAAGCAGGTGTGATGGCACTTAGGACCCCCCTAGATAACCCAGGATAATCTCCCCATTTCAAAATCATTAATTTAATCCCATCTGTAATGACCTTTTTCTTTTCAAGCTGACATTTATAGGTCCCAGAGATTAGGACCTGGTATTTTTGGGGAGCATAGTTCAGCCTATACATGACCCAAGCATTTTTATCTGGGATCATCAGCATGTGCTATTATATTCTCAACCTGCCTGCCTTACCCTGCTGACCACAGGCCCTGGACTTGCTAGGGCGATGACTCTCCTATGTCAACTTCTCCCTGCTTTTCCCCTCAGCATCAGCTTTGTGAGGCTGGTGACAGAGCCAAGGAGGAGGATGAATGGATGGTGTCCCCCACCTGTGCCCCCGGGGCTCTGGAACCCCCCGCACACACAGCCAGGTCACCCCTGTGAAAGCTTGGACTGAACACCAGACATAGGCCCAGAGAGGAGCCGAGTTTGTCCAGAGACATGACGAATCATTCCTCCCTTCATTCAACAAACTGTGACTGGATCCCTTCCAGGTGTCAACCTCTATGCCAGCAGCTAGGGTCAGAGAGGTGACAGAATCTCCCAACCTATCCCCTGGACCTCCAGTCTAATCAGGAAGAGAGAAGGCAAATTAAGCTGACCACTCATTTCTAAACACACACAGCAAATGTAAAAATATGGTAGAGAGGATGCATGAGTGGGCAGGGAGTAGTTTACCCTGCAAAGACTTGAGATGGCTAGCTTCTGAAGGCTCCAGAAGGGGGAGGTGGCATTCAGCCAAGGTAAGTGTTAACCAGGGGAAAAGGGACAATCCAGGCTAAAGGAACAACATATGCAAAGGAGGTCTAGAGTCTGAAAGGGTGAGGTGGGTTGAGGGAGCTCATATTGCACAGAGCTCTTTGTTTGGGGATACTTAGCTGGCTGTAGTGGGTCAAGTATTCTGGGATTGATTAGCGATGTCTGCCCTGGGCACTGGGTAAAGAATCAGTGGTATGCATGCCATGGACTTGTTAAATCTGGGCTAGTGGCTTCATGTAAGAATTCCATTTCTCTCTGGACTTTGAGGACAAAATCTTCCATCCCTGAGTGACCCTCATTATGCAGTAAGGAAGCTGACAGATTTTTACGAAGAAGAGTGACTTGTTTACCAGTTGGGAGTCCTACAAGGACAACGTTGATTCCCACTGGGCCCTGATTTTGAAGAGCCCCTCAGCATCAGCTAGCCTTATGTTCCTTATGCAGCCCTCCTTCCTCCTATGACCACTTTCTGACTCTTCTACAAAGCATTTTCCCCAGTCCATCTTGTTGAGTTTCATAGCGATCAGAACTGCAGAAAGCAACCATCCTGCCCAAAGGTAGCCAGCTCATTTTTAATGGGAAGCAGAGGCATGAATCAAGCAAGCAAATATTCCCAACCCTAACCCCCCCAACACTACCTTTTTTACAATTTTTTTCAAGAGAAAAGTGAGGGGAAGTCTTCGAGAAAACTGGCCTCACCATCAGCACACCTCAGACCCTCACATGTCTGGCTCAAACACCCCAAGTGGCAAACCAGCACACGCCACCAAAAAAAAAAAAAAAAAATTCTAACAAGACATTAATAGATAAATAAAAATAGCTTCCACAAGAAACGATGAGGAGTCACGCAACAAAATGATTTCTTTCTGTGTGCGTAAACTCATGAATAATCAAATCACACAGTCCCCAAATGAGCCAAGTGCAGCTCTTGTCAACCTCATCCCAGTTTCCTCCTGGAAGGTCACCTCAAACCTTTGCAGGCCTGGGTGGCTTTGCCCCTCACGTCTCCTCCTCCCACCCCCTCCTAGCATCCCCACCTCCTCCTTATAGGGGAGAAATTAATTCCCAGTGCTATGGAAACGTGCAGAAAATGTGAATGGAAGGCTGGGGCAGTGCCCATGAATCATCAAGCAGAAAGGGGAGTTCGATTAAATATTGGGGGGGTCCTCAGGCCATGGCTTTTGTGAGCTGAACCAGAGGCCTTGCTCCAAGCTTCTTTCGTGTCACATTTTAACCTACCAGCTGCCTCGAGAAGCAAGATGATCTTCCCTGCCTTTTTTCTCCTTCCTTTAAAAAATTATTTTTTTATTTTTTTATTTTCCCTCATGTGTTAAGGGAGGAAACAGTGACAGGGACAAGTGACAGCTCGCTAATTATTCCCTTACTGCCACTGCTGTTCTGGCTTTGGACGCATTGCTCATTTCTCCCCGTCTTCGCACTGAATAATGCATGGGTCCCTATCTGTATTCAAGCGGCACCTCCGGGGACCGCCAGCCTAACTAGCTGATAACTGATTCAGTTTGTAAGCAGGGCCTCTGGGAGTTGCAAGGAAAAGTAGCCAAGAACAAATTTAACACTTCTTTCTCATTTCTTCAGAACATCAAGGAGAGGCAGGTTGGGAAGCAGGTGGGGGGTATGTGCTGGGCCCTTGGAGGGCACTTGACCTCAGGTTAGGAGAAGAGAGAGCCTTGGCTCTGCTGTGGGGAGAGGGGATGATGATGAAGATGAGGATGATGATGATAAAGTTAGTTGAAGGCTTACTATATGTCCACAATTGAACTAAACATTTTTCATGTATTGTCTCTTTTAAAGACAAGAACTCCTTGATGACAATGCATTTGCAGATATATCAGTTAGCTGCTACCATGATAATGCTGCATAACAAATGGTCTCCACATTTCAGTAGCTGTCAATAACATAGATTTATTTTTCTTGCTCAGGGGTCTGCAGTCGGGTCAGTCTTGCACTGATCTTGGCTGTGCTCAGCTGAGCTTGGCTGCAGGCTGCAGGTCTGGGTCAGATCTGCTCCACTTGCCTCATTCCGGGGCCCAGCCTGAAGGAGGAGGCTCCTTGATGGCAAAGGCACAGCCACACCCCTAACTTCTGCCTGTATCATGTCTGCTAATAGTCCATTGGCCAAAGCAAATCACATGGGCAAGTCAGGTGTCAAGGGGTGGTGGAGTAAGTGGCCCCCACCCTGAGTCCACGGCTGGGGTATGGATGTCTAATACTGTCAGAGATGGAGTCTCCAGAACAATCTCTTTTGGGAATCAGAACCTGTCATCCCACTGCCCCAAGCAAATGCAACTTTTGCAAAAAGACTTACACCTTTTAGTTTCCAGACGGGGCTCTTCATTAAATGATACCAGAGTCTACAAATCAAATGATAGTGATAATCTAAATGGCGATTTTTTACCCAATGTCTATAGTACCAAGTACTACTCAAAGTGCTTTATATATATCAACCCATTTTCTCCTTCTAATAATCTGATAAGGTAGTACTATTGTTATCTCTGTTCCACAGGTGAAAAAAAAAAAGGGAACAGAGAAGTTAGGTAATTTGCCTGAGGTCACACAGCTGGGCAAGGACAGAGCCACAATTTGAAGTCAGGCTAGCTGCAGACACAGCAGGCTCTGATCCACTATAGTCAAAAATGGATTGTCACGTAAATGTTTGAATTTTGGATGCAGGTGCTATATTTGAAATGTCAGAGTGTAGTTGGCCTTGAGAAATATAATTGGGAAGGGTTAGAGTGGTATCTGGGCCAGGACCAGCCAGTCTCTGAGGGGGTCTGTACCTGCTTCAGAAGAGCAACTCCCACTCAGCCCCACCCTGTAGGCAGAGCTTCCTGGCTCTCCCTCTCTCTCTAGGTCAACCCGAGTTGTCAGGACACACTCTGATCCTTACCAATGCATGGCGTGTTCCAGAAACCGCTGGTGGAGTTGCTAACTTTCTCCCAACAGGCCAGGTGGACCCAGGTTTCTCTGGGAACTGTAGGCACTGGAAAAACACTTGTCTTTCCATCATCAAATGCTCCCCTCGCCCTGCTTAGACTGGTGACGACCATCATCCTTAATCTTCCCCTCCCTCCCTGATTAGACCTGGTAGAGGAAGGCAACGGCAATAGGCTGCCTCTTGCTTTATGAATGACAAGGAGACTGCATAAAGATGCACCCGTTTTGAGGTCAAATCTCTGTAATTTGGTCCACTTTTAGAATTAGAAATTTAACCCAAACGGGTGCCGTCCTGATTTCCTGCTCTAACGAGGGTCATGCATGTTTGCAGTTTGGGGGTCTTAGAGCCTCACACAGTGTTTGGTGCAGAGTAGGAGCTCAGTGACCCATGGGTGAATGAAGGGATGGGTGGATGGATGGATGGTTGGATGGATGGATGGATGAATGCTCATCTGCTCAAATACATGTTTTTCAGATTAAAAAAAAAACAACTTAGAGAAGTGAAGTTATTTCACAAGGACCATTCCTCCTGTTCAATAGCTATTTATGAGCATTTACCACGAGTCGGGCACTGTTCAGAGAGGCTAGGTATCCAAAACTTCTGTTGTCGCGGTCTAGCAAATACCTAAGGTAATGTCAGGTGGTGATGAATAAGACAAGGAAGGCGGTGGGGAGAGTGGGGACGGTTGGCATAGGTGCTCTCCCTTCCCTCACGTGTCTTCTATGTGCCAGGCACTATGCTAGATGCTTCATGAAGAGCTCCCCCACTGGTCTGATTATTTCATCATCATACCCATTTTACAGACAAGGAACTGAGGCTCTGAGAAGAGCCTTACCATAGTCACACTGCAAGGATACATGAGACCAGCAGCTAGCACCCAGGTCTGCCTCCCCTGTCTGAGCTGGGCAGGATGATGGGTTTCTCTCAGCACCCCCCACCCCGAGGCTGGCAGGTCAAGGAAGCCAAGTGCTAGGGGTGGGATGCTAAGGTGAGAAGGGCAGTCGTGGTCCCCACAGCTGTCACCTGCCTGGGTGTGCATCTGCATCTGGTTGCCCTGCGTTGTCTGCTGGGGCGACATGGCTCTCTGTCAGGAGCTGCATGTCAAGGCAGCAGCGGGGGAGGCAGGCAGGCTGTTGGCAGGTGGCTTAAAATAGCAGGGCGTCCCCATGGCTGCAAGAGCTTGGTTCTCCCGGCCTGGTGAGAACACTCAGGGAGGAGATTCCTCAGCCTGGCAGCCACTCCCTCACTGGTGGCCCCTCTGCAAGGAGCCAGAGAAATTGTGCTCAAGTGCAAGGTCCCCCCCTTGTTCTCCAGGTCTGTGGGATGAAAGCCAACTCCAAACTCCAGAACCTTCATGAGCTGCCCCTCCCAGCTATTCACACATTCCTTTCTCTGGTCATCCTTGCCATGCTGCATTCAAGATGTCCCTTGTACCATTGCTTTGGCTGGTCAGGCTGCCTGGAATGTCCTCCCTGCTATCTTCCCCACCTAGAAAATACATGGAATACAGTAGGTGCTCAATATATGCCAGTGGATCCACTTATAAATGTTGAAATCTTACTCTTCAGACTCAGCTCACTTGTCAGTCAGTACCTCTGAAGAGACTTCTAGATTTTCCCAGGAGCAGGAATTCCTCCTTCTTCCAAGACTCTATAGCCTATACTCAGATGGGGATTGGAGAAATAGTCCTGTTTATGGCTCTCTCCAATCCTGCTGACTGGGTAGTCTGCCATGCCTAGTAAGAGTGGCATTTGCTCAAGCAGAGGTGGCAGATAATTGGTACACAGGCTAGAGCTCTCCTAGCTCTGCACATGGCAGACATTGCTAATCAATCATAGCACCTTTCTTCTCAAGCCCTGGAGCCTCCAGGCAGCCATGAGCAATTGACTGGAGTTGGCATCAAGATGACACCTTAATGGCTTTTCACTCCCAAGTGTCATTAACTACAGTCTTTAGATAAATGGCCTCTAGAAGCTTGTCTTCATGGCTGCCTAGGCCATCAGACTGGGAAGCTCTTGAGGGCATGACAGTGACATTTATTTCAGCATCTCTTCCTCTCGGCACAGAGCCTGGCAAACACTAGGCACTGGAGAAATGTCTGTCAAGTGCGGGAATCTGGGAAGTGGGGACAACCCATCACGCTATGCTGACACGTACAGAAGCACCTCACTAAGGTTACCGCAAGCCCCAGGAGCTCTTCTGGGCCTTGCTTCCCACTTTCTTCCCCTTGGTCTCCCACAAGCAGTCAGGAACCTGGGCAAAACAAACCAGGGGTTCATTGAGATCGGTTCCAAACCAAAAAATGGTTTCCCCATGACTAGCTGCACAGAGATACAAGATCAAAGATAAAAGATCCTCAGACCAAGGGAAGGATGTGGGCGGAGCCCAAGGAAGTGATCTTACCAAGCCATCACTTCCCTGAACCTCAGTGTCCTCACCTGTAAAAGGAGGATAATGGGAGTATCCACCCGGCAGGACTGCTGTGAGAACCTATGAACAGAAGGTTCTCATTAGTGTATGATGATGGCATCACACGGCTCACAGAGATCTTCTCAGAGAAAATCTTCAGAGATCTTCAGAGAATCTTGAGCTCCAGCTTCTCTCTGATTCCCATCTTCCTGGGACCTCCCACCCTGGGAGAGGTGCCGGGTAGGAGGCGAAGGAGGCAGGGCTGCCCAGAAGAGGAGGGTTGTTAAGTCCCCTGGCAGGGGGAAGGGAGGGAGCCAGGGGGATGGTATGCCATTACATCATTACTCTATGGTCCCACTTTATAGATGGGGACACTGAGACCTGAGAAACAATGGAACTAGCCTCGTCTCATGGAGTAACAATGAACCCAGGACCTATTGATTCCAATGCCCATAGCATTTGTACAGAACCATCCTACCTTGTTGGAAAGGTACCCCCACCCCCACCACTGATCACACATTCGCTCACTCATTCATCTGTCTTCAGTTGTATTGAGCATGTTCTGGAGGAGTTCACAGTCTAGTTGGGAGAATGGGGTATGATTTGACATGCTGTCAAATGATTCCAGGATCATGGGAAGAGTAAGCTAAGTTTGGGGACAACTTCACAAGAGGGCTATGTTGGCTGGGTTTTGCAGTGTGAGCAGGAGTTCATTAGGTAGCTAAAAGGAGGAAGGACATATCCGGGAAGGCACGTGGTAGGAGCAAAGGCAGGGATCCATGAAAAAGCATGGTGTGTTTGGAGACCACTTAGCGGAACAGTGTGCCCCGCCTCAGGGAGTATCGTGCTGCAGCAGCAGGACAGAGAGCCACAAGGTATACAAAGCCAGAGCCTGGAGGACCCCCCCCCCACCATGGCATTTGGACTTTTCCTTGTGGGTAGAGGGATCATGAAGAGATATCCCAGTTCAACTGTTTACACCTCAGCTTCCACTTGCCCTCACACGCAGCTGCCTGGCACCAGGCAAAGGGGAACCCGGGATGGGGCAAAGATCAGCCTGGATCTTTCTGCATAGACCATGGTGCTCCCCTGCAGAGACTCGTGCTTGACTTCTGCTCCAGGAATTTAAGCCACAGAGACCCAAAAGCACAGAATCCCACAACTAAGATCTCTCCAACTCGTGGACCCAATGATTTAGTGAACTGCACCACTCACCTGTTCATTTGGTCGTCTGGTGAACAAAGTTGAAAAGCCCTTAGCAGATGGTGTATTGGTTATTTATGGCTGCAGAACAAACCACCCCAAATCAGCACGTTACAGTGACAATATCTTATTGAGCAGTTTTTTGTCTGGGGCTCATCTCGTGTGGGTTCGTGTGTGCATCTGCTGGTCTGCACTAGACCAGGCTTGTCTGGGGGTGGGATCCTGTTCCGTGTGTCTCTCATCCTCCTCCTAGGATCAGCAGGCTAGCCAGGGAGCCAGTGTGTTGGGGAGTAGGGAGAGGTGAGGGAGGGACACAGGGAGTGTAGAGGATCCTCTGAGAAATTTGGCTGTGAGGACTCGCTTAGAATCTGTGAACCAGAGCTTCTGTAATGGCACCTATGGGCTCCTGAGGCTGGTGCCAGTGGGCTCCCCAACCCAGGTTGTGATGAGGAGGGTCAGGAACGCCCAGACATGGTCATGTCAGGAGTGGGAGAAGTCCTCGTGTGTATTGGTGGGTCCCTGTTTTCCAGTTGTTCTTTGAGGCTGAGTCCACCTTATCCAATGGTCAAGACCCCACCTCAGGTCCACATTGCTCAGCATCCCACCCCTCAGGAGCTCCCTCCGAGGGTTGCCCAACCAGCTGCGAGGGCGAGTAAGCTCCCCCTTTCCTCAATAGCAACCCCCTTGGGGAGGAGGGAGCAGATAGCAGAACCGTGCTATTTACAAGCTTTCAAATGGCTTATTGAATCATAAACTGAAATCACAGGCTGTAACCAAATCAGCAAGGACCAGATTCAATAAAGTAAACAGGGAGGGGGGATAAAAAAATCCCACCTAGAAGCTCGTTAAAGCCTTCTCTGCTTCTCCCGGCCTTGGTTTCTTAACGTCTCATTGTTTCTGGTGAATAAACCCAACCTGGTCTGGTTTGATGCCGGTGCTATTAATTCCATATGTGGTTTATGGGTGGAGGAAGAGGCCGTCATTATGTGCTGTTGGAACTTGAAAGGGATCCAACGGGCGCCTCATCTCTGCCTTGCTGGAGCGGCCGAGGGCTTGGCTCCACTGTGAGAGTCTCGAATCCTAACAAACGAACATTTTTTTAGGGTGGGGAGGTGTGCACCCCACCATCAGTGTGACCGTGAAGGCTTCCTGTACAGCGTCTCTGTTCCTAAGGAGGTCGCGAGGGACTCTGCTGGGGTCGCGTGCGAGCACAGGACATCACCGTTTACAAAGCACCTTGGCGTGTTTTGCCTGAATCACGCTAGGGGCTCAGGGTGCGTCGTGCCGGCCCGGTTTCTGGCCCAAAGGAGACGCCCCGGGATATTAGCTCTTGTTGCTGTTATGACCATTATTTCCTATTAACTGCATGCCTACTGTATGCCAGATGCTAAGCGTATGTTAACCTCTAATTCTTCAATCAAAGGCTGCAAGATCGGAGTTAGTGGGCCGGCATTACAGACAAGGACTCCGAGACTCAGACTTGCCCCAAGGCATCAGCTGGGAAGGGCAGGTGTTGGAACGAACCTCAGGGCCGCCAGGCTCCAGAGCCATGTTGTTTGCACACACACACTAACTCTGACAGGGAGGCAGGGCACCGCTTATTTTTACTCTATCAGGCAAGTAAACTTGCCGCTCAGAGAGCTTAGGGGGCCCCAGAGGGCAGCATGGCAGGTATCAGGGGGACATCATGATGTCTCTTTCTGAACTAGCCGCACAGACTTTTATGACTTAAGGGGTCACGTCGGTGCTGGCCAGCTGTCTCACTTCACGGATGGGTAAACTGAGGCTCAGAGATGTTCGTGCCTCGTCCGAGGTCACTCAGCCAGGAAGTGGTCAGAGCTAGGATCCGAACCTACAGCTCCCTGTCTCCGGAGCTTGTGTTCCTGCCACAGCCATGCCCAGTTCTGGAAAAGCAACTGTGGTGGTTCAGATGCCAAGCCCGTTGTCCCTGGATGGGCCTGCCAACACCAGCTCTGCATTGATGGAGGCCGACTATGTCCTTCTCCAGCTTGAAACTGGATCCTCTGGTCTAGAATCTCTGGCATGTAGCCCTGACTTTAAGATTTAGATCAGATGCAGGGAAGCAGAGCACTTAAGAACCCAGGACCTGGGTTCAAATCCCAGTTCTATCAACTTCCATCTGTGAACTTTTGGTCAAGTTATGTTCTTTATACACCCACAACTTCCTCATCTTTAGAGATGATAGCAATAGCATGTTTCTTATAGGGTTGTTGTGAAATCAATAAACATAGCTAACATCGAATGAGTCCCACTTGGTACTCTTCTAAGCACTTTGCACGTGTTGGTCCTCCCAATCCTAGATTTATCGCCATTTTAGAGACGAGGAAACTAAGAAAGTGAGGTGACTTGTCCAGGGTCCCACAGAGTTGGGGTCTGTACCCCGGGAACTGTGCTCTGGATTCCCATTGTCACCCAGGACCCTGAGCTGCCTCTTGGTTTTAAATGAGGTCATGCAATAGCACATGGGAAAAGCGAGTGTCACATCCTTCTGTACTCTGGAGGATGCTAATATTTTACTGGGCAAAGGGGGCTTCCAGTTAACAATGTCATTGCCAAAAGCTGTCAGCTGCAGGGCTGGTCCTGGTACAGTGGGCTTGGAGGGAGGTTTACCTGCGAGCCAAGGTCCACCTGCAGAGCACGCCCATCTGACCGGGGGCCCCGGGGCCAGCTCTGCTTCCTGCATTCACTCTTCACTGAAACCGCTGCTTCTTCCACTCCTGAATGTGCCCTGTGCACTTTCCTGCCCCTGGGCCTTGCACGTGCCATTCCGATGCCCGACTGTCCTTCCCCTCTCTGCTCTACCAGCAAACACATACTTAGAGATTCAGCTCAAAAAACACAACCTTCTTAAAGCTTCTCAAGACCCCCGAGCAAGAATGAATACTCCTTTCTCTGCACTTCCCACAGCTGGAGTGAATTCCCCTTGGATCCTTACCCATCCCGGTGATCATGGCAAGTCTATGTGTCTGTCTTCCCCACCAAGAAATCCTTGAGGGCAGGAACCAGGATGCGTTCATCTTTATATTCCATCTGTATGGAAGTAGAATAAAAAATGTTTATTGAATGGATGGATAGATGGAAGAATGAATGAATGTTTTCTGTCCAGCTGGATTGTAGCTGATGTCTAATCATTCATCATATGGGACCTGCATTCTGCTCCCAGCTTAGCAGCGGCCTCACTACATTATCTTAGAAAAGGCATGTTGCTGGGCGCATGGGTGGCTCAGTCAGTTCAGCACCTGCCTTCAGCTCAGGTCATGATCCTGGAGTCCCCAGGTGGAGCCCCTGGTTAGGCTCTCTGCTCAGCAAGAAGTCTGTTTCTCCTGCTGCCTCTGCCCCTCCCTCCCCCTTGTGTGCTCTCTCTCTCAAATAAATAAAATCTTAAAAAAAAAAAGAAAGGCACGGTTGCTTTTGAGTACTTCTGTTTCCCCATCTGCAAATGAACAGGGTGCTGACTAGCTGGCCTCCGAAAGCATTTTGAGATGCTTCCTCTGCCCTCCACCCCTTGCTGCCTCTCCCAAGGTCCCAATCACGGTAGTGTCTCTTGCCTGCAGCCCTGCTCTCCCTTACGCCTATTCCCCATTACCCAGAAGATTCTGGAGAGTTCCCTGCCTAAATCCCCCCCGGAATCTGCCATCTTCTCCTCCCCTGTCCCCGGCACTCCTGTGCCAGGCAGGCCACTGTCATGCATCTCCCTTCTGCCCCCCAGGCCCCTCCAATGCATGTGCACTCAGCAAAAAGTGTGATCTTTTCAAAACACAAGCTCAGTCCTGCCTCACCCCTGTGAGCCCCTCCCATGCCTCCCCTGGGCCCAGGCCACCAATTACAGTCCTTCCTGCAGGGGGTGTGGTTGGCCCTCTCCCCCCCTCTTTTGGGGTCTCTGGCCACATTGCTCTTCTCTCCCTGATTCTCCCCGCTTACCTTGCTTGGTCCACCATATCAGCTTCTGCACATGGTGTTCCCCCTGTCTGGAAAGTTCTCTGCCTCCCCTCCATGATCAGATTTCAGCCTGATTATCAGGAGCGTTAATCTGAGGACGCTCAGGGAAGCTTTGCGGGACCTCCCCAGAGGAGATCAAGCATTCCTATTACATCAGCTCTCCCGGCTCCCATTTCCTCTGTTTCTCAGCCTTTATCCGGGTTCCCAGTTTCCTTCTACTTGGGAGACTTTGCTGCACATTTGGGTCCACCCCTGGACTCCGAGTCATATAAAAGCAGGACACCCTCTCTAGACATCATATCTCCAGCACTCAGCCCCACGCCCACAAGTGCTCACGAACATTTGAAAAATGAATGGATGTGTTTCTCCAGCTCGTGGGTCTTGTCATCCCTGCTCAGACCTCAGTTTCACCACCTCTGAAATGGGTTCATGATGTCCCGTCTTTCCGTACTTGTTGGCCCTCTACAGGAAGACTCCAAAACCGCCTGGAGCAGAGAGAGGTGCTCTGAGGTCTGGAAGAGGCAGAGCCGAGGGCCGGCATTGGGAGGACTGAGGCATCATGTTAACCCGGCCACCTCTGGATTTCGTGACCCTCTGCTTGGCTTGCTGAGCTCTGGGAAACAGAGCCAGGATCCCGCTGGGAAGGGTTGGAGGACAATGTACTCTGTGTTCAGATCTGCAGAGGGAACAGAGCAAGGTCACTGTGCCCCAGTTGCGCTGGTCATGCTCTGCAAGCATTGAAACCTGGAGGAGATGTGGAGGGGCTTCTCCAGAATTTCCAGAAGAAACCGTGGGTGTTGGTGCTTCACCCACAAGACAAGCACCACACTTCAGCTTTTCCGGTGTGAACTGGCAAACCAGATTTTCCTATTCCCCAGTGAAAATACTCTTTTCTAATCAGATACATTTAAACAGACAGAATTCTTGTTCATCTGCAGTTGCTAGAATTATTTTCCTAATGCCCGGTGGGTGTGGGCGCTGCTGGCTCGGGGGGCACTGCAGTCATGGAGGCAGGCAAGGCCACCGTCTTTTCTGGGTCCAGAGGGGAGCCCGGAGATAATGAAACCCGTGTTTGTGGGGTACAGTGGGTGGGAAGGGGGAGCAACGGCCTCTGTGGGAGCAGTGTGGTCTGGGGGGTGTGTGGGGAGTCACAAACACCTCCCTAAAGAAGCCATTTTTTTCTATTGCAGTAAAACATATATAATATAAAGTTTACCATTTTAACCATTTTTAAGTGGACAGTTTAGCAACATTAAGCACATTCACACTGCTGGGCATCCTTCTCCACCATCAGACTCCAGAACTTTTTTATCTTCGCTAACTGAAACCCGGTGCCCAATAAATGATAATTCCTTACCCCTCCTGCCCCAAGCCCCTGGCACCCACCGTTCTTCATCCTGTCTTTATGAATTTGGCTACTCTAAGTACTGCGTATCCGTGGACTCCTACAGCGCTTGTCCTTTCGTGCCTTAGCACGATTGTCTTCAAGGTTCAGCCCTGTTGTAGCAAGGGTCAGGATGTCCTTCCTTATTCATCTGAGTATTAGTCCATTGCATGGACGTACTGCAATTTGTATAACCATTTAACCACTGACGGACACTTGGGTTGTGTTCACCCTTTGGCTATTGTGAATAGAGTTGCTATGAACTTAAGAGGTGATGTTTCAACCAAAGCCTGGTGCCTTAGAAGAAATTATTGACGTGCATGGAAATTAGTCTGTGAGGCATGATAGGAAGGGCTTTAGGGTGAGACTTATATGCTCAAGTCCCCGTGCTGTCATTTACTGGCTGTGTGACCTTGGGCCAATTTCTTGACCTCTTGGAGCCTCAATTTCTTCACCTGTAAGAAGAGGGAAAGAACATCTCCTCATGTTGGTATTAGGTTTAGAGCACCGAGCACGGGGACTGGCCCCGAGCGGGTGGTCAAAAATGTACTAGGTTTTACTCATTTCAAGCTCCTGCCCAGAACGGCCACATGCAATTAAGCAAGTTGTTCACTGCTCAAGGGCAACTGGTCCAGGTACTTGACTTGCCAATCTAAATCCAGGGGATGGCTTCTGCCTGGAGGGGGCACCTTCCTCCCACCCCCACCCCCAAGGCACCTGTGCTCATGCAGACTGGGTCTCGATCAGCATAGGCACACAAGAAGCTTGTCCCTACTCTGTCAAGACACAGAGAGGTTACTTAACCAGCTTAAGGCCACACAGCAGCACTCAAACCCCTTCTGGTATGAGGACCTGGCTCTCAGCCCAAAGAACAGAGCAAGGCATGCAACCAGGAGCCTTATGCAGGCAAGCAAGGGAGGGCCCTGGGCTGCCCCTCAGCCGCTCCCCACCTCCCTCTCTCCCATTAAGAAGAGGAAGCTGAAATGAAAAATAAAAACTCCATCTCATTCATGGTCAGGCCCCACCTTGGGGAGGTAGAAGCCTCACAGTGGCCACCGAGACAGGGCTCTGCCTTGTGGACTGAGCCCGCCCATCCTGCCCCCTCCCCAACTCATGCCTTCCATCTTGGGATCATTTTCCAGACAGCCCAGAGCCCAGCCTGCCAGACTATTTAGTCTGGGTTTGGTGACCCCCATCTGACTGCAGGCAGGCCATGCTCAGGTTTCACAGCCTCCTCCGTACAATCGCTGCCGGCCCCCCCCCAGCCCCTGCCCCGGCTTCTTAGACAAACACCTACCTTCAGGCAGAGGGCTTCCGGGCACACTTGGGTGAAACCCAGCTACTGGCTTCCAGAAGGGAGCTCTGAGGCCCTTCAACACAGCCCTCTGTCCAGGGTTTGACGGGCCCCCATTTGTCACTCTCAAACACTCAGACTTAGCTGGGTGCGACTCCCATCACTGTTACTCTCCCCGACTCCCTGGGACCCCGACTACTGGACATACAAGTTCGCTAAAAGAAAAAAAAAATGATACGAATTCAAAATGTTTTGCCATCAGTTAGTGGGTGCTAGATCAGCTATTTGTTCTTGCTCCGTGTCTCAGATGGGGAAACTGAGGGCCCAGGGAGAGAAGGAAAGGAATGAGCTCAAGCCCATGAGGTGGGAAGTGGCAAAGTCAGGAACTGAACTCGGACCTTTAAGCTTTCCATGTTATCTCAACTTTGATGCATATCAGTCTTTGCCTGTACTCCTTCCCCTGCCACCACCTCTTCTCTGTTCTGGGTTCCTCACTGTCTTTTTTTTTTTTAAGATTTTATTTATTTGAGAGAGAGAATGAATGGGGGGAGGGGGGCAGAGGCAGAGGGAGAGAGAGAATCTTAAGCAGACTCAGTGCTGAGCATGGAGCCTGACACTGGGCTTGATCCCACGACCCTGAGATCATGAGCTGAGCCCAATCAAGAGTTGGACGCTCCATTGACTGAGACACAGAGGCGCCCCCTCCCACTGTCTTTTAACGACATGTTTTGAGAATCTCCCAACACCTCCTGAGACACTAGGGAATTGGGTGTCCTGGAAATAGAACTTCCTTGCTCTTGTCATCTTACTTAGGTGCAGTAGCATAGGGGAAGGAGATGTTGATGGCCCCCGCATCCTAGAGGATTCTGATTTGCCAAGTTCCTTTAAAAACCTGTGTGTCTGGCACCTTGCCAGAAGGCTTGGCAGTAACCCATATTAATGGTTCTTATTCTTTGAGCACTCAGTGTGCGCCAGGCACTGTGGAAAGTTCTTTATGTGCAATTCTCTCAGTAGGTTGAGGTAGGTACTGTGTCTACTCTCGATTTTACAAAGACATTGAGACCCAGAGTGGGCGAGTGACTTGGAGAAGGTCACACAGCCGCCCAAGAGAAGCCTGAACTGCAGCCCAGGAGCCATACCCCTCCCCTCCAGAGAATTCCATTTCTGGCTCACCACTCATGGAGAGGAACGAGAGGATGGAGTGTACGAGTCTTTTATACGTGTCTATGTTTTTTCTCTTCGCCATGAACACGCTTGGTTTTTATAATGCTAAAAACAAAACAACACAATCCACAATAACAACAAGAAGAAGCAACATGATCCATCTTGGTGCCCATTCCACTTTCCTTTAAATGCATTACATGTAACCAAGCCTCCTTTACTTCCCCCTTCACGCACACACCAGGGCTAACTGTTGTTGACAGTTTGCTGTATGTTCCTGCAGATTTCACCCCCTATCAAATGCTAATATATATGCAGACATATCATTTTATGGGGCTTTCTAAGCTATACATATTTGTGATATTTGATTTTTAAAAGTCAATATGAAATGTATTGCTTTTGCTATTGGGAAGAGAATAACGATATTAAAAATTAAATCAAATTTCAAAACATCCCTGGGTTGGGCATTTCAAAGTTGCGAAGGCAAAGTTCTATTCCTGAAAGTTCCACGCCAGCAAAGCTGAGATGTTCAGAGCCTGATGGCTGGCCCTTGTACTTGGCTGGGCCGAGGAGTGGGGGGGATGCTTGCAATTCCCACCAGCTCACCTAGCCACCCCCTCCCTGCTGTCCCCGGTCGATGAGCATTGTGTTCAGTTTGTCGACTCAGCAAAACACACCCGCCCTGCTCACTCTCTGTTCGGATTGGAAGGTGATTGCCTACTAGCCAATTAATTCTGCTTTAATTGCTCAGGCTCTAAAACACAGGCCTCAAGAGCTAATCTGGTGGGGGGTGGTTTCCCCTAGCCTAGCAGATGCTGTTCCACCAGCTCTGGGGAGATGCTCAGAGTCTGGGGGAAGAATAGTGCCTCTCCAAGGGTCTTCTGGGTAATCTGAAGGGAAGGGGTCACGGGCTAGTGAGGGGTGGGTAGCCCAGAAAATGAGCCAGAAGGCAGTGGAAAGGTGGTGCTGGAGTCTAGCCACTAACCACAGTCCCCACTTCCGGCATTGATCACTACCTGACGTGACCTCGTTTCTTTTCCTCCCATGGTCTGCCTTCCCCACCCAAAGGTCAGCTGCCGGGGGCAGGGGCCCCGTCTTATTCACAGCCGTATCCAGCACTGCTCAGAGTGTCCGGCATATAGTAGAGGCTCAATAAATAGCGACTGATTTAATGAACATATTCTGCCCTTCCCAAATCATCTCCTGCCCGCAACTATTAGCGAAGTCTCGGAAGAATCTCAAGAGATAGATGGGGAAACTGAGGCCTTAGGGAAGGGGCTTGGTTTGGTCTGGCCAGTGTTTGGCTCAAGCCACCTTTCAACTTTGCTCTGTAGGGATGGTCCTTTTCCAAAGCGCCCTGTCATCTTTACGGGAGTAGTGAGACCTGTCACCGGCTCTCCAGAACAGGAGAGAGTGGGGGACATCCATGCCACTTTCCTCTGAAAATGGCATCTCTATCAAACTACTCCAGGACCTCGCAGACTGCTCATTAAGCACCAAACACCAAGTTCTCCTCTCCTCCATCTGTGCCTAGGGGGCCACTTGGAACCCGCTCTCCTGGGGATCAGCAGAGCAGGTCCTCGAGAAGAAAATGGTACGTATCTAATCTCTGACCTTCACATGAGGGCAGGGACTCACCAGGGATTTCAGATGGCGGGGCAGGCAGTTGCGAAAGTAAGGCCTCCGCCTAATTCTGTCCTCACCTCAGGCCATTCTTGGCTGCTGATGCCCTCCAGAGTGGTGGTAAGCTGGGGGGGGGTGAGTTGGGGGGGGAAGGGGCCGGGAAGGAGAAAGGAGGAAGGAGAGCAGAAGTGAGGCAGGAGCAAAGGAGAACAAGGGAGCCAGCAAGGCAGGCTGGGAACCAGCACAAAGCAGGCAGGAAGCAGAGGAAGAAAAGCAGACGATAGACAAGGATGCCAGCCCATTTGGAGTGGAGGGAAGCGCAGGAGGAAACACGCAAAGCAAAAACAAAGAGGAAGAAATAAAGGGTACGAAGAAACTCAATAGGGCTTGAAACAAAGCCATGGAGAAAACAAAGGAAATGAAAAAAAAAAAAAAAGCAGGCAGAGGAAGAAGCAGCAGCACAAACAAGGAGAGAAGCCTGTGGAGGCGTCCAGAATGTCATCTGCCCATCCCGAGGGGCATCTGGGCCCACCTCCTGGCCCCAACCTCACCTGGGTCCCTCACCCCAGCCCTGGTACCCATCGGCTCCCAGGGGCCCTTGGGGCAGACAGCTGGGCCTCCTCCCGCCTCCCGAGCCCGGCCTGCTCTGATTGGTCAGTCTCCCAGGGCAGGGAGGTGGGCCACGCCCACCCATCTTGGCCCCAGAGACCCGCAGGCTTCCTGAAGTGTTCTGAGACATCCCGAGTCCTCCCTCCCCTTCTTCCCCACCACCTAGAAAGCTGTCCAAGTGGAACAGCCTGCAGCTATTACAATAAACACCTCAGCCGCAACCTGTCTCTCATTTGCATATTAGCAGCCTTAATTCTGATGAAATATGCAAATGTATGCAAAATGAAATTCATCTCATAATGACACAAGGCGATTAAACAATTTTTATGCTTAAATATTCTGTTTAATGAAATCAAACAGACCTGCGCGTGTGACAAATTCTCCACAGCATGGAGAAATTAGTGGGGATTAAAAAAATAAATAAAAAAATAAGAGAATACCAAACCACTAGCACCCCCAGCACAGCCTAGATCTGCTTCACCTTTTTGGTAAGAAGAAAGGGGGGAAAAGTGTGTTTTTGATAACCAAATGAACTGAAAATTATATGACTGAAAACTGTTAAAATAAGTTAGAAGCAATATGCCTTTGTTTCTGGCTCTTGAGAGGAACCTGCAAACCCCGCCCCACACCGCCACAATATGGCCATAATATACTTGTCCTCCAAGTTGATGAAAGGAAGGGAGGCCCAGTGGGCAGCAGGGAGGCCTGTTCAGCCACCCTCTTGTGCCCAGGAAATGGAGTGAGGAGCCCTCCGCCCACCCACCACCAGGAGGCTGGCCAGCAGTGTCTCTCAGACAAACTTTCTTGCTTTGCTCACCTGGGCAGAGCGTGTTCTTGCTTTGGCCACTGGGAGATAGTTGGGGGGCGTTTGTGTTCCTAGCCCTGTTGGAGTAAAATCCATTGTGTTATTTACCTGGAGGAGAAGAGGAAGAGTCAAGCAAGAGAAGGAGGAGGAGAAGAGGAAGGATGGGGAGGAGGGTGGGGGGAGGAGGAGGAGGAATAGGGCACAGCAAAAAGGACAAAGAGAAAGAGGTATAAGATCAGGGGGATGGAGTAAAGCGGTATCATAGAAAAATAGGAGTGGACAGAGAAGGAGATGAAGGAATAAAGAAAAAGAATCAGTAATAGCGAACACTGGGTCCTTAGCTATGTGTTTTTTTTTAATATATGATCTCATTCACTCTTCCAATCAATCCTGTGAGTTTGGCATCATTACCATTGCCACCTAGTATTAGCCAAGGTTCAGAGAGGTTAAGTAAGTTGCCCAAAGTCACACTGGAGAGACGAGTAGAGGGAGGATTCAGAATTTGAATGCAGACACAAAGAAATGCTGAAGCATTCTCCCAGGGAGTGGAGATGGGAAAAGCTGGTCTACAAACTTACCTTAGGAATTCCAGGGTATTTGGATGAACCACCAAGAGTTAATTTTCCTATTGACCCTTAGGCTCCTGGGAAAAATCCATTTGGGGATTGAATGGGAGCCTGAGGCACTGTGTGTGAGCAGTCAGTGGCCAGTCTTCTAAGATCTCCTCATCTAAAGGGGCCCCGACACCCAGTTCCTTCTATTCATCACCATTTTAATATTGACTTGTTTGTTTCCATCTTCCAAACAGAATGTGCTTTCCAGCGGGGCAGGACTCCTAACTGGCTCATAGTCTGGAATACACTTAGGAATTGCTTGTTCTTCTTGTGTCTTGACTTTCTTCCCATGTTCATATTTTCTCTGAAAGTGGCTAGGAGTGCTTCCCCAGAGCCCCCATTATTCCTCCATCCTGGAGGAGGAAGAGGGGCTGTATCTGGAACTCTGCGGTTCTGGGGGTGAGGAGAACAGTGATTAACACCAGGAGGAAAGAGCTGTTCCTTCCCAGAGGAAAGTCCTTGTTACCAGGTAACAGATGAAAGCCTTCAACCCCAATGGGGCAGAAGTATCCCAGGGAAAAGTCAGTCAAAAGCAGATTCCAGATTGATCTATCCGCTCTCTCCCCTACCCCAACTCCACCCAGCTGCCTCCCCTTCATGGACTCAGAAGCAGGAGGCTGGGAGCTGGGGAGCCTTTGCTTTTTAGCTGTGCTTTGTGACCTCCAGCAACTGACCTAACCACTCTGAGCCTCACTTTGCCCAGCTGAGAAATGGGAAGAATCTCTTCCCGTGATTCCTGAGATTTCTTTTGTTTCTGATATTGTAGAATTTTAATTCAGAATCCAGAATAGGCAACTTAAAGCAGAGGATAATAAATGCAACCATAGCCTCCACATGGCTACGATGTACCGCGCATAGCCTTGTGCATCTTCTGCCGCCCTTCTAAATGCTAGCTTGCATTTATGACTGTTTAAACCTCACAACAGTCCTGCGAAGCAGGAGCTATTATCATCCCCTTTGGCAACCAAGGAAGCAGGGAGTCAGAAACCTCAGGTTATTTGTCTGAGGTCGCCCAGCTGGTTAAGAAGCAAGGCCAGCCCGGAAACCCAGGCATTCAGGCTCCAGATGTCCCACCTATGACAATAACTGCTAAAGCATTTGGTGCATGTCTGGCACTGCATGGAGCCCTCTCGCAGCAGTCCTGGGAGAGAGAGGGTGCATTTCCTTCCCTGTTATAGTTGGGGAGATGGAGGCCCAGTGGAAGCCATTGACATGTCCGAGGTCATACAAGCAAGTCGCTGGCTGTGAAGACAAGTATCCAGGTGTCCCAGATCAAGGCCAACAGCTGTGAGAGCAAGAAAGCTACCTTGAATCCCCACAAGTGATTTCTAGGGATTCTTGGCCATTTATCCTCTCCATCCCCTCCCAGTCCTAAGGTTGATGGACTTTGAGACAAGGATATTTCATTAGAAAATTAGGAGAAGTATTTATAATTAATATTTCAATTAGAAAGGATATTACTGAGAAGCTAGCAGCTTCATCACATGGCTCATGACAGCCCAAGGAAGAAAGGGCACATTGTTTTCCTGGAAGTGGGAGAGTGGGGTGGGCCTTTCTCATCTGTTTACTGAGGGGGTCACGTGGCATGGAAACGGGATAAAGGAAAATGTTCAGTTCAGCTCAGCACCTCTGTGATAGGACATTGGCACTCCCATTGTCTCTGCTTACATGTCTGGTACTGAAGGAGGCAGCTTAGTGTGATGGTTGCTACTTTAGCATAAATTATCAGGAGAATATTTACAACTCAAATTCATTTATTTATTCAATAAATATTTATCCTGTGAAGCTCTAGGCAAGCAGAGTTAAACAGGATTTGGCTACTCCCTTGAAGCACACCAGTATACTTCGGGGTACACCCTAGGAGATTACAACAATAAATATAAATGGCACAAATAGAGGGCAGAAACAGGTGAGACGTTTCTTCACTGTGGGATATCAGGGAAGGCAGCCTGGAGGACATGTTAACTAGGTCTCCAGATACAACTTGGAACTTACCAGGAAGGGAAAAGAACCTCCAAAAGATGAAATAGCATGTGCCACAGTGTGGAGAAGAGGAACTGCAGGGTGGGAGGTGTGCGTGGTACACAGCTGGTGCTAGGCGAAGCCCTGGGAAAGAGTGGTAAGAAATGAAGCTGGAGACAAGAGGGAAGGCCAGATGGGTAGAGGTCGGCATGCTTATCCTTCCTCTGCCACTGAGTAACCGTGTGATCTTGACGAGGTCACTTCAACTCCCAGAGCTTCCCTTGTCTCAGTTTAGAGAAGGAGGAAGGATAAATCCTCAGCCTGTTGTGAGTATCAAGCATACCTGGGAGTGCTCTGCCATTGCATGCTCTCGCCCTGCGTAACTGAACATCTCAGATCCTAATAGGAGATTATCATCAGAGACAAAAACAATAGGGAGAAGATGATCCCCTATTTGGGCATCCTTATGCCACTTGCCTTTCTATGTACCAAAAACAGGTGGCACCAGCTTGCCCAGGGCCCAAAGCAAAAACAGAGCCCTATACTCTCATCTCTCACCCCTGCTCATCTCTACCCATCAGTTTCTTGTATGAATCCCAGAAACCACACTCTGCCTGTTCCCTTCCTCCTTGGAAGTTCCCAAGGCTATAGGAAGTGGGCTCAGGCACAGTTGGCAGAGCCCAACACTTTCAGGGCACAACATCAGATCTTGGAGAGGTAGGAGTGTGGGAAACACTGGGGTCTTACATCTTTCTCTGTGTTGGGCATAGTTTGCAACCAATTGGATATGGATGGTCCTCCTAGGAGAATCCCTGGCTTACCATGTTTTTCCCCACAGGAATACCTCCTTAACAGAGACTCTGGGGACAAGACAGTCCCACCTGTCTCAAGGGGCTTACAGTCTAGAGGGACTAGTCCAGGGTCATTAGAGATGACTTTTATTTTCTTCCTTGCACTTTTTGATGTCTGTCCTTCCTCCCCCTCTTCATCTCTCTGTCTTCCCTCTCTTCCTTCTGGTTTCTCACACAATTGGAAAGTGTTGATTGCACAAAAACAATAAGGCTATTTCCAAAAACAATATCAATTGTCACCACCCTGGAATGTTTTATTGCCAAATTCCCCATCTCTTGCCAGTGGAGGGCTGTCAGACCACAGGGCCTCTGGCTGGACAATACTCCAGAGGAACATCTAGCTCTCCCTTCTGAACCCTGATTCTTAGCAGGTGCTCTCAACACCTTCCATTCACCCAGGCTCCTCTTTGAACTCTGTGATTTTGAGGTGACTTCACAGCAGAACCAAGTGTTCAAAACATCCACTGTCCCTCTCTCCTGACCCATCATAGCAGGAAATAGTCTGGCAGGAAATTTGGACAGAGTCCCACTTTGATTGAGGCCCATCCTGTCCTTGCATCAGGTCGACTGAAAGTCAACTTTTCCTCTGAAACTGACCAAAAATATTAAAAATAAAATCCCCAACAAACCCAAAACTCCCAACCACCACTACATGTCTGCTTTTCCATGGCAAGGACGAGCAGAGAAATCTGATCCCCCCATGCTTCATGGGGCCAAACTAACTCCCTGTGGATTGTCAATGAGGAGGATTGGGCCCCGTGCTGAGTATCCTGCTTGGCGAGGGGGCTTAATGATTTGTGCAGACCCACAGCACTCCAGCCAAGGCCCAGAATACTGTGCATTGATTCCGGGGGATTGAAAGCCCCTGCTCTTGTCCCCACAGGTTTTCTTGCATTCCTTTCTGTTGCATGGTCCTCCCTGTTCCCCCAAAGACATCCAAGAAGTGTGAGAAAGCCTGAGGTGGAGATAATCACTTTCTCAGGCCTTAATTAATTTGGTGTCATTGGCTAATTAGCTGTAGGTGTCATTCAGTCCAACAGAGACTCTAGGGTTGCTCATGCTAGGAAGGTCCTCAGGGCCATTGGACTCCATCCGCTTCAGTCCACAGAGATAGGGATCAGGCCAAGGAAGAAAGGGAGTGGCCCAGGTTTGCCCTGCAAGAGAGGGGCTAGCCTGGGATTTGAGGCTGGAACTCCTGATTTCCAGCCCTGTGGTCCAAGCCCTAATGCTCACTCATTTAATTTCTTTTCATTGCGTGGCGCACTGCATTTTTGCATTGAATCATCCCACCCTCCCCTTATCAATAGATTCTAGTCATGCCCAATTTTCTGAAAACTCGTAACTGCTTCAGGGTCTTTGCACTTGCTGTTTCCACACCCGTGGCTGTGCCTGGCCATCTCCTTCTGGTTATTCAGGTTTTCATTTAACTGTCATCTCTCTGAAAGGCCTTCATCAGCAAAATCTATGCACCAGACAGATCCTAGAATAGCCCTCAATAATTTTTTCTTTTCTTAAATTGAGATATAATTGACAAACAACATTATATCAGTTTCAAGTTATACAACATGATTTGATACCCATTTATATTGTGAAATGATCATGGCAATAAGTCTGGTGAACATCCATCACCATACATAGTTATAGATTTTTTTTCTTGCGATGATAACTTTCAAGATTTATACTCCTAGCAACTTTTAAATATATAATATGGTATTATTCACTATAGTTGCCAAACTGTACATTATGTCCCCAGGACTTATTTACTTTATAACTGGAAGTTTGTACCTTTTGACCCCCCTCACCCACTCCCCAACCCCCCAACCCTACCTCTGATAACCAGCAATCTGTTTGATGTTTCTATGAGTTTTTTTGTTTTGTGGTTTTTTCCTATTTTTTAGATTCCACATATAAGTGAGATCATACAGTATTTGTCTTTCTGTCTGACTTATTTCACTTAGTGTAATGCCCTCAAGGTCCATTCATGTTGTTGCAAATGGCAGAATTTCCTTCCTTTTTATGGCTGAGTAATATTCCATTGCATATATATGCTACAGTTTCTTTAACCATTCATCCACTGCTGGACACTTGGATTACTTCCATATCTTGGCTATTATAAAGCTGCAGTGAACATGGGGGTGCAGATATTTTTTTGAGTTCGTGCTTTTGCTTCCTTCAGATAAATAACCAGAAGTAGAACTTCTGGATCACGTGGTATTTCTACTTTTAATTTTTAAAGGAACTTCTATACTGTTTTTCACAATGGCTGCACCATTTTACATTGCCTCCTGGTGTGCACACATTTGTAGTCACCTCCCTTTGAATGACAGTGAGATTTGTGACTCCTGCTAACCAATAAATATGGCAAAGGTGATGGGACATCACTTCTGTGATTAGATTATGCTAAGAAACCAAGATGAGGGTATTCTGGGTGGGCCTCACTTAATCAGGTAAAAGCCCTTAAAAGAGGGACCACACCTTTCACTGCCCTATGAACTGGCCGCTGAGACAGAGGGCAATCTCCAGCTGATAGCCAGCAGAAAGCTTGGGCCTTCAGTCAATCAGTCACAGAAACTGAATTCTGCCAATCACCTGAATGAGGGTAGAGGTGACTGGGCCCCAGTTGAGCCTACAGATGAGAATGCAGCCCAGCCAACACCTTACTGCAGCCTTGTGAGACCCTGGACAGAGCACCCAGAAACTGTTGCATAATAAATGCACGTTGTTTGCAGCTGCTAAATGTATGACAATCTGTTACTTAGCAATAGATAATTAATGCAATCTATGACAAGTCTGCCTCCAACCTTTGTGATGTTTCAAACCACCTTGTCCATATTCATCACTGTACTTGCCACTCTCTGTAAGTGTCTTGTCTAAGTACTGGGTTCTTGCTTACATCCTGTCTTCTTGATTCTGCACCCCATGAGGGCAAGGGGGCCTTGTTTGTCTTGTTTAATTATGTATTCCTGGCACCTGACAAGCAGTAGGTGTACAATAAATAACTTTTTAATAAATGAGTGAACGAATAAATCATGGAATAAAAGTATGATTCAAGAACAATAAAATAAAATATCCATGCATTCAACAAAATTAAAAAAATGCACAGCAAAAATCTCTGCTAAAAAGAGAGAAACTGGGGAAAACACTTGAAATTTGTATTACAGAAAAAGGTCTAATTATTTTACTCCATAAAGAAGTAGTACAAATTGAGACAAAAATGTTTCTGAAACAAGTAAAAAATGTTTAGCCTCAGTTTGTAATAAGAGAAATGCAAATCAAACCTGTCCCAGAGTCCCATTTTCACCTGTTACCTGGGCGAAAATTAGCAGTGTGATGACACCAGGTTGGCGAGGGTGCTGGGACCAGAGTCCCGGCCACCTGCAAAAGCAAGTGCCATGACAGCGCCAGCCCAGGGAAGTCGTGAAAAGAGCTGGGCAACACTCAAAGACCTCCCCCACCATCTACCAGTGCCAGCACTTGCCTGGGTTCCCTGTATCCCACCTTGCTCCCCTGATGCTTCTTCCCTCCTGTGTGGCAGACCTGAGCTCAGAAACCTGGCCACCCCGCACCCAATGGAAGTGAGTAAGTCAAGCAGTCATAGTGGACCCTAGGGTCACCGTGAGATGTGGCCACAACCCACCTCTGCTCGGGTCTGTAGAGGGATGGACATGGACCCGTACAGTGGACAGATGAGGTCTGCCCCCGGAGGAGGCAGACAGTTCTGCTAAAGGATGGAGGACATTCCACTGGAGCTGGAGAATACAGAGCCAGGACCCGGACTTGAATTCTGATGTGGTTCTGCAACTGGTCAGCGGTGCAATTAACTAGTGAGCAAGGGTGCTTGTCCTCACCAACCCTCTGTTTTATATGAATCAGGGACACCAGACTTGGGCTCTTTGAGGCTCCTTCCAGCTGGGACAATTTTGTGGTTATCCGGAGGGCATTTGGAGTTTACTCTGGGCCCCTCAGTCTCAGACAGATGTAGACACGTTGGAACGGAGCCAGCGCAAGCCGGCCACTGGGACCAGGGAAAGTGGAGATTGGTTCCAGGGAAGATGAAGGACACTGACACCTCTCGCCCTGGCCAGGCTGCAGTGAAGGGGCGGCTGACAAATGTCTGGGAGAGGGGGACAGGGAAGGTGAATCTGTCTGGAGGGGGATAGCCATTGCAGGCAGGACCAGCCATCGGGGGGCAACCACTGGGAGGAAGGGGCTACTATGAGCCTGGCATGCACCGACAGTTTGGTAAGCTAAGCCATGATAATATTCACCCCCTCAACAGCCACCACCATCCCCTCTTGCCTAGACCAAGGCCTCCTAGTGATGTCCCTGTGTCCAACTTTGTCCCTTTAGTCTGCACTGAACATATCAATCTGTGTTCTTTTCAAAACATGTCAACTCACATCATTGCTGTGCTCAAAATCCTTCAAGGATTTATCACCCTTAGGAAAGGCCAAAGCCCTTATGATGGCCACATCTGTCCCATCACTTCCCTGATCCTGTCCCCTGCCTCCCTCCCCCTCCTCGGCCCCCAGGATGCACCCGAGGACCTTTGCCTTTGCCATACCTCTGCCTGGACCACTCTTACTCCAGATGATTCCATGCCTCATTCCCCTGCTACCACAGGCTCTCTCAGCTGTCGCCTCTTCTCTGAGGTCTTCCCTGGCCACCCCAGCCAGATTCCAACCCCTTCAACACACCTTATCCCCTCTAATTGCCTACCTTTCCTCCAAAGTGAGGACCTTACTTACTCGCATGTAACATATTCTACAGTTTATTTTGTCTTACCTGTGCTTATCTCTCCCATTTGATCATAAATTCTACAAGAGCTGTTCTATTCCCTGCTCTACCATGAGCATCTGGAAAGGTGACTAGCACTTAGCAGTGCCCCAAAACACCCACTGACTGCTGACCTTGCTCCCTGCTGGGCACTGTGCTATATGCCTATAATCTAGTATTTTTAACCCTCACAACAGACCAAAGAGTCACGCACAGTTTCCATTATCCCTATTTTACAGATGGGGAAACTGAGGCCCCAAGATGTTAGGTCTGGCAAAGTGCCCTGGTCCTCATGGTAGGTAACGAGTAACACTGGGTTTTGAACCTAGTCCAGTGCCACTCCCAAGCCTGGTTCTGCCCCTTAATGACTGTTGCCTTTGACAAAGGTCCACTCACGTGTTCATTGTTCATTTTATCAGCCCTCCCGATGGCTCTAGGAGGTGACATTGTTATTATACTACTGTATGAATAGGGAAACTGAAGACGCAGGGTCCTTCTCCAAAGGTCACACCGCAAGCAAGCGACCTGGGTCTTTGGCCTCCCAATGCAGCCTCACTCTCCACGTTGCTGCCTGCCTTGTCTGACCTGTAAGACACCGACATGCATGGAGCCTCCTCTCTTGTACCCCAGAGGCCTGCAGCTCCCCCAAGAGTCACAGAGCAGGAGGCAGAGGCCACAGAGGGGTGACAGCTGGGCGGAAGCCTATGAGTGGAGCCTGGGATTCAGAGCAGGTGGGGGCTGGGTCACCCTTCAGGCCTTTCCATCTTCGCCTCAGTGCTTGGCCATGCATCTGCGGGCTCGTGCCTCTGTGGCCTGTGGGCTCTCTGCCTTGAGGTCGCACGAACATCCTGGCCAGGGGCACTGCCTCCCCGAAATGCCCCCGCAGATCCTAAGACAACGAGCCTTTGGATCACAAGACAGGGGACCCTGGAGCCCAGCTGGGACCCCCAGGGACTGCAGCCACTTCTCACCCCAGACTTCTCCTTGAAGTCTCCACTGAAGAAGGATCTGTGGAACTGCCCCTCCACATCCATCCCTGCGTCCTGGTTGCGCCCTCAGGAACCACATCTGTCTTGTTCACCCCGATGACCAGCACCCTGTGGATGTTCGATTCATGTCTGTCGAATGAATGTTAAGCCATAAGGATGCTCCCTCCTCTGATAATAAACACACTTCCTGAAGGTTTCTGATTTCCCAGATCATGTACTAGAGCGCTCCTGTGTAGTCACTCACAAAGATCCTGTGAAGTCAGTTCCACAACTGTCTCCATTAAGGACAATGAAGCACAGAGAGGTTTAGTAACAAGTCCAAGACCACACAGCCAGGGAATGAGGGGAGGGGTCAGAACCCAGGCATTTAGACTTCATGGTCCGTGCTCTTAACCACCCTTCCCAATACCACTAGACACCCTTAATCTGGGGGGCGAGGACTGTCCCCAGAACATCATCCCCCTGGCCGAACTTGCAGCCAGGGCAGAGTCTCCATCGGCAACAATAGCAGTGAACAGAGCCTGGTTTTCCCAGGCCACTACACAGTCATATTCTTTTCCATAAAGGCCATTTGAGAAATGAATACCTAAATGCGATGTCAGTTTTATACCGATGTAAGATGTTGCACATAAAGAAATTCACAAATCAGGGAAATAGCCCTCATCCTTATTTTTCTATCGTAAAATGTGGTCTCGGTAGGCATACTTCCTTCCCTCCAGGGCTGTTAGCAGCTGCTCACCGCCAGGGGGCAGTGCCTGGACCCATGGAGCCAATGGCTTAGGGGGAGATGCTCACATGGTTGGAGGGCACTGGATGTGTCCTTTGGGTGTGGAATGCAGCCCTGCCCCAGTCTTCAATCCTCACAACTACACGTGTAAACTCACTCAACAAACCTCGGAGTCATTCTGTGCCAGGCACTTCTCCATCTTAGAGACACCAAGACAAAGGCAAGGATAAGTGAATGTCCTGTCTATGCTAACACAACTGACCAGTAGCCAAGCTGGATCCAAGCCCAGGTGTGCGTGACCCCCAAATCCAGGCTTGTATCCACTTTCCTAAATCTCGGTGCCTAACGTCAGAGCTGGCTCATTTCTTTCTCGGTATCAGGCAGCTTCGAGTTCTGAAATAATGTGGAGCAGACCGGCTAGCCGCTCTCCAAACCTGATGGTACTTGCCCGGGCACAAGGGAAGATTGCATTTCCCAGACTCCTCATGGGCTGTGGGGTCATGTGACCAGCTCTGGCCAATGGGATGTGAGCGGAAGTGATGGCTCACTTCCACGCTGAGCAAGGGTGCACCTGGCAGCTCTCCCTTCCCCCACGTATTAAAGATGGTGGAGTCCCAGCAAGGAAGGGGGCTGGTTCCTGTGTCACCACTGGTAGGACAGCCCCTGACCTTCAACATGACTGAGAAATAGATGTTCACTGTGTTCAGTTACTAAAATTTTTAATTGAAAAGATGTTCACTTCTCCTAACTAATAAGAATATTCTTAAGAGGGGGGCGCCTGGGTGGCTCAGTTGGTTAAGCGACTGCCTTGGGCTCAGGTCATGATCCTGGAGTCCTGGGATCGAGTCCCGCATCCGGGTCCCTGCTCGGCAGGGAGTCTTTTTCTCCCTCTGACCCTCCCCCCTCTCATGCTCTCTCTCCCTCTCTCATTCTCACTCTCTCAAATGAATAAATAAATAAATAAAATCTTTTTTAAAAAAAGAATATTTTTAAGGGGAAAAAAGAATATTTACAAAAAGGCTCATGATCAGAGAAGGAACGTTGACTTGTCTCAAGGCCTCTGTGCTGATTTAGCGACTTCTAGAACCATTTGCTCATTTACTCATCTACCCATCAGCACCGGTCATTTTCCTTTTGTCTCCAGATCCTTTCTCTACCCTTCTTCTCTTTGCTGTAGTCCTGAGAGGGTGCCCTCTGTGGGCTGCATGAGCTGGCATCCTTGAGCCTCTGGCTTCTGGGTGAGCAGGATCAATGGCAGGTGCCAGGAGGAGATCAGGGGGTGGAAGGGAGTGAGATTCAGTATTTATGATCTCCTTCTTCCCTCCTAGTCCCTTTAGCCCCTTGTTTTGGCAGCGGCTGAGTTTTTCCATCTATAGTCATAGCTCTGGGCAGGCCATAGTGCTGGTTCTGGAGCACTTTTAACTCCCTTTGCCCTTCAAGACCAGTAGTGGTAATATCTTCCTCTGTGGCTAGTCCCTGTGTGCCTCAACATTTCTTGTTGGGTCCCAAAACCCTACTCACACCTCTGTTCATGGTCATTTCATTAATATCTCTTTAGTTAAGCCATTTGGGAATACCATTTATTTCCCACCCATCCATCCACTTATCCACCCATCTGCCTATCCATCCATCCATGTATCCATTCACCCCATCCACCCATCTATCCACCATCCACTCATCAAGGCATCCAGATATCCATCCATCCACTCATCCATCCATCCGCCCACTCATCCATCCATCCATCCATCCATCCCATCCACCCACCAACACGCACGCATGTAGTAGCTACTATGTGCTAGGCAATGTGGTAAGAGCTTTATCTAGTTACCTGCATAAAGCCTGACAATATCCTGAAGTCAGTACTATTATTACCCTTGTTTTTCTCAAGAGTCATCTCTGCAAAGAGGTCTCCCCTGATTATCAAATCTAGTGCAGCACCTCTCTCCCTTTGAATGCCCTCACCCTGCTCTAATTTTTCCTTAGCATTTATCATCTTACACTCAATATTTCTTCATTTGCTTATTTGCCATCTGTCTCACACACTTAGTGGGCAGAGACTTTGTCCGCCTTACTGTCTATCTCCACACCTAGGATGGTTCTAGGTGCACAAAAGGCATTGGATATCATATTGGATAAAATAAATACTAAAGAAATGAAAGGGGGATCAGGATCTCAGGAAGTGAAGCCATTTGCTCACTTTCTCCCAGAGAGGATTAGAACCCAGATCTGTCTGATCTCAGCAGGGCATTAACTACTCTGGAATATTGCACAGGTCCCTCTCAGGCATGGGCTGATCCCGACCCACAGCGGCCCACTCGAAGGGAATGGGGAACACCGCTCTCTTCTTTGTGCAAACCAGTACCTCTTGGGCTCATTCTAGTCTCTGTGGCATTTGCCAATCTCAGTCTTTTCAATTCTTTTTGAAATTATGTGAGGCATGCCATCCCTTTTGGGACCATTTCTAGAGCCCCTGGTGTGTGCTGTGTCTTGTCTATGGTGGATGCTGTCATTAGCCACTTTGCAGGTGAGACTGAGTCTCAGGTAGGGTAGCTTGTCCGAGGTCCCACAGCTACTAAGCATCAGGTCAGGCTCTGAAGCTGAATCCTACCTGTTTGCAGAGCCTGTTTGTAGAGCCTGTTTTCTTACTGTGCTGTGGTTTCACCTGGGACTTCAGAAATGAGGAGGTTGTTAATAAAAGTAGGCATAGTTCACAGTTTACAGGCACTTCTCAGGCACGCTTTACGGGTGAGGAAACTGAGGCTCGGTATACATCCTGCCCGAAGGTAGATTGCACATTGCTGCGTGGGCAGCGGGGAGAGCCTCGCACCCACTCTTCCTCAGGCCGCCGCTGTTCATGGGCACACCCGCCCTGTGGCCAGCCCCGCTCCCAGCCACGTTTCTGCCAAGGCTGCCTGCTGGGAAGCTCAGCGGCAGCCCGAGACAGCGTCTGCACACAGCTTGGGAGAAACCCAAGTGCCATTTCCACCTGATAATAAATATGTGTCAGAGAGGACTCGATCCAAGTGACCTTGGGCTAGGGGAGCACTGGACCGTGAAAAGCCTTTGACAAAATCCTTTTGCCTTGAGAGGCTGAGTCCAAATTACAGACGATTATGGACGCTTGGCATGACTTCCCCAGTTGGCCTTTTATTTCTCATGGGCGGGAACGGCTCCTTCGTATTGGAAAGGATCCCAGCAGAGCCTGCGCCGGCCGCCTCAACCCTCCTTGGCAGCGTCCATTTCCTGAAGAGACAGAGGCCAACCCCAAACCTACTTCTCAGGTTCCTCTGATAATCATGGCTGGTGGTCACACCAGCACTTCCCAAGACAATCACAACCACAGTGTTATTTGCCAGTTATGGAGCGCCTGCTGTATGCCTGGCCCTTCCCCAGCCCCACTGACTCCTCCCGGTAATGCTGTGAAGAAGGTACTATTACTGTACCCATTTTCCCAATAAGAAAACTGAGGTACCACGTGCCTAAGGTGGGGGTTGGGGAAGACTTATCTGACAAGGGCCGGATAGCAAATACTTTGGGCTTTGCAGGCCATGTGGGTTCAGTCACTGGCCCTCTATGCTGCCGCTTTAGTGTGAAAACAGCCACAGAAAATACACAGAAGAATGGGTGTAACTGTGTTCTGATAAAACTTTATTTACAAAAAGCGAAGCCAGGCCAGACTTGGCCCGCCGGCTGTAACTTGCCAACACTTGGTCTCTGTGACCTGACCAAACCTGCCAGACGTAAGTGGCGCATTCATCCAGCCCCTGAGTGCTGGCCCTGTGATGTTTGCCTCTCTGGAGGCCATAATTATATTGGCATATATTATGGGATGATTAATTTAAATGGTCAGCTTGACTGGGCCATGAGGTGCCCAGGTATTTGGTGAAACATTATTTCTGGGAGAGTCTGTGAGGGTGTTTCTGGATGAGATTAACCTGTGAGTCCACAGACTAAGGAAAGCAAACTGCCCTCCCCAACGTGGGTAGGCCTCATGCAATCCACCCAAGGCCTGGATAGAATAAACATGGAGCCAGAAAGGATTGTGTTTGTCCGTCTGTTTTTGAGCCAGATCATTGGTCTGCTCCTGCCTTCTGACTCAGACTCAGATGGGAGCTTACAACCATCATGCTTCCTGGTTCTCACACCTTCAGATGTGGACTTGTGTGGTCTCTAGCTTGCTGACCACCAGCCTGGGACTTCTTGGCCTCCTCTGTACTCACATGAGCCAATTCCTTATAACAAATATATGATATATTTATATGGAGTTACATGGGTACCTATTGGTTCTGTTTCCCTGCAGAACCCAGACTGACACATATTACATTGTGATCAGTGTGCCCATTTTGCAGATGGGGAAACTGAGGCTTAGCTGGGGTGGCTTGCTGCAGAATCTTAGCAAAGGGACATCAGCACCAGAACTAGCATGGGGCTTAGGAAGGCTAGGCTCATGAATCTGAGTCTATCTATTCCGGGGAGATGGAATGACTTGGGGTGGGGGCCGCCAAGGCACGTTTTCCCCAAGGAGGCGACCTCCATCTGGCTTTGCAGCTCTTCATCAGATGGCCTCAAGCTGCCCTCCCGGACTTCCCCTCTACCTTCAGGGCAGCTGCTGTCTCCTTTATGGCCCTCCATGGAAACACACCACCCTGTGGTCACACCACTGCTCGGGCCTGCCTCCTTGCTCTTATCCATGCAGTCCCCGCTGCCAGGCGTGTCCCCCCGACGTCCCACCCAGCCTGAGACCCCCTTTCCCGGAAGCCTTGGCCGATCCCAGCCTGCGCGGGCTCTAAAGCTGCCACGTCCCCTTGTGCCCACGTCTTCTCCTCGCTGGCTGCTCTGGGAGGGGTGGACACTGTCTACGACGCCCTCGCCTCCCTCCTCCCTGGGGAGAGGACACGTTGGAAGTGCAAACACGTCTTATTCATATATGACTTAATTGATAGCTAAGGAGGAATGTCCTTCCAGGAATCACACGGTGACTCCTCTTGGGGTGGTGAGGCAGAGCCTGGTTTGAGGATGGGGACAGATGACATCAGGCTGTGCACACAGTGTGCACAGAGCCCTGGGAGCACAGGAAAAGTCCTGTTATGGTGAGAAACACTGTGCCTCTCTGTTCTCCCTGGCCAGATGCCTGCCCACCCGTCGAATGCCCCACGGTGATGTGCAGTATTGTGTGTGTGTGTGTGTGTGTGTGTGTGTGTGTGTGTGTGTGTGTGTGCTTGCGATCAGGCACCATAGAGAGAGGGAGAGGGAGAGGGAGATAGAGGGGGAGAGAGCAAAAGCATGAGTGCTAGAGAGAGAGAAGGAGAGAGAAAGTGAAAGAGAGAGAGGGGGAGGGAGAGAGAGAGAGAGAGAATATGTAAGAGCAGATGCTTTAAGCAGCAGGAAAAATTCCCTAAGTGACAAGAAGCCCTGAGTTCACCAAAATGCTTAACCAAGATAAGGATGTAACCCATGTTGGAAAGGTTGTTAGGAGATTAACACAAGATTAAGGGGGGCGGAGAGAGAGCCAGAGTGAGGGAGGGAGGGATGTGAGGGCGGGAAGAGGCGGCAGTCTGGAGGGACTAAAAGTGAAAGCCCAGAAGCAGATGAATGTGACTTGTGTAAGCCGGGAAAGGCAGCCACCGACCCCTGGGCCTCGCGGAAGGCGGGACTTGGAACAAAGGGACAAGAACAAAGGGGAGGAGCCCAAAGGGAGAGGAAGCAAAGAAGGACCTTTGGTCCAGCTGATCAGACCCACCGCCCCCGTGTAAGGCGGGCCTGCACTGCCGCCTCTTTCAACCCTCCAGGCAAACTTGCAAGATGGAAATAGAAGCCCCATTTTACAGATGTGAAAACTGAGGCTCAGAGAGGGGCAGACACTTGCTTAGGGCGACCCAGTTTGCAAGCAGCAGAGCCACGAATGAACTGGGGTCTGTGTGGTGCTGTGCCCAGGCTCCTGCTGCCAGGATGCAGAGCCGAGGGGAGAAGGGGTTAGAGGAAGCCAAGACATGAGAGGGGATGTCTCCCCCCCACCCCTCGGGGCAGTGCGTCCCCTCCCAGGATCTCTCCCAGGCCTACCTGGCCCCTCTACCCTCAGAGCAGGACGGAGTTAAGGGCATGGCACTGCCCCCCCAGCTGGGACGAGGTGCTGAGTGAGCGCCTTCCCCCAGGACCTGGTGGGAACAGAGCTGCCTGGGCCCCAGCTGGCTGCCCAGCTAATGAGCCCCGGAGGGAGCTGGTCAGGCCCTATAAAGCCAGGCACAGCGCAGCCTGCAGGAGGCAGCTGGGGCTGCTGGGCTGCCTGCCCCTGGACCTGGCCAGATGCCTGCTGAGGCCAAAAAGTACCCAGGACCTTAGCAGACAGGGCAGCCTTGCCAATCCCTGCTCCCGGGGATGAAGACCATCTCCTCACCGTTTCCAGACCACACGGTCCTGATGGGGAGGCCACGAGTTCAGTTTAGAGCTGACAGGACCCTCAGAGAGCAACAACTCCCTGTTCCTTGTACAGATGGGGCAACTGTGGCCCAGAGACAACATGCTATTTGGATAAGGTCACACAGCACGGTGGAACAGCGCTGGGACCCCAGCTTGCATGTTTGTTCTCCTAGAGGTTCTGCTGCGATCTTCGGCATGTCTCTCCTGGGGAGGAGGCAAATCCTTTTGCCCAGGGAGTCACTGGAACATGTGATGTGATTTGCTCTTGCAAGGGCAGGAGATGACAAAGTTGGGAACCTGGCTGTTGCTAGCACTTACATAAGGCTAACTCTGTGCCAGGAATTGTTCTAAGAGATTAACACGTATTAGCATATTTAATCCTCCCCCAAATCCTAATAGGGCACTGTTATGAGCCCAGTTTTCAACTAAAGGATCTGAAGCCCAGAGAGGTTAAGTAACTTGTCTAAGGTCACACAGCAAGTTAGTGGTTGCACTGGAGATTGAACCAGTGTCCACACGCGATTATATATATGGCTTCCCTGTGGAGGATGGAGCCGAGTTCCCTCAGTGTGGACAGAGCCAGGCCATGAGCTGAGCACCTATAGGGAAGACAAGACCCCAAGGGAGCTCACAGCCTGGGGTAGTGGCTAGTGGTCATTAATGACACTCTGTTCTGATATTCTGGTGACTACAGAGGCTGGGTATGGAGTTAAATTCACTGTCTGCCTCCTACCACTCGGCTTGGCTGGTGCAAGCAAGCCCTATGCTCGCGTCTGCTCGTTGCCCAGAGCTTGTCCTGGCCGCTCGGTCTTGCAGTGAGTGGTGATATTGTGGACTCGGGCCAACCTGCCCACATCTGCCTTTTTCTAGCTGTGTGACCGTGGGCAAGTTACCCAACCTCTCTGGGCTTTGCTCTCCTCATCTGTAAACGGGATAATAATCACACTTGCCTCAGGGTGAAGATGAAAGTAGCGATTATATGCAAAGTGCTTTAGAACCATGCCAGCACAATACAAATGACTATTACCATCCCTATTGCTTTGCTGCTGCCACTCCTACTTGGGAGCAGGGGTGTGTCACAAACTGGAGTTGTCATCACAGACCCCAGTGGAATGAGGTCTCTGCTATCCGTTGCCAACCACAAATATTTATTGGCCGTCCACTGTGTGCAAGGTGCCGAGAGCTGTGGGGAACAGGGGATACCATCCTTGTCCTTACAGACCTCCCGGGGACCAGGGCTGCCGAGGGAAGCCCCCAGGAGGCCCCTGAGCCAGGCAGGGGTGGGATGTGGGCAGTCTTCCCGCAGGGAAGAACTGGAGATGGGCTGGACTGAGTCAGAAGGTAAGTGGGGAGAAGGTGACAGGTGTGATCAGCATGTGCAAAAGCCCAGTGGTGAGCAAGGCACAAGCGCATTTGAGGACCACGTGTTTTCATGGAACAAAAAGATAGAGTAAGAGTGGGTGGGTGTGTCTGAGAGGAGTGGAGGCTGGGGAGGTTAGGGAGGAGGGAGGTATGGAGGTCCACAGGGGCCAAACCTTCCAGCCAAAAAGAGAAAGAATTAAGACTTAATTTGAGGACAGTGGGGAGCTACAGAAGGCTGTAGGCAGAGGAAGGACATGGTTGGATGAGGGCTTAAGAAAGGCTTTGTGCAGTGTGGAAAACAGACTGGGCTTGGCGTTGGTCTTCACTTTCAGAAAACAAGTAGGAGGTGACCCAGCAATGTCTCCTGGGGGGGGAATCCCCATATTCCTGGGTCGGGAGCCCTGTCCCTGAAACTTAGGTCTTCCTTGATAAGCAACCCCCAGGCCCACTCTCCAGGCCCCCTGGAGTCCGGGATGGGAGGAGTCAGAGCTCCCTGGAAGGGTCACCACTGATTTCAGGGGTCCCGGGAGGCCACAGACAGCAGGGAGGGGCGGGAAAGAGGGGGACCTGCCTGCCGAGGCATTCCACACCACCACTTCCTCGACAACGTCACTGTCCAGGAATGTAGGGGCACCCAGAGGCCGCGCTTATCACTCTCCCAAGCGTCTGGAGCAGCCCCGTTCCTGTCGGCTGTCCGTCCAGATGGGCCCTAAATCAGTGGGCTCTCGCCCCTCCAGCTGCAGTCAGCACAGAGCCTGGACCGCGGCCAACACCACAGCCCAGAAGCCCACGCTCCAACACGTCTGCCTCCCAGACCCACGGACAGTCTGCTCCAGGACGCGCCCTCCTGGGGCAGCCAGGGCCCCATGGCACCTGGCTGCGCACACGTCAGCCGAGAGATGTCGCAACACACGAACAGCATGGAATTGGACAGGCCTGGGTTTGAAACTCCGCCTGGCTGGATGACTTGCCTCCACTCCATCATCTCTAAGATGGGGATATTATAGGACCCATCTCCTCCAGGAGCCATGCGGATTGAGACAAGGGCTGTGACCACTCCTAACAAGCTCTGGCATATTCTCTCTCTCTCATTAAATACCTATTCTAAAGCTTTAAAGCTTGTTTGACAGGATCAATGCAATTACCCATATATAGCTTCGGACAGAATCCATTTCCGGGTTAATGTCTCCAGATTATTCCAGAAACATCTCCCAGTACATTCTCTTAACGCATTTGTATTTTTTCCCAGTTTGACAGGAGGCTGTTTATTTAGAAACCCCCTTCTGGGGAAGCGCGTGGGTTCGGAGAAGGAACCCCCGTCCTAGGGATGCAGTCACTGGGTTTCTCCAGCTTGATTTCCCCTCCCCGGAGAATGCAGAAGTTATAAATCCCTAACTTCAGAATCTGTTTGAAGGTGGGAAGTGCTCCAGGAAGGACACGAGTAGATCAGGGCAGGAGAGATTGGACGTCCTGGGAGGTGGGAGAGGATGTTGGAATTTTAATAGAACTTCTATAGACAGTTTAGCTTTTCCTTTTAAATTTTCCATTTTTGTATCTTTACAAAAAAGATACATTTTGTATCTTGTTTTATAATATACTTTAATCTGTGACTACCGTAGTACAAGATCACAATTTATAAACATGTGTATGTTTATACATGTGATATGCACGTGTGTGTGTGTGTGTGTGTGTGTGTGTGTGTGTGTATTTGGGGTTGAGTTCCAATAATTGGACATCCCTGGGTTATACAGACAGCATCATGACCCTGATGGTTAAGACAGAGCTGAAAGACCCAGGCATCACCTTTGGGGTACTGTTTGGCCCCCAAGGCTAGCTTAGAAATCAGCCCCTGGGGCGCCTGGGTGGCTCAGTTGGTTAAGTGTCTGCCTTCAGCTCAGGTCATGATCCCAGGGTCCTGGGATCGAGTCCCTCATCGGGCTCCCTACTCAGCGGGGAGTCTGCTTCTCCCTCTGCCCCTCACCCCTGCTCATGATCTCTCTCTCTCTCCCACTCTCTCTTAAATAAAATCTTTAAAAAAAAAAAAGAAATCAGCCCCTTGCCCCCAGATTTGGGATCATTGCTGAGCCCGCTTTGGTTTTAATTGTTTTTGTTTTAAAGATTTATTTATTTATTTTAGAGGGTGAGGGCAGAGGGAGAGGGAGAGAGAGAGAAGCAGTAGTGCTGAGCCCAATGCGGGGCTCCATCCCATGACCCTGAGATCACCACCTGAGCCAAAACCAAGAGCCAGGATGCTCAACCCACTGAGCCACCCAGGTGTCCCATGCTGAGCCCATTTTGAAGGCACCCATCCTCGTCCTCCCCATTTCACAGATGGGGAAATCCGGACTCAGAGAGGCACCGCGGCTGGCCCAGGGTACACAGCCGGTGTGCGCCACAGTGGGGACTATCACCCGGATCTTTGCACTGATTCCCGGGGAGGGGGCATCTTTCCCCCACGCCAGAGCCTTGCGACACTCCCTGGACTTGCTGGCCCCAAAGCGAGGCAGTGGAAATGCAAGCAAACGGAGACGCGGGCCTGAGATTTTTCTTCTCGTCCCTCGCCCGCCCGAGAGGCCACTTAGGCAGCGTATAACTGCCCCATGATGTATCGAACCCCCTCTCTGCGCATAAATGCAGCAGGTCAACCGCCAGGCAGAAATGCCACATATATCTCTTCCCATTAGATGAAATATGCCCCTAATTTGGCTGCGGTTTTGTTTTATTAGACCTATGGCAGCGAGGGGGCCCTGCTGCAGAATAACCTCCTCCGGAGAGCTTAGTTCTCTCCCGAGAACGCCAAGGGCCTGATCACGGGGGGAAAGAAATGTCCTGGCCTATTATTTTTCAGCAAGCATTCCCAGAACAAAGCTCTTCCCCAGCCAAGGAGATGTCGCACACGTGGCAATTTAAAGAGGCCCCTCCTGGAAGAATGTTCTTAGGGCTGGGGGCTAGGAGACGGGTGTTTCAATGTCAGCGCGCTGTTCTGGATGGGAAACTCGGCACGTGGCCCCACCCTCTCCTGGCCTCCGTTTCCCCATCCATAAAATGTGGTTAATAATAGAACCTCCTTCCTAGCTTGGAGGGTTAAAGAAGACAGAGTGCTTGGCGAGGGACCATGTGCCGGGAGGGAGACAGAACGATCACGGGGATGGTCTGGCTCAGGACTGGTGTGTCCTTTCCCGAGTCCTATGTCATCACCGATGACCAGAGGGCTGAGAGGTTAAGGGGTGTACGTTCACTGATGCCAGTGGGTCCCGGGCTCAGGTGGGCTCCCTGTCATTCTGGAGTTCGGGGGACGCTGGTCACCTTTCTTTGGCTCTGTGGACCATTACAATCACCCAGGGAGCTGTAAAAAACAACCCCCCCCCAATCCCAGACCAATTAAAATTAAGTCAGATTCTCTGGCTGTGGGAAAGGAGGGATCCTAGACTTTAAAGCTCCCTGGGTGATTCTAATGAGTGGCAGGGTTGAGAATCACAGCTTGGCCCTTTCACTGTGATAGAGCCGACCAGACCCTAAATCTGTTTTTCCTCCTGCAAAGGGTTAAGGGGGAGCTCTTCGAATCACATTGAGCCTGGGGTCAAGTCTTGCCCTCGTGTGGTTCTCTGCCTTCCTGGCCTATTCACCTCCCAGCATCTCGGCTTCCACATCCTTAAGGTCGGGGGGAATCATAACTTTCCCTGTTTCCTGGGATGGTCGGGAGGATTCGACATGGCAGTGCACGGCAGGGCTGTGGAGCTTCATCTGTAGTGGAATTGTTCTAGATTGGGCAAACTTACTGCCAAGGGGCCAAGTAGTCAATATTTTCAGTTTTAGAGGCCAGGCCATCTTGGTCACAACTACTCAGTTCTGTCATTACGGCCCCAGAACCACAGACGAGAAACAAATGAGCGGTCGTGGTTGTGTTCTAATAAAAACTTACTGACAAAAGCAGGCAGCAGGATACGTTTGGCCTTTGGCTTTCGGACCCCTGGTCTAGGAGATGTTCTGAGTTTGACACCAGAGCACAGGCAGGTTTTACCTGTTATGTTTTAGGTTTATGGGGCTTTGGAGCCTTTGTCTGTTTATCACACCTACTTAATTACAACCTTACACTTGCTTTATTAGAACCTTAAAACACAATATTTTTTTTTCTTGAATGTCTAGCGTATAATAGGCTCTTTGTAAATGTTACTTTCCATTTTTTCCCACTTCCTTCTTTTCCAACAATCAGCCTTTAGGAAAGAAGATGCTTAAAGCAGTTGTTGATTTGGCTTCTGCTATATGTCCCCACACATTATTTTGCTTCATTCCCCATACCCACACTGCAGATACTCACCATTATAATCCCCATTGTACAGATGAGAAAACAGAGGCTTTGAGACCTGCCCAAGGTCACACAGAGGGGGACTCCAACCTAGTCTGCGTATACCCGGGGCGGGGGACACTTCTCTGCACCTCCTTTCTGCTGGGCATGCACGAGCAGGAAAGGCTAGGGTGTATCACCCACACCAAGCATCCTTTTCGTTCCTAGGGCAGGGGTGTGCAGTAAACGAGCTGGCAACCAAGGGACAAAGCCGGTCCTTTCATTCCAAGTGTTTGTAAGCCATGCTCTGCACCACTCTGCAGAGTCCCCTCTGCAGGAAGCTGGGACTTCCACATAGTTAGGCATTGAGCATCTCTCCTGGAGGCTGGGGAGGGGAAAACTGCATTTTGGACTTCCCTCTTCAGCTGCTCATATCACCTCTGTGTTCTCGAGAGCCTCTTGGAATCTGAATGGGTGGGGAGATGTTATTCATCAGACTGAGGACCTGCTATTTCTTGTTGTGAGCAGTGGGGGCAGGGGGGATATCCAGATTGATACTTTTACTTTATGCAATGCCATTTTTGTCTGGACTTATCTGATCCTCTAATTCTGCGAGGGACTTTATTTCCTTGTGATGTTAAAACCCCGGAGCTCGAAATCCTTTTTCTTGTAAGCTTCCAGAAACTGAAGACCCTATTCAGGGCTGAGCCAGATACCCATCGGGCCTGGTGGAGGCGAATTATCACTTGAGTCATCGTGCTTGCTTACAAATCCGCCGAGGAGGTGCTTCTCCCTTTTCTCCCCTTGGAAGAGTTGGGTGACAGATAGCAGCTGAAGAGGAAGGAGGTGTTCTAGGGGAATGAGCCTTGGAGACGGGGTCCTTGCACAGGGCTTCATTGCCAATCACAGTCTGACCTCAGAGATGTCTTTCTGGCCACCCTGGGCCTCAGTTTCCCCTGCTATGACTCTCCAGTATACACTGCCTTCTTCTCTGGCACCGACTTCTTAGTCTCCTCCTAGGACATGAGTTCCTTGAAGGCAGAGATAGTGCCTTTAATTTTAGCTTCTCTGGATCCCTGCCTATGCCCACCTCTGCTAATGGGATCACCTTGCACCCAGTACCTGGAGGCACCGCTTTGCTACCTCACTGCCCACATTCAACCCTTTCCTCTGCAAGCTTAGTGGCTTCTACCTGTACATGGGATTCCAATGTGAATAGCCTCCCCCACACCTGCTGCCACCATGCAGTGAGGGGCCACCATCGTCTTGCTTCTGGACACCCCTGCAGCCTCCTGACAGGTGTCCATGCTTCCAGGCCTGTGGATCAGCCCGTGGATTGAATCCAGCCAGCCGCCTGTTTTCATAAGTAAACTTTTATTAGAACACAGCCATGGTCATTTGTGTATGGTTTTTATATGACTGCTTTCAAGCTAAACAGCAGAGGTGAATCGTTGTGGCAGAGACCGTAGGATCTGCAAAATCTGAAACATTTATTATCTGGGCCTTTACAGGAAAAGTTTGCAGAGCCCTGATTTAGAGTAAGAGCCAAATTCCTCACCAGGGCCTGTTAGCAAGGTGATTGGATATGTCAAGTTACTTTTTGTTAAAGGTACTGCTTTTCCAAGTGTCCCAGTCCTCTATCCCACCCAGGCTCCTCCTAAGGAGAGCTGAGTCCATTCCCCCCACCCCTTAAATCTCCTCTGGCCATGGGACTTACTTGGATCAATAGAATGTGTCAGGAGCAACACTGTGTCAGTTCCAAGCCTGGGATTGGAGAGACCTTTGCACACTTCCCCTCTCAGGTGGAACCCTGCTGTTGCCATGACATCAAGCCTGAGTTAGCTTGCCAGAGGATGAGAGACATGTGGCTCTGTCTCCCCACCAACCCCATCACCCCAGCCAACCCCTAGAAATAGAGCAGGCTTGCTGTCCTGCAGCCGATCACAGACACACCAGGAAGCCCGGCCCAGATCCACAGAAACCCCAGTGGAGCCACAGGCTCATGAGCTAAATAAATGCTTGTCATTTTAAGCCACTAAATTTAGGGGTGGTTTGTTACACAGCACTAGCTTACAGATAAACCGTGTACCACATATACGTTGATCTTTTAACCCCTCAACCCCACGTTTTGGAACTTACCCTGAAGATTCGACTCTACAAACCTAGAACAACAAATGCACACAGTTACTCATTAAGGCATTATTTGTAACAGCAAAATATTAGGAACGCCCTAAACGCCTACTCATCGCAGACTGGTTGAATAAACTATGGCACTTGCAATGGAATGGAGTACTATTGCAACTAAAAAAATGAAGGTACTTTCCATGAAGAGAAACAAAGCTGCTTCTAGAATATACTGGTAAGTGAAAGAGCAAAGTGAAACATAGTATCTATAGTATGCTCGTTTTTATCAAATTAAAATGGGAGATAAAAATATGTGAATATAAATTTATAAAAGGAAAACTACCAAGATTCATTTCCGAAGGAAGCAAATGAAAGTGACCATTTGGGAGGGGGTTAGAACAGTGCTGTGGCAGGGATAGAAGAGACAATTCTCCTGGGACTTCTTTTTCTATAATTTATACTCATGAACCATATAAATATTTTATAGATTCAAAGATAAAATTCAATCAGAAATATTGAAGAAGACCGCAAACCCTAAAATTGAACACAAAAAGAAACAAATGCACCTGACTCTATACCAAATTGATAACTCTGGTGGGCAGACTTCTAACCTGGCTCCCCAGATTCTCCACCTCCTGGTACTAATGTCTTTGTATGATTATCTCTTCCTGAATGTGACTGGTCCCAGCAACTCGTTTCTAATGAATGGAATATGGCAAAGGTGATGGGGTGTCACTTCTGAAATTAAGTTACAAAAGAAGTGCCTTGCTGGCACTCTCTATTTTTGGCTCTTTTGGTCTTGAAAGAGAAGAGGTCACCTGGCAAGGACTGGGTGGCATCTGACCAATAGCCAGAGAAGAACAGAGACCTTCAGCCCAATGCCCTCAAGGAGCTGAATCTTGCCAACAACGATGTGATTGAGTATGGAAGGGGACCCCCCAGTTCCACCTCTAGGGAGACCCAACTCTGGCTCTAGCAGCTTAACTAAAGTCTGGGAGAGACCCTGAAGCAGAGGATCCAGGTAAGCCACACCAGCATCCACAGACACTCTGAGATAATAAATATTGTTTTAAGCCACTATGTTCTAAGTGGTTTCTTAAGTGGCAACAGATAATGCAAAAGTATAACTACACAGAAAGGGAATCAGTTCAAGCAATCTTTGAATGCAGCTCTTTAATTGAAATTTCTTAAGTGAATATATTCTAAAGTCAAGAGGAACGTCAAGGAAATCTTAAATTTTAATGGACAGGTAGTCATTGGGAGTTGGATTAGCATGATTCTGAAATAGTTTCAGAATGGCCTGAAATAGGCTTGGAGGGTAGTTCAAATGAGCAAATATTTTGATATTTGGGGAAATGGGGTTCTCATGGTGGACTCAGGGAGCTAGGAATAGGAAATGGGGAATATGAGGAAGAACCTTGTGATGCTGGATTTAAATTAGAGGCGTTGGTACAAGACACAGATATCTTCTCTTCTCTGAAAGATCCTAGAAAAAGGGACACCCCAGCAGAAATGAGCACACCTTGGAATCATATCTTGGTTCTTAAATACCATTCTTTATCAAAAGCAACTAGGACATCTTGGAGAAATGGCTGATTCTAGGGTTGGAGCAAGGAAAATACAAGATGAGCCTTGAGCATTTTATTGTACCAGGAAGTAAGGAAGCTCTCAAGGAATGAGGAAAACGTGTGCAAAAGAATACAAGAGCCAGCTTGAAGGGGCTCCCACTGACAAAATCTGGGATGATTTGAGCATTAAAAAAAATGCTAATGGGTAGCATAAAATAAAAAGGAAGGGCTGTGGGAAACCCTTCTTTACCAAAGCATACTAACTAATAAGTGTAAAAAAGGAATGATATATTTTTCAAACATCTCCATGTTGCAACCACCCCTGTAATATTTGATTCTGACAAGAACCATTAATGGATAGAAAAAGGTGAAAGTTTACTGGAGAAGGGGATGTTTTCCCAAGTGTCAAGGAAAATGGTAGACCTGGCAGACCACACCTTAACCAACTGACCAACTTAACACCCCCAGCGATGGGACCAAGTGGCATCAGGTGTCCTGGGAGGCAATGAAATGGGAAGCATGTACCTTTGTAACAATAAGTGTCCAAACTTTTAGCCTGAAGCTGATGGTGAGGACATAACTGAACAGCCACAGATTGAGGGACATTCTAAAACACAATTGGTCTGGATTCTTTACAAATGTTGATGTCCATCAGGAAGGAAGGAAGGAAGGAAAAGCAAACATGACAACATGAAGTGAAAGGAAGTGAAGGATACACAAGTACTGTTCTTACAATTTATTCTGTAATTTTGATATTTATAGAACTTAAAAGTTGAGGAGGAATGGTGCTGCTATCTGCATCACTGGACTTTAAGGGACTCAATGAAGACATTTGGGGTAGCACTGCTTGATGGTTCCATGCAGCTTGGACCAGCTGGGCGACAGTGGGCTGGTGACTGGCCCTCTCTGAACTCCACTTTCTTCATCTGCAGATGAGGACAGAGCTGAGAACCTAATATTGCAGGGGTTGGGAGAAGGGGTGGGAATGAGACAAGGTGCGTATGGTGTGCAAAGCTGAGCGCAGGCACATTTTCAGCCAAGACAAAATGAACCTGTCGTGTGCACAGTAGATGCCTGGTGAAGGTCAGATCCCTCCCCTTCTCCCCCAACACCCCACTGTCCTGCATACATGGTGGGCTATCATCTTTGAAGCCACATCTTGTCTCTGTGGTCCCCAGCAAGGTTGCCGCTCCTGGAAGCCACCAGTTTTGCATGGGCTAGTGAAGACAAACGTCCTCACCCTCCAAAGGCACCACTGCCCTCCCAGATGTTCTTATTCCAGCCCCAAGCTTGGACCACCATCCTCACCCCTGTATCTAGGGTAGCTGGCAGGGGTGTGGAGGAGGGACTCATACAGCTATTTGCTGAACTTTCTTTGGACATTCCTTCCCTCTGTCTGGACATTCCTTCCCTCTACCTTGGAAGTGGAACCTTCACCCCACCCCGACTTCCTGGCAAGCGTTCTGGTTGCTATTTCATCTGGAATTACTGGAATCCCACTGTCTCCTGTCAGCTCTTCCCCTCCCCCGGCTCTCCTGGGAGACAGGCACGATGGATGGTCTGAGTTGCCAGGGTCGTGGCACAGCCCAGCACACACACTGCACACAGGCACACGTATGTATGCTGGCTCCCCTCCCTCTGTTTCCACGGCTCTGTTGCTTGCTTTATTTTTCCTTCCACCTCCTTGTGCCTATCTGCCTAAAGATTTTCTGTTCTTAATCCCCCTCTATCTCTTTTGCCGTCTTTCTCCATCATTGTATCTCCGGGCACCTCAGTCTCTCGTCCTCTATTTCTCTCTCCATCTCTATCAGTCTCTCTTTTCCTGCCTTTCTCTTTCTGGGGGCATTTCCACCCCAATTGCTCTAGATGTTAAATATGACATTCCCTCTAGAGGATATCAGGACTGTTGCCTTTGGATGCAAATCCTAGCTCTGGGGTCACAGGTGGATGTGTGACCTTCCTTCACACCTCTGTTCCTCAGCATCCTGGTTTCTACTCTGGGGATAGAATAGGACCTCCTGCATGAGGTTCCTGAGCAACTAACAAAGTGGTACAGGCAAACACTCCATAAAATCTCCTGCAGGTTAGAACCCACACTGCACACCTGGATCTACAAAGCACCCCAGCTCCTCGTGCATATGCTCCAGCCTGGTGCTCACCATCCTGTTCCTAAACAGGACAAGTTTGTTTCCCCCCAGGCTTTTGTCCTTGCTAATCCTCTCCTTGGAGGGCTCCTCCCGCAGACTTTCACAGCATCTACCTGTCACATCATTCAGGCCTCCAGGCAATCACAGTGGTGGTTTTAAAACATGTCCTCCTATTCTCTGACATTCCTCCCTTCCAAAGGCAAAGCTCCACTCCCCTCCCCCTTGAGTGTAACTTGCTCCAAATTAATAGAATGCGGCAAAAGAGACAGTGTGCAACTCCTGAGGCCAAGTCGTAAGAGGCATTGGACCTTCCCTGTGCTTTCACTTGGATTACACCCAAGAGTGGAACCACCTGCCATGCTGTAGGGATGCTCAGGCCACCTTCTGGGGATGTGTGTCTGGAGAGGAGCCAAAGCCTCCCAGTGACAGCCAGCACTGATTTGCCAGGCATGCTTGGGAGCCACCTTGGAAGTGGAACCTTCAGCCCCAGTCAAGCCTTCAGATGAGACTTCAGCCCTGGCTCACGTCTTAACTGTATCCTCATGGGAGACTCTGAGCCAAGTCACAGTGCTGCTAAATTTGCGGTCATTCATTATGTAGTAGCAGTAGATAATTAATACAGTTTCAATTCCTTTACTCTGATGCCATATTATATTTTTGTTTACTGATTTTAGCCCCCACTGGGTGGTAAGCTCCATGAGGGCAGTGGCTATGTCTCTGCAGATCACTGCTGTGTCCCCCAAGCTGACAAGTGGAGCTCACTAAGTAGCCATGGCACAAGGGAGATCAAGAATTTCAGGCTCAGCCCAAGAAACTTGTGAATCTTTGTCTCCCCAGGGAGGGCAGGAAAGTTTGCCCAACTCCTTTTTCTGTCTTTCTGTTTGGTTTCCTGCACCCTCTGTGGCTTTCTGTTTGGTTTTATTCCTGGATGCCTGACAGAGTGGGGGTTTACACAGCTAAAGAGGTGTCCGTGGGAGGAAGGGCTCTGCGTGTTTTCTCCTCTAACAAGCTGCACCCAAAAAAAGTCATTCCCCCTCATGGCAGCGGGGACAAAAATAGTCTGCCTGCAGGATTCTGATGGAGGTGGCAGGCGAGGACTGGGGCAGCTCAGCTCTCTCTGGGAAGCCAGAGGGTGTGCCATGCTGATCGCTGACCTACATGGACCACCGCCCATCTAGTCATTTACCCATCCCTCAACCCAGTCAGCTGGTAAGTCATTCTCTATTGATTATTTACTCATCTATTTTCATCTCCATTAATCCACTCATCCATTCATGTGTCCAACCATCCACCAATCCCACATGCACCCATTACCATCTGTATATTTTTAATTTCATCCAAATATCTTAGTGCCATTATTAATTAATGAGCCTATTCATGTATATATATATATAGAGAGAGAGAGAGAGAGCATGAGAGAGAGAGAGAGAGTATGAGGCGTGGGGGCAGGGACAGAGGGGGAGAAAGAGAGAATCCCAAGCAGGCTCCACACCCAGTGCAGAGACTGATGCGGGGCTTGATCTCATGACCCTGAGATCATGACCTGAGCTGAAACCAAGAGTTGGATGCTTAACTGACTGAGCCACCCAGACACCCCTATTTATTATATATTTTAAATCATTAATTCATTCACTAACTTGCTGAAACTGTAATTCATTTCAACCCCGTAAGTATTACTATGAGCCTACTCTGCCAGGCTCTGGGATTGGGCGTGAACAAGACAGACCTGGTCCATGTCCATGCATGGGCCACCTAAATAATTTTCTCAGATTCAGGTGAGTTGCTGCATATGAGTGAGGTGAGGACAACATCCCTGCATTCTGAAGTTTTATGATATGATGGGGCCATCACAGAGGGAACACAATGTTGAGCCACAACCCCTGTTGCTGGTCCACCACCCAAATCCTTAACCTTGCTGAGCCTCAACTTCTTCTTCTGGGAAATGGGGACAGTGTAGATACACCCATCATGCATGGCTCCCATGTGAACACGTGAATGCAGCGAGGCAGTGCCTTTAGAAACTCTAGAGTGCACTGCAATTGTGAGTGTGTGTGTGTGTGGATAGGAAACTTCCGAGTTTCCCATCACCCACATGTCACCCCACCAGGGGCTCCTCCCCTTCAGTCTGGGGTCATCTCTGGCATTTTGCTGGGACATCCTGCCTTTGGAGTGCTTATTATGAATCCGGGGTGTTTGTAGGGAACTAGGAGTCCTTTCTCCTTGAGAAGGAGATAATTCTTGCCTCAGTGTTAGCTGGGGAATTATTTAGATGCCTTTAAACATCCTCCTAGAACTTCAGATTCCCAGGGTTGAGTGCATCTTCCAAGTTCATTATTCAAGAACCACTGTAACTCAGGGGAAAGTTGGTGGCTCAGGAATAAGACAGGTCTGGCTTCTAATCCCTGCTGAGCTCTTTTTTTGCTGTGTGACCCCAGGCAGACGGCTTCACTTCTCTGAGCCTCCATTTCCTCTACTGGAAGATGGAACTTCACAATCCTTGCAAGCTGTCGCTGGGAACATCACACAGGCAGTGTGGGTGCCTGGTAACAGGGGGCTATTACTGGTAGTTCTAAAGGATGGGATAAGCCTGCTCCTGAGTCCACAGGGGACAGAAGCCCAGGACTCTGCCCAGAACCAGTGGGGAAATCAGACGTGGTTTCTTTTTTCCAATTTATTAAGTTACCAGCCCCAGTGACACGGAAGGAGGTGGGAGAGTCTTCCTCAAGGCCAGCCCCTATACAAGGTTGTTCCCACTCAGCTTCGTGGTTTATGTAGGCAGGACCCTTAGAGCTGGTCTAGCCCAGGGGTGTTGGACTGGAGCCCCCTCAGCCTGGAGACTCTGATCTGGTCCAAATTGGTTTGGAAGAGCAGAGACTCAGTGAAGCTCTCATGAGAAAACTGGGGCCCCAGTACCCTCTGGGTGGAGCCCAAGAAGATTGGTGGGCACTTGAGACCCCTTAGGCTCTGCCCCACTCTCCTGCTCCGTCCCTTCCTCACCTCCTTCTCAGTTCCCGAGCTCATCTTGAACACATCCCAAGCACATCCCAAAAGGAGCTAGGTGTCTTCTGCACAGGCTCTTTCTTAATCCCAAAATTCCGATCCTTTTGCTTTTTACCCAAATAACCCCTATTCATCTTTCAGGTCTGGATTCTACCAGGTCACACCCTGGGAAAGCCTTCCCTGACTGTCCATGGGCTGGGGAATAGGGGACTTTTTCTTTATAGTCCCACAGCTCACTGGCCCCTACTAAGAGTCCCCATGGGTCTGTTTGCTTGTCTGCCTGTTCCCCTGGACGGGGAAGTCCCCTGAGACTTGGTGGGGACCCCCCCCTTCACTCCATGTCCTTAGGCTCTAGGGTAACAAGAGCACAAAGACATGTCCAGAAGGGTTTAGCAAATGAATGAGGAGAGAAAGAAAGAGACAGAGACAGAGACAGAAAAAGAAAGAAGGGAGAAAGGAAAGAACGAATGAACGATTTTTGACACAAAATCTTGGCTCTTGTTTCTTTCCACCCAGCATTTTTTACAGCACCATCAGAACAGAGTACTGGAGGTGCCCCCAGCGGGTGAGAAGCAGGGCCCACCTTTGAAACCATTACAATGTCGAATAGACAACATTTGGCAACAAAGAGCACCCTGGTCTTGGAGTCCAGAGACCAGCTCGCGGATCCCTACGGAACCTGGGAGAAACTGTATCTGTAAAGTGGGAGTTGCATCCACACAGCCTGGTATGAGTGTCTGGGTCCCTCGGGACGCTTGGGGACACCTTCAGAGAGGGAGGAAGCCTACACAGGTGAGGGCATATATGCCAGGCAAACGCAGGGCAGCCAGACCCAGACAGGTAAGGGAACAGGGGGGAAATCAGGCTGCGGGAGGGAAATCTGGCTGCAGGAGGGAAGTCAGGTTGGAGCCCCAGCAAAAGGAAAGGGAACCTGAGGCTGGGGGTGGTCAGGGCAGCCCAGGGGGGAGCCCTGCATCTCCAGGTGGACGCAACTCCTGTTCTTGAACCTGACTTTGACCTCAAGATGTTTTCAGATGAGGGACACCGGATCCACCTCACTGGCCCTGAAAGCGCAATTTCATCCCTCCGGATTTGCGCAGAAAACGTCTCCTGGTCCCGGCTCCATCCTACCTTCCCAGCCAAGTCCCAGTGCTCAGTTCACACAAGGCAAACTATTTGGACACCAGGAAAGCATTACGTAATTGGTGGATTTTTTTCCCCTTTTCCATTGGTGTTGCCTGACACCAGCCAGCCTTGAATTTGGTCCTGTTCCCTGTGCAGCTGGGCCCCCGGGAGCTGAGCTCAGGCTGTGCACAGAGCCCCTGGCCTGCCGGGGAAGGGGGGACACCATGGGATGCCTAACTCCGTGGAAAGTGATCGGAACCCGGTAGCCACGTCGATGAGAGCCGGACCAGGAATACCTAACATTAAATATGAATATAAATTAGCTACTATTAATTAATATTACTGATTAATGTCAACTAACTAATATTGATTAATTAATACTAAGATTAAAATGCATCATTTACTGAGTAGCTACTATATTCCAGTCGTGTCCTTTGCACGATTACTCATTTTCATACCAACACTCAACCTGGTAAGTGACATCAGTGTCCCCGTTTTGCTGCTGTGAATTCCAGGATTCTGCAAGATTAACTACTATAAGAGCTGTGACTTAGATTGTCAATAGTCCAAGCACTGTCCTGAGTGCCTTGCAGAGGTCCCTTCCTTGAATGCCCGCACCACTTCCGTGGTTAGATAGTCATTCTACTATGACTATTGTCTTAGTTCGCAAACAGGGAAACTGAGCTCTAAGACTTGCCTGATGTCGCACAACTCACTAGCGGCTACATGGAGCTTCGAACCCACACAGACTGGTTCTATTCCAAACCTCATCTGCCTCACAGCCTCATACACAGACAGAATAAGGGTCACTGGGGAGTATGTCCCAAGAAGGTGGAACGCAGGCTCCCGGGCTGGGACACACGGTGCTCCAGGCACGTCACCAGCTCTATCATATTGAACCCTCAGCCCCATGAACAGAGGGATCATTGGTCCCATTTCAGATGGGGCGTGAGACTTCCCTCAGCGTACACAGTGAGTCAATGTCAGGATAAATGTTCGCAGACTCCCAGAGGTGAGTGCTGGAGGCACCTGGGGTAACTCAGAGAGTGAAGGGAGGGGTCAGCAGGTGGAGTCCCCTCCTGCCTCCAACTGAGAAGCTCTGACACTTCCTGCCTGTGCGACCTTGGGCAAGGGTCCTTGGCCTCTCTGGACCTGTGTCATCCTGTCTATCAAATGGGAGTGCGAACAGGACCTTCCACTATCACTGTTGTCATCTTTAAATGGTCCAGGCCATGAAAATCACTTTGCGAAGTACGCTCTAGCACATGGAAAGTGCAAAATAAACATGAGCAGTCACGTTCACTTTCATGCATCTGTCTTCGTTTGGGCTTTTCCAGAGCAGAGCTCGAGGTAAGGACTCCATGGCAGGTGGCTCCACTGGGAGGGTAACTCTCCAAGCCCGCACCGTGGCAGGGCGTGGGCAGGGAGACAGGAAAGGGATGAAACCGACTCGGAGCGTGCTAGCCAGCAGGTGGCTGCTGTGGGCCCCTGGTGTTCAGTCTTGGAGATCCTGTAGGACACACCTCGGAGTTGTCCCACCCAAGGCAAGGTGGCTGGGATATTTATCCTCCAGCGCCTGTCAGTCATGGTTGAGGGCTGCTCCCAGAGAAATGAGCTCCCCAGCACCCCTGGCCTGACCTACGGCATAGATCCCTTCCTTGGGGGAAGGCGGTAGCTAGCTGTAGGATTAGTGGAATAGTGAGTGACGAGCAGACATGGGCAGGGCACCAGCCACATCTATACCGCATCCCCCAGAAGACTGAACTGAATTGAATTTAACTAAAAAGCATCCTTCTGCTAAAACAATGACAACCAGAATAATAATTCAGGCTGAAAACCAGGGGCAGGATGTGACCCGCCCCCCCTTACCGCTCATGAAATACTCAGTCCAGCACTCTTCTAAAAGCTGACAACGGGGTGCCTGGCTGGCCAGAGAAACACCCCAGGCCACCTTCTGCTCTGAGGAGGAAGCAGGGCCACTTTCTGGATTCTAGAAAAGAAGAGGACACCAGCCGTCCTTCAGGCCCGCACACCCCACCGAGGCCAAGGTGCTAACTGCAGAGGCCGAGGGCCCATAAAGCATGCTGGGTGTCTGCTGGTGGCTGGCTGACAGCAAGTCCTGTCAGGGACCAGCACTCAGCTTTGATTTAGCATCTGAGCAAAGGTTGAAAAGAAAAGCAGGGAGGAGGTGACTCCATTGGGTTGGGTAAAAATATTCACTCTAAGTGGTCGGGCCGGGAGTGTATCCATCCACCCTGGAAAAAGAAGAGCATTACTATTTAGATTCCTATATACAGCACCTCCCTAGTGTCTGGTGCTTTACACGGCTCCTCCCACCCACCAAGGAATAGATACCATTTCATCCCCCTTTTCGAGATGAGGAAGTGAAGGCTCAGACAGGGAAAGCAACCTGCTCAAGGACACACAGCAAGAAATGGTCGGAGCTGGGATGAGGACCCAGTGCTGGGTCCAGAGTTTATATAGGGCAGCCCCCTCCTCAAAATGTATTACAGGAATCAAGGTTGTTCCAGGACACAATGGGAGGCAGTGAAGGTCAGTGGTTAGGCTGGGGCTCTGGAATCAGATTACCTGCCTTTATTCCTAGGTTTACACTAGCTGTGTGGTTTTCACTGAGTGATATAAACTCTCCGGGACTCAGTTTTCTTATCTCTAAAATGAGGACACAAAGAATATGTGTTTCCTTGGGTTGTCTGCAGATAGAATGATGTAAAAGTTTAATTTAGTCTCCAGAGTCACTGATGCTTCATAAATATCCCGCCCATGTCAGGGCAATTTCTAACTTGTAAGGGGCCCCTGGGGCGGGGAAAAAAAAAAAAGCTATCAATGGTGGAAGCCCAGGCATTACATGGGTCAGATGTGAGAGGTGAGCTGAGCCTGTCTTTGGACCTTCATGCCCTCGCCCCCACCCCTTCACAGGTCTCCTCCTCCTAATCCTGAGGTGCTGCCCAGAGCAGGGTGGCAGCCAGCCTCCTGGGCATCGTGTCAGCCAGTGGGATGGCATGCAGCTTCTGTGCTAAGCACTTTACTGATCTCATCCTCCAGAATCTCAACTACAACCCCTGAGCAAGCTCCTCTTAACATTGCCATTTTACAGATGAGCAAACTGAGGCTCAGAAAGACAAGATTCCTCGCTCAAGTCACACAGCTGCTCAGCACCAGAGCCAGAGATCCAGCCCAAGCCTACCCAGTTCCAGAGCCCAGGAGTCCAGCCACCCTCAGCCGCGCTAGGAAGTGTGAACTTCCTCCCGCACACTTCCCATGAAGGCGCTGAAGGTGGCTGCATTGCCCTGGGCAGATGGCAACCTCACCATGCTGCTGAGCAGGTGCTGGGGGAGATTTGGTCACAGCTCGTCAGCCAGACTGGAGGCTCCCAAAGCCTCTCACCTAGTTGATCCCCTCTTCTCCTCCCCGGCAACTGCAGCCCTGTTCAGAACAGCCATTCTCCAGGAACACATCACCCAGCTGCTTCAGACCTTGCAAGATTTGGAAAGCCATCTGTATAAGAAAGAAAGAAAGAGAAAGAAAGAAGAAAGAAAGAAAGAAAGAAAGAAAGAAAGAAAGAAAGAAAGAAAGAAAGAAAGAAAGAAAGAAAAAGAAAGAAAGAAAGGGAGGGAGGGAGGAAGAAAGAAAAAGGGAGAGAGAAAGAAAGGGAGGGAGGGAGGAAGAAATAAAGGGAGAGAGAAGGAAGGAAGGAAGAGAGGGAGAGAGAGAGAGAAGGAGGAAGGGCGAAAGAGAAGGAAGGAAGAAGGGAGGGAGGGAGGAAGAAGGGAGGGAGGGAGGAAGAGGAAGGGAGGGAGGGAGGAAGAGGAAGGGAGGAAGGGAGGGAGGGAGGGAGGAAAGAAGGAAAGAAAGGAAGAAAGAAAGGAAGGGGATTTCACTCTGGACGCTGGGCCACATTAGCTCATGGCCCAGTTTTCTGGGTCAGGGTTGGAGGGGCGTGATACTCTTATGCAGGGCATTTGACGGCAGAGAGACTTGAGTTCCTAAAGATTATTATTTTAACAAACCCAGCTTTGACGTGTCCAAAGGCAGCGGGAGGCTCTGAAGGGTTTTCCAAGAAAGCGTGTGTTTCTTGGGGTTATTATTTCAGACTCAAGTTCAGGGAGGGAGACTGTTTTGCTCAACTCGTGTTTCTGGAAAAACAGGCGCTTGGAAAGAGTTGGACGAGGCAGGCAGGATGTGGAACGGAGAGCTGCTGGCCCGGGGAACAGGGGACGGGGGAGGTGGAGGAGAGAGGCCAGTGGCCTAGTGAGGCCTCTTCTTGGAGCTTGGACCCAGGAGCCCAGCCCCCATCCTAGGGTCTGAAGGAAGGGGCTGCCTGAAGACAAGAGTTGGTTGAGATCGCTGTTGGCTCACTCTTGAGGAATATGTCTTGGCCAGCCTGCCTTTCCCATCTGGAGCAGGGATGGTGGGAGAAGACAGGGCATGGATGCAAGCCGCCATCTTGGTTAGCTTTACAAGGCATGGGCTAAGGCATGGGGATGCTGTCTAGACATCACTGGCTCACTGCGGGCCTCAGTATCCCCCTTGGAATCAAGAGCCTTGAAAGTCCATGTGTGGCCTAGCCCTAGCCTGTCCCTCCCCCTTCCCCCACACCACTCTCCTCCTCATGCACTGGGCTCCAACCTCACTGATCTCACGGTCCTACCCGGCTCAGGGCCTTTCCTTCTGTCTGGAACCTTCTCTTTGCTCTTGACCCACCTCTGGCTCATCCTTTGGGCATCATGTAAATATCACCTCCTCCAGGGAGCCTTCATCCCCCAAACCTAGTCAGGGGACTCTGTCATACGTTGTTCTAGCTTTCTGAATTAATTACTTATTCAAATTCTGTCTCCCTTACCTACTCTGAGGACATTAGGACAGGAACCCTACTCATCTCACTCACTGTGGTGTCCCTGGCACCTGGCCTGACACACAGTAGGTGCTCAAGTTATGAGTGGAAACATCTCCCAAGCAAGGCTCCCAGCCCAAGGGTAGGGGCAGAGCTCAGACTCAGTGGTCAGCCCATGACACCAGGCAGATACCAGACAGACCACTGGACAGATGGAGACACCTTCTTCTACCCCCTTCTTAGGATTGTGGAAGGGCAGACTCTGGGGATAAGTGCATCCCCCCAACCTTTATTAATGCCACTGACCAATCAAAGCCGTTGGCTTTACAAGAAAGGGCTCTTCGGCCCATGCAGACCAGCCACTCTCTCTCGTGGACTCCCTCTCCCCCAGGGTGCCCCATTTTCTCTTGTCCCCTGGCTTCATTCCAGGTGTCTCCCAAGTCCACCAGGCAGAGACTCCTCTGATAAACTCCCTGCCAGGATCCCACCAGGAGACCACGTGTTCTCACTTCTCCCTTGCTCCTGGAGCCGGGTCCTCGGGGGACCCGCCATTCTTTCAAGCCTGGAGGTGAGTCATCACCACATCACGTGTCCCAGGGAATGTCAAGTGTCTCCTGCTTTAGAGCCTCACGCCCCGGACTTTGTTTTATGGGGTTGGGCTGTCTGGGGCTGCCGACGATTTCATCCATCAACTCGGGACCGCTCCAACACTAATGCTGAATTTATAGAAGTGGTTAAACAAAGTGTTGACAATATGGACGGCGTGTTTCTGATTAACACAACGATTCCGAGGGAAACTGCCAACTGTGGGGAAGTCAGTAAAACACAGCAGTGATTTCCCAGGCTCGGTAAGCTCAGGCCTTGACATCATGGGATTAGCAGATGTTGCGCAAGGACCTTGCAAAGCTTTTGGAGGCCTTGCTTGATGGAGAAGGGTGGGCTCATACACAAACCAAGAGCTACCCCTTCCTCCCTCCCTCCCTCCCTCCTTCCCTCCCTCCCTTCCTCCCTTCCTTCCTCCCTTCCTTCCTTCCTTTCTTCCTCCCTCCCTCCTTCATTCCTCCTTCCTTCCTCCCTCCCTCCCTCCTTCATTCCTCCTTCCTTCCTCCCTCCCTCCCTTTTTTCTTCTTCCTTCCTCCCTTCCTCCCTCCCTTCTTTCCTTCCTTCCTCCCTCCCTCCCTCCTTCATTCCTCCTTCCTCCCTCCCTCCCTTCTTTCTTCTTTCTTCCTTCCTTCCTTCCTTCCTCCCTCCCTCCCTCCCTCCCTTGTAAAATTAAGTATGAATCCTCTTTCAGCCTTAAGAATTTCCATCAGGAAATTCTGTTAGCTGCAGAGAAGCTCCCAGACTCCTGTCCTACCTTGTCCCCTTTCCAAAGGCAAATAGTAACCCCAGCTAATGTGTATGGAATAATTACTGAGCACCGAATACTTTTTATCTCATGTCATCCACATGCTGGGTACTGACTGTGACTATCTTCATCTTTCTTACTTTGAGAAAGTTTAAAACTTATAAAAGGTTGCCAAAATCATACAAAAAGTTCCCATGTACTCTTCCTCCAGCAGCTCCAATTGTGATAATATCTTATGTAGCCTCTGTGTAGCCTTCATGCATTGTCAAAACCAGGGAGCTGACTTTGGTACAATGCTTACACCTTATTTTATCAGTTGTGCTCCCGCACTCTATATGGAGAGAGTTCTATGAGATTCTATCACAGGCATAGATTAGAAGTGGCCAACGCACAGGATACAGAACAGCTCCACCCCCATAAAAAACAAAACTTCCCCAGGCTGGTCCATACAGTTGCACACTCCCTTCAACCTCACCCCCTAGACACCACTGATTGGTTTGATCACTGTGATTTTGCCACCTCTAGAAGATTATGTAAATGGAATCGGACAGCATGTAACCTTTGAGGAGCTTTGTTTACTCAGCATAGCACTCTCGAGATCCAACCAAGTTGTAACAAGCTGTAGCTTGTTCCTTTTCGTGGCTGCATAGTATTCCGTTGTATGGATATACCACAGTGCCACCACTCACCTGCTGAAGGACATCAGGGTGGTCTCCAGTCCGGGACTATCATGAATAAGGTGGGATAAGCTCTCATATTCAGGTTTTATGTAGCTACCTATGCTTAGCAGATGAAGAGAGAAGAGAGAAGAGAAAGGGGAAGGGAAGAGAGAAGGGTGAAATGACTCCCACAAGGTCAAGCAGCCAACAATCTGAATCAAGATTTGAACTCAGATAGTAACTCCAGAGACCGGGTGCTTATCCATCTGCAAGGCCACCAATTAGTGGAAAATAATTAATCCTAAAAAGTTAATTAACGCTCCAGGAAGATGCAGTGTGTTTATTCAGTGGTTTGGTGTTTCCTCAAGAATATGCACGTGTTCCTTGAGGGACTGCAAGAAGAGTTTGAGAATTAAATTCTACGGAGTCAAAGCCGACCCCTCGGCTTGGTATGCAGGGGCTCCCCAATATGGCCTCAGCCCACCCCTGCTTCTCATCTTCTCTCACTCTCCTCTGGCTGGTCAGAAGCCATGCACTATTTTCCCTGGAACAACTTCTGAGTTTCCAGTCGTCTTGGTTCTGCTCACACCGTCCTCTGCCTGTAATGCCCCTCCCTCTGCAGCCTCCATGGCTATAGCTCACGCCTCCCTCTTCCGTTAGCAAGTACCTCCTTGGAGAGGTGCTTTATCCTCATCCCCTGCCACTCCCCAGCCATATTCTTGGCTCCATGAATATTTATCCACTTTTATAAACATGCATCTATTCATTAAGCAAAGCTCCCTGAGGACCGAGGCTGTGCCAGGCACGGAGCTGAGCCCTGGGAAGCAAAAATAAATAATCCATAACCTCTGAGCCCAGCCCTGGCGGAAGTCAGTCTACAGACATAGAAATGCATGCCACACGGTGGCATGAACGGATGAAAATGGAGAGAGCAAATCACAGCAGTTGGCAACTGGGAGCCGAGTGCGAGTCCCCGATGGGCTGTATTTTAGTCTGCTCAGGATGCTCTAACAAAATACCATCAACTGGGTGGCTTAAATAATAGAAATTTATTTTCTCACAGTTCAGGGGCTGGAAGTCCAAGATCAAGGTTATGGCGGATTTGGTTTCCTGTGTGGACTCTAGTCCTGCCTTGCAGATGGTCGCCTTCTTACTATGAGCTCACGTGGCCTTTCCTCACTGCGAGTGCTCGGAGCAAGAGATAGAGAGAGACAGCTGTCTAGTGTCTCTTCTTAGAAGGATACAAATCCTGTCGGATCAGGACCGCACCTTTAGGACCTCACTTAGTCTTAAATTATCTCCCCTGAGGCCCCGTCTCCAAATACAGTCACATGGAGGGTTAAGGCTTTACTCTACAGATTCTGGGGAGGGACAGAGTTCAGTCCCTAGCAGACTCCTAGCTGGTGGTGGGACTTGCTGCCGCCCCCCTCTGCCTCTTCCTCTTACAGAGAGGTCCTATGAGGAGGCATGGGGGTGATTGGTGATGCAGACTTGCCTTCCTCCCAGGATCAGGCTCCTGAAGTGAGGAGCCAGCCTCCCTTGCTCGCCAGGGCAGCCACGCCCCACGTGCCTGAGTCGCCAGGAACCAGTGCCCCGTTTCAGCTCACGGCATAGGGGTCCCGGACCTTCCCGGCGTCTGCAACTCGCAACGTCAGAGAGGACAGCATCTGGCTGGAGCAGGGCGAGCGAACACGGAGGGCCCAGGGGAGGCACTGACCTTCAGTTCTGCAGCTCCATAAACAGCCCGGGGAACCCACACTCCCACCTGCAGCTGATCTTCCTCCAAGAACCTTTCATGCTTGCTCTGCATTTGATTTCCTCCCTCCAGTGGCCTCCCGCTCCCCATAAAACTCAATCTCCTTTTGTTTTCAATTCAATTAAGGGCCAATAATTCCACCCACAAGGCCACACATTGAAAGTACTGTCAATAACCCAGCTGTGGCCAGAGACAAGGCGTCCCGCAGAGAAGGACGGCGAGAAATCCCTGAGGCTCTGGCCCAGGTGAGAGGAGGGCTGGGGTTGAGGGCGGACAAAAGACCCCAGTGGGAGTTAGTCCTGACTTCTGGACTTGGCCATGGCACTCATTTGCCCCAAGATCTTGGCCAGGAGCGGTCCTCCCTGGGTCTCAGCTCCTCCATCTGTAAAACGGGACCAAGAAATACAGGTGTGAATTTTTAGCTCCATTCTTCCCCGCACCCCGACTGCCTGATTGCTATTTCAAAACTAATTTAACAACTGATTTAAAAAAAATATACACCACGTCCACGGTCCCAACCAGGAGGCCCATTTGCAGGAACTTGGCCTCTAAAATGTTTGTACAGGTATGCAAAGACGTTCATTTAAGTCCTTAACGTCCATCAATCACTGGGGGGCCGATTACATACACTGTGCTACAGCCATACTTTGGAATACCTTTCAGCTGTTAACGAGAATGTGGGGACATCTACATGCACCGTTATAAAAAGATGGTCAAACTATACTGTTAAGGGAAACTTGCAGAAATTAAGTGAATATATATACACACACACACATAGTATGCATATGTACACATATATGTAAGTATGTACTTCTTTAATTAAGAAACAAATCATATTGTAAACAGGATAGAAATCCAAACAGAAACAAAAATGATATGGGAAGAGCACAGCACGTGTGTGTGTGTGTGTGTGTCCCAAAGGATGCATGGCCCGCTTTAAAATAACAGATTTTTGAGTGGAGGGGAGGATAGTTTGGGACTTCAGAGTTTTCCAATGAGTATAAATTGCTTTATAATTAAAATGTATATAAACCTATAAAATGAAATGAATACCTGCTTGTGGTTAAGAACTGGAACCTTGTATTAAGGTAAAAGGAAGAATATTTAATTCCCACTACTCAGCGATAACCACTGTTGACATTTTTATGCATTTCCTTATGAGTCTTTTTCCTTATTCACGTACACATATATTTTTATAATAAAGTTGGAATTATGCTCCATGAGAAATTTTGTAGCCTGCTTTTCCACTTAACGTTTTCACATCAGGGTTTTCCCAGGGCATTAAGATTTACCTAGTAATCATGAGAGGAGGCCCCGGGATAGCCTGGCCACCTGCACTTGCTCCATCCCCTTGCGTGTTGGAATTACCCCCTAATTGCCAGGTGACCAGGGACACCGCCATCCTGCTGTTTCACCAGGATCTGGCCCAGTGTTCTGTACATAGTAGGGGCTTGATAAATACTTGCTGAATAAAGTAATCAACGACGCAAATGGGTACGAAATAGCGTCTGATGAGCCCCCTGTTGTCAGGCTCAGAGGCTGCCTCCACGTCTCACCTTTAGAACCCACGGTGGCAATAAATATCTCGGCGCCACCCATCTGCATGGAGGCAGGGCTCTGTCCCTGCTCCTCCGAAACCTTTCATTTCGTCTCTGATGGTCTGAGTCACTGCAGGGTGGGGAATCAGGCCCTCACCACCGAGCTTGGCTTTGAACACAGCCCAAACTGCTGCGCTGGTCCCTGGAGGGGAGTGTCATTTCATCCACATAAGAGGCTTGTGATTGAAGCCAGGGAGTGGTGCAGCTGGGGTGTCAGAGTTTCCCAAGGCAGGCCACATTGCAGGGAGAGCTCTCGGGAGCTGCAGCGGCCGCGGGCGAGGCCCCAGGTGGGATTCCAGATGCCCGGACCACAGCCAACATTTCTAATAAAAGTCTTTGAGGTTTAAGTCTTAGGTTCAAAGCTTCAACTTAACAGAACTGTGCTCAGATCCCCCTTTGCCACTCCCTGGGTGGCTTGGAGCTCTGTGAGCCTCAGGTTCACATCCTTAAAATGGGGACGACAGTAGAAGTCATCTCTCGGGGACTTGTGAGGGTTCAATGAGAGAAAGCGCATGACATCCTTAGCACTGTGGGCACGGTCGGATGTGATCAAGGTTGACCATTATTCGAGCCTCTATGGGGTCTTTTAGATCAAATCGGTGTTCCTTTTTTGCCAGCTACATGAGGCCAGCTCTAATTTCATTAGACTTGTGTAGCCCCGCTGCTTTTGCCTTTGTAGAAATGGAACCGCTCCATTGGGAGGAGCCATATGACTTGGCGTCGGCCACGGACACTACGTGTTTTCTTCGTGGTTTGGGAGGGGACATCGAGTACCCATGATGGAATGTCTAAAGGATGGGCCACAGACCCACGACACCCAAACATCTCTCGGAAAAACGGTCCGAACCTGGCAAGATGAAATTTAGCAGAGAACTATGAAAATCCTAGAGTTAGGTCCAAAATTCCAACTCCACGAATAATAAAAACTATGAAAAAGCTCCGAATGCCGCATTCAATGCTAAGAACTGTGCCAAACACTTTGCGTACATATCTTATTTAACTATCCCCATTTGCAGAGGAGGGGACCCTGAGGCTTGGTCTCCATGCCCAGCATCCTCCTGCTGGTAGATTGGTCACATGGAGACTCAAAGCCAGAGGAAGTATGACTCTAGACCCATACTCTTAGCCCATGTGCCTGCCGTCTTGGATGACAGGGCTATTATGCTTTGAATCACACCACGTGTGTGATTCAAGGTGGGTCTGGGAATAACGAAGAGGTTAATATGTCACTAAAGGTCTGCGTGCCTGCCAAGAGGCTGACTGTCAGTCATCCCCACGTTTATTCATGCAACAAAGAGGAGGTCAGGAGCTATGTGGGCCAGGTGCCGTGCTAAGCAGCTGATCCAGGGTGGACTAGCCAGAGACAGTCCCTGCCCTCATGGAGCTCACAGTCCAGCAGGAGAGAAAGACAAGAAATAAATGACTCCAGGGTGCCTTAAGGGCTGTTCCAGGGGACTCAGCCTTCATCCGGAATTCCCCAGGCACCCTCGTGCTTTCCCTGGCTGGACTCAGCCCCTGGCTGGGGGAATCTACCGCCTCTTTGGAGTGAAATATACATACGGATGCTAGGCAATGTGCCTGGCACATAGCAAATGCCCGACATTAGCTGCAATAATGTAATAAAGGCGGCCACTTCAAATGGAGCCATTGACTTTCTGGACCTTCAGGACAACATCGGGCTTAGTTCTGTTCAAGTTTACCTTATTGGATTTAGTATATGGCTCTGCACACTCATAACCCCTCCCAAACAAAGACCTTCTGTCCTAACTTTGAGGATTGGTGGGAGTGCTTTCTTCTGGATCCGATTTCTCATGATTCCACTGGTTCAAGCCTGCTTCACATCTGAGCTTGTTTAAGGGCTCAGCCTTGGTCACAAAATTTGTCTACACTCAGGCACTCGGTAGTCCAAGACTTTGCTCCAATTCATCTCAGTATGACTGGGGCCCCAGATATGTGGAACCTGGAAATGTCGTTTGCAACCAAAAAAGTAAAATAAATGTTGCTTTGGAAGGAAAAGAAGTCCTTTAAACAAAGTCAACTCTAATACAACACCTCGTTCTACTTCGATTTCTCCTATGTGAACACAGCTTATTGTATTGCCTTGATCAAAGACGGCCTTTGGATGCTTTGCTGGCCCCACAGTCCCATTTCATAGATGAAGAGACCGGGGCCACCCATGGATGTGATCAGGCCAGCAGTCCGGGAAGCCTAAGTCGGGTGATGAATTCGTTCTGGGTCCCAGCAGCTCCCCACCTGCCTGGAGCTGGAAATCTCATCAGGCGGGGTTTCTCACGGAGCCCCTGCCTTTCCTGGGCTCCCCCTTGCAGGGGACGCTAGGAAAACAGAGTCTTACACAGTGTTTTAGAGTTCCTGCTTTCCGGCTTTGCTCAGTGCCAGGAAACTCCGAGAAGACAGATGTCACAGTGTCTTGTCTTGGGTGGGAGGTGTTTCTTTCATTCCCCACCCTCACTTCCAGCCACCCCCCTTGCTTCTCGCTTGAGTTCTTCACACCTGCTAATGAGAATTCCTGACTCTCTGCCTTAGCTCCAGCCAGTGGGGGTGAGGAGGAGGGGTCCTGGCCACAAGGCCCAGGCTCCGCTTTTCTTAAGCTCAAATAACGCACGGGCCTCTTTTGAGGAGAAACATGAAAAGGTTCCTAATATTTACTTAAATCAGTGCATTTAAAAAATTTGCTTTGAATTTCTACAAATGTAAGTCAACATGAATTCCTTATGTCTCATTTTTGTAGGAACCCCTTCACCTTATTATTATTATTTTTTTAAAGATTTTATTTTATGGGGCACCTGGGTGACTCAGTTGGTTAAGCGTCTGCCTTCAGCTCAGGTCATAATCCCAGCATCCTGGGATAGAGACCCACATCGGGCTCCGTGCTCAGCGGGGAGCATGCTTCTCCCTCTCCCTCTGCCTGCCTGTCTGCCTACTTGTGATCTCTCTCTCTCTGTCAAATATATAAATAAAATCTTTTTTAAAAAGACTTTATTTTATTTTAATTTTGAAAGAGAGAATGAGAGAGGGAGAGAGAGCACATGAGAGGGGGTAGGGTCAGAGGAGGAAGCAGACTCCCTGCTGAGCAGGGAGCCCAATGCGGGACTCAATCCCGGGACTCCAGGGTCATGACCTGAGCCAAAGGCAGTCGCTCAACTGACTGAGCCACCCAGGCGCCCCACCTTATTATTATTAACATAATTATGAAACTATAATATTTAAATTATCAATAGTAATTTAATATGACAGAAAATGCTGTTTGTTTGAATCTAAACCATCCATGCCATGTTTAACATAGGAAGATGGTATTCTAGATCTGCTTCTATATATAAACTCTGTATCAGTTAGGAATGGCAATGAGAACTTATAAAAGAGACCCAGAATGGCAATGGTTTAAATAAATTGAGGTTTTTTTCTCTTGTGTCACAGAAATCGGGAAATACCTAGTCTTTTCTGTGCTAATATTCTTAGCACACAGCCACCTAGTTCAAGGTGCCTCATGGTCACAAATAGTTGCTGTGGCTCCAGCTATTGCATCTATGCTCCCTGCAAGAACAAGGTAGAAGGAAGGAAGCATAGGTTCCAGGTACATCTACCTTTCTTTTTTTAATTTTATTTTATTATGTTAATCACCATACATTACATCATTAGTTTTTGACGTAGTGTTCCCTGATTCATTGTTTGCGTATAACACCCAGTGCTCCATTCAATATGTGCCCTCTTCAATACCCATCACCAGGCTAACCCATCCCCCCACCCCCTGCCCCTCTAGAACCCTCAGTTTGTTTCTCAGAGTCCATAGTCTCTCATGGTTCGTCTCCCCTAAGAGCCTGTTCAGAAATCCCACCTAACAACCTCAGCTTATGATGCATTGGTAACTTTAAACCTAAGGGAGGTGGGCATATCAGCACCTCAAATAAAATAAGAGGCCTGTCCCTATGAGAGAAAGGGAGAGTGAACCTTGGGTAGGAGAGGGGCCAGTGGTGGCCAGCTCTAGGTCTGCTTCCTAACTTGTATCATTCCAAAGCAGGAAATGCCTTTTCACATAGGGGTGTCATTCAAAATGGCATGCTCAATGACAAGTCTTTGTTTGTCCGTTCAGGAGATAATCAGACCTCACATTTAACTCAGTCTGCTGATCATAGTGAAGCATCACTTATATAGACGAAAAGGTGGTCTGGTTTGCATGAACCATATTTGGAAGTCATCATTAAATGAGCATCTAGTACAATTACTAGAACAGCATCAGGAACAGAGAAGGGTCTTCGCTGTATATTTCCTATCTCCCTCATTGCCAGTGAATGTGCAGAGCTGGAGTTTATTGCTGTATCCACTCTTGTGTGAGTCTGGAGCTGACACTGTGGGGCTGACCCCGAGACCACCGTGCTTTAGCCTGCCACATGATGGGACAAGTCCTCCACTGCATCCTACCTTTCAAACACCTGCAAAATCTTCACTGGAACAACACAGTGAGGCAGTTTGCTCTTGACTCAGCAAGCTTGCAATTGTGAAGGCACATACCAACCCAGGCACTGAAGTCACAAGGAAGTCCTCATCACTCAGGTTATAGGCAGTTTTCCAAGTTAGAGTACAAGTGAGAAAACAAAAACAGAGAAGTAGGCCCTTTGGGTTATACTGGTGGGTCCGAGTGTGGGAAATAATGGCTTCTGCCACCAGGCAGACAATTTTAAAAGGGCCCCGGTGCCCACGAGCTTGTACAGATTGTTCACAGCAGTTCTGGAACAAGGTAAAAGGGTTACCTTGTTTGAGAGGTGAGGGGTCTATGCCTCAGAGAGGGCAAGCTCCTTGGTGAAGGTCACACAGCCTATGAAGATCAGGGCTGAGACTCGATCTTGCTCGGCTTTAGAGCTATGCAGGGCTGGGCTCTGAAGCCTTCTGCATGATTACACCTGAGAGCCAAGGCCCGTGAATTGCCACTGTCATCCCCCATGACTCCCCAAAGCAGAGGAGACCCTCTAGGCTCCAAAGACCCTCGCACGTCAGATGAGGACTCAGAGATGATCCAGAGCAAAATGCCCATTATACAGATGGGGAAACTGAGTCCCTGGTGAGTGAGAAGCATTGAGTTGGGAAGACAGTGACAAAGAAGGGGCCGTTTACGAAGGCCAGGACAATGGTCAGAAACCCAGCAGAGTTCCAGACCATAAAGGGCCAGAACAAAATCAGCCAGGCAACAACCAGGAGTCATCATGGAATTTGTCGTATGTAGAGATGGGAGAGTCTGATCACAAACTAGATAAACAAAAATAAAGCAAGGTGAGGGAAGTCCACTCCTGAGTGCTTTATGCTGTGTGACCTTGGGCAAGCCCACATTTCCGAGCCCCTTTTCCCTTGTCTGTCGTGGACCTGGCAACGTCCACGATATCTCCTCATCGGGCCACTGCAGAGATTCGATGAGATGCAAGAGCTAAGCCCTCGGGTGGTACGAGAGTGGGGTAAGAGCTCATCCTTTGGAAGCCCCAACCCAACTCAACAACTCGCCAGCCGGGCTGCTTGGCGCACGCATGCCTCAGTGTTCCCATCTGTAAAATGGGAATGATATCCCATTGCAGGTGTGTTGGAGGGTGGTGGAGAGACCGGGATGAGTTTCCAGCGTGTGAAGGCCCTGCAGTCATGACGGGCACACAGCAGGTGTTTTGCAGGGGTTGACTCCTATGATCATTCTTATTATTGCTCTTATCACTGTCTATGGCAGCCATGCCCACCAGACCCAGCTGTTCCTTTTCACTGTCATGCCATTCAGACTTAGGAGCGCAGTGCCTGGTACTGTTAACATTGGTATTATTCACCATGTACCCTGGATCCTCGACCTGCTCCATGAATAAGCTAAGCGAGGGAATGAATGAGCAATTCTATCACAGTTGTGGGACTCCCTGCCCTGCTCCCCCGGCTGGATCATTGTCTGCCGCCCCTGATATGAAGGCGCCTTTCACACCGCCGGCACGCATTGGACTCCTAATCCACCCTTCTTTGGTTTAAGAGTCATTACAAAGTGCTTAATTAATTAAGCCTCGCTTAATCACCAAATGTTTGCATGCGAAACGAGTTCCCGGGAAGCGGGGCACTTGACATGTTCTGTACAGAAATAATTATGCAGAGCGGGGTGGGGGGAGGGGGAGGACAGGGATGCAGAGCCCGGACATTTCATTCAAGAGCCTCACGCATTCATCACCGAAGGGGAATTAAAGGGCTTTAGCTGAAGCAAAGGGAGAACTCCCACATTCCAGCAGGATGAATCACAGGAGGGGCCTGCCCCGTGGGGGCAGCTGAAGGCATGGAGCAAGGGGAGGGGGGACTTGAGGGGTCAGGGGGAGGGCTGCACAGAGGCTCAGGGATCCGCATCTCATGGCCCCCATGGTGACACCTCCTCCAGGCACCACCTTGGACAGGGTCGGTGTTGGTGATGTGTATGTGTGTATCTAAAAGTGTGCATGGCTACCATTTAATTCCCCCCCACCCCCGCTCTCCTGTTCCGGCATTTTCCACAGAGCACTGGATTAGTCCGTACGAGGATGAACTTACTTTTCTTATCTCAATGGCTATCTGTCTATTTTCATACGTATTAGGAAAAAATATATATAGAACCAGCACCTCATCCTCTGATTTCCTGGTTCTTATCAAATCAAAATTGTTGTAAAGGAAATAGTAACTCTTAAAAGGCAGAATGTAGATGGGACCAAAATCAGGAAAAAGGGACACACCCATGATTGGGGTTTGGGAAATCTCTTCCTGTCATGATTTCACTGCTTCCGCTGCATGCGTGTCACATCAGGGTCTCCTGACCCGACCTGCGCTGTCAAGAGCTCTTATCATACCCATTTTGCAGATTAAGAAACCGAGGCTCGGGAGACCCAAAACAGCCTCTCTCCTCTTTTTGGGGGATGGCGGTGGCAGGATCATACTGTCAGGAAACCTTGCAAACAATGTTGATAGGAGCAAAAAAAATAAATACACAGAAGGTTGCTGGATGTTTGTGTCTTAGCACAACCTCCAGGCTTCTGCGCCTTTCTTTGTCTTGGTGGGATGTCATAATTCTAAGTTAAAAAAAAAAAAAAGCAACAACTGATAGTAATACAAATGATTCATGCCGTAGAAATGCAAATGAATTTTGTCCAGCGGAATGCAATTGATTATTGCCCTAAAGTTATCGACTAATTTTGCACCTACCTGTAAATGAATCCCAGCATTTCCAATTGCGTGTGTGTGTGTGTGTGTGTGTGTGTGTGTGTGTGTGTGTGTGTTGTCTGAAATTGGCTTTGAACTGGTTGTGCCACCATTTTGGCTCCCTCATTAATGAATGAGTTAAATACAACCTTTGATGCACATTTATTTTATAATTGCACTGGAGTCGTGATGTTACCTTTATTTAAAAATTCTCCTTTGGCAGTGTTCACCCAATAAAACACCCCTATTCGGTGGTTGAAGGAAAGGCTAGATCAAACAGGCATGTGGATGTTTTGAATCTGAGTCGTCAGGCGTATGTGTGTGTTTCGTTCTCGGGCGGTGTTCCATCTTGTCTGCCTACCGTATCTCGTTCGAGAGGGTCACTAGCTCTGGTGTCGTCATTTGGGGATGAGCGGAGGCTGAACAAAGGGCTGAACAGGAGCCACAGTTTCCTGGGGTGTGCTGGGCCTGGGCTTTCAGAATATCTGTCCGAAGTCACGTTTCCCTCCAGTCCAATGGGATAGGGGCTGGGAGTAGAAATTAAATTGATTTGTAGAAAATAAAAAGCTGTGACATCTCGCACACTCCTGAGTGGTGGGCATGACTCAGGCCTGAGGCTGCCATAGCCTGAATTTGCTGATGGCTTTATATGCAGGGGCTCGTGTAAGCCTCCCCCTGCCATGAGCCGCAGCCTCTGGTTGGTTCCATTTTTTCTGATAGAGAGAAACAGGGATCAGAGAGAGGGAGCTGGTTCCCCAAAGCCACACAGCAAGTCAGAAATGACAGCCTGCACCCGGAGACTGCGCACTAAATCAAAACCTCTGGGGTTCCCCAGGGAGCTTGCTGAAATGCAGATGTCAGGGCCCTCCTGCCCTGAGATGCTCACTCAGTAGATCTTGGGAAGTGGGCAGGACTCTGCATTTAACCAGGTGATGCAGATGCCCAGACAAATTTGGAGAAAAGGCATTGCACTGGGTTAATCGTGGTGCATGAATTAATTCTAGCGCGCAAATGCCAGATAAGAAGGTGTAGCAGAGAACACCTTGTGAACAGTGGGAGGGAAAAGAATCATCGAGCTGGGTCCTGGAGGGCCTGGGGGACAAGCCAACATCATCAGAGTCCCCCACTAGTCAGGCCTGGGACAGTCTGGGATGAGGCAAGCCAGTCCTCCATTCTCAGAGCTGGAAGGACACCTACCACCCTTCTATTTTAAAGATAGGGAAACTGAGGCCCAGAGAGGAAAAGGGGTTTACTGAAGTCCCCACATCTGGAAACAGGCAGAACAAAAACTAGCACTCAGGGATCTTAGTACTCAGTGGACCTCAGCCTTAGTACTCGGGCACCTTAGTACTCAGTGGAGCTCAGCCTTAACCCTTGGGGATCTTAGTACCCAGTGGACCTCAGCTTTAGTACTGGGGGATCTTAGTACTCAGTGGAGCTCAGCCTTAACACTTGGGGATCTTAGTACTCAGTGGAGCTCAGCCTTAGTACTCGGGGATCTTAGTACTCAGTGGACCTCAGCCTTAGTACTCGGGGATCTTAGTACTCAGTGGAGCTCAGCCTTAACCCTTGGGGATCTTAGTACCCAGTGGACCTCAGCCTTAGTACTCGGGGATCTTAGTACTCAGTGGACCTCAGCCTTAACCCTTGGGGATCTTAGTACCCAGTGGACCTCAGCCTTAGTACTCGGGGATCTTAGTACTCAGTGGACCTCAGCCTTAACCCTTGGGGATCTTAGTACCCAGTGGACCTCAGCCTTAGTACTCGGGGATCTTAGTACTCAGTGGACCTCAGCCTTAGCCCTTGGGGATATTAGTACTCAGCGTATCTTAGTTTATTTTCTGTACAGTCACTCACTCTCATACTCACTCACTAACTCACTGGTGCATTTCATTTGCTCACTCATTCATTTATTCATTCAGTGAGCATGTATTAAATCCCTGCTACCCATCATGCATAACTGTTCATCAAACAAAGACTTAGGGAGGACCTAAGAATGAAGCCAAGTGATGGAGAGACAGGGAAAGTCCCTCTGGAGTCTGGCAATGCCAAAGCACCTACTAGGTGCCAGGCTCTGAGTTAACTCATGGTGATCCCAGGATGAGTAAAACCTGGTGGTCCCTGCCTCAAATGGCTCAAAGACTGATGAGGGAAGGAGACAGGTCAACCTGCCATTATTATAATTCATGTGACGAGCTCTCTGACATAGAGAAAAGTCGATGGGGTGGGGGGCACCAAAACCCAGGGCTGGCCAGGAATGCATCTTGGAGCCAAGCCTGGAAGAATGCGTCGGTGCTAGCCCATGGGAGGAGTGGCATTCTAGAAAGAAGGGACAATGGGGAGGGACTGGGGAGCAGAGCAGCCTGGGATGCTCACGTGGAATGGTGGGCTCAGAGGCTGCAGAGCGAGGCAGGGGCCAGGATCTCTGGGAGTTGTGCTGCCGGCCACACAAGCCCAAGGTACCTGGGGTCCTTTGGGAGAGCTCTCGCAGGCTCCGGCTCCCAACGCACCCCCCACTGCACCTGCGTGGCTCTGAGGGTCCTCTCTCTGGCTCTGTCTCCCTCTGAGCTGGCCCTTTTCAGAAATCCATTAGCTGCCACTGAGCCATGACCCTCATGGTCGCCTCCCTAGGCTGGGAAAGCTTCTCGGTGCTGCCAGGAAAAAGTCCTAGCTGGGGTGCCTGAGCACAGGACAGAGCTTTTGCAAGGGACAGAAACTTCAGCCTATGAGAGAGAGAGAGAGAACAATTCAGAAAGACGACCTTGGTTCTGATTCCCGGAAGGAGAGGCTGACCACTCGCCAGGAGACACGCAAAGGGAAGAGAGGACTCCAAGTCTCTTCCAAACTTGGTCATCTCACTTTGGTGGCACCTGGGTTTGCTCAGTCTTGAATTGCAGGAGGGAACACTGCGGGAAGGGATTTGGGTTCCTCGTTGCAGAGAGGGTGGGGGCCCTTGGAGACTTTCGGCTCGCTCTTAAGCACACAGGTGGGGAGAGACAGGGAACCGCTCAGAACTCAGCCTCTCCACTTCACCTCCCTTGAAATGGAGGTTTGCTGGGCAGCCGCAGGCTCAGTGTTGAAGATTTGGACTGCAGTCCTGCTCTGTGACTTTCCCGGCTGCTCAGGTCCTCCCATGACACCCCCAAACACACCCTGAACTTGTCAATCATCACCATCTCCGACGTGTGTTATGATCATTGCTTGGCTCATCCTGGCTCTCCCTCCTTTGCTCTGGGCTTTGTGAGGGACCCCCCAGTGCCCAGCACTCAATATTTTCTGAGTGGGTGAGTAAATGGTCCCATGGGGCACTCTGTCGAGTTGTCCATACATCACTTTATTTCTCTCGACCTCAGTCTTCACATCTGTCGAATGGGGATGATGCTCTCTCTTTGGTTGTTTGTGCGTGCCCCATGTGTGTGGCTGGGCTTCAGTATGTGACAGCTCAGGCAGAGCAAATGTCCCTGTGGACACCGATGGTACTGTAGGAGACAACAGGCTCTGGTGATTTATGTTGTTCTCTGTCTTTGAAATTGAGAGGAATTTGGACACTTCAAAGTAGGTTCTTTCTGCAGTTCTTCCCTTTGCTTGTTCACGCATTCTGAACACCTACTGTACCATGGATACTTTCCAAATATAATTTCTCGAGCAAGGAGTCCCAAGTCAGGTGCCCAGGCTGCCGAGTGGGATGGGATTTAGCATGCGTGCCATTTATGACCAAGAGTCATTGTGATGGTACCTGTACTGGGGAGCGAAGAGGGAAAGTAGGAGGAGGGAGGAGTTAAACCTGGATGCAGACAGGACAGTAGCCCGGGTCGGCTCCACGGGCAGCCCCAGAGCTACTGGCCCTTCAGAGTCATGCATGCCTGGACATCCTGAGGCCATCTGCCGTTGCATGTGACCTCGGGGAGGTGGGTCTCTGGAGCGAGGCTGTCCATGAGAGGGGCTGCGGCTGTCTTTCGATGACAACCCTTCCAGCCACTGGGGCCAGGAGGTCTTCTTTGCAGGACGCTCTGGGTGGGGCCACACAGTGTCCCTGTCCTACTGTCCCCAAAGGTAGGTACCATGATCTCCGCTTACAGAGCGTGACGCAGAGGCTCACACGTGTGAACAGTCTGGCCGAAGGACACACAGACAGCAGGTGCCAGGATTTTCCACCTCCAGAGCCACCCAGCTCACTCACCACCACCCCCCGGTGCTGCACAGACCTGCGCCAAGCAGCCAAAAGCACACGCCCTGAGCCCGAGTCGCTTCCCGTCGGCTGGCAGGGCTGTCACCCAGCGCCTCTTGGTTTCGCCTGAAGCCTGAGAGGCGAGGTGGCTTCCCAGCCCCAACTCATCCATCCACTTGTGTCTATTCTGCACGCAGCCAACAGCTGCTGGGAGCCAAGGCGGCCAATTCTGCTGTGCCTTGGGGACCTGTCTCCCCCCGACCCCGATTTCAGAGAGTTCTCCTCTGCTAGCTGTTTCTGAGAAGCCCAGCTTTCCCCCCCTTTCTCCTTCCTAGCAATGTGCCTGGGATGGGGGTGGGGGGGGCAAGGACTGGAAAAACAACATCTAGGGTGTGTGTACTTTGGATCCTAGGGCAGTTTAATTTTGAAAGTTTTTCTTTTTACCAGCGCATAACCTTATAACATTGCAGGCTATGGGCAGTCAAATGCCTGGGTTTATTAGTGTGGATTTGGAGCAGGGGTTTGAAAGTAAGGCAGCCTGGAGTTCTGATCTGTATTTTGCTGTGTGACCTTGACTAGGTGTCTTCACCTCTCTGGGCTCCTGATTCCTCACCTGTGAAGCGGGTTAATGATCTCAACACTTGGGTTCATTTGGAGGGCTCAATGTGAGACTGTTAAGGGCACTGCAGTGGACCCAATAGGCACTTCATCAATGGGATCAATGAGTATTAGTACTCGAATTGTCCTTTGTCTAACCAGATTGCCGATGGCCCCGTCCTCCACTATTCCCGATACTCGCTCAGTCTGGCATGGCGCTCTGCTGCTCGCTGTACGGTATATGCATCGTCCCTGAAGATGTCGGGATTTTTCTCCAACCTTCAAAGCAGACCTCTCCTTGCCCCTTCCAATCATCCCCAGGGGACCAATTCCGCATACCCTTCAGTTCTGGGCTCAGACCTCACTCCCTCTAGACGGCAGTTGGCAAACTTATTCTCAAAACAGTAAATATCTTAGGCTTTGGGTGACACCTGGTCTCCGTTGCGGCGACTGGACTCAACTCTGCCGACGTGTTGAGGAAGTGGCCGTAGGCGATCTGCGCATCAGGGGCAAGGCTGTATTTCAATCCAGCTCTATCAATGGACGCTGACATTCGAATTTCATATCATTTTCACATGGTGTGAAATATTATTTTGACTTTTTAATAAATCATGTTAAAAATGTAAAAGCTATTCTTAGTCCCCAAGCAGGGAAGCGGGCTGTGGACCAGATTTGGCCTGGGGGTGGGGGCGTAGTTCACTGACCCCTGTTCTAAGGAGGTCTTTGTCCCCTGTCCCCCAGTCAAGCTACCTTAAGGGCCCTTCGTTGAGGCTTCCATGGGGTCCCTGAGTTACCTCGCCCAGCAGTGACCATGGGCCATCAAATAGACCTGTTAGCGGACTGTGCCCATTTGAGGGCGACACTGGGTCTCCTTGACCACTAAACATCTTCAACACCCAGCAGACAGTAGGTGCTCAGTACTGTATGTCAGAAAAACCCACGTGTGGATGAACACACCCTTTCAACAGCTCCATGTAGCAGATATTGTTGAGGAGTCCATTTCACAGATGTGAAAACTGAGTCTCCACGAGGGAAAGGGATTATCTCAACATCACGCAGCTGCAAAAATGACTGACCCGGGACTCCCAATGACCCATAGCATCTTATCCCTTGAGATCCAGAGTATTGGATTCCGCACTGCCAGAGCACTAGGCTGTGAGCTCCACGAGGCAGGAACCGCACCCATCTGGCTCACTGCTGAGTCCCCAGCACCTAGACCGGCACAGAGTCAGGTGTTCCAAGATCATTTGTGGCTCAATGAATGCCCACCTGACGCCAGGTCAGGAGCCGTGTCTTGCAGTTCTGGATTCAAGCCCTCCATCAACCACCACCATAAACCAGGAGTGCAACCTGCAAATCGGCTTAAAGAATACACATTAATTAATTTTTTTTAAAAAAGGGAAAGAAAGAAAAGCGAAAAGCAGTGAGCCCCACGCCAGCCGTGGCAGCCTCTGCTGAGTCAGATGGGTGATCCATTCACAATAATCTATGGCTCATCATCGAGCGGTTTCCCTCCTCCAAATACACACATTAATACAGAAAGGGGCTGGGCGTGCAGACAAAAGGACAGCGAAGGCAAAGATGCCACCAGCCAGCCGGGAAAGTCACCTCTCGAGAGAGCGATGCCCACGTCGCCTGCCAAGATGGGAGATGTGGGGTGCAGGCCCCAGCCTCAGCCAAGAAGACTGCCAGGCCCCCGAAAGCCCCCCCCAGATTAAGTGGGTTCAGCATGAGTACCAGCTGTCCACAGCAGGTCCCCGGTCCAAGTGGCTCCCCACGGCATGTTTGATCCCTGGCCCAAATTGCACCCCAGAGCCCGGCCCGTGGAGCAGGCCCAAGTGGCAGGAGGCCTGGGCGGGAGAGCGAGGGGCTTTATCACATGCACTGGCTTCTTGGCCGAGCCCCTTGGCTGCACTTCACAGGCGCCGCGCGGCCCCCTCCGCAGAACCTCTGCGAGTCCCACTTGCTGACGGCGGCCTTGTAGCAGGATTTAATGGTGGAATAATATTTACACTACAAACTCCTCTGGAGGTGTCCTAAACACCGTAAAAGGGATTTTCGGAGCTTAATGAGCGTTAGTGAAGTCAAGACAGGATAATGTGGCAACTGGTGGCTCTAATCTGATCTGGCACTTTCTACGCAGTAAGACTTAGTGGGGCAGAACCGTGTGGAGAGCTGGCAAAAGGAGCGTTCTCACTCTTTCCCTCCCCTCCCCACCCCCACGCCCCCAGCTCGGTAATAGTAACAGCACCACATAGCCTGCAGTGGCCCTCTCCCAGCTGATGGAGGTGCCAAGAAGCCCCACGCTCATGCCTGGGGGTGCCTGGATGGGCTTTTTAACAGCTGGGTGGGCAGTGGGGGAGACAGACTAACTCACCTCTGTTTTCTTTCTTTCTTTCTTTCTTTCTTTCTTTCTTTCTTTCTTTCTTTCTTTCTTTTTTTTCTGAAGGCAGCACAGAATTTCTAAGACTTTTTAAAAAAAATTGGATTTTGAGATGTGAATAACAGATTCGATTTCATGCCCTATGGGTCCAAAAGACCTCAGCCCCAATCTATTCCTTCGTCTGAACCAGCAGAGGCATGCCTCCAAAGGTGAACATGGCATCAAACGTACGGGCTCTAGAGTCGTAGGTTCAAATCCTGGGTTACTTCCCTGCCCAAACCTCAGTTTTGTCATCTGTAAAATGGGAATGATGGGCAGAACCTATCCCGCACGGGGCTGTTACGGCAAGGGAATGAGTCAAGTACGTAGAAAGCCCAGCCTTGGGTCTTACACAGAGCAAAGAGTTCATCAAGATGAGTTTAAGTGTCTATTCTGACCTCGGTTTCCTCATCTGTAAAACGGGACTCCTATTATCTACCCCTAAGGATCCACTAAGAGAAGCTGGTCAGGCTTGGATTCTGATCTAGGAGTTCAGCCCCCCAAACATACGCTTGTTTTGTCTTTTTCCTTCAGGTCACTGTGAGTGACGGACATCCGGGAGGCTGCCATAGAGGGGAAAATGCCCCCAAAACTGAGAGAGGATCTTCCATGGCTGGAGAATTTATTCCTTAGCTTCCCCATAGCCAAAGCCAGATCTTGAGCTCTGCGTAATCTGCATAATCACCGATAATCTGTCTGCACAGAAATAATGGAAGGACCAGGTAACTCCTTCAGGAATGCTCCAGTTACTGGCAAGTTAGCAATTGCTTGGCAGCCTGAATTTGGGGGTCTGTGTTGAGGGTAGGGAACAGCTCTGACCCGTGCGGTTCCAGATGGGGGCGCGGGGGGCTGGTGAGCTCCAGGCAGACCTCACCAGCCCATGAAGAGTCCTCTGGGCAAATGGTGTGGTAACTAAGTCTGGTTTTGAATCTTTCCCTTGCTAGCTATGCTCCCGTGGGAAATCGAATTAGCCTCTCTGACCTTCAGTCTCCTCATTAAGATTCGGAAAGTACAATTCTCATCTCCCAGGGTGGCTGTGAAATTTGAATGGGATGGTCTGTATAGAGTTCCTGGCATTGGAACTCATGACCCTCAGTATCTTCAAGCCTTGGAGCTTAGAGCCTGAGATTTATAAGAAAGAACAGATATACTTTTATGACCTCCAACTTAGACAATCCCAGGGAAGTCCCCTGATTTGTCTCAGTCATGCGACCGCCCTTTAGACCAATTGCTGCATCCAAAGGGCTGGCCGTGGTTACAAGGGTTTTTACCTTAAGATAGGGAAAGCGGGTACATATTCTGGGAAGAGAGAAATAATAGTCCCTAAAGACCATTTCAATGGCTCTGTAACCTCGGATACACTGCTAAACACCTCTGAGTGTGGTTTGAGGTCTGTAAAATGGTCACAATGATGTCTGTGCTCTGTTGAATTGTGTTAACGATGAACCGAAGAAACCATGGTGCACAGTGCCTGGGACGTGGTCTGGCTCAATAAATGCCGGCCGCACCTGAGTGGAGCCTGTGTTGGTAGTTGGTGCTATTAGTCCCAGGGGATCTTTAATGATTACTAATCATATAGAAATAAGAAACAATTTACTTAGGTTTTTATTATCTTTTCCCGGAGTTCAGCAACAGAAAAATATATGTAGTCCATATATACCTTAGGAATTCCTAAAATTAATTCATTTTCATATCATTGATCTGAAAAAAATCAAAGCGGTGAAGCCAATGGATTTTGTACTAAACTTTTATTTATTTATTTATTTATTTTGGCATGGAGCCCAATACGGGGCCTGAACTCACGACACTGAGATTAAGACCTGAGCTGAAATCGAGAGTCAGACGCTTAACCAACTGAGCCACCCAGGTGCCCCTGTCCTAAATTTTTAAATGGGTTCCAGATCCTTCTTTCTCACCAACATTTTATTGTAAAAAAAAAAAAATGCAAAGGCCGAAAAGTTCAAAGAAATTTATAACAAACTTTTAATAAAAGTTTATGAAAAGTCGGAAATGTTTTATAATGTTTAGGTTCCCCACCTGGAATCTACCATTAGCATTTGTACACTTGCTTTATCACATCTGTCCATCTATCCAACCCTCTGTCCATCCATCAATCTATCTTATTTTTTGATGCATCTCAAGCAAACATTTCAGCAATGCAATATCAATATTTGTTTGCAGTTTTTAGGTCAAAAAAAGTATATGAATGAATCTAAAGGCATAAATCATACGTGCACCAACACTGAGTTTTGTCAAATATAGCCACATGTGTAAGCCAAATCCTTCATTGCCTGAGAAATTTCCCATGTGTCCCTTCTCGGTCCGTCTTTGTCCCCACCCCTGGAAGCAAGCACTGCTTTGATCGTTGCCCACCACCAATTAATTTTGTTTGTTCTAGAACTTCATGTAAGTGGAATTGTGCAATTTGTGTTCTTTTGTGTCTGGCTTCTCTCATTCAACACAAAGTTGTGGAAACTGACCCATATTGTTTCATCTATCAGGAGTCTTGTCCCTTTTACTGTTGCATAGGATTCCAATGCATGGACCTACCATAATTCTCCTTTTGATGGTCATGGGTCTCATTTTGCTATAAATAAAGCTCCTATAAACATTCTTATACAAGTCTGTTTGGGGAACATATTTTATTTCTCTGCACAAACACTTCAGTGTGGAGTTTCTGGGTTGTAAGGTAGGGGTATGGTGACTTTTATTAGAAACATGGCAAGATTTTTTTCTCCAAAGTAATTATACCATTTTGCATTCCCACCAGCAGTGCATGAGAGTTCTGGCTGCACGAGAGTCCTTGTCAATATTTGGTGTTGTCAGTATTTTGATGTTAGCCATTCTTGTGAGTGTGTAATGCTTTCTCACTGTGTGAACACATCACGTTTTTTTCCTAACCAGAGCCAAATTGTCATACATTTCATAAAATGCCTGAATTGGGAAGATCCTTTTTTACAGGTGGGGACATTGAGGTCTAGAGAGGGAATGAGATTGGCCCAGTGTTTAGCAGCACGTTAAAGGTAAAGCTAGATTAATACTCCAGACTCATGACCCCTGGTCCAGGGCTCACGATAAGAATATGTCATTGAGTGCCTACTATGTGTCAGGCACCGTGGCGGACTCTCTCTGATTTATCATTTAAATTATTTCATTCATTCATTCCTTCATCCATTCAGCGGACACTCACTATACCATTTCCTGAGCCCTGCACCTTCTTCAGGTGCACAGACAAATAATAAAATCATCTGGCCTGCAAGGAGCTTACACCTAAGTGCATGAGGATCTTCAATCCTTAATCCAATTGGTATTTTTTTCCACTTAGACATGGTAAGAGTCACATGCACTAATGCATAAAATGTGTTTTCTTCAGTGTAAAGGAAATTGCTACAAGTATCTCAGGAATCTCGATTATTAGAGCAAAGATGGAGGATCCTAACTCCAGAAAATATATTTCTCTCTCTGTGTGTGTGTGTGTGTGTGTGTGTGTGTGTGTGTGTTTACTCTTATTTTGTTTGTTTGTTTCCAAACTTGGGCCATCACACACCACATCTTCCCCTGGAAGTGTTCTGCTGAGTGTCTCCCGGGGAAAGGTAGCTGTCCAAGAGCCCAGTTCCCCACCTGGTGGGCAGAAAAGCCACATAGAGGGAGGGGGATCTTTTCTCAACCCTGGTCACTCACAGGAGGCCTCTGGAGTCCAGAGAAACCTGCTTGGTTTTTCCTAAAGTCACCTGGGCCTGGGTTTCCCATCGAAGGCAGAGCACCATACAATTTTAAAGGAAGAGGCCTTAGCGATTTTATCGTTCAGAAGTTTCGGTACACAGACCAGGGCTAGGTTGGTTGCTTACGTTTACTTGGTGTATGGACGTAGGTAGGTTGGGAGAGGGGTATTAAGATGCAGATTCCTGGATTCTATCTTTAAGGTTTCATGGGTCTGAAGTGGGACCCCAAAATCCTTACTTTAAAAATGCTCAGTGCGGGGGTGCCTGGCTGGCTCAGTTGGTAGAACATGTGACTCTTGATCTCAGGGTGGTGAGTTCAAGCCCACATTGGGCGTGGAACCTACTTAAAATAAAAAAAAAATTAAAAACGCTCAGTGGGAGCAGAGGAGATTTTTAGGGCGGTGAAATTATTCTGTATGATATGATGGTAGACGCATGCCATTACACATTTATCAAAACCCGCAGAATGTACCACACGAAGAGTGAACCCTGCTGTAAACTATGGACAGTGACGTGTCAGTATAGACCCCTGGGCTGTAACAATGCACCACGCTGCTGTGTCATGCTGATGGTGGGGAAGTCTGTGTGTGTAGGCAGGGGGTATGTGGGATCTCTGTACTTTGAACCCAAGCTTGCCGTGAACTTAAACATGGTCTAAAAAATAGCCTGCTTAAAACACACACACAAGTCTGTGGGCTTGGAAATCGTAATTTAGTACAACCCTCCCCAAAGCAAGGATCCTCTTAACAACACCCCCACCCACTGGGTGAATGGCCAGTCTACTTGTATGCCTCTCATGACAGGAGGCTTACTACCTCACATACTTGCCCTTTTTCTTTTTGGAAGGCTGTGATTTGTTAGAGCTGAAGTAGTCCTCCTTGCAGCCTTGACCTCTGGGGTCTAGGTAAGCCCTAGGAGCCAGACAGAGTACTTCCCTAATACGCACTCCGAGGCTTCCCTCCGAAGCACTATGGGAGGTCGGCTTACTGATATGATAAAACGGGCAGATTCATTGTTGCCCACCATCAGGATAATGTGTCTCATTACTCACGGGGCTCTGTGAGTAAATCCTGATGCAGTTGTGTGTGCTTTTCTGGCCACCATCGTGCCAAGCAGGCCACATGGTCCATTCCACTATAATGCAACATAAGCATCGCTAGACATCACTGTGTGCTATGCAAAATCACGCAGTAGAAGCACAGGGCTTACGGTTAAAGGGTCAGGCGACAGGACTCAAAATATTTGCCAGGAACACGTGAAAAGAAAAAAAAGATAGGAACCTAGTAAAATCAGTAGCATGATTTTATGCCTGCTAGATGGGTTAGACATCCCGGGATGACACAATAAACACGGCACTGTACCTTCACAAAGACCCGAGGTGTGATGCGAAGGAGGCGTCGGAGAGGTGGCTTGGGTTATGTGACAGATGGGAGGAAGGTCGTCTGAAACTGAAAGGGGAATGTGGCGCCTCACGCACACGGTAAACTGAGATAGCTGCTAGATGGTGGCGGATGCGCGATGTGTTTTCGTGTATTCCCAAGCAGCGAGGTTCAACTGGGTGCAATTTCCTGCATTTATCTAGTATTTCTTGTGAATGAAATCGTGCACATGCAAATACGGAATCTGTGTCTTGCTCAGATTGTTCCTTGATAGATCAGTCGTGGTGGAACAAATTCGTGGTCTCAGAGCAAGTGTTATGGCCGAACTGACCGTCCTGGACTTTTAAACAGAAACACAGGGTAGTAAAAGAACCCTGGGCAGGAGTGAATGCTCCTGCTTCGTCCTCCCTCCATGTCTGACCCAGGTTAAGCTTCTAACCCTCTCTGGATCTCAGCCCCCCAGGCTTTTCAAGGGAGAACATAGACCCAACATTTCCCAAGGCTCCCTCCAGCTCTGAAATCTAAGATTGATTTGATAGGAAGAGAGAAATTTTAATTCACATATTTGTGTTTGCCCAGAAGGTGGGCCTCCATAGAAATAGAAGTTGGGAGGTATTTTTATGATCTTAAAGATAACCACTGGGTTTTGGATACAGACCCTTGTCACCTTTTCTTTCCATCCCTCTGCCACTGTCCCATGGTCTGGATGGCCTCCTCTCTCCCCTAGACTCCACAGCAGCCTCCAAACTGGCCTCCGTGCCTCCACTCTACCTCTCCACCCACTCAACTCCCAGCAAAGACATTTTCCTACAAGTCTGATTATGTCATTTATGGCTGATGCAATTTCCAAGTTGACTGCAGCAAGCTCTCTCACGCCACGTGTCTTCCTGACAACATGATGTCGACATTTCTCCCATGGAGCCACGCGGTGGGTGTTCGGGTAGACGACACGACATGATTTCTGAAGCTAGGCTGTCAGAGGGGACACTGGCCCTTGGTATCTGGCTGCCCCGGGGAGATGAGGCTAGATTGTGTCAAGAAGCCAGATCTGGATGCACATGTTGGTGTTCCAGCCCAGAACCCAAGTGGGGGTCCCAGCCAACAGCCTCAAAAGGTGAGTTAAAAACCCTCCAAGGTAACTCTCACCCTGTCCAACCCCAAACCTCTCAACTCCAAGCCCGCTTGGATGGCCACTTTAGAGTCCATTTCTACTCAACTGCTGGGCATCAGCCAAACTCAAGATGTTTAGAACAGACCTCCTTAGGGGCGCCTGGGTGAACCAGTCGGTTAAACAGCTGCTTTCGGCTCAGGTCATGATCCCAGGGTCCTGGGATCAAGTCCCGCATCAGGCTCCCTGCTCAGCGGGAAGCCTGCTTCTCCCTCTGCCCCTCCCTGCCCCCGCTCGTGTTCTCTCTCTCTCTCTCTCTCTCTGTCAAATAAATAAATAAATAAAATCTTAAAAAAAAAAAAAGAACAGACCTCCTTATCTTTTCTTAGATATCACATTGGATATCCCCAGTAAACACTGCCCTGTCTGGAGCACCCCCACTCTCCAGGTCCCCAGATTTTAAACCTTGGCTTCATCTTTGAGGCCTCCAACATGTTTTTCTGTGTTAAAGTCCTCAAGCATTCTGGCCAATAACCTACAGTCCAGAACTTTACATTTTCCTGATGGCCTTACCTACATTTGCCTTGCTTTGTCTAAATGAACTTGCTTCTGGGATGGGACCTATTCGTACGATTGTTCTGGAGTAAAAGCTTCAGGGAGGCAAAGATTGATATTCAGTATGATCAAGACACAGCACAAGTTTGGGCCCTAGTAAATATCTGTTACATAAAGAAGGGAATGTTTGTATCTCATCCAGCGACGAGCACAACCCTAAGCACGCCGAGCTGTTTGTAAGCTGCTCATTGATTGCCTGGGTCTTTCATCTGTAGGAGATGATATTGTGATCAAGAATTAGGTGCTGCTCCATACTCATTGACTGGCTTGTTTTAAACAAAGGACAACCATACCCAGAAAAAAAAAAATTTTCTCTAACCCTGGTGTTCACCCAAGAGTTACCTAACTAAGCCCAGTGAACCCCCAGAATGGTGAAAGATAATACAAGAGTGAGTGTTGTTTTAAGCCCGTAGATTCGGGGGCCACTCCTGATGCAACCACAGATAACTAAAGCATCTTCCCCTGCCTTAAACCCTCCTGTGGTTTCCCAGTGTCCTCATAACAAAGCTACATTACTTACCCCAGTCTATGGGGTCCTCTGTGGTCTGGCTCTGCCATTCTCCCTCTCACTCCCTACTCAGCCCCACTGAACAAGGCTGAGTGCTAAGATAGACTCATTCTCAGTCTACAATCTTCCCTTCTCTGCCAAAAACAGTCACCCCCATTGCTACCCATCATCCCCTTTTGCCTGAAGAATTCCTATATGTTCTTCAAGTCTCAGTTTAGATGTCATCTCCTCCAGGCAGCCTTCCCTGATTGCCCCTAGCTGGTTCAGGTGGCTTTCCTGGACTCCCATTGCTCCTTCTGCTTCCCTCAATTGGGCACTAATCACTCTTATGCATAAAGGCCCGTCCGCTTCCCTCTGCCCTGAGAGAATATCAGCCTGAGGAGGGCACGGACTACACCTGCTTTTTATACCATAGATTTCTTAGCGCGAGCACAGGGCCTAGCACATCGTAGGTGGCCAAAACATGTTGAGTGAACGATGGACTGAACCCACTGGCTTCCACGCCCTCTCAGTGCTACCTAGTTTCAACTAGCTTCTCGGCACACAAAAGTGTGGTCTGACAGTGGCTGATGGACCTTGGCGGATACCTGGTTCCCTTCTCAAAGCTGTCCCCCTCAGACCTGTTTCTCTGTTAAGCAAGTAAGACTCCAGAGGGCCTTGATCAACTTCTGGAGGTTGCAACATCTCAGGAAAAGGGAGGGCGGAACGTGTTTGGCACCTCCTGCCATTGCGCCCCACTGATAGAAAGACAAGGATTCTACCGTGCTGTCCAAAGCAAGGGTCCCAGGTGAGAGGACCAGGTGATGTAGTTACCGGTGAGGGGCTCATGAGCAGACATGAGCTGCAAGCCAAACCCCATCCTTGGTCCCTCCCCCAGCTGCCTTCTAAGTCCTGGCAAGCCAATCAGGTACCTGGTTCTGTACTGGGTTTGAGAATGAAGGGTGGGTGGGGTCAGGTACTAGAGAGACCACGCCCCGTGTTCCCTTTTAGAGAGAGTACGTTTCTGTTGAGCCACCATTTCTGCACAACATTTTATGGCAGGAAAACCCCTTTACATCTGCTTCTCCATCACCGCCCTTCTGTGACTCTGTAAGTGGCACAGATGAGGAAATGAGGCTTGGGACCCGGAATAGGTGTCCTCGATGTCACAGAGCGTACCAGTCTAGGTTCTACGCAAAAAACCAAATCGAGTCTGGTATTTTCAGCAGGTTGTGACTTAACACAGGAGTGAGGTGCATAGAGAATCTTTGGAAGGATGGAAGGAGCAAGTTCTAGGTTGAACCTCTTGGAATAACTCCTGGAACCCACAGAATAGATGCACCTGGACAGCTACTGTGGGAATTATGCTGGAATCAAGAAGTTGCTATAAGTACATTGCCTCTGGGGACCCAGGATGCAGGAGCATGACGGAAAGGTTCTTGGTATTAGTTCTCCCCACGTCACACGAATGCCCCACTCTGCCCACAGCCACAGAGAAGACGAGGGAGACAGTGGAATATCTTCACCTCCAGCCAGCGTTTTGGGAGAATGGAGGTGGCTCTGTTCCTAGGGGGCCAGCCAGGTGGGTAGAAGGAGGAGAGAGATCAGAGTCAGGCAACCCTGTGGGCCCCACCCAGGGCCAATTCTTCTGAGCTGCATGACCTTGGAGAAGTCCCTGTTTCTTGGAGGCCTCCACTTTCCCATCTGCAAAATGAGTCAATCGCTTCTCCCCTGCTGGATTGGCTATGAGGACGAAAAGCCAGGCCATACATCGAGCATTCTGTTCCCTGACCTCTGCCTGCAGGCCATGCCTTCCTGCCAACAATTGGTAGGATTTGTGAGCTCAGGCCAAGAAACAGGGGGGTAGGGGTGTGGATCCTGGTGGACAGATGTCTGCTCTGGGCATCTCTGCCTCGCTGAAGCTGGTCCCTGCACCAGCAGCCACTGGGACATCTTTGGTAAATAAATCAACATTTATTTCTCCCACCTGGGGTGCTGCAGGGAGTGTGACAGAGATTCTCACCTGGCAGGAAAGGCATTGAGGATGTTCTTTCTTATTGATTCCCAGCGTCAGGTATCAAGGTGGCTGCTTGTAGGTAACAAGCCCCATCAGAGGGGGGGAGGTCACTACGGGGAAGAGGAAAGCCACACATTGCAGATGGCTGGGTCTGAGTCACAAGATGATTTCTCTGTCCTGCTGCGGTCTGAAACAAGCTACTGTGGTTCCTAAGATGAGTCCCCCACCCCACTCAAGCGGCTGAACTTACTAAGGAACGACCATCACCATCGTGGCCCGTTTGGGGGCAGGAATACTAGCTGTACGCCCCTTTGAGCATCTGAGGACAGCAGCCCGAAAGAACCAGGAGGACACCAGAGGGAGGCCCAATTAGCCCGCCTGGCAGCCGGACCCAGACCTGGCTGGCGGCACCATATTGCTCACCGTCTGGCAAATAGACAGATTTTTCACAAACCAGATTCCTCTTCCCGTGCCTGGGCCCTTCCTGTCCAACTGTTCTGGCATCTGTTTCTCTTAAAATGTATTTATTACCCCGAGAGGAATAATAATGGGGCCGGGTCTGGGGCCTCGGAGGCTGTACTGTACCCCCCACCCCAGGGCCTCCTTGGACAGCTATCGCACTGGGGAGAACGGTGCATGCTCTCAACCTGTCCACAGCTTGCCCTGCTCACGGGAACCAGAGAGCTACTGGCCCCAGGCTATGAGACTGAAGGGGGAAGGCTGCGAGTGGTACCCAGGGGCTTGGGCTGGAGTCTCTTTGTAAGTGGCGTGGCCTTGGATAAGTTCCTGTACCTTACAGAGCCTGCCTGTTTCCTCCTCTGTGAAATGGGCCTGGCACCCCATGATCCCCAGGGTGATTTATTTCTCATTTTGCCTCTGAAATGATCAAAAACTTATGTTTGTGGAACTCACTCTCCCAAGCACACCCAAGAATATTCATTCATTCATTCATTCATGCATCAGATTGTTCGATGACCAAGCTCTCTGCAAGGCACTGGGGAGCACTTGGAAAACAGGGCCTCCTCTGACGCTGCCAAAAGCCCTGACAGATGCGTATCTTTGTTCCTGTAGGAGAGATGGGGGAGGCTGAGGCTCAGGAAGGGGGAGAAACTTGTCCAATGTTACACAGCAAATACCGTGACAGTGAATCCTTGGAGAAGGATTTCACCGTTAGGTTGACTATCTCGGGTTCCTATTTAAACGTCTCTGCAGCTTACAGAGATGTGTTGCTGCCCCGATCCTATTTGATTTCTACCGTAGGACTATGGGGTAGCTGGAGAGGAGGTGGGGGCCGCGTTATGATGAGGAAACTGAGACCCAGGGGCGGAGAGTGATGTCCATGAGGTTACAAAGCAAAGTGGCAGCACCGTCTGGAAATACACACACAGAAACCGAACAGTGAACCTCAGACTCCCACCATGGGCTCATCGGTGCCCTTGCTTACTAGGTATCATGGCCAGTCGATTCCAAAATGCATTGGTTTAGATTCTAATGTCTCTGAAGTCGAGATTCATCTCACAATGAATGGCGTGCCATATCTTAAGGGGTAGCTTGCTTTGTTTGTTAGCAGGGTATAAAATCATGGTGCGCGTCACGACCAATGGCGTATCTGGGAAAATGAAATACGGTGTTAACTGAGCACCTAGTAGGTGTGAGACAACTTGTGCTAGGCATTCTCCCGCATTGCCCCCCTCACCCGTGGAGGAGGCCCCAGCAAGCTGAGATCCCTGGGGAGTCCCCGGGGAGAGGACTTTAGAGGCCAGCTCTGTTCACCGTGTTCCATCCCTCCAGCTCTGTTCCCAGCACAGGGGTTGCAGACAGATCCGTCTTTGAGGCGTGACGGTGGGGATGGTAAGGACCAACAGGAACGTCTCAGGAGCCCTCAAGGCAGGGTTTTTAAAACTCTGTCCAGGTGCTGCACCCTCAGTCTACACTCAGATACCTTCTCCAAGCTCCCTAAACTCCCCAATCCCAGAGGGGCTCAGCCAAATTACCGCAGCCTTTGCTGGGAGCACATTGACGGCAATCCTAATGTCGCTATGAGCTTTGGGGAACAATTGGGGTTTGACCATTTTGCTGGGTCGGCTCCCACCGCTGAGTCCCAAGAGACAGAGCAGGACTAGTGGAGGAGAGGAAAGTGCTTACAGCCAGAACACAGGAATGGGTTAGTTTGCTCCGGGCGGGCACCAAGCTGGGGGCACTTGGAGCCCATAGCCCCCCGCGTGGCTGAGCCGTGTTAGGAAACTCTTGATGCTGCCCCCATACCAGGACCCGGGGGCAGCCTGGAAATTTAAGTCACAACGCCAAGGTGTCTAAACGCATTAAGGGCAATTTACCTGTTTATAACATGTCTGGACTTTAGATAAATGGAGTGGGTAGGCATCTCCGGAGTGAGGGAAACCCGGGGAGGGCACATTTTAGGTGATCCATGCACGGATGCATCCTTTGGGAAGCAGGCAGAGTCACAGAGCCAGGCTGGAACTGGAAGGGCATTGAGAGGCCAGGTTCATCATGTTCTTCCATTTACAGATGGGAAGCAGAAGAGGAGTGAGGCACCATGATCACCTAGCGAGTTCCATCACTAGCAAGGTGAGCATGCAGCATCTTCCTTCACCTGGTGTAGTGGTTTCAAACCCATAGCTGCAACACACACACACACACACACACACACACACACACACACCCTGACTTTCCCATCACAAAAGTACTTCAAGTAAGGGATTGCCAAGTACAAAATTTCTGAAGTTGTTTTATACTTATATTCACAAGGTTGTGCCATAGAGGAGTAGATCCAGGTTATGTTAAATGGTGCTCAGGGAAAAGAAAATCTGACATTGACTATACTCAGTAAACTCTGGGATAAATGAGGTCAAGTGGTTCTTTATTGCAGGACTTATCAGAGCATTTAAACTGATATTGGGGGCACCTGGGTGGCTCAGTCGGTTAAGTGTCTGACTCTTGATTTTGGCTCAGGTCATGATCTCAGGGTCTGCTTGTCCCTCTCCTCCCCCTCTGCCCCTTTCCCCACTCTCTCTCTCTCTCAAATAAATAAATAAAATCTTTAATAAAAATAAATAAAATGATATTGTGCATTCCCAAGCAACAAATGGGGAGAGTGGATATGAATGAAAAAAAATTAATGGATCTGAGAGCCCAGGATATTTTCACTTCATTATCAATTTTCTTAGCATTATTGAAAAACAATTGATTTGTAATGCTAGGATAACAAAAATAAATAAATAAATAAATAAATAAACAAAAACATAGCATCTATCTACCTACCCATCCATCCATCCATGCATCCATCCAACCAACTATCCATTCATCTATCAATCCAATTATCCATTAATCAGTCCACCTACTCATCCATCTGTCCATTCAATCGTATAACCATCTGCCTATCTGACAATACTTTTATCTACCCATCTATCCATCCATCTGCCCATCCCATATCTCACACATTCATCTATATATCCGTATCTATCTATCCACCTAACCTTTCATCCATCCATCCATCCATCCATCCATCCATCCATCCACCCATCTCAATTCCCACACATCCACTTACCTATCCATTGAGCTTTTCATCCATTCAACCATCCCTTCTCCAAACATCCCCTGATCTCCCATTATACGCCAGGTACTCTACTAGTACTGGAAACTTGGAGCGGGAAAGGGGTACAAGTACGAAATGGACACGCTTCTTATTTAAGAAGCATCCCTACAGTTTGTGAAGGAGAGGAGAGGAACGGGTGTAACAAGGATGTGCTAAATCCACAGTGTGAATTGGCTCAGCTAGTCCTGACACAACTCTAGGGGGTGGGTGTCCTTATTATCCCTATTTTACAGATCAAGATACCAGGACTCAGGAGGGAAACAACTCATCAAAGGGCTCCAGCTACTGTATGGTGCAATCGAGATACAGACCTTGTTCTTACTGACTCCAAAGGCCGTGTTCTCCCACTCTGCTTATGTTCAAAGAGAGTGAAATATAGTTTAATGCACATCCGACCTAGCTTCACTGTTGGATTAGTGGTTACTGCACACCTACAATATGCACTAGGATGCTAGGGCTGCAATAGTGATCCTGACAGTTTCTCTCTCAAGAGCTTGAAGGACCATCTCAATAGAGTGTGACACAGGTTATGCCAGGGGTGGGAATGCAGGGAAGAGAATCCCCCAGCCCAGACTAAGAATCCAAGGATCTTCCTGGACACAGTGCCTAAGATGAGTGCAAGTTAGTTGGGCAAACTGGGGGCTGGAGGTGCAGTGAATGAGGAAGTGCATTCCAGGGAGATGCAGCAGCCTGTGCAAAGGCCCTGGGACAGGGGAGAGGAGAGTATAGGGGGGATCTGCAAGTAGCTCGCTGCAGTTTGGAAGCAGAGGGTAGGGGTAGAGAGTAGGAGAGCTCATGCCATAGGACATCCTCCAAGCTTATGTTTAGGAACTTCAGTCTTCTTATACTTAAAATAGGGCTTGTGACCATAATTATGGACCCAGGGAGCAAGAGGGATCCCCGCCCTCATACTTGTCAGAGTCCGCATTTTGCTTGTGTCTGCATGTGCTTTGTGTGCATTGCACTTGGCAATCAGTGTCTGTTTCCACACTGAACTATGTACCCCCCTGAGAGCAAGAACTTGAGCGTTTTTGTTCCTCAGTGCATCCCTTAAAGCTTAGCATGGCATGGAGCATTCTTAAGCATTACGTCTGCTAAGACAGGCCAAACAGAGAAATGAACGAACCCCTCTCTGGTGGGGCTGTTTGAGAAGATACGGTGAGAAGCATGGCAGGTAGTAGGTGCTCAGGTGTGTGAGTTTGCTTCTTCCTGCCTGCCCGCCCCCCTTCTTCCTGAAGCCCAGCTTCGGGAGAGGCATGAGATCTGGGGTGGACCCCGAGTTCTCCTTGCCAGCCTGCCACGGCCACTCAATGAGGCCTTTTCTCTTTGCTTGGAGCATCACAGCCCAGTCTGAGCTCCGGAAGCAGCTGCCTGTGAATCAGCCCCACCAGCATGACCAGGCCGAGGACTCTTCTGACAGCTAGGAGGAACTTTCCAGTATGAGCTAACTCAGCAGTGGCTACATAGACGTGGCACAGAGAGGGAAATTGTGAAGCCGCCCCTCCTAACACTTAGTCAATTACCTTCTCTTTCATTTGGAGAGGTTGGGACCACATCGGAGCCATGATGTCACCCAACACAAACAACCCCATGGCATTCTCTATTTAGGAGCTGGTCTGGGCCACCCGCAGCGATGTCAGTTGACCCAGCTCAGGATCCCACCCCTTGGCTTTGGGGAGGGGCCTGAGCACCTCCTCAGGCTGCTTCTGGTGCTGTTGGGTTTGGAGCCGGGCGAGGGCAGGCCTGTTTGGGGAAGACTCATCTGGACCCAGCTGAACTGCCACTGAATGGTTCAGGGGGGGGATCCTGAAGCCAGCCTACCTAGATTCACAGTGCAGTTTTGCTCCTTTCTAGCCATGTGACCTGAACGAGCCACTTTTCTCTCTGAACCTCTGGTTTCTCATCTGTAAAATGGGAATAATCCCAGTCATCATAAGGAACAAGTGCGTGGGTACTAAACTTCAGTTTGTAAAAAGTGCTTAGAGGTCTGCCCAGCACACGTCAACATTAAATGCGGGCTGGCTAATAATGTATTATTCTTGCCACCCGTCTTCCACCGGTGGGTGACAGATGTTTCCCTGACAGGGAGGCAGCAGAGAGCAAGTGGCCTCAGTGGGCACTCTGGGGAATGGGCACATTCATAGCTCTCACCTTGGAGGGTCGTGTGAGGATTAGATGAGAACCCTGACAAAGCCTGGCACAGAGCCCAGCACACAGTAGGTGCCCAATAAATGTGGCTCTTATGATTGGCACATCTCCTGTGCTCTCCTTAATTCCCACCCCTAGGGCCAGGCCTTTGCTCAGCTCCTCCCTCTGACTGCTCTGCCTGCCCCCCACCTCTCCTTCGAGGTTCTTCGTGTCTCAGCACAGACACCCCTCTTCTAGAAAGCCCTCCGTCACTTCCAGGCAGTGTGGGGAGCCCTCCATGACTGTACTTAACCCCAGTATCCTGCTTGCCTGGCTGTCGGCCCACCTCTGCCATTACACTGTGCCTTCTTTAGAAGCAGCACCTCTGACCTGATCATCTTCCAGCTCGCTGCCGTCCAGTAAATAAGCACCTGCTGACTCCATAAATGATGGAACCACGCCCTGCTACTAATTGGCTGTGTGGTTTTCAGGAGCCCACTTGACCTCCTGGGTCCTCAGCTGCTCACCCACAGTGGGGAACCCATAGCAGCAGGCTGTTTCATGAAACTTTAGGGAAACCGATGACTTATGAGTGTACAAGGAAAAGCGATTGTTTCCATGAAAATTATGTTGGATTCTTGGAAAGATACAATTAAGGCAATTTGCTTTATATATATGTATGTATATGTATATATATATGTATGTGTATGTATATTATAAGATGCAAGCAAGAAAACTGTAAGGCAAAGGCAGAGGGGAGTCACAAAAGGTTGAGAAAAGTCCTGCACTCGGGTGGCTTTTTAAATGTTTTAAATTCTTGCTCCTCTGAAGAGAGATCAAGTCCAGACTTTGGGAATGAGAGAAGGTGCACCATGACCTTGGGTGTGGTCAAGGAAGAGGCTGGACATGACCTTCAGGCGGAGAAGTTAATTCAAAGGTAGAGCCATGGCCCAGCATCAAAAGTTCAGCAAATAAATGCATAACTATGCGCCATGAGTAAAAATATATTATGTTGTCTTACCCATAACCAGAAAGTTCCGAGGCAAACAGAAAACAGGAGGAAAGTAGCCCCACTTCGTATTACAGGGAAAGGGCTAATATTGTAGCCCTTAAAGAGCGCTATTTGCCAATCAATAAGAAAGAAAAACCATTCACTTGATGAAAAAGGAGGGAAAGGCATTAACAGAAAGTTAACAGAAAGAATATACAAATAGCGCTGAGCCACATGAAAAAAAATACTCACCTTCACTTTTGAGGTGAGAAAATAAATGCAAATTGAATGCACAGGGAGACACCCTTTGTCACCTCTCAGGTTGGCAGGGATTCAAAAGTTCAAAGCTGGCTCCGTGCACAAGGCTGCGGGCAAGTTGGCATTCCAGGTCCTCCTCGTGAGCAGACCCCAGTCAGCCTCCCTGCAGAGCCACTGACCACAGTCACCGTAACTACTCACACACCTACCCTTGCCCCCCACCATCTACCTACGGGGAACCTTCCATTTGTTCAACATATCATGAGTGGAAGGGTTTTTATCACGCTTTGGCTGAAATCGCCAAAGAAATAGGAAGCAATCCTAAATATCCATTGGTACGATGATCGTGAAGGAAACAATCACCCTTCCACGTGTGGCTCCACCTGAGGATGTAAATAGGACAAGGAGGATCTTCGTGGACAATGTCTGAGGTGTTCTGTTACGTGAAATGCAAGATGCCAAACAGTACACCTGGTCACTTCTGTTGGCAAACAAGAAACAATACCTAAGAAAATGCTTATATGTGCACAGCCTGTTGAGGGAGGAATTCTTAAGAGCCCGTGGCATCGTCACCTCTGGGAAAGAACTGGGTGACAAGGACGCAAGAGGAGGGATGGATGCTGTCCCTGTCTGACAGTGAGGGACTCTGTCTCCTATTTTTATTTTATTTTTTTGGACCCTGAGAATTTTGACGCACGTGACTGCATCCCTGATTGAGGAATCAACTAATTTAAAATGAATGAGATATTTAATGTATGAACACATCATTTAAAAAAATGATTCCTTGTTTTAACTGACTTTTTAATGTGACTTAACTTTTGGTCCTGATTTGATTTTAATCCTAGATAACTAAGCTTGGAGTCTACCTATTTCCTAATTTTTCTGTAATGAACGTGTGTATTACTTATGTAGGAAATATATATATATATATATATATAAAACATTGAATGTACATATAAATGTTGAAATAAAACACAAGCGCACGCACAATAATTTTAAATAATCCAACCCAAACAGACTTCCCCGAGGCTGCCAGGCACCAGGCTCCCTGGTGCACAGCAAACCTTCCCCAGGGAACCCACTTCCCTCGACTTTGCCCTGCTCGCTGTAACACGTGTTTGCAGGCTGATAAAGGTGAGCCGTATCCCTGCCGCTGCTTTTAATTAATTTCTGACATGAAAGCTCCCAGTCCCTTCTCCTGCCTCGGAGACCTGCACCCAGGCACGCCTTGCTCTCTTTCACACAAAGCAGCTGCCCATGTGTAGCTGAGTTTCCAAAAAAAGGGGGAGGGGGTGTCACATTTTTTTTTCCATTTGCACTGATTTGCATATTAATAGTTTGCATATTAACCAGCGACTTCAGAGGGTGGGCGGGCTAATGAATGCAGCAATCTCCTCAATTTTAACTCAATTTGCCTCATCCATATTCCAATGACTTTGGGGATTGGTGCTCAGCGTTCATTGAAATTATCCGAGCCAGACCCAGTGTGGGCTGCTCTACCATTAATCCAATTAATTAGCCCCGTGGATGTGGCCGCCTGGGCGAGGGCCCTTTGTTCAGCACTGGGGGCTAATGACAGCCCCAATCTGATGGGATAATGAGGGAAGCTAAGGAGGGTTTGACCCCCAGCCTGGTTCCTGGGTGATGCTTTGAGCAGGGAGGGCTGGGTGGCTTTTGGGGAGGGGGAGCCTGGATCACAGGGAGACAGCTGCTTTCCTGTACCGCTTACCCCTCACTCATTCACTCAAGACTTCCACTAGCTCATTCCATAGTAGGAGAGGTCTCCCATTTGCCCCTCCACACTCACCCCCCCCCGCCCCTCTCCTCCCTGCTCTGTGCCTGAGGGGGCTGAGCTGCATCAGGGGAACCCTGTGCTGTGCCCTCCCCCTCCCTAGTAGGTCCAGCCAGTGGGAGGTGTCTTCAGGAGATGGGAGGCACAAGGAGAAAGGGGTTGGAGTATTAACTCCCTGGCTTCCTCTATGCTGGACTGCAGGCTGGCTGTGTCCCTCCACCGAAAGTCTTAACCCCTGCCAAGCAGCTGTCTCTGACAGTTTTCCCTCCCAGTTCCTTGCAATAGCTCCTGGCCTTGCCCCCTTTGATGGAAGGATGGTAACAGCTCCCATTCTTGCAAGCCCTAAGGCGACTCATCCTCTGCTCTCCCCACCACCACCGTCCCTTTAAATGGGCTATCTGTTCGCTGCTGGGACCCTGAATGATACCCACCCCTCGCTGCTTCACCTTTAACATTTTCTTGAGAGCATAGCCAATCACTGTTCAGAGATGATCACAAGGATGAAACAATACGCTACATTTGTAAAGTGTTTAGCACACTGCCTGGCTTATACTAAGAGCTCAGTAAATGTTGGGGATGGTTAAATATGAGGATGGGTATCTAGTTGGTTAGATGAAGTGTCCCTTAAATTCATCCCATGAAGTAACAGCCTTTTTATCATGAAATGCTTTCTGACAAAAAATAGTAAATATCTAGGAGCCCAGCCAATCCCATTCGTAGACGTTCACAATAGGCGTTATCATAACAAAGACATGAGAAGTCTCATGGTAAAGAAAAGTTCAGATTTCGTGTAAATTCCAACATCCCTAGAACGTATAATCTCTCATGTATATTTCCCACTTTACATTTGAAGAAACTGAGGCACCAAGAGATCACGGCAAAGGAGGTGCCATATCTATTATTGGTTCTCCCAAAACTCTTTCTGGAGCTTCAAAAGACAGGTGCCACATCGGGTCCTGCCAGTCTACCACCTCCACCTGGCACCACAGAGATCCCCCTCTTCTCGCCTCTGTTCCCAGAAGCCACTGTAAATGCCCCCAGCCCGCACAGGGGCCGGCGCGCACTTACAAATTACCACCGCAAAATGGATTGCCTTGACAAAATGTAATGTTTTGTGACAGAGCCCAAATATGCATTTCATTCTTGAGGAGCAGCTCAAGGAACTCGTTGGAAATATTAAATTAAGCAGTGTAACAGCTGAGAATAATTGGGTTTTCTGCCCTGTTGCCTGCGATTTTGTGTGGTGGTTGAGGCGGCTGGGCAGTTCTGTTTGATTGGGGGAGAGCAAGCGAGTGCCTGGGATCGCTGTGGGGTGTGGGAGTGGCCCCTGGGAGGTCCAGGGAGGTGGTAGGGTGGGTGTGGTTTAATCCTATGTTGAGATGAGAGAAGATCCTGGCACCATCCCTGGAGTCCCAGAATCAACACTTCCCAGCCCCCAAGTGATGCCTCTCTGCTCCCATTGCATGGATGGGGAAACTGAGCCCTAAAGAGACATCTTAGCAAGGCAGTGGCTGAGCTAAGACTTGAGCTGTGGATACCGACAAAGCTATTTCCACTATACTGTCCCCTCTTTATTATGGTCCTGAAACCACAAAACTCAGCCAGTTTACTTAGAAGGTAACCCAAAGCTCACAGGTTCTGGGGGCGGATAGAGCCACGCGCAGATAGCCATGGCAAACCATTGGCAAGTCCCATGACTCCGAGACTCGGTTTCCCTTTATAAAGTGGGGTTCGACGTGCTTACATTAGAAGGGAGGCAACGAGGATTTTTAACTGGGCTGATGGGCACACACGTCGCCAGGAGTATTGTTGAAATGAAGTCTCGGATTCAGCAGGTCTATGAGAGAACCTGACATTCTGCATTTCTAACAAGCTCTGTGGGGATGGCCATGCTGCTGGGATCAACCTTCGAAGAAAAAGAGTTCATAACGCGTGGGAATTTCTCAGCCAGGGTCTGGCATGCAGTAGGCACTCTATCAATGTTCTTCTCTCTTTGTTATTCCATTATTCCTTCTAGGACCCTGCCTTATCTAGTATGTTTCTGAAGACTCAATTGGACAGAAGATGGGGGGGTGCTGTCTTGGCGGCAGACTCGATGGGTTCTTTGAGAGACACAAACATCAGATTCAACCTTGTGTGCTCCTGATCCCCACCCTCAATGACCAAGCCAGCTTGGCGGAGGGGGTGAGTCATGGCAGACGAGCTCTGTGGGGCTCCACAGCTGGAAGGCTCCCATCTGCACACCACCCAGCTCTGCAAGGGAAATGTTTCTGCATTTGCACATTTTCCAGCAGTTGGTCCAGGAATGTCTGCCCAGTTAGCCTCGGCACACACTGCCTGGCAGGGCACCACCTCTTTGATGTCAGGGGAGTTTCTTTCTCAGTATTCAACCTCAAGAATATATCCTTGGGCACTCAGAAATGAAGATGAGGTAGAGAGACCTTCCCTCTGTCTCTGGCTCACCCCCTAAGATTTCTTCTGATTTCACAGAGCTGACAATGTCATCTGGAAGCAGATTCTGCCATTTAGTGGCTGTATGATCTCAGGCAAGACACCCCCCCGCCTTAGTTTGCTCATCTATCAAATGCGTGGAAGTCTTTAGCTGTGGAGCATAGAGCTTATGGATGTAGAGTCTGGAGTTTGTCTCAGATTCAATCCCAGCTCCATCACTTCCTAGCTAGATGAATTACCTCCCTGAACCTCAGCCTC